>NC_064851.1:127390268-127990268 GCF_024139225.1 Suncus etruscus
GTAACATAAAGATATTCCTATCATACTTTTAGCAAACTCTCAGCAAAAACAAACAAACAAAAAACAAAAACAAAAAAAACCTAAAGACTAGAAGAGACTGGAATGGCATATATAAAACACTCAAAGACAAGAACCATTTGGGTTAGAGAGATTATACAGTGGGCAGTGTTCTTGCCTTGCATGAAAAAGACCCAGGTTCAATCCTTGGCATCCCATAGGGTCCCCTGACAGGAGTGATTCCTGTGTGCAGAGCTAAGATTAATTCTTGAGCATTGCTCGGTGTATCCTACAAAATGAAAACTGTCAATCAATAATCCTGCAAGACTTTCTTCAGAGATAAGGGAAAAATAATGCCTTTCAGAAGATGAATCAATAAGGAAAAAATTTGTAAACCTAGGTCACCTCTGAACAAATCTAATTTAAAAAATAATAGACCACACAAAAAATTGAACAAGGAAATGAATAATATTACCTGTTATACTAAGGACATAGTGGCAGTACCAAACCTTCATATATCAATAATCACCTTTAATGTAAATGAACTGATCTAGTCAAAAGACACAGATGGATTAAAATGCAAAAAACCCAATTCTATGCTGTCAACAAGAGTCACTTAATATATAGAGACAAAATACTTAGAGATGCAAACTGATACTCTAAACTAATTGAAAACTTAAAAATGCATGAACTGCTAGACTTATATCAGATAAATTTCAGCCAAAAAAGATAGTAAGAAGCAAAGGACATTATAAAGATAAAAATAATAGAGCCAGAGCTATTGCTCAATTGTCTAGCCATGCAAGTATGATGCCCTGCATTCACTCCTCAATACTGCCAACAACAACAAAATATAATAAAGGATCAAAAGGATAATGTAATAATTACTTAAAAATATGCACCCAACACAGCAGCACTACAATATATTCTAAACAGAGACTTAACAGGCCTAAAGGAAAACACTGACAGCACTACATTAATAATTGGGAACTTTAACACTTCTTACAGCAATGGAAAGACCACCCAGACAAAACATTTAGAAAAGCCAATACATACAAAATACCACAGATTTAAATATATAATGTATGAACCAGTAGAGATGTATAACTCATTCTTCCTCTTTCATGAGAATAGTTTGTCAAATCACCAGCAAATAGTAAATCTGGCATTTTCCCAGCTTATCAGACCTGAAAAGAAATACAGGCTAATACGCAGGCAACATTCCCCCCTCAAAAAAAAGGTCCACAACAATTTTCATAACTAAATAAAAAAGGAAAGAAGATTATAGAATTGGTCAATATTAACATTTTATGTACACAAAAATTAAATATAGAAACCATACACACATTGAAAGTGAATAAACAGCTTATTTCAAAGCTTATTGTAATTTGTGAGGTATCTAACTCTCTTTGAAGGTGATGCTTTGTTGTTTTTTGTTTTGTTTTGTTTTGGTTTGGTTTGGTTTGGTTTTGTGTCACACCCAGCAGTGCTCAGGGGTTACTGCTGGCTCTCCGCTCAGAAATCATTCCTGGCAGGCTTGGGGGACCGCATGGGATGCTGGGATTCGAACCACCGTCCTTCTGCACGCAAGGCAAAATGCCCTACCTCCATGCTATCTCTCCGGTCTGTGATGCTTCGTTTCTTAAAAAGCCTGGGGAATGGGCCCGGAGAGATAGCACAGCGGTGTTTGCCTTGCAAGCAGCCGATCCAGAACCTAAGGTGGTTGGTTCGAATCCCGGTGTCCCATATGGTCCCCCGGGCCTGCCAGGAGCTATTTCTGAGCAGACAACCAGGAGTAACCCCTGAGCACCGCGGGGTGTGGCCCAAAAACCAAAAAAAAAAAAAAAAAAAGCCTGGGGAAAAAAACGCAGGCATTGGTAGAATTAGAATGACTGAATCTTTCCATTCTCTGATGATTCCTACTCATTTGTACTAATGTGTCATTTTAAGACACCAAGACATACATTGCTAATAACTCTTTTTTTCTCGTTTCTGAAAGGACTAAGAAGGAATAAAAAAATGTTGATAAAATTACTATGGAATACAATGAAAATTTGAAGGACAAACATCTGAGATTAAAATTTCCACTAGCAAAAATCTTCATCTCTAATTACAAAGGTCTTGATCAGAGAGAGAGAGAGAGAGATTTCAGACATTTACTTGTATGAATGTAATAGCTTATTTATGTACATTACTCCAAAATTCCTATTAATGATATTGGAAAAATTATCAACTTTTCAGTAGTCTAGCATCAAACACCTGAACTGAATGAATAAAATGTATAGCATCTGGAATAAGACAAATGTTAGCAGGTTCTTGATGGATGCAGTGTTATCAGTAATCACATATCTGTCTTTTTTTGGGGGGGGGCACAACTATTGATGCTCAGGGGTTACTCCTGGCTTTGTGCTCAGAAATTGCTTTTGGTTTGGGGACACCAGGAATTGAACCCAGGTTCATCCTGGGCAGCTACATCTAAGGCAAATGCCCTAACTCTGTGCTATCACTTCACCTTTTTCTGTGCCATCACTACCCCTTTTCTTTGAGGGGTAACAATGCCCAGCAGTGCTCAGAGCTTACTCCTGGTTCTATGCTCAGTGATCATTCCTGGAGGGACTCTGGAACCATTTGTGGTGCTGAGGATTGAACTTGGGTCTGCCACATGCAATCCAGTGCACTGCCAGCTGTTCTCTCCCATTCCCAACTCAGTCCTTTTAATTTAGGTTTGACCATAAAAACATATCAGTTTTATGAAAGTTTCAATGCTGTTTACTCAGGTTCTGTAATTGCTAATGCTAAATCTCTATTAGTGGCTAAGCAATAACCAAAGAGTGATGTAGTGAGCGTCTCCTACTTATCTTTTCCAGAAATTTCTGAAAGACTGGTTCATTATGTCATCCTATTTTAAAGTGTGGCTCTATTTTGTTGTGCATAGTCAGTATTATATTCAAGGAAATTAAGAATATTTTTACCTTTCTTTACTCTTATTCAAGCATCTACACCATTCCAACAGGACTCACGGACATCAATGCATTCTCCTGTAAATCTGTCATCAAGTGAAGATTTTCAAGAATTAATTGTCACGTCATATAGAATTTTGAATCAGATCATGGGCTGTAATAGAAGTGTTACATGCTTAATGAAAGAACCTTTGTTAATTAAAAGGTTTCTGAATAGACGCGGTTGATACAAGTGGATACGAACTCCTTACCATAGGTACATAAGAGATTGCAAGCTTTCTTCCCCAATACATAGATTTGGAGAAGAAGAGCAGACACAAACCCTTTCCCAGAACAAAACAGAGCAAGCCATGTTCTCTTTCTCCTGCTGTGGAATTTTCTCTGGAGTTTCAACTGGAAGAATAACATGGGTATGCCTTTGGAAACACCTTGGATGCAGTCGGCAGAGCCCCTCATCTGCTCCTGCCCCTTCTCCAACCCTTGTCTTAAGAGAGACCAAGGCCAATCTCTCCACCATGCAAGCTGATCTGTGCACCACTGAACCCTTCCTCAGGTGCCCCCTCCTCCCACAGAGACCTACAAAAGCTGCTCCCGAGAAGAATTTGGGCACCACCAACTTGCCCTATAAACCACCTAGAGCAGATACTGTTACCTCCTTGCATTCAGTTCTTATAATTATCCCAAGTCCCCTTGCTTGACCCTGGCCTCACTTTAGTTACACTCATCTGGTCTGTGTACCCACAAGTCAATAGGCAGAAGGTATAAGGGTAGCAGACACCGAGGATAAAGTTCTGAAGACTTGGCTCTAACCTGGGCTGAGCTGACTTATGGAAAGTCATGTCTGAAGTGTGAATACACACTTAAAATCTCTGTTCCATATACTGAGATCCTGCAGGCTTGACTTCTTCAACAAGTTCTTCTTTGCTATTGATGTTGCCTTCCCAGACTCCTATTAATAGCATTGCAGAGAAAACGCAGGCACAACTCACATGAGCCCTTTATGTTCACTGTCATCTCTCAGCAACTGCTTTGGGATTCTAACAAAGACACACACCCCTGTCCTCATCATCCTGAAGACCACATGCTCCGATGGTATTTTGAAGGTTTCAGAAGGTGAGTAAAAGCTGACTTGTCTGAGCATGCACCTGTTTGGATAACCCTGGGTACACATTAAGCAATTCCACGTTTATTGAGCAACTACTATGCTCACAAGCAGATTATAATGTCCTGTGCCGAGAACATCACTTAGATAATGTGAATTTATTCTCATAACACACTGGAGGGCCGGAGGGCAGTTCTAAGTATCTCATAGTAAAGAAGGGTTCTGTAGGGCCCGTGTCCTTTTTCGATCAGTTTCTCTTTGGTTTTGCTTGCATTGTTTATTTGTTTGTTTTGCTTATATATGATAGGAGCTAAATACAGATGGATGGAACTATAGGAAGGCGGAGAAGACTAGGAGTTCAGAGAAGTTTCACTGTTTTGTTCACATTTACCCTTTTGGCAACAAGGTAGCTAAATGCGTTTCTAGTAAAAGTTTCCTCACTAGATTATTTCACACAGCCCCCTAAGCAATATGCCATCATTTGGGGATGGTCAACACCCAGCACTGCTCAGGGTTTACTCCTGGCTCTGCATTCAGGAATCACTCCTGGCAGTGCTCAGGGGACCATATGGGATTCGGTGATCCAACACAGATTGGCCACATGCAAGAGCCTTTCCCTCTATATTCTCACCAGCCCCAATATATGGTTGTTTAAATTTCTCCATGTTATGAGTAAAATTTGATGTTACGAGTTTTTTAAAAAATTCAATCAAAAATATGAATTTAATTTTTATTTTCTGGCGTTTGTTTTTGATTTGGTTTGGTTTGGTTTGGTTTGGTTTGGGCAGCTCCTGGCTTTGCTTAGGATTTTCTGCTGCCTCTGCATTCAGGTTCATTCTTGGGAGCCTTAGGGAACTTATGTGGTGCCAGGATTAAACCTAGGTCAGCCACATGCAAGGCAAGTGTTCTACCTGCTGTATTTCTCTGGCCATTATTTCATGGTTTTTAGAAAGACTGAATAAGGTAAATGTGTACATGTAATAGTTGATATCGAATATAAAGTACATGTATATAATCATAGATATATAAATGTGAATGTAGAACTTGAAAAGATGTGTGTCCTGTTCTATTTACTGAAAAGATTTATCTATAAATAGACAAAAAACAAATACCCAAGGCAAGGTGGGTAATTTTTTCTTTATGTTGAATACCATGATTGTCTCATTTTTTAAAAGTGAGGTCATATTGTTATTTATAGTTATGCTTGTGCTGACGTATACACACTATGTTTTTTTAGTATGGGCTCATATTTATTCAAATAGATGTTACCACTCCCATTGTCAAAGCATCAATATGCCTTTTTCTTAGTTCATTTGGACCTCTGAAACCTTTGTTTCCTCTCGTAGGGGAACCTTAGAACTTGAGTTTGCTTTAGTTTCATTTTTCTGTTCCTTAGATTTGTTTCTATATATTTCACATGCATAAAATCATTTATTTGTCTATCTCCTATCTCATTTCACTGAGGATAATACTCTTGAGTTCAATGGCAAGATTACAGCTATTTTTTGTAGCTGAGCAGTATTTTGTTAGCTATACATACTTCGTTTTATTCTTTGAAAAATCTTATTACTTTATCTGTTGTTGAGATCTTAGGTTGTTTGCATACCTTGGATATTATATTATACATAGCACTTCACTGAGCGCTAGTGTGTGGATCTTTTCAGTGTTCATATATTTTTAGAGAGAACCCTAGGAGTGGATCATACTGGATCTATTTTTTTGATCTGTTTTTAACTTTGGGGGGTATATCCAGTGGTAAAATATTTCCTGTGTTACTCCTGGTTCTGTGCTCCAAAATTACTCCTCGTAGGCTCTGGGAATCATATGGGATGTTGGGGGATCGAATCTGGGTCACTGCATGCTAGAATAATGCTCTACCTACCCACTCATAGTTCTATCACTCTGGCCCCATGTTTTTTGAAAAACCTTTATATTGTGTTCCATAGAGACTGGGCCATTTACATTCCCACCAACAGTGTAAGTAGGTTACTTTTTCTAGTTCAGTGTTTCCTAAGACACCCCATTTGGAACCAGTTCTGTTCTCCATGTCAGCTCTGTCCAATAGCTCATTCCAATGAGTCACTGGAACAATTGGAGTTTTTCTAAAGAGCTGACTTCCACCATTTTAATTACACTTTTAAAACCTTTACATCAAAGGCATTGGCTCTATTACACATCAGTAACAGACAAGCTGCTGTTATAGCACTAAACACTGTGAATCTCAGTTCTCTAATGAAGTCTTATTTATTTATTTATTTATTTGGTTTTGGTTTTGGGGCAATACTCGGTGACACTCAGGAGTTACTCCTGGCCATGTGCTCAGAAATCACTCCTGGCTTGGGGGACCATATGGGACGCCAGGGAATCAAACCACAGTCCATCCTAGGCTAGTGTGGGCAAGGCATATGCCTTACCACTTGCACCGCCACTTCAGCCCCTGGTGAGTGGTGAGCACAGGTGTACAGGTGAGAACACAGCACACATAGATATACAACACATGCCATGAATACAAAGTCAAATATTAGATTGATGTGGCCACAATGAGATGTCGGCAGCCATCAGGAGCTGAAAGATGTGTGAAACCGATATTTTCCCAGGTCTTTGGAGGAAGTGTGGCCTTGTTCATGGTTTGCATTTTAGCCAAGTGAAATGGGATCTGATCTCTGTAACTAAGGATACATTTCTATGCTATCAGTTTTGTAGTCATTTATGAGAGTAGGCAAAGAAAATGAGAACACTAGGTGTTTAGGACATACTGAGATAAGTATGGGAGCTCTGTGCAGGTTTCATACACACTTAACTGACCAAGAAAATGGGGACTTGATTTATCTAGTCAGAGTGTACTCTACATTTTCTGGAAAAAACTGTTCAGGTCTGTTGTTGAGCTCATCTTTCTTGTAATAGTCACATCAGAATAACTAGAATGAGACATTGGAACCTAGGAACTATCATCACCTTTTTAAAAGTTCCTCAGTTGATTCTCAAGTGCAACTAGACTGAAAACCACCTCACCCAAGTTATTCAGATTCAAAGATCAGTCCTCCCAAGGAACTCCCATAGGCTTTTAGGTATAAATTGATTTAGAGTCTGCAAAGTATTTAACCCTTGAACAATGTGGAAAATACTACACATGAGTGGAGCATGTCTCTCTCTCTCTCTGACTCATTTCACTCAGCATAATAGTTTCCATGTCCCTCCATATATAGGAAAATTTCATGACTTCATTTTTTTCTGATGACTGCCTATTATTCCATTGTGTATATGTACCAGTTTCTTTAGCCATTCACTGGTTGTTGGGCATCTGGGTTGGTTTCAGATTCAGACTATTGTAAATAATGCTGCAATGAATATAGATTGCAGAAACCATTTTTGTATTGTGTTTTTTGTGTTTTTAGGGTATATCCCTAGGAGTGGTATAAGGACCAGTCCACGATGTGAAACTTACCAACGAGTGGTGAGTGCAGTTAGAGAAATAACAACTATCATAACAATGGTAGTGAATGCGAGAAATAAATGCCTGTCTTGAATAGAGCACGGGGTGGGAGGAGAGAGAAGGGAGAATTGGTGTGGGAATGTTGCACTGGTGAAGGGAGGTGTTCTTTTTATTACAGAAACCTGACTACACACATGTTTGTAATCATGGTGCTTAAATAAAGATATTATTTAGACTGTGAAAAATTGTGAGTGCTGCCTGTGTGTGTCTATCTCCTGTTATGTCATGTGAAACTCTAGGGAGTGGGCTGAAAAGAGGCTCCAGAAAACTCACTCTCCCAGAGAGAAAGACACAGAATGGTCTCACTCATCTAAGGGTTTTAAGAAAAATGAAAGACATTCTTGCAATATTAACTTTCAGGCACAAAAGAGAAAAGAGCTGGAAGTTACAGCTCACCTCATGAAGCTCACCACAAACAGGGATGAGTTTAGTTAGAGAAATAACTACGTTTTGAACTATCCTAATAATGAGAATGTACGAGGGAAATAGAAAGCCTGTCTAGAGTACAGGCGGGGGTTGGGTGGGGAGGAGGGAGATTTGGGAAATTGGTGATGGGAATGTTGCACTGGTGATGGGTGGTTTTCTTTACATGACTGAAATCCAAACACAATCATGTATGTAATAAAGTTGTTTAAATTAAAAAAAGATATTATTTAAAAACAAAAGTTTTGATATCTTTTGCCCACAACCAGAGCATCACTTCCAAAGCACAGAGGCTCCCATTCCTTGATCAGCACTCTCTTGATATGGGTTCAGCACCCATGACTGCAACTCAATTCTGTATTCTATTGAATCTACACTTACCGATTTATATGTGTCAGCAACTGTTTATTTGTCAGGAAGCTTTTGGGTCAAAAGTCACACAAATTAAATACTGAATTTGAGGGAAGAAAAAATTTTAGGCAAAATTTTTTGACACATAGGGGTAAATGCCCTTAACTCTTAAGTTGTTCAAAGGTTAACCTGTGAATCTTCCTGATTGTCTATTATATGGTATTTTTTGTCTTTAATGTGGTAATTGAGCTACAAGTATAATTTTAAATTGTGCCTTTTACACATTAATCCCATTATTTTCTAATAACTGAACAATACTTGAGGTTTTTTTTTTGTTTTGTTTTTTTTAAGCAATAGGAGGCATTGGTTGTTTCCAAGTTTTTCTGGCCCTAGGCATTCAAAGAATGTAATGGACTTTAAAAATCTTTAGGTACTTTTTCCAACATAAGATTGGGTCAGAGTATGAACACTTTAATGATCTTTGATATAATATTGAACTTTAATTGCTTAAAGGGATGGCTAGCAATTTACACACAACCAAAAATAAGGAGCTTTGTCTGCTTTGAGCATCACATGCTTGATGGGAACCATTACAACCATTACATGTATCGACAAGTTCTAATTCTATAGCTGTGAAGTACTGTATCCATGCACAAAGTCTGCTGTGTCAAGGGGTCAGTCATCTCCAGACCCTACTCACCCTTCCTTCTTTCTTACATGCTTTCTTGGTCAATGTGGCAGTCAGTTGGAGTCAGACTGCCTAGGTTCAAAGTCTGTTTCACTTCATCTTGGCCATCCAATTCTCCAATAAATGACTTAGTGCTTGTTCCCTCTTTTATGCATAAATACCAACACTGCAATTTTCTGAGGTTTGAATGTGGTACTCATCACATTTTGAAATTAAACCTAGATTCCTTAAGTTGTCACCAACACTTTAAGATAAATCTTTCAGGACATACTCATTTTGGTAACTAGAAAAGCTATTTGGAGGCAGAACTGTAAGGGAATCTCACTAATTTATACAGAATCATAACACAATGTTTAACTCGCTTATAGGTTACTCCTGGCTCTGCACTCAGAAATTACTCCTTGCAGGCTCAGGGACCATATGGATACAGAGAATCAAACGTGGGTTAGTCGCCTGCAAGGAAAAGACCCTAACCACTTTGCTATCACTCCGACCCTATTCTTCTCATTGAATTCATCTCATTGAGCAAGTTATTTCTTTGTGAAGTCACTGCAGGTTTTTGCCTATTTCAGTTTACCTTATTCTCTTCACATAGATGACTTTAGTCCTTGAGAAAGGAAGCATATTTTATCAATCTTGCTGTGAAAAAACTACTTGAATTATTTATTTCTTCTCTAAGTTTCGTCTTTGGGCTATATACCCTATAGTGCTTAGCCATGATCCCTGGCTGGCAATGTTTAGAAAGCATCAAAGCTGTCACATGCAAAGCAAGTGCCTTACTTTTTATTTCTCCAGACTTAAAAAAACTCTGGGCAGTATTTAAAGTTTGGTTTCCTCTATGTCCCAATTTTTTCCTCATGCTTCATTGATCCCTACATTTGTTCTTGAAAGGGCCCCAACTCACACCTGTACGATTAATCTGCATTCACTTTTACCACTTAATTTTATCATCCATTCATTGACTGAAGAGATTTGAGTTTCTGATTCCAGGCTCTCAGCAGCGCACTAATTTGGCGCGAGGATTCAGAGAAGGGGCTGTTTTGCTTTTAGTTTAATTCCCTGATCTTATTTGGAATTACACATCTTTAAATTCAAGGATGAGCTTGTCATCCTACTAGTATTTTGTTGTGTATGTAAACATTTTATGGGATTATTATGTTACTGACTGTACTCTGATCAGTGTTTGTGCCCTCCCCTAGGGTGTGACCTGGCATTCTGCCCCCACCCTAGGGTGGTACCTGATTCTGCTTCCACCATTGGGTGGTATCTGATCCCACTATTGGGTGATACCTGATTCTGGGGGATAAAAACTAGGGTCTGTGGAAGGCGGGGGGCTTTTGGCTGGAACTGATGCAGAGGCTTTGGACTTCAGTCTTGTCCACCGAATAAAGCTAATATTTCCACAAGCATGACTGTCTGCGAGCTGTTTACCCGCCGCTTTACCTCAGAACTGCCGCCTGAACAGGGTGGCAGACACGTGCTCAGAGCTGGAGGGGAAAGACCTCATCCTCCATCCCTCCATCAGTCAACCTCTTCAGGAGCTGACTTGCAACAGTATTTTTCCTCAAGTTCTAGGATATCAGTCTGTTCTACATGGTAATTTGGGTTGCCTGTTTATTTCTTGGAGGCTGTTTTGGACAGGAAACTATCTTTGTGACTGCTGATAGACACTGCTAACTAAGTAGGCCAGTGACTAATTGTCTGTGAGTGTTTACAGTCTAATGAAGACTTGTAGTGAGTTTTTGTGGGTTCTGACTGGATCACTGGAATCTATATTCAGAGCTTTGGATGGAGAACTACTATTGTTGCTTGATGCCCAGTTTCAATGAGACAGGAAAATGAACATGTCAAGGGTTTACTCTCCCAAGGGCATCTCCTCTAATCTGGGGTTTCCCTGAAGCCTTCCACTTTATAAAACTCATCTGCTCTGCTCTTCTGGATTTGTCTACATTTCCAAAATTCAGAAATTCTTTGGGAAGGTCAACGAATGGGTCTTGCCATCTTTAACCAATCTCCCTTCTTAGCTGGCATTGATCTCAAAATTTCTCTCAGTGAGCAGCCTGTCTTGGAACTTAATTCTAAAACTAGACACTGGTTACAGTACTTTGAGGAGAGGTTCCTAGTATTTGTTGTCTTCCATATGTACCAAAGTAAAATAAGACCTCAGAGATCAAGATCAGAAAGAATCAAACAGGTGGAGTGAGACTAGCATAAGACACAAGAGGTAGCTATTGAGGCTTAAAATATTGAACCCGTAACAGAATTTAATTATTTAATAGACAAGAAAAAGAATTCTGAACACTGTAATTTGGGGGTTTTTGGGGGCCAGGCTCAGGATTACGACAGATCACTCCTGGCCGTGCTCTAGAGATCACATATGATGCCTGATCTGGCGTTGTGTGTGTAAGGCAAGTACCTTGACCTCATACTCTTTCTCCATCACCTCTAAAATAAACCTTATTAGATGTGCAATAGAAAAAAATTAAAATATTTAAAAAATCTTGAAGACTGAAATTATGTATCATAGTGTCAACTAGTAAATCAAACTCCTGAATTTCCACTAATGTGTGTATGCACATGAACAGCACTGAATGCCCACTGATGTGTGTGTATACAGGCACATTACAGAGCTAAATTCAGCAACAGGACACTCCTATTGTCACATGATACATGATTTTGAGAACTATGGAAGTAAACAACTCATACTATCCACACTACTGAGCAAAAATAAAATATTTATTATAAAAAAGTGCTGATATTTCTTGTGGAGAAGAGCCCATTCTTTAGATGATCTTTTCTGCCAGACCAAGGAACAAGTTCTCAATTAGCAAAAGTGTGGGTGAAAAGGGTAGTCCCCAAGGTATGTATCTCTAACGTTTTTTTAAATTCAATATTCAAAGATGACTTCATCTTTGAAAAATTTGAGTGGAAAATTAGAGGTTGAAATGTTTAAGTATTTAACCAGGAGTTATTTCAAACAGGTAACAATATATAAAAATTTTATCTTTATCATTAAAGATCATGGATTACAGGAGGAGATGTGAAGGTCCCAGAAGTGCTCACTGTGTTCTGGCTAACTGCCTACAATTCAATGCAAGGGTTCAAGGACGCAGTGCCAGGGATTACCTGGCCATCCCTGCAATGTTCACAGACACCAGGGCCACAGAGTTCAAGCAAGGGTCGGCTGCATGCAACGCAGGCACTATCATCCCTGTGCCATCTCTCTTGCTCCTGAGGAATCACCACTTTTTAAGAAGTTGAAAAGTAATATTTAAAGAATAATTCTAAGACCAAATCTTCCTTCAGACATTGTTGTTTGGTCAAAGCATCATCCCAAACAATATTTAAAAATTACAGTGGCTGTCTCAGGTCATAAAACAGAAAATGGAATTTAAGTGATTTTTACTTGATGTACTATAATAATTCCTGCACTGACCTCTTTCTAACAGTACCTGAAATTTAAAGAAAAAATTTTATGAATTTAGCTTTTATTCAAAATTAAATAAGCAAAAGCAAAAATTTTAAGAAACTTTTACAAATTACATAAAAGAAAGTTAATAAGGACAGTCACAAGTTTGCAACAAATAATTACAAAAGTATCTAGGGCAGCATGAATATAAACCATGTCACAGCATGGTGATCTAATTGTGGTATGAATAAGGCATAACTAACATTTGCACCAAGACCAGAATTTAAAATTAAAACATACTTTAAAAGCTTCGTTCTACATTAAGCTGCTTCTCTCTCTCCAGATCCTTAATGGGATTATACTAGTAATTGTTTTTAACAATACACCATGTTAAACTATACATTACATAGATGGGCAGTTAATGTGAAAAGCCCCCTTAAATGTACAAACTAACTGGTACTGAATTGAGTTTTCCATTTACCTTTATGTACAATTGAATGTAAACCATATTTTCACAGTTTTAAGTGTTTTATGAATAGATGCACAGTACCATGTCAGGTTTGCAATTGTTCCTGAAAACTGGCTCTAGGGTCTGCATCCAATGCCTGTTAGCCACTGGGATGCAAGTATTTACATAAATAAGAAACTGTGTCATAGTCAATGGTCAAGACAGTTTCGCAAGAGCAGTATTCCAACGCAGAGTGATACTCAATACCATAGTTTACATACTTGTGCAAATAAAAGCATTAGGAGAGATTAAATTTGAGGCAAATTCAATTTGCAAAAACTTGAACACTACTGTTGTAAACTTGGGCAATAAATAACCCTCAGGCAAGTTCTGCTCTCTATGGCTTTTTTTTCTTTTATGTTAAAGCCAGAGAAAATGTTCTCACACACACACACACACACACACACACACAAACACACACACACACACATTCTCTCACTCATAGACACACATTCAGAAACACTCCATACATACACAGAGTTGTCATTTCATTTTAGAATACGGTACATAGTGCAACATTATCACAATGTAGAGGTTTAACACACATTCAGTGCGTGTTTTTCTGTGCAAGTTCTTAGTGGTCTAAATCCTAGTTGAAGGTATTCATTTGCAGAACCACATGATTCAGGAGGTTGAAGGAGAAAAAAAAAACAAAAACCAGTTCTGTTACATTTCTCAAACCAGCACTGGATGTGCAAAGGCAGCGGACAATCTGGCCATTAACACAGCCAGATTAGAGAAACTTTAGAGGAAGATCCAAGTTAGTTACTTAGATTGGTCTCTAGAGAAATAGGTCAGTATATGCTGTATCTTTGTCAAGCGTTCTTTCAAAGACTTCATTGACAAAACTGAGAGTTGATACCGGGGATCTACAGGAAGAACTGCCAGGAGCCACCAACACCAGGCAGGTCCATTAGGGGTTGCCTACAAAGAGTCAACATAGCATAGTATTAACAAAACAAATACTTTAGCTAACAACTATAATAAGACAAGAACAAGGTACTCTTTGCTTTGTCAATATCTAGCTCAAATTCTTTCAACGATTATATAAAAGCTTTCTTATTATTGTGCTCTTGTGAATAGGAAAACTGAAGATCAGAATAATGTCAATTGTTCAAGATCTCTCAGCTTATATGAGGTAAAGTCATGATACAAATCCAGATCTGACTCCTATAGAACCAAATCTTTCCTCTGCACCAACCATAGTGCCCTAACACAGAGTTTCTCAACTTGTCCATTACAGTAACATCTATTACCTCTCAATATTTGTATGCCTTACAGCAATCCCTTTATTATGTAACTGATGAACATTTTATTCAGTTCAAAATGAGAAAGACTGCAAAATAATTTCATGAGGAGTCGAGAAGTTGGGGATAAAAGGATAGGTGAGAAACCACATTTTAAAAACATACAGAATACTACACTTCACACTGACCAAATAGTCACAGCAACAGTAGACAGGTTTCAAGGCATACCTGTTGCACAGACAATTTATTGAATTGAACCATATTCTGTTTTTCAATGCATGCCTTTCCTTGTAGAAAATCCCCAGTTAAAGATCTTTCCTTCTCTGGCACTCACTCCTCTTGGGTCTCAGCTGTTACCTACTTTTATCACCTGCTTCTATAAAACATGGTGGATACCACTGCTATAGAGAATATAACCAGGATTCTAAAGATGAAAGGTCAAAAAAAAAAAAAAACAAAACCCCACAAAACCTTATCAAAATGTGAAACCAAAAATGAACAATTTACTAATTTGAATTCAGACAAAAATGGAGACTTAAAAACAGTATCAGATGGGGCAGGAGTGATGGTGCAGCAGTAGGGTGTTTGCCTTGTACTCGAATCCAGGACGAACCACAGTTGGATCCCCTGGCATCCCATATGGTCCCCCAAGCCAGGGGCGATTTCTGAGCGCATAGCCAGAAATAACCCCTGAGCATCACCGGTGTGGCCCAAAATCCAAAAGATAAATAAATGAAACACAAGAAAACAATATCAGTCATTATACCTGGAGGTTTTCTTCCCTCTCGGGCATTGATCCAAAATGCTGAAGGATTTGGCTTCGAAATCTGTCTCGTAAATTTTGAAACCAGCTGCAGGCTTGAGAGTATACCATATCATGAAGCTGTCTGAGATTCTTTATTTCATCTTCATCTTCAACCTAGAAATGAAATGCAATACTAAGTAAGATTTCTAACTTTTCTGTCTATACCAACTCTATCAAAATGGGAAGAAACAAACAAAAAAGCCCACCATAACATAAAATAGGCACTGCCTTTTTCAGTGGTTAAACAGGAAGTTATTATTCTTAGGCTACATATTATCATCTGCTTCTCCTTCACACAGGACAGATTAGAGACAATAGGGACTGACTATCTGACCTTGCCATATTAGCAAAGAGACACTACAGAATTCAAATATCAGTCTTCCAATTAGAGGGACTCCATTTCATATATATTAACTTACCAACATGCTTCAAGGCTAATATTAAAGACAATGAAGGAACTCTTGGAAGCATTCTAAAATATATACACTTTTAAAGCTCTTAAGAAAAAGTCTTGAAATGTACTTTTGGGAGCACAGTATTAATGCAATTAATGCCACTCAACTGTACATTTTACCTTTTTTATAGTTTACCATAATAATAAGTTTTTAAAAAAGGATAGGGGAGACATATGATGGAAATAGTCATTTCAGTTTGAGAATGACTATATAAGATTCAGCCTCCAGATATCACATATTAGATTTAATATGAACAGGAAATAGTTGTATTTTATTAAAATTATGTTAAAACATACTGCTGTGACCTCAGACAAAATTCAACAAGTTAAACCATGGGCTTTTTGTACACAAAGAATGATAAATATTTTAAGAATCTGGGTTGGATAAAGGAACTGGCAAAAAAAATTACATAGAAATTCTGAAAGCAAACTTCTTTTAAGGAATGTCACTGTAATAATAATATAGATTTAAATTTTTAGTAAGCCATAAAAATATACTATGCTAAGAGAAACTAAGTCTGATATTATAAATAAAAATAACAAGAAAGCATTTATAAAATGGAGTAATTATACAGATGAATCCACTAAAATGAGAAAAGTTACCAGACATTTTGAAGACCACAAGACAAAGGTGTCAGTTTCCTAAACTCCATCCCCATAATGCTTTAACAATGCTACTCTGTTGTCATGTTTATATCTAGTAATATATACATCTATTTATTCTGAAGACTGTAAAAAAAAACTAATATATGAATTTGAAACAAAATTGAAATTGGCTTAGCTTATATCAAATGAAAATTTCAACACCCAGGACACTTCAGGCATAGTATATATAAAAAATATTGTTGTAGTTTTCCAACAGAACCATATAACATGAATCATTTTGTTCTGCCTCATGAATTGAGGTGGGAAAAATGAAGGGTATCCAGACCAAAGAGTCGTATGAACTTTTGAGTGGAAATAAAAATTGACCAGACTCAAAACATCAAACCCAAAGTTAATGACAACAGAATTGATACCCGATCAACAACAAGCTATACACAGAGAGGAGCAGTTAACATTAGCAGACCAGAGAAGGGGGCTAAGAGAGGGAGATATGGGACGCATGCTGGGAATAGAGGTGGAGGGAGGACAACACTGGTGGTGGGCATGGCCCTGATTTATTGTCACCATGTACCTTAAACATTACTGTTACTATGAAAGATTTGTAATTCACTTTGGTCACAATAGAGATTATTTAAAAATATTATTCCAAAAAAGAAAGAAAAAATATTATTCCTATAGTCTTTAGAGTGAGACAGGGCAGGCAATTATTTAGTCAGGCTAATCAAGTTAATTGGCATGAATGCAATATAATATAATAATAAAGGATAGAACTTGGAATCAGAATGCTGATGCAATCATTTCAATCTTACTACCTATAGGAAAGAACTTTACATAAGTTTAATTAACATATCGGAACCTACTTCCCACATCTCCTATTTCCTGGAGTTGTGAAAATTGAATGAGCTAAGCTTTACAGAAATACTTAATGCCGATAATATACTATTTAAAATAAAAGTCCTAATTAGATCCCTAAAGAAGTGATAGTGTAAAAACCTGTTTTTATTGTGTCTTCCCAAAATAAATCACCTTTAATTTGATATTTATAGCTTTTTTTTTGGTACATAAAATGATTGCAGATTATAAATTAGGTACAGGAAACTGGAAAAGCACCATTTTAACAATGTCTAAGGTTATTATAAAATCCTCCTCAGGAAGGATATCACCAGTCTATCACCAGCAGACCTCACAGTGCTTTACATATCTGATTCACAGATTTTGAACATAACAACCAACTATATCTATTTTATCTTTATGGTTGTCTTTGGCACATATTACTATATAGCATAATTCGTAAAGGACATGATGTGTTTCCTTTGCATCAAAATTTAATTTACTTATTATAAATTAATAAATTCTTAAAAGGTTGGATATTTTTTAATTTTAATGTAATGAAAAGCCTACTCAGTTAACTGCCACTGCTAAGTTCTCACCGATTATGAATCCATACATGCACAAATGTGCAGACATAATCATCCATCCTTGGCACTGTGCTGATTGTTGAACCTGTATAAACGAAGAATCCCAAGTTCTCTTGGAATTCATAGTTAGTAAGAGCAAGATTTTTAAAAGGTAACTTAGAACTCATTTCTGAACCTCTTAATGAGGTTCTCTAATATGAAGACATATATAACATTTTGTATGCCTGTATGATGCATGGGTCAAATCATACCAATGTGTGCTGGGAAAGAATATGTATTAGTACCTTAACATCTTCCAGATATTCAATATCCGCAGTGCAATATCCATCTTTCATTCCTCTCTGTAAAACTCTAAATCGCTTTCCTCCAACTGTATCAACCACAGATCTTCCATCAGGTAAGAAATGTACATTTCTAATTTGTAACATACAACCATAATCTGCAAAACTAAAGGAAAAATTCTGATTAGTATCAAAGTTCAAGTAACATGTATGCAAGTTGAACCACATTAAAAGTAAATTCCAGGGACTAGAACAATAGCACAGCAGGTAGCGCATTTGTCTTGCATGCAGATGACCCGGGCTGGATTCCCAGCATCCCACATGGTCCCTTGAGCAGAGAGTCAAGAGTAACCCCTGAGCACCACCAGGTCTGGCCCAAAAACCAAAAACCAAAAAAAAAAAAAAAAAAAAAGTGAATCCAATATAAATACAGAATATTTAGGCACACAAAATCCTACCTATTTTGTGTATCACTGACACACATTCCAAATTGCTTAGTTCCAGTTTGTATACTTCTTCGAATCATCAATCTATATCTTGGCTCAAATACATGAAGAGGACAAGGCACAGTGGGGTAGGCCATAGTGCAAACAAATATTGGAACATTCTTGGTCAAGCTGAAGAAATAAAAGGTTTTATTATTATATAACAGAAGATACAGCAAAATTGAGGTATGTTTGTTGTTTGCTAAATTAACATGAAATTAACATAAACAAAAACAAATTAGCTCTAAGATGATTTTTATTCTTGAAAAAATAAGAATTAGCACTTCCTTTATTCATGTCACATTGATGCAAATACTAAAACTATATTGTGATCCTCTTATTTTTTGAGGGAGTTATGTATGAGAAACCAAATTTTCATAAAGCCAAGTATATAAACCAAAAGGCGATGGTTACCTCTTTTATATTAAAATCCATTAAAGGTATTTATGATAGTTAATACATTTCATCAATAGTCATTCGAACAATTTTTAAAATGATCTACCACAATAGATAAAAAGCAAATTATTGAAAATTCTTGGCATTAAACATTTTTAAACACTACAGAAAATTTTATGAGATAACATTTTCTCAGATAAATGATACATTCCCATTAAAATGATCCAACAATTATTTATTGCCAAATTTGCTGGCAGGAAATAAGGACAAATGCAATGCCCATTTTGGACAAGGGAAAAAAGAAAATGCAGTGCAAGGCCGGGTGGGAAGTGGCCAAAAAATTGGGCTATGTGCGTCAAAAACTTTTTAACAATTCATAGCCTTTCCATCAACAAGCACTTTTAGAAATAACAGCAAATGCTTTAAGAATGTAAATGGCAGAGGCCAGAGCAGTGGCTCAGTGGTAGGGCATTTGCCTTGCACGCGGCTGACCTAGGACGGACCGTGGTTTGATCACCTGATGTCCCATATGGTCCCCCAAGCCAGGAACGATTTCTGAGTGCATAGCCAGGAGTAACCACTGGCATCACTGGGTATATTAATATCTTAACATCTTCTAGATAGTCAATGTAAACAGTAGTAGTGAAACTTGAAGCAAAGAGTATTGGTGAAATGAATTATGATATAAGATAATGGTGATCCACTTTGAATTAAAGGGAATAGCATCTTTCCATCATATTCCCCTTACTTTTTTTTTTTTTTTTTTTTGGTTTTTGGGCCACACCCGGTGACGCTCAGGGGTTACTCCTGGCTATATGCTTAGAAATCGATCCTGGCTTGGGGGACCATATGGGACGCCGGGGAATTGAACTTCGGTCTGCCCTAGGCTAGTTCCCCCCCCCCCAAAAAAAAAAACATGAATTACCTATATAAAAGTAATACTGAAATGTTTAAAAGTATTTAGAGGTATGAGATCTCTTTTAAAAGTACAATTACATTATGAGTTATGATTCTATATTGAGCACATATAAAGAAAAGCAAAGAAAAACTGTTATTTTTTTGTTTGGCTAGTATGGGATTTGGGGGGGGGGGGCGGGGGCACTTCTGGCTGTTCTCAGGACTTATTCCTGGCTCTGTGCTCAGTCCCGGGAATGCTCAGGAAACCAATATGGGATGTTGGGAGTCAAACCCAGGTTTGACCACATGCAAGGAAAATGTTCTACCTCCTGCCGTACTACAGAAACTATGAAGAAAGAAAGAAAGAAAGAAAGAAAGAAAGAAAGAAAGAAAGAAAGAAAGAAAGAAAGAAAGAAAGAAAGAAAGAAAGAAAGAAAGAAAGAAAGAAAGAAAAGAAAGAAAGAAAGAAAGAAAGAAAGAAAGAAAGAAAGAAAGAAAGAAAGAGAGAAAGAGAGAAAGAGAGAAAGAGAAAGAGAGAGAAAGAGAAAGAGAGAGAAAGAAAGAAAAGAAAGAAAGAAAGAAAGAAAGAAAGAAAGAGAGAGAGAGAGAGAGAGAAAGAAAGAAAGAAAGAAAGAAAGAAGAAAGAAAGAGAGAGAGAAAGAGAGAAAGAAAGAAATAAAGAAAGAGAGAAAAAGAAAGAAAGAAAGAGAGAAAGAAAGAAAGAAAGAGAGAGAGAGAGAGAGAAAGAAAGAAAGAAAGAAAGAAAGAAAGAAAGAAAGAAAGAAAGAAAGAAAGAAAGAAAGAAAGAAAGAAAGAAAGAAAGAAAGAAAGAAAGAAAGAAAGAAAGAAAGAAAAGAAAGAAAGAAACATACATCCGTTTGGAACACAGCAGAACTCAACTCCCCTCACATTAATACTCCAACTGTCCCACTTCTATCTGTGAGTGGTGTAGGAAGGGAGGGACATAATTCTTATGGCATAAAGATTTCAAAATGGGTCTGTGGCTTTCTTATATTGTTTTCCTCAGTATTAATCAGATTTATAATCCTCACACCTAAGAATATTTTCTATACTAAAAATATCAAGACAGTGGATCAAATTAATAATTTCTATAACAAAAGTATTGCCAAAGTTTCTTCTCTTAAAGGCCACTGGCTCAGTGATGTCATGAACACATATTGAAAAAGAAAAGTCTGCAAGCACAGTTCATTTTTTTCTTAGAAAATGATCAACAGAAAATATTTCCATTTAAATTTTGAAAAATTACAATTTTGTGGTTTTGTGTATATACAGTTAAAAGGAAGTGAAAGAACACAAATTAAAGAAATAAAAAACCTACAAAAGAAAATGGAAGAGACTAAAGTGACAGGTGAGAAGGGAAAGAGACAAAAGGGAAAAGAAAGGAAGAAGAAAAAACACACAAAAAAACAAATATATACAGAACAAAAATCGATCCAATCTACTCCCTAGTCCCAACTGCCTAAAAGTCTGTGCTGCTTAAACCCAAGATTCCCTCCAGGTTTTTCATTCCGGAAATGAATTCAATACTACTACCAGTCTATTTTCCTCCTTAACTGAAAGTCTAGCCCTTGAAGTCCAAAATTTAGCCTTAGATTTCAGGTCTCAGTCCCTTGCAGACCCCACCCCATGCCCTCTATCCTCACTACTTCTTATAACACCTGAAGTTGCTGCTCCAGCACTCAAACACCATCTTGCTGGCTCCAAATGTGCCTGAGGTCACTGTAGGAAATTCTTCCACCAACTCAAATTCTGCTTCACTACAAATAGGTGATCAATAACTCCCAATAGAACACCTCAAGTGACTACATGATCCTTTTTTCTCGGTGGTTGTGTTGGGAGATCGAACCCAGGAAGTCACACAAGCTAGGCATGTCATTTAACTCTGGGCCACAACCCTGGCCCCAATGAACTTTCAAAAACGTGTTGAAAACAGAAGCTGACCAATATTTGTTTAAATTAAGGCTTTGACTAGTTGAACTAAAAACAAGATCCAGCTTGCTATGAGGTTTTCTCCCTTACTATTTAAAGGGATTTATAATTTGATTATGTTCATTTTTATGAGAAGAAACTTACTGTGAGAGTTCAGCAGTTTCTTCATCATATATTTTTTTTCTCTCAGACAGCTCATCAGGCAGATACTTCACTATTAATTCTTCCAACAGCTGTGTGACACAGTACCTCCTATCTGCTAAATACTAAAAAACAGTATTATTTTACATTCCAGTAGTTTTTTCCTACAGTATAAAACAGGCAAAAACAGTTTAACTGATATATGAAGTGACATTTATGCAACCCATTCTAAATCAAGTAAACTAAAGTGTGTTGTGGAAGGGGGAGTATCACAACAGATGATGCTTCACAATTCAACCTGTCTGATGCTTTGCTCAAGAGCATTAAAAATCCATGGCTGTAACTTGAATCAATACTGTAGAGAAGACTCAGGTACAGCTAGTATCACAAACCCTTTATAGCAGCAGTCAGCCCTGCCCTGCTATTTCCCATATTACAAAGATCAATTTCTTTTTGACTGTTCAAAGGTGCCTCAAACTAGAATCTTAGCTAAGAAATAAAATTAAGGTAAGCTATAAATAAAACAATGTATTTACCTTATTGAAAAAAAGTTTAACTGGGGCTTGTGCAATCATAATACAACAGGTAAGGCAGTTAGTTGTCTTGCACGCAGCCGACCCAGGTTCGATCCCCGAGCCCTACCAGAAGTGATCTTTGAATACAAAGCTAGGATTTAGCCCTGAGGACCATTAAGTGTGACCCAAAAGCAAACAAAAAGTTTAACTATTTCTTTGGTTACCAATTTCAGTGGCAGAGGCTCCAGGTAATTGTCCCTCTAGCCTTCCATCAGTCAGAGCTTTTTTAAGTGGCTGATTTTTCTATATGAATGACCCACTACCTAACTCCACCTAAAATGACACATGTGATAAAGTTAATACTCTGAAAAAAAAAACTGCTATCTTTGTGCAATTGTATGTTATCCTCTATTCCACATGTTACACTCTTCTTCCCTCCCTTCTTTCTTCCTTCCTTCCTCTGTCTCTCACCTTCTCATCTTCCAAGATCTTAAAAAGCTTGTGTTTCAAGGCCTGTGACAACTTTTTCATAAAGCCTCCCTTAAATATACTTCTGCCTCCTAAGAACTCCATTCTTGACTGGCTTTACTATATGCAAGGCATTTACCATAGCCTGCACTGTGCCACACAGTCAGGGATGTATTATATCTCTGATACTAAAATTTAACGCAGCACAGCCCAGGGGATAGGTTAGTGTCTACAGAACTTTGAACAAAGAAAAATGTTCCATATGTATTTACTTAATTAAAAAGTAATGAGGAAAACAACTCTTGGGAGACAATCACAGGATAAAATAAAGAGGAGCCATCACTTAATCTGAAATCTAATGATAACAAGGGTTTTGTCACTATGCAATGAAGAAAAGAGCAGGAAATGCAAAATAGGCTGGAAAATGGATTATAGCTCTGCTCTTTACCTTTAATATGCCTCAGGATATGAAAAAAAGCAGACTGCTGAGTCCTACCCCAAAGTTTCTAACTTAGGGATCTGGAGTAGGGTATGAAAATTTGTGTATAGTTCCTAGGCAATACATAATATGCTGCTGGTTAGGGAAACAAACTGAAAATTATTGGGCTTGAGATTGGATAACGGTAGCTAATACATAGATAGATGTAGAGTTTATTCTAAAAGTAATCAAATTACATTATAGACATTAAAAAGCAATTTTTATTACCATTTTCTATGAAGTTAATAATGATGTCTTAAAGTTAATATTCATATGTTCAATTTGGGAAATTACATTTTCTCATTACTAGTAAGAATCTAGTCTATACAACATTTCGGGGGCAATAAGGAATATAGCAACTAGTTTAATAGCCTTGTAAAAACATGGCTTTTCATTCAGTAATTCACCTCCCAGGAATTTATACTAGTAGTCAAAGATGTAAAGTATGGTATATTAAAAGAGAGAGAGAACAAAACAGCTTACATACCCAACAATAGGAAAATGTTAAATCATTGGACTATTATTGTTGCTATGTAAAAAAAATCGTAGCTTTACAAGATTCAAATGAAAAATGAGCAAAATAAAATGACAAGTGTGAAACTTTGTTATCAATTTTATTTTAATGTATTTATTTAGGATTTACCAAGTATGTATTACAAGGTATATTCAGAGTCAGAATCCAGGATATCGTTCTTTTTAAATTATATACTTTTTACCTTCAAACTTCAGATATTTTTAAGGTGAAGCATCTTTAAATTTAGAGCAATATATCTAATTGTTAATTTGAAAATTATAAAAATAAACTACTATATCTAACAACACTGGACTAAAAGAAAAAGAGAACTTTGAAAACACTCATTTGTAGAAAATGTAACAAATACTTGAAGAACGAGAATATCACTTATCTCCAGGATCTGTGAACATTTAATACTGATTAGTGTATTAACTTATTAGCTATAGGTAAGACCCATGCCAAATGGTAATTGTCCTTATATACTATTAGATTATGAGCAGAGATGAGTTTTCTACATAGGAAAAACATAGAGTTGAGCTTTCTATAGATTGATTAACAGTAAAGTGTTTTGTAATTTTTCATTCATATTTGGGATAACTTTTTCTTCAAGCGGGGTCAGTCAGCCACCCTAGACAGAATCTCTTTCCTTGACTAACACTCCCCTGTGGCTGGGGCTCAGAACAGAAGTGTTGCCTTCTCATGGAAGGCAAACCCTGGAGAGGTTCATCATCCAAAAGTGAGGTGAGATATTCGCTTCAATCTAGGTTATTTCCCTCACAGGTAGTCAGCACTGACCTGTTAAATGGGAAGAGGAATGAGTAACAATGACTTTTCTCTTCTTTCCACTTTCCCAGTTCGAAAGCTTTGCTGTCCTATATTAGTCATATTACCCTTACTGCCATTTAAAGTAACACTAATATGAATGAAAATTAGAGTTTCTCAGTCATACTAGCCACATTTCAAGTGCTCAATGGCCACATGTGATTAATGGATACCAATTTAAGAAAACAAATATTTATAATATGTCCAATGCAGGAAATTTGATTGAATATAGCTCTAGATGTAAGAGGGGCAAGAATAGATGCAACAGGCCTAAAATCTGGCCCATTAAAGTAGGAGATAAAGTCGTTGGGTTTTGCAAATCTATGAAAATTGAAATTATTCCTGATCAGGTTCCACCTAACACCTGTTTGTTAAAAAAAAATTAAATACAGGACACCTAATCTCTAGTTCTCTCCAGGAAGTGTTTTTCTTCAATACTGATTACTCTTCTGGTCACTTAACACATAGGAAGTACTTCATATTGACTATGGTGATCACTTATTTATACAGCTAAATAGAAATCAAGCTATGCTGTCAAACATAAGGCCAATAAGCAGAACAATATACGAATGTTTACCTCTTTTAGGCTTTCTTTGCAGAGGGGACAATATGGTGTATGGTCTAAACAACGTTCAAGACAGTTCTTACAGAATGAATGTCCACAAGGGGTTGTTACTGGCTCAAAAAACAACCTAAATTCAAACAAAATAAACGTTAGTTTCCTCACTGAACTATCCATTAGAAACAAACTAAAAAAACTAATCATGTAACCATAATAATAATCTCTATTCCAGGAGAAAGAGGCAGGTACCATGAATAGGAGAGGGAAGGGGCCATACAGGGGTCCTCAAACTTTTTAAACAGGGGGCAGTTCACTGTCCTTCAGACTGTTGGAGGGCCAGATTATAGTAAAAACAAAAATTATGAACAAATTTCTATGCACACTGCATATATCTTATTTAGGAGTGAAGAAACAAAATGGGAATAAATAAAATATGTGTATTGAGGACCATTGATCAATTACGCTTCTGAATGCCACGGCATACATAAACTTTTAGGGGAGCTCAACCCACTAGATGTATCCTCAGATTTTCCTGGTGGGGAGAACTGAAATAACCTCTACGGGGTTCCTCAAAAGGCCTGCTGTGGATGCCTTTTTCCTCTGCGTGGATGGTTGAGGAATTTCCAAAGAGATGCTTGGCATTACATTTTTGGTCATTATTTGGCTATCTCTCCTTTGTAAAAATTACAGCCGAAATTATGGCCTCTATCAAATTCCTTTTCCCAGAGAAATTTCCACACCAAATAAGACTGGCTTGGTCTCTTTCTGTCAACCTATTTACTTCTAAAGGCCAAGTCAAAACATAGCATCTTCAAGACAATGTCTTCTCTCCTAGTCTTTGAGCACCACAGCAGGATGACTTTGCCTTAGGGACTTTCCCTGTCACTTTGAATACCAGCTAACAAACAGGTTTGGCCAGTGTAGAATTAGGCTATTTACTAGGTATAATTCTGTTCCCCTTTCATAAGTTTTACCTCTTTCTATAACCAGACCATAGGAAGTGGGTCTTAGCCCCTAGCTAGAAAACTATTCCCTCAGGTTATAGATATTTGTTATTAGGAAGAAAACCAGGATTTCTGCTATCCCTTAATTTACATCAGTAATGACATATAGGGCCAGGACTACTTTGATATGTAAGAAATTAGCCTTCCTTTTATCCTCTGGCTTCTAACTGAAACCTATTCTATTCTAAGATTACAAACCACCTAAAGCCATGTTTATTTGTTTTAAAATCAAACAATGTACACTGATAGTTCCTGATTTTGAAAGAAACAAATGTGGGTATTCCTTTCATGATATAACTGTCTCTTTACCCTTTAGATATCTTAGCATGGAGAGTAAAATTGTCTCACGTCTATAGCAGATGCGGGTCCCCATACAATGTATTTTGTGTGGTCTCATTATTTCATATTTCATATTCATCCGTTCATGTACCCACTTTCCTTAGTGAAGGAATTCATCCCCACTAGAGATGCTGAGCCGCAAGATTCCTGCAGCACCTGAACATTTGAATGTTCTTTATCAATAGAGGTACCCTATAGCCTGGAACTGCAGATACTGTAATAACTCACCACTGAAGTACTCTCTCTCAGAATAGTCTAAAATAAGACGTGGATATAATTGGGGCCAGAGCAATAGCACAGTGAGGTGTTTTCCTTGCACGTAATCAACCAGGTTTAATTCCTGCCATCCCGTATGGTGCCCTAAGCCTACCGAGAATGCCACTGACTGCAGAGAAAGAAGTAATACCTGAGCACCACTGGATGTGGCTGTAAAACCAAAAGGTTAAAAAATATGCAAAAAATGAAACAACATACCATTTTTTAAATACTTTGCCCCAAAAATAAAATTTATCATGAATAGTTTCTAACATATCTACTCTTATTTTATCCTCATTTAAAATTTGCTTTTTTTAATAAGTGCATAAAAGTCCTACTATATCAAATTCATTTAGAAAGCACAACTTAAGAGTAAAATGAGAAAGAAATAGCCCAGTGGGTATCGTGCTTGCCTAACTGGCAGTCAAGCCAGGTTTGATCCCCAGCATCACGACATGATTCCCAGCACTAACAGGAGTGCAGGAATCAAGAAAAAGTCCTGAGCTCTACCAGGTATAACAAAGCACCAAGGAAAAAATATACAATAAAAATTATAGTTAAATTAAAAAATAAGGTTATTATAATATGTAATAACATGATAAAATTTGATTTGTACTCTATTTCCTGAAACATGATTTTTCTGAGTTTCCTAGAATTATTATGGATACTTGAAAATGGTCTAGGCTAGTAGAAAGGAATTTGCTAGGAGACATAGCTAGTACTTGCAGTCTTGTGTGACCAGCACTAGGCATGCTAGTTCTTCTTACACTTTCTCCGACTCGACCACAATTTATGTAAATAGAAAATATTCTGTCATACCTCTTAGAATTTTAACTGTATAACTTTACATAATGGAATCTTTAGCCTATGTCACTTTAATAGAATTTCATAGTTAAGATAAATAAAAAAGTCATATGCATACAATACATACTTAGAATTCTTTATGAGAATATAAATATTAGTTGAACCAACAGAGGTACTTACAATAAATGTAAAACAAACCATAAGAAATCCACATCCAAATTTAAAATGATGCATATGTGTTCTAATAATATTACAGGTTATGTTCATAGTTTTTTTAAAATTCCCAGATACCTTTTATAACTAAATCACTTGATTCTTAAAAAAAAATATCACATCAACTATACAAATACTAAACCAAACTTTCTAAGAAAAAAAATTAATTTCAAAGATGAAATTATTTACCCAAGTTATAAAAAATAAACCTAGGAATAAAACTTGTATTTTTTTATTTTTTCACAGTACAGTAATATTCTATTACTGTACATATCTAATATCTTAATATATTCTTCAGCTTAATTACATTATTAGAAAATATTTCTTTCATAAAACTACATATTCTTACCTCATGCAAAGAGAACACTCAAAATCTGACACATCTATTAATTCTTCAGGGATATCACCACCAGATAATGAAAACGTACAAACTTCATTGGGAGTTTCTATTAAAACAAACAAACAAGGTTTCCTTCTTTAGAAAAAACATCATGAAGGCCATTCTGTATATATCAATGTAATTTAAGTAGATAAAGTGAAAATTTTACCTCCTTGTTTTTTTAGCTTATTTCTTCCATCTTCATTCACAATCACATCCTGTTCAACAAGAGACAACTTTCTTTTCAGCAGAGTACCTTTTTCTTGAACAGAGAGCAAAGGTTCTGAGGACACTCTTTTTAAACAATCCTCTCTGGCAGGCATTTCTGTTGAATTTATAGCCTGTGCTGACAGAGCACGGTTTAAGCTTCCTTTTACAGACTCTGGTGTGACCTCTAGTATTTCTTCATTCTACAAAAGTACAATAACACAAGAGTGTATTTCTTAACTACTTTTCATTGCTCTCAACAAGAACCAAACTGAAATGAGATTTCAATGACTTATTAATGTTCCTTTTATTGTTCATTTAACATCATCAACTTTTAATATTAAAATCCTAGCTAGTAAATGACTTTGGACAGCATTTATATAACCCGACCTATAAAATTGATTTATGTTGTAATGAGGTTTAAGCAATTAGCCTAATATAGTTGCTCCTAATAAAAGGAAACTAAAATAAATAAAATGTTCTACATTTCCACGAGACTAAAAATTTTC
This sequence comes from Suncus etruscus, assembly GCF_024139225.1. Taxonomy (NCBI): domain Eukaryota; kingdom Metazoa; phylum Chordata; class Mammalia; order Eulipotyphla; family Soricidae; genus Suncus; species Suncus etruscus. Next base: position 127,418,949 of record NC_064851.1, read on the forward strand.
TAATACTGGGGGCCAAGAGTAACCCAAGTACCATGGGGTATAGCCCCCAAAAATTTGACACTCGGGTATCTTAAAATTTTAATGAATAAATATTTTACATGAACAGTTTTAGTATAAAATAAAGTTACAGAAAAAAAATCCAATTAAGACTTGACATAGTGAAAGTACTTCAGAGATCCTAATTTAAGACTAGAAAACTCTTATCTTCTAAAGAAACAGATACACTAAACTTTCCTTACCCCTTACCTGCTCAGGGCGAAGTTCAGTTGGTGAGTTAGACTCATCCATTACTGAAGAAAAGCCAAAAGGCTTGTTTTTAATGCACGATAATGAACTCCAAGAAGAGTCCTTCAAGTCTTCTTTTACGTTTTCTGGTGATAATAAATCACATAGAATCTGTAAAATAAATAAAAATAATGTATAAAACATTATTTGGTTAAGAACAACTTATCTGAGATCTGGAGAGATACAGTACAGCAGGTAGGCTATTTGCCTTACATGCAGCCAACCTGGATTCATTCCTTCCTAGTACCCTATATGTTCCCCTAAGCCCCATAAACAGAGATCCCTGAGCATAGAACTAGGAGAAAGTCCTAATCACCAATGAGTATGCCCCCTAAGAAGAAATAATTTTTCCATATCTAACATTTAAAAATGTTTAGAAAATGTATATATCAGACATTATTTGTACAAAATAATGCAGTAATTAAGAGATGTAATAGGCAGAACTGACAAGTTAATTAAAGAGCCTTGCTAAACTATATGCCTCTATGTAATGATTCTCTTTAGAAAAATTATTCAAAAGACAGGTCTGACTTTAGAGGCCTGCAAATTTGTAGCCATGGTAGAGGGTGAGTTTTTAATATAAATGATCATAAAAAGACTAGATCTTATGAAAAAGAGAATTTGTACCTTTGATAATGATTCCTATCTTAACAAAAATAGTTTGCTTCAATGCAAATATGAATAGTTGTACTTAGTGTTCATATGAAATTCTAAGTTCGAATCTCTAAATTTTTATTCACTGACACACTGCATTTCTCCTTACACTGAATAGTTTAGCCTGCACGGGCAACCCATCTGCGAGCACTAAGTGGCTACACACACACACACAGACACACACACACACACACCACACACGTGCGCACGTGCACACGCACCTGCACACATATAAAGGCAAGCAGGTTGGAAGTTGGGAGGCAGCTGAAATTTCCAAATTTCTGAATGCTACTTACTATCAAGAATATATAGAAAACTCTCAAACAGAATAGTAAGTTAAGATAAAAAGAAGTAGCCAGCTAGATAAAGTGAAAGGAAATCAAATGGACATTGGTTCAAATTCAGGCATCTCATATGGTCCCTCATGCCTGCCAGGGACTTGCTGAGCTCAGAGCCTGAGCACTGCCAGATGTTACCCAAAAACCAAAAAAAAAAAAAAAGTAACATATATATGTCTTCCTATTTTGATACATACCCAGTGCACTCAAAAAGGTAATATATACAAAATGAATTCTAAAGAATATTCATAGCAGTAAACTAGAAACATTGCAAATTAAAATTACTATCAACTGTAAATACTACAAAACAATATAATTGAAAATAATTAGTTACAGTAAAGAAAAAATACTTTTTAATATAGGGAGCTATATATCTAAGGGAAAAAACCCCACCAACCAGATTTAAATTAACACATACGATCTCTTATTTATAAGTTTCCAGACTAGGCAACAGTGCTCTATGACAGAAATCTATACAGCAATTGCCAATGGATAGGTATTTACTATGAAGATGGGAAGGGAACTCTTGTTGAATACACTAGAAATATCTGATTAGGGGCAGTTACAAGGATGTATAATTTCTGAGAACTACAAAATCCATGCATTAGGTGCCATTATATATTGAATCACTATGAGGTACAGTTGTCAAGTTGTTCATGATTTTCTGTCTTTCAGTCATGTAATGTTCCAACACTAACGCTTCAACAGTGCACTTTTCCCACTACCATTGTCCTGTTTTACTCCTGGTGCCCAGACACTTTCTATCCCATCTCCATTTCCACTGTAAGCCCTTTATCCCTCTCATTCCTATGCCCACTTTCCCTCCTTTTTTTCCATTCAGGCACTGTGGTTTACAATCTTTACTGCAAGAGTATCATACATATCACTTTATTCCCTTTATCTTCCTTCAACACCCAGTTCTTGTCTAGAATGATCATTTTATTAACTTAAAATGGGCAAATTGGGGGGAAGCAAGTATCTCAAATCATAAGTTGTTCTGCATTTACCTCACCTTTCTAATCAACAAATATTTGCAGAAATAAGATTATCTAGTAGCAAGAAAAATGCTACAGTATGATCTTAATGCACTATAATAGCACAAGGGAAATAAAAACACTAATAGAGAAAACTCAAAAAAAAAACAATAGCAAATTTTTTTGGTTAAATTAATAGGCTAGGATATACATGCAGACATACCTCACAGAGGAAATGCCAATTATTAGTTGAATTCATAAGATATTAGGAATGCTAAGAGAAATCTGAGTGAATGCTTTGCATACAGAGACTCAAGTTCAGTCCCTACTGCACATGACTCCCCTATCCCCATTACAAGGTGCAGCCCTGGAGAACCTCAAGTAATACAGAGTGTGTCAGTCCCTTTGTGTTCCCCAGTTCAGCTGAGCCTGACACCACATGGCCAGTCCAAGCAAAGGACCATCTGGTTCATTTGACTGTTTACCACCAAGAATGGGACCCAGAATTCCCTGAGCACACTTGGATTCCCTGAGCACACTTGGATACTTGCAAGCATATATGCATGTATGCGCACGCACACACACACACACACACACACACACACACACACACACACAAATACACATACAAAGAAGGGGAAAGTTCAAGGTTCTCATACATCAGGGTACATTAAGATTCTCCTGCAGTGGGGTCAGAGCAGTAATAGAGCAGGTAAGGAACTTGCCTTACTTGTATGTGAATAACCAGGGTTCAGTCCCTTGTATCTCATATGGTCCTACAAACTTGCCAGGAGTGATCTCTGAGCTCAGAGCCAGGTATAAGCCTTTAGCATCACCACATGTGCCCTAAACCTCCCCCCCAAAAAATCTTAAGAAATATCAAAAAAGTAATAACACATGTGTTGAAGATATTCAGACAACATAATGTCTGGATATTGCAAGTATACTAGAGTGTATCTATCTATCTATCTATCTATCTATCTATCTATCTATCTATCTATCTATCTATCTCTACATAAATGTAGATGAAAATACTTGAAATACTCTAATCTTTCCCATTGTTTTGTAAGTATAACAAAAGTTGGGTGCAGCCAGGGATGTGATGAAGACACATCTTCCATGCTCAACTCCTGCATTAAACCATAAAAATAATCATTTTATGACTATATGTTATTGTTTCACTAGCATAGAAAAAATGTTCTGAAAACACTTTTTAAAACCGAATCACTTCAAGATATTCAGTTACAAAGTTGTGGATAGTTATTTTTCAGTCATACAATGTTCCAAAATCCATCCCTTCTCCAGTACATGCTTCCCACCACCCACCACAACCCCACCACCACCCCCTGCCTGCTTCTATGGCAGAAACTTTTCTTCTCTCCCTTCCCCAGACCCTTTTCCCTTTTGGGCACCATAGTTTGCAATACTCTGACTGATACATATATTACTTTCCCTCCTCTCTACACCCAGAATGATCATTTCCAACTATCATTTTCTAAAAGGTCCCTTCTGCAATGTTTTCCAGAGTTATTTGATCAGAGAACTCCCTTTCTCTTAGTTAAACTAATTACCACCCCATATCATAGAACATCTGGAGTAAGTGATATATGAAGTACTCAGAAAAACAAGGCAAAGTATAAAAGCAATTTGACTAGGAAATTATTATAGTAATCAATAATAGCAAGCAAAGTTTTGACTTCAACCAAAAGGCAGAAGTAAGTCAGTAAAATATTCCTAAACAGAAACATCAGGACAACAATGGTTGATTAAAAATGATTAATCTGTCTTAGATCAAACAGACTATTTGGGAACATCTAAATTTAATTTAGTACAAATAACACTTTTAAGTCTATGAAAGACTTGTTCTGATTTGTAATAAGACAAGACACTAAGTATGTGAACCTGAAAAACAAATTTCTAAATCACTACTAAATTTGACTTATAGACTCATGTTCCTTTTATTTTTTCCCCGAAGTCAGTACAAAATTACAAAGTTATTCAGAATTAGGTTTCGGGTATACATTGTTTCAGCCCTGATCCCTTCACCAATCTCCATTTCCCTCTATCAAGGCCTACTATTGCCCCCACACACACTTTGCCTCACCCACAGGTCTGCTTTAAGCCCAATCACCTCCTCCAGGTTGAACTGGTCCCTCCATCATAGTTGGTGCCCACTTCCTGTTTTATCCCCAGCCCCCAAAAGTAGGCTATATCCTACAGATACCAGTTCTCAAATATTTTGTTTCCACTTGGGCACTTATTCCACATTATGTTTCTTGATCTCCTGCATATGAAAGAGATAATTTTGCGTCAGTTTATCTTCTTCTGACTAACTTCACTCAGCATGATGCGCTCCAGGTCCCTCCATGGAGCAATAAATTGCATAACTATCTTATCATTGAGTAATATTCCATTGCATGGATGTACTGTCATTTCTTTATCCAGTCAGTCATTTATTCTTGGGCACTTGGGTTGATTCCAAATGTTGGCAATTGTGGACAGTGATACAAGAAACACAGGGTTGCAAATGTCTTCTTGGTTTTGTTTTTGGGCCCTCAGACTATAAAGTGGAGTTGGTAGGTCAAATGAAAGCTCAATTCCTAGTTTAAGTTTTTACTATTAAGTTTTATATTGTAAGTTTAATTATTTTCCAAAATGATTGAACCAATTGACATTCCAACAGTGTGCCTTCTGATTTTTATTTTTTTGGATGAATTGTTAGATTCTATTTGCTAGTATTTTGTTAAGGATCATTGCATCATTCATCAGGGATATCAATCTGTAATTTTTTTTTTGTGATGTTTCTGTCTGCTTTTGGTATTAGAGAAATATTTGCTTCAAAAACACTGGGCAAGTTTACGTTTCTTCAGTTTTCTGGAAGAACCTAAAAAGTATTGGCAGTAGGTCTTGAAAAAATTCATTAGTGAATCCATCTGGGCTTGCGCTTTTGTTTTATGAAAGACTTTTGATTACCATTTTAATTTCTTCAAAAATGATAATTCGGGTATTCTGTATTTTCTTGGCTCAGCCTTGGAAAGGTATAGGAGTTCCAAAATGCATCCATTTCTTCTAGGTTCTCATTTCATGGCATAAAGATTCTCAAAGTAATCTTTGATGATCCTTTGAATTTCTGTAGTATCTGCTGTGACATCCCCCTTTCATTTTTTATTTTGTTTACTGGGGTAATCTTTTTATTTGTTTATTTTTTTTCAAAGAACTGATGGCTCTTGATTTCATTGCTCTTTAGGTTATTTTATTGGATTTCCATTTTGTTAATTTCTGCTTTGTTTTATTGTTTCCTTCATCCTGCCTGCTTTGGAATCCTTTTGTTGGTCATTTTATAGTTTAAGTTGTGTAGCCAATTTATTTATTAGCAGTCCTTCCTTCCTGATAAATGCTTGCATAGCTATGAACTTTTCTCTAACACTGGTCTAGTTGTATCCCACAAGTTCTAGTAGGATGTGTCCTCATTCGCATTTATTTCTAGGAATCTTCTCATTTTCTTCTCATTTTCTCTTAGATCCACCAGTTGTTCAGTAGTGAGTTGTTTAATTTGAAGTGTTTTGGAGTTAATTATCCGTTCCTATTTATAATTAACTTCCTTGTTTTTAGAGCTTTGTGATCTGAGAATAGAGCTGATACAATTTCTATCCTTAAGCTAATGGGTTTACTTTGTGTCCATGTGGTCTAAGTTGGACAATGTTCCCTGTGCACTATGAGCAAAAAGCTGTTACAAACACACACACATACAAAACCCCTCTCTGACATTTCTTCCTCTAAAGCATTTACATACTGAGCTTGCTTGAGTCTATTTGATCTATCAGGAGGTAACAGAGCAGTGTTAAAGTTTCCAACTATTATTTTATTGCTATTAATATATTTCTTCATATCTATTAGCAATTAAAAAGTTAAAGTATTTTATTAATCCCTCATTAGGTGCATACATGTTTAGGACTATGAGTTCTTCCTAATATGAATATCCATTAATCATTAAGAAATAACCCTAGCTATCTCATGATATTTTTGAGCCTTAAGTCTATGTTGTTTGATAATAGTATGGCCACTCTGGTCTTTTTAAGTGAATTGCTTTTGAAGAATTGTCTTCCTTTGAGTCTGTGTTTGCTTTAAATATATATATGTGTTTCAAAAAAAACCAAAACCAAACAAACAATAGAAGGGGCTGGAGTGGTGGTGCAAGCATTAGGGCATCTGCTTTGCAAGCGCTAACCTAGGATGGACCGCGTTTTGCTCCCCCAGTATCCCATATGGTTTTCCAAGCCAAGAGCAATTTCTGAGCACATAGCCAGGAGTAACATGAGTGTCACTGGGTGTGGCCCAAAATAAACAAGCAAACACACAAACATACAACACATGTGTTTCTTGCAGACAACAAAATATTGGGTTTAATTCATCCTGCCACTTAGTGTCTTTTAATTGGTGTATTTAGCCTACTGACAATGAGAGAGATTACAGTCATGGGAGTTTTGAGCCATCTTTCTGTAGGAGTTTGGCATGTTTGTGGGGGATTCATCTTAGCTTAAAGTAGCCTTTAAGTTCTTGTAAAGATGACTCTGAGTCTATGAAGTTCTTGAGCCACTATTTATTCATGAAGTTAAGTTTTATTCCATCAAATCTGAATATATTCTGCTCGATAAAGTATTCTTGGTGCAGCATTCATTTTATTGAGTTCCCTTTTTTTTTTTTTTTTTTGGTTTTTGGGCCACACCCGGCGGTGCTCAGGGGTTACTCATGGCTGTCTGCTCAAAAATAACTCCTCTCCTGGCAGGCACGGGGGACCATATGGGACACGGGGATTCGAACCAACCACCTTTGGTCCTGGATCGGCTGCTTGCAAGGCAAATGCCACTGTGCTATCTCTCCAGGCCCGAGTTCCCTTTTTTTAAAACTATATTTCACCTTTGTCTTCAGATCTGGAGAATTTTGTAAAATTACTAGCAGTTTGGTAAACCTGCTGTAAAACTTAAGAATTCTTCTATTTATATAATTTCCTTCTTTGGTCTTGCTGCTTTCAGTATTCGATCTCTACGATTTTTATCATTCTGATGAGGATGTGTCTTGGAGTATTTTTATTTGGATCTCTTTTAGCTGATAGCCTGTAGGCTTCCTTGATCTTTCCGGTTCTGGGAACCTCTCAGTAATGATTTCTCTGTTACTTCTTCTTCTTTTTTTTTTTTTTTTTGGTTTTTGGGCCACACCCGTTTGACGCTCAGGGGTTACTCCTGGCTATGTGCTCAGAAATCGCCCCTGGCTTGGGGGCCCATATGGGACGCCGGGGGATCGAACCTCTGTCCGTCCTATGCTAGCGCTTGTAAGGCAGACACCTTACCTCTAGCGCCACCTTCCCGGCCCCTCTCTGTTACTTCTTAATCAGGGTTGTCTTCCTGGACTTCCACTATCCTGATCCAAAATTTTCTTGTCAGTCTTCATTTATTGAGGGTGTTTTTTGTTTTTGTTTTTGTTTTCTTTTTTGTTGTTGTCTGTAGGTTTATGCACCGTATCTTGGAGTTCACTAATTCTGTTCTCAGCAGCTATTATTCACTGGTGTGGTATCCCAGTGAATTTTTCCTTTTACTTACCAAGTTTTTAATTTCTACTTGTAGTTCTCTCATTCCCACTCTCATATCTTATTGTCTATACTAACAGTCTATTCTATTGTTTCTTTCAGCTCATTAAGCATCCTATGCATTTCCACTCTGAAGTCCTTTTCAAAGAGATTATGTAGGTGTCCTTTTCAAAGAGACTGTGTAAGTGGCTGTTACAGATTGAATACTCAGAATCATAATCTTCACTCATTAACAATAGTGTTGGGATTCTGTATTGCTTTACCATGGTTCATTTTGTAAACAGGGAAAGACATCTTTTTTACTTTACTCTCAGTGTCTGCGTGACTATTAGTGACATCTTGGGGAGGCTCTATTGACAGAAGCAGATTATCTTGTGCCACATTAGCAGTCATTGTACTTTGGGAAACCACAGCGCTGACTTCTGACATTTGGGTATAGTCAGGCTCCACGGTACAGCTGCTTGGTGCTTTGGGGCCCTCTCTGGTCCTCTCTCAGGTAGCAGTAAAGTGTGGCTTTAGAACATGCTTGAGTACCTGCTATCTGAAATTCTTATATTATTTAACTTCCTAATTAACATATTTAAAGATACATCTGGACTTCCTTAAGTTATTATGGTAAACTTTATTTTTTATTACAATAAAGGGAAAGTAAGTTTACTAAATAAATAACACACCCATGAGAATTGTAAGTGGCTCTTTACCCAGAAGAGTAAAGACTGACCTTTTCTACTTCTAGCTTTGCAGGTGCAAAATCTTCATCAAGGGCTAAGCACTGAAGAAACAGTTGTAAGGCATCACCTAAGAAGCCAGCCTCATGAAGTACTTTTCCTTTCCTGAAGTAGACCTTCAATAAACAAGTACATACACACAACTATTATTGATAGAATTTTTAAAAAATCAATACATAAGAAATAAATGGTCAACTCAGAAATGCTCACTTTCAATTCCTGGTAAGTCTGAACTCTAATACCTTAAAGGCACACCCCCCCCCCAGGAGTACTTAAGGGGTTCCTGAGATCCCAAGATCACTTCAGAACATTTCTAATTATATCATGACAGTAAATCCAGAGGGGCTATTTTTTTTAAAATTTATTTATTGATTGATTAATTGATTTGTTTTTGGGCCACACCCAGTGGTGCTCAGGGGCTAATCCTGGCTCTGCACTCGGAAATTACCTCTGGCAGACTGGTGGACCATGGAATGCCAGGAGTCAAACCTGATCCCTTGTGGGTTGGCCACATGCAGGCAAAAGCCCTACTACTGTGCTACCTCTCTGGCCCCAAAGGGGCTTTCCTTATTTAAAACAGTTTTAAAATTATCTATATGAACCATTTTCCCCCTTCTCTTTCCCCTCTTTTATCTATTTTTATTGAAGTGCTAGGATTTACAACACTGTTAGTCATACTTTTCATGCACACATCATGCCTACTCCACATTCACCAGAAAGCCCACTTCTCTCCACCAGAGTACCTAGGACCCCTCCCCAACTCTCCCTGTTATTCCTAAAACAAATTTGTCTTGTATGTATAGTTCAGGGGTATAATTCAGCAGTACAGCAATTGCCTTATATGTTTGAGACCCTGGATGTAATCATGGTACCACACACACCGCAAAACAGAATAAAATAAAACTGATCCAGAGTTAACTAGTCATGTCATCATAAAAAATATATGATTTTCCTTAGTAATAATTTTAAATTTATTTTTATTTCTACTGTTATTACATAAGCCAAATTCATCACTCAGAGGTGCTTGGAAGAGAAAATGCATAGTTGGCGTAGAGCCCAAGGCCTTGCTCATGAGACATGTACTTGAGCTACATCCCTGCCATCTTTCAAAATAATGTTAAAAGTCTTAGTATAACGTTCCCAAAGAAATCACTTTAAATGGCTGAAAAAGTTATATAAAAATAGCTTCTTGTCTAAAGAACATGTACGGAAGATTGGTTTACCTTGGTAATTTGATTAAAAAGGAAATTCAGAAATGTAGGATATATACAGGCCTCTAGTCTTCCTTAAAAACTAAAGATTAGGCAATCTCCTATGCCCTTATCTCCTGAATTAAAGCAGTCTACTCATCTGTCTCCTATTCCAGTGCACATCAATTTCCCAGTCCTCAAGATATCTCCTCTTTAACAGATCTCCTCCATTTATGTCCAGTTTGGGTTCATCTTCATAATGTGGCCACACTTATCTCTTCAAGGAGACTCTGTATAATACTTTTGTTTCTGTCCCTTGAATCCAAGTTCTTATTTAGTTATATAACAAATAGTTACTTAAGAAACTGTCTCATGATGTTCATCTGCTCAAAACACTGACCGTAGGATTTCTAGAACTCAATATATTTTAAGAGTAATGCAATCTATTCTGCTCAAATTCTTACCCATAACTGAATACATGTTCCCTACAGTTTAAATATTAAAATATATGCAAATGTTGAACAATACTTACCTCAGGCCAATTTGGCAGTTGAAAGAGAACTGCATTCAAATCTTCTATGGCTGCTTTAAAGTCTTGGAGACCAGCATATGATTCAGCTCTGTATATTTTCAGAGTCAAGTCGCTGGGCTCTAAAAGAAATAGTTAATACGAATTTAACTATTTTTAAAAAAATATTGCATATAATCCAAAATTTACATCCCATTAGCTTAAGACTAATTTATTGATTACTCCAATCAATAAGGCACAACATGAAGGCAGATAACCAAGTACTTCTGCAGGCATAACACGATAACACTTTAAAATTTATCTACATGTTCTATCAAGTCATTCTAAGTTGACTGACTTAAGGAGAAAATTATGGTTTTTAAGAATACTTTTTAGGGCCAAGGAGGTGATTCAAATGGTAGAACACTTATCCAGCATGTGTGAGCCTGGAGTCCAGAACTCAATATCACATGCCCCCATTCCAGCACTGCTGGTTATAACCCTAATGGCTCAGGAACACTAAGTTGGCTATTATTACTGTATTTGGCCCCTAATTTGAGAAAAACAACAACTTTACTACAATATAAGCAAAGTATTTTTGTAATACAAATAATTACCATTAAAATTAAGATTTGGGGCTGGATAGATAATATGAGGATTAGGATGCAACAAGACACCAGTTTGACCTCTGGCACCATATGGCCCCTAGACCATCGCCAGATATAGCCTGAAAGCCTCATCACCTCTGGAGTAACTCTGGTGGTCCCTGGTACCTCAGGGCCCAAGCTGCACCACATTCTTAGGACCCAGATTTTAGTCTTCTGGCATGGTTAACCAAAAAAAAAAAATCACTGGGAGTGGCACTCAGAACACCTGAGCATCACTTGGGAAGCCCCCAAAATTTTAAAAAGTATTAATGTTTTCTTAAAATAGAGAACCAAGGTACAAAGGTTTATGACACTAGTCATAGTATTTGTCTTATATAACAAACCTTAATTTTTTTACTCTAATTTACAAATCTTCACAATTATACACACATGGAGTTCTCATGGCAAAAGGCTAATTAAAGACTTTACTAAAAGTAGACAAGAGGTCCTGATTCTGGAGGAAATGGACTGAAAAAAGTCAGCATTTATAAGAGGTCAAAAATTTAACCTGTCATTAGCTAGCATGAATGTTATTAGACTGTTCCACAGCAGCATTACATTAAAGTATTTCTAAAAGAAAAAAACTCATGTTGATAATCTTGCTATCCACTACATCTCCACGTATTAAAACATATTAGAACCCAATGGCATTAAGAATTGCATACACTTAGCGAGGTCACCTATAATCAATTACTAAAGTAATACTGCATCTAAGAACTAACAAGAAACTAATTTTCAGTACTTCTGTAACATTAATTTGACTCTTCTGTTAATTATCTTAGAAGTTTTAAAATTAATGTTTATAAAATATCCATTTTGAGGTCAGTACATGTAAAACCTTGTTTACAGACACACACATACACAAAACCCCTCAACAGCATCCCAATTTAGTTTAGTTTTTAAATGGCATTTTTCCTGTAGGTGATTTAACAATTGGGTGGGCCTGTTATCAACTGCTGTATTTGTGAATTGAAATTATACTGCTCCATAATTAATAAAATTAATATCCATTAATTAATAAAATTAGCATTTCATAAAATATTTATTTCTTCCCAAATAAAAAGCATGACAAGAAATTATCCTTTTTGTCTTCTATTCTAAAGCAATGTATCATATTTCTGAACACAGAGAAATTAAAAGCTCTATAAAAATTACTCAAATAAGAATAGTCCTACCACAAAGTAGGTGTTCATACAAGTTATTCTATCCCTGCTTGAAGGAAATTACAATCTAATTTGAAATGTTTATTTACGGGGCCGGAGAGATAGCATGGAGGTAAGGTGTTTGCCTTTCATGCAGAAGGATGGTGGTTCGAATCCCAGGATCCCTGTGCCTGCTAGAGGCGATTTCTGAGCATAGAGCCAGAAGTGGCCACTGAGCACTGCCGGGTATAACCCATAAACCAAAAACAAACAAAAAAAATGTTTATTTACTGTGATATGGCATCACATAATCCTCATATGACAAGCACACAAGAAAACTACAAAATGGAGAGCAGTATTGTGGAACAGTCAATAGTAGTAAATGCATCACGTCAAAACCCTGAAGCTGTAAAGGTCCAAAAGACAGCACATTAAAGTCTATGACTTTCATCCTGCCACCTTCAGTTTGACCCTCAGCCTGAGCATCACCTAGTGTGGACCACACCTCAGCAACATCACATCCTAGAACCCTTGCACTGAGATATTGAATTACCAAATGGAGCCAGGAAGATCCACTCCCAACAGCAACAAAAAACAACAACAAAAACAACAAAGCAAAAACAAAAGCTTAAGCTATAATAGCTTGTAGCTCTGAACGTTGGTATGCACCCCTACTCTCTACCCACAGTTGGGGGTTTCCAGGAGCATCCATGACAGTCAGTGTCCCTCTGGCTCCAGTACTTTCCCATCAGGTATCTCCAATCTATTTTTCTCTTGCATACCTTTACTGGGCTTTCTCACTGTTTCCAATTTTGTCTTTTACAAATTCTCACAGCATGACACATGATGCAGTGTCTTTTCAGAACCACTGAGTATCATGACTGAGGATTAGTGCTCAGGTACCTCCTGAGCTCAAATACCATCTAATACAGTCTGTCTTAGGCTACCCTTATAATGGGTGAGAAAATTCAGTCAATCTATACCAAATGTTTCCATTGCTACTGAAGTAAAAAGACTTTCATCCCCTTCCTTCTCAACAAAGAAACTATCAAATTATCAAGACTCCCTCAATGAGGGAGGGAACCTTAAATGTTAATATAGGGGCCCAAGTGATAGTATAGCAAGTAAGGCACTTCCCTTGCATGCAATTGACCTGTGTTCTATCACCAGTACATATGGTATTCCAAGCTTTGCCAGGAATGCACCGAGTGCAGAGCCAGTAACAACCTAAGCACACTACCAGGAATGGCCCAAAACAAAACAAAGCCAAAAAAGTTTGTGTATGTTAGGGTAAGAAGTATATACCCTGAAAAGAGGTAAGGGTCATAATTTAAAATCTCTGCTCCCCAATTACCTTTACATTATATTTGCTTTGAGAACTTGAGATGTTAATGAAATACTTTTTTTGGAATAGCAATATTAGGAAGGAAAAAACAACTACAGGTGATTTCAAAATCCCAACACGTTTTGTAAAAACACAAGTCGTGTCATTTTTAGTTTTTGGGTCTGTGCTATTTCTCCTGACTCTGTTGGGAGACCTTATAGGGTGCTGAGGACAGAATCCAGGCTGACCACATTCACAGCAAGGGGCCAAACCCACTATGCTATCCCTTCAGTCCAGCATCCCACTTTTATAATCCAATTATTTGTGTTTGTTTTTGGGCCACATCTGGCAGCACTCAGGGCTTACTCCTGGCTCCGCACTCAGAATTCATTCCTAGCAGGCTCAGGGAACCATATAGGATCCCAATTGAATCCAAGTCCATCCCAGGTCAGCAGCATGCAAAGCAAATGCTTACTGCTGGGCTATCACTCTGGCCCAATCCAAATTTTTAATGCTAAAATAAAATTCTAAAAATAAAATCAGGGATAGTGTTCAGGTACCAGCACACATGTGTCTATCTGCTCTCCTACAATACATGATCCTTACACAGTATGGCTGACTGAGGTGCTGGTGATCCCCAGCACCAGAGAAGCACCAAATTATCAGGCCCTCACAACCATGCCCAGTAGTGCTCCCCAGTTCCCTAGTACTCCAGACTATGTCCTTTAATTTAATATGGGGTAGGAAGAGACTAAATGAATCAAATTTTCAATAATCAGAAGCACACAGAATGCCTACTCATAACACAATCATTCTTAAAAAGGTAACAGTGAAAAAGAAAGCAATCAGCTGTAGCCACCGTTGTCTTAGGTTTGAAGAATCAACAGTGTCCACTCTATACCTAATATTCCTTGAGGTAGGAATCAGTCACTACCCTTCTATCAGTCAGGTGAGTCACTGTGCCTAATCAATGACTGTGACAGGGAATCAAGGTGTTGAAAACGATACCAGATGTGATCTGGGATATGGTACTCGGACTGATTTAACTCCAATTTCAAGACTTTAATCCATTATCAGTCCTGATTTATTTGTTCTGTTTGTTGTGTTTGCAGGACACACCTAACTGGAGGGCTGGGGGGGGGGGGGTGCCAAAGATTGAACCCAGGTCTAATGCAAATTCAGATTCATCGAATTTCTATCTGCCTGATGTACTCCCACCCAAGCACTGCAAGCTTCCTGACTGAAAGAGTATTGACTGAGTGACACCACTACAATACCAAAGTAGGTTCTTAAATTTATCAATTATTGGGGGTGGTGGGAGGGGTGGTCACACCTAGCAATGCTCCAGAATCATTCCTGGCTCACATTCAAATATCACACCACTCCTGGAGGTGCTCAGGGAACAAACCACAGCTGACAGACCTTACCAGCTGTACTATCTCTCCAGCCCACTTAACATTCTCAATTCTGCCTCCATTTCTTAAGTCTCCCCTTTCAGTTATTAGACCTAGCACAGACACCCAAATTTCTTCAATGCTACTTACATAAGCTTACTAATTCACTCCCTGCCTTCAGTTTTCACCTACCAATATTCTCACCACCTACAGATAAAAACAAGTGTTTCATGTAATATACCATTCTTTCATGCTTGGCCCCTATTTCCTATTCATAATCAGTTCTCCACCTGAAGACCCAATAATACTTAAATTGAACCAACCATTCTAGTTGGCACAGCTTCCCTTTGCTCAAACTCCCTCCTGTTCCACCATTCCACCTCCCTCCTCATCTCGGCAACTTTTTCTCATCCAACAAGACTCAACTCACCATTCTCAACATCTTTCCCTTGGATCTACATCTACTCATCATACCCTGAAGGATCAAGATCAGAGCTTTAAAATAATACTACTACCTGGGTTCAATTTATAGCTTATGTTCAATTTATGGCTAAAAACTTCCTGGCTTCAATTTATGGCTACTAATCTCCCTATGACCTGGAGCCAATAAGACAATACCTCTGCTCTGTGCCTCAGTTTGCTCAGCTATCATAACAAGATTCTTTTTATTTCTTCAACTACTATTTATTATATACTGTTAAATGACTGATGGCCTTTCTAACATCCCTATATGGGTCAAGCACCATCCACGCTTGTTTAATAGTTTAATAGTTTAAAGTAACTTGCTCAAGATCAAACAACTAGTAAATGAAGAACTCAAGATTCTACCTCAGAAAAGTTGGCCTCTGAGATTTTACTGTTCAGCTCTAACAGGGTTATTGGAAATTAAGTTAACTTAAGAAAAGTACTTATTTCAGGAATGAGAAAATGTTAAATATTGAATCTTAAGTGTGAGCACTATTTAAATGTGAAAATACAGCCAGTCAGTGCGTTTGGAGCAGTTACTTTTGAAATCTATTTCTGAGCTCCTTTATTTCCTGTTTTTTTCTGTCCTCAAATCGTAGCTTTGACAAACGTTTGCTGAACTAGAGGAAATTCATTAAGATCCGGCTCTGCATGCGCCTCAACTCATGCTCCTGTTTTCTCTTTCTTTAGTGTCATAGATTGTTTAATCGAAAGAAAACTATACACATCACACTAGTTTTGAGCTGTCCAAAGTCAATCAATGCTTGAGGAGCAAGCATTTGCCAGAACTGTGTTTCCTATCTTGTGGGCCAAAGAGACAGTACAATGGGTAAGGTGCTTTAGCTGAGTTTGATCTCCAGCACCACAAGGTACAAAAACATCTCAAGTAGTGATCCTTGAATATAGAGCCAGAAACAAGCCCTGAGTACAAGGTATGGCCCCAAATTCTTCTTTCCAATGCCTCCACCAAATTGATACACTGAGCTAGCTCTAGAATTTCAAAATACCAATTTTTTTTTATTACTTCAAGTTTAAAACATGCTAGTGATTAGGACTGTCATGAGAACAAGATAATGCATTAACAGCACACTGTCTGACATACAAACTCAAAATATACTTATTGCTATTGATAATAATATAACAAAATATCTTATCAGCTAATGTGTTAAAAAACTAACTTTACACTAGAAGTAGTGTCCATGAATTTCTCACTTCATTTCTAACTTGGCTACTTATCTTCAGTCACTTGAGGAAAGCATGTGGGAGTGGCTCAAACCTGTAGGAACCCCACATCAGACAACATCTACCAGAGCTGTGAGTCACTAAGCTCATGTAGCTGATTTGATGGCTTCCATGCCAGGCCTCTGGACAACTAAGCATCACTGGGTAGGCCCCCCAAAATTAAAAATTCTTGTTGGTCTTTCCCCCTGGTTTTTGGGCCACACTGGGCAATGCTCAGGTTTTATTTCTGCCTCTGAACTTGCAGGCTCATGGACCACATGGGATGCCAAGGATAGAACCTGGGTCAATTTGGTGCAATATAAGCTCCCTACCCACTGTTTCATAGATCCGGCCCCAATTCTTGTTAGTTAACCTGTTTAGTAAGAGTACTAATTCTAGCCCTCCTATGTCACACGATCTTTGTAAAGGAGATAGGGATATATATATATATATATATATATATATATATATATATATATATATATATATATATATATATGTATGTATGTATATATATGTATGTATATATATATATTGTTACAATAATGGAAGTGAAAGCATGTACTTTGTGAAGTGTAAAATAAGACAGACATCAATGTTTACTTTCTACACACTCCTTTGTAGAATAATCTATTAATAATAAGATTCGCAACTCTTCACATCAATCTGGTTGAGCTGAACATACTAAAAACCCTACTCCCATTTTTCTGAAATGTTTCGGTATTCACATATAATTTGAGTACTCTTTTTAATGAAAACTTTGCAGTCATACTTCTTTTTATTTATTTAGCATGTGCTAAAATGTTACTAACTTGAGGCTAGAATCCAGATTTAACCTATTTTTGGTAATACATATTATCAATGCAGTAGAAAGTAAAGAGCAGAACTTTAGAAAGGACCAGAGCAATAGTACTGCAGGTAGAGCACATGCTTTGCATATGACCAACCTGGGTTCCATCCCCTGCATCATATATGGTACCCCAAGCATCACCATGAGTGATTCCTAAATGCATAGCCAGGAGTAACCCCTGAATATCACCAGGTGTAGCCCAACCAATAAACAAAAATAACCTCCAAAACCCAAAACTTTAATTGTAAGGTTTAGATGATCTAGAAGTTAGTATCAAATCATCTGAAAGTCAATACCAAAAATACAATGGATTTTAATCGCCTAATAATTACTGAGCATTCATCCTGTACCACTCAAAGCACTTTACATGTTTTGATTAATATAATTCTCACAACAGCACTAGGAGCTTGTTATTATCGGGCTCTACTTTTGAGGCATGTACTTTTACTTTTTAGGCAAAAGAACCAAACAGAATATAGGGTTGCAGCGGGATTCATGTTTAGTGAACACATGTGTTTAGTTCTTTAGTTGCAATCATGCCCAGCTTTAACGTTAGGTCACATAGCATCTCTCGCTCCAATTTTATTATTTACTATCAAATGTAAAACCAGCTCCCTTCATTTTACTTCTGAAGATAAGTGTATTCCACAGAATTCTTCACAAAAACCAAATGATATAATACATGTAGAAATCCCTGATAACAATCAAGACTATATAATTAAAACCAAGAATTTTCTTCTCCTACTAAGTATTTAAACAAAATGGTCTGCCCTTCTAACGTTTATTTTTTAAACCAGTTCAAACTATAAATAATATTGCTTGTATTGTTTTGTTTTCTTTTTTGAGGAGAGCTAAGTGTATATGAGGAGACAAGGCTGTGTAAAAACTTATTGAATATAAAAGGGAAATGTCATAGCAAAGTAGGATCATTTCAACAGACTCAGGTATAAGATTCAATACAGAAAAGACTTTTACATAATACCTCTAAATACTAAAAAGACAAAGTTATGAAACATCTGAAAGTTAATACCAAAAGATCAATGGATTAAATGTTATCTAAATATATTTCAATTCAACAGAAACTTATGTAATCTCAATGGGAAACTTCTGGCTTTGGCAAAGGTTTCCAAGCTTTCCTTTCTTGTTGACAGGGATAAATTTGGATGTGTGTGGGCTAACTGTAGACAAGATCTATTTTTCTAGCTAATAGTATTTACTTGCTTCATTTTAAGAATCATGAAAAAAAGTTACAGGGAAGGTTTTTTCATGTCAACAAGAATGAAAGCATCACTGATAACTATAGTTGTACAATTATATAAATACATTTCAAATGCCGAGCCAACTCTCAGAAAGTTAATGGCTAACTATAGATTTGAGTGTACTAGTTATTTTATTCATGCATCTAAATTGATATACATATATTGGTACTTGGATAACTATACTTTTATTAGTCCTAAGGTTTGCCCCTCCTGCTTGACAGTAAAAATTAAGAGAATTAAAAAGAATTATTAGACACAGTTTCCAGTATGGGATTAATAAAATTAAAGACCTAAAAATAAGGGGAAACAGATTAATGAACCGGAAATCAGCAGACTTGGATTGCTGACCTGCAAAAGCTAATTAAGTAGACGAATTCCTATGTGCTATCTATGCAAACTGAAAAGAGAAAACCTACTTGAAGCCTTTTTCCACCAAAGAAAATAAAAATCATAGTACAAGGATTTGCCTTGAAAGTGGCTGAATCCAAGTTCAATTTCTGACACCTACATGGTACCCAGTATGACCAGAAAAATTCAAAACCATACAGAAAATAAAATCTTCAACCTAGAGATTAAGAATCATTCTTAATCAGAAAATTATGGCCATTGGGCTGGAAAGAAGGCAAGAGGTAAGGCACTTGCCTTGCCTTGGACCTTTAATGTTGGCACTACATTGGTCTCCTGAACAGTACCCAAGAATAAACCCTGAGCATAGGTTGTGCCTAGCCCTTCCTCTCCCCACACACAAGATTAACTAACAGTCATAAAATATCAAACTAGACTCCAATGAGCAAATGCACTCACTGATCTTCCACAGATTACAACCTGAATTCTTATGAAAGTACAATTTGAGGTCAAGTAACTGAATCAGCAGTAATTAATCTCATTGAAGCCACTTAGAAGTTTCATCCTTTATTTCAACCTCGTAACTAAAAAAACTTCCTTGAAAATCTTCAGTGCATGAGTGAGAGAAGCAAAACTGACTCACTTCTCCAACCTTTAGAACCTGAGGTCTCTGAGCCTTGTTGTCTCTGTGAATAAGTCATTTCACTGCCCTACCTTGACGACGGGTTTAGAATTAGGTCGTAGCTAAGTTACTAGCCACAGCCAAGTCTAGCTTCCCTGCTGTACTCAAAACACCCAGGCAGAGTTGTACCCGAATTTTTTTATATCCAAGTTTTCTTTTGTTCCGGACTATTCAGGTCCATTTTATAACTGCCTCCTCCACACACTTGATCCTGAAAGAATACGGGGGGGGGGGGGTATAGGGGTGGAATGCCAGGTTTATGATTTCAACCCTGCATCTATTAAATAACAATAGTCACTAGATGGAAATGACTAAGCACTTAGGATGAAAGAGCACCAGGAGACTTTGTTACTAAGATGATAAATTTACTTAACACCTAACATCAGCTTCTATTTTAGACCTTTCCTTGATTCTTCTCAAGTATTATTCCATGGCAACAAACTCATCTAGAGACACAGGTCTTCTTTATCAGGGGCCGCTACTGACATTTGGAGCCTGATAAGAGTCTGTGTGGGCGACGGTCCTGTGCCTTGGATGATGTTCAGCAGCTTCCCTGGCCTCTCCCCCCAAGATGTACTAGCACCACCCACACCCACGCGGGCGACAACCGACTCAAGTCTCTGTCTCCAGATAATGTTCCAGACAGGCGGGAGGACAATAAAACACCCCAGTTTAGAAAGGCAGACAGACTTAAAAAAAAAAACAACAACAAAAAAAAAAAAAACACTAGCTTTTCATTCTTTATCCCTGAGTTGGGCAAAGTTGCTGGCTGCTCCTCCTTGAAATGCATCTTTAAAAAAAGCATGAATCTTCGGACAAAAGTGTTATTTATTCTGGGTAGAAGAGACCCAAATGCCTGCTTGGGTGGGTGGGGAGAGAGGAAGGAGTGTGCCAAGCAAGGAAGACAAAAGCACCCCCCCCCACCCCACAACGGCAGGTCCCGCGGTGGGTGGGGTGGACCAAGAAAGAAACTTCCCATCCCATCCGGATGCCCAAAGCGCCTTCCTTCCCATCTTCCACTGAAACTCGGGGTGTTTAAAAGTGAGCGCCCAAGCGCAGATGGGGAGCAGGCTCGGAAAGCAGCAGGTTGAACCACCCCATGGCAGGCAGGCGAGGTAGGCGACTTGGGCACAATGGGTCGGTTCAGAGTCTAACATCCCTGGGGCATCTCTGAGCCCGGACAGCAGCAGCAGCAGCAGCAGCAGCGGGGGGGGGGGGCACAAGCAACTGGGCCGCCGGCGGGGGTTTCTCTCGGGGTGCGGGTGCAAGCGCTGGGCTCCTGCCACGCCCACCGGACGTCACCCGTTACACAACGCCCCTCCACCCCCCCACCCCCCGCTTATGCAATTCCAAAAAAACCAGCCCACAGCTCCGATCACCCGCCCCGGTGACTTTTACTTGAGGGGGGCTAGTCGCCTTAGCAAGCCTCAACCTCGGCTTGCAAGCGGGGAGATCCTAACCCCTCCTAGGGTAGGAGTTTCCCCGCACCCTCACCCACCCGGTCCCGAGGAAGTGTAGGGGGGCCCTTTCCCGGAAAGAGGAAGCGGTGAGCGAGTGAGCTGAGTGGCCGTCCCAACACCCAACACACCGTGTACCCAACCATCCCGGGGTGCACTCGGCCTGCCTGAGACCCAGCCCGGGGTCACCCGCCCCCGCGCGGCTGGGGCCTAAGTAAAAGCAGAGGGAGGGAGGGAACCCCGCAACCGGGGCGCCCGCCCCTCCTGTTCTCCTTCCCTCCCTCCCTCCTCCCTCCCCGCGTCGTGTCGTGTCGCGTCACCGGCGGCTCCGGCTCCAAGGGCGATCCCCATTGTGACCGAAGCACCCCGGGGCGCCGCCCCCCTCCCACACCCTACGGGGGGACCCCCGAAACCTGCCCCCGCCCAAACGCCGGGCCCGGCAAGGGAGGGAGGAAAGGAAGGAAGGAAGGCAGGCAGGAAGGGGGTGCCGAAGCGAGCGGCGGGGAGCCGGCCGGGGGGAAGCCAGGGGCGGGGGCCCGATCCCCGTCCGTCCGTCCGTCCGTCCCTCCGTCACCTGCTCGCAGCGCCTCGCCGGCGGCGGCCAGGGCCTCCCGGTAGCGCCCCAGCTGCAGCAGCTCCCCGAGCCGGCCGGCGGCCCGCGCGCGCTCGCGCCGGCCCGGGAACCACTTCTCGGCCAGGTGGCTGAGCACCACGCTGGTGCGGAAGCGCGGCGCGGCCGAGGCGGCGGCGGCGGCGGCGGCCCCGGCGAGAGGCGGCGGCAGGCGGGCCCGGCACAGGCGGCAGCGCGCGCGGAGCTGCCTCCGCAGGCAGCGGCGGCAGTAGCTGTGCCCGCAGGCCACGGTCACCGGCTCGCTCAGGAAGCCGCGGCAGCCCGAGCAGCTGAGCAGCCCGCCGCCGCCGCCGCCGCCGCCGCCCGCGCGCTCCCCGGCCGGCGCCCAGCAGCCCAGCCCGCGGCGGAGCCGGTAGCGCAGCACCAGGCAGTCCACCAGGGCGCCCAGGCGCTCCCGCGGCCTCGCCCCCGGGGCCCCGCGGCGCAGCGCCGCCGCGTACGCCTCCAGCGCTCCCCGCAGGTGGCCGCCCAGCGCCAGCAGCTCGCCGCGGCGGAGCAGCAGCTCCCCGCGCTCCGCATCGCCGCCGCCGCCGCCCACTCCCCACAGCCCGCTCCGGCTGCGCGGCCGCGGGGCCATCTCCGGGCTCCCTCTCTCCGGAGAGCTCCGCGCCCTCGCCACGGCCGGAGAGAACATGGCCCGCCGCCGCCGCCGCCGCCGCCGCCTCTGCCGCTGCCGCCCGCCGCCACGGTCCCGGAGCGGAGCCTCCTCCGGGGCGCGCGGCTCCGCACGCGGCCCGCGAGCAGGGGGGCGTGGCGCGCGGACACGGCGGGGGGGGGCGACACGGCGCGCGCCCGGGAAGCCCCGAGGGGCGGGGCTTGGTGGGCGGGGCGGGGCTTAGAGCGGACCGGCCAGCTCGGGACTCTCCCCCAGTAGCCCCCGAAGCAGCTGGGTCCCCGCCCCTTGCCGCTTCGAAGCCCCTCCTGGCGAGGTTGGGGGAAAGGGGAGACAGAGACAGAGACAGAGACAGAGAGACTGAGAGACAGAGACAAAGAGAAGAGACAGAGAAAGAGGACACACACACACAGAAACACACACACACACGCCCAGTCAGATGATACCCCAGCGGGCATCTAATTGGCTTCTCCAAGCAGGGCCTGGCTTGCTAAGGAACAAAGCCCGAAAGAGATCGGCCCGCTTGGAGCTCCCCCGCACCCCAGAACTTTGCCCGTCCTGCATGCACACCCCACCTTCTGGGGCATGGGGGTCTCTTTGCTAAACCCCAGCCTGAAGCACGCCGCAGCCCGGCGCGTCGTACGACCTTCGGGAACTTGCAAGTCTCCGCTCCACTTCGCTCTACGAACCGGCCAGGCTGAATGGGGGACCCGCCCCCTCTCCGCCCCATGGAACCTGCCGCCCTGGAGTGATTTAAGGCGATCGGGAGGGGTGGAGTGCGGTGGGGGCTCGGCTGCGTTTTATTTTCACTTCGACCCACCCAAATCACCAGATGACTTGCTTAGGAGAAGCCAGCCGAAGGCTTAGGATAGGCATCCCGTCTGATGATTTTGTGACTCAAGTCAGAATGGATCAACTTAAGAAACACCCCGCCCACCTTACCCAGAACCATCCCTAGAGAGCAAGTAACAGCTCAATTTCTTGATTAAAAGTCTGCCCCAACTTCCCCTACGCCCCCAGACTCCAGGGAGAAGAGCCACAGGTTCCCGAGGTGACGGCTATATTCTCTACAGATCGTCACTGCCCCGTCATTGGCTAAGACAGATACTTTGCATTTTAAAAGCGAAAACACCCACAATGAAAACTTTCCTCGTGCTGACTTATACTGTCCTTCTAACCCAAAAAGTATACAATTTTGCAGAACGAAGGACAAAAGATCCAGTTTTTGTGTGACAGATTGTATTTCCTTTAAACTTGATGCAGAGAGTTCAAGGCTTTCGGTATATTAAAATATTTATAGGCAAATACAAGATACTAAAGTGACTTATAGTTTTATTTTAAAGATTAGAAACGATGGCCCAAATCACACAGCTCACAATATTGCAGGAGTTTTCAGAACACCTAAATTTAAACCATTGCATTACCGTGTTAGACCTTGAAAAGTATCTTGCATGAATTTTTAAAAGAAATGGAATTGCTAAGAGGCATGATAACTTGAATTTGCTATGTCTGAAATTAACTAATTTTAATTAATCTCCCTTGTAATTCAGAACAGACCATTAGGCTCAAAACTGCTTTAGTTACTACACAATGAGCAAATTGTGTTACTTTTAGAAAAGATGAGAGATTTGTTGCATCCAAGAGGATAAGGAAAAAGCTCTTGTTTCAACAGGATGCTGTGGCTAATAAATTCATATTTCACCTGAAGTACATTGCAGCACAGACTCAAGGAGAAACTAGGATTCTTTTTTGGGGGGTGTGAAATATTTGAATTCACTTACCAACAACATCACCTTAAACTAGTCCTAACCCTAAATGACTACCTACCCTCACTAGGAATGACTCTATATGCCTTGGCAACTTGAAACTACAAGCGGCACAAAAATATATCCAGATACCATATCCACGACATTAACTTTGATGAGATGTTGTTCCCAATATAGTGGCTTGTGAATTGTACAATAAATAGTTAATATTAAATGTTTTTAGGAGTATATCAGAAGTATTGATCAAGTTTTAAGGAACTTCTAAAAGTAAAATGCCTGGTTCAGAACCGAAGACGAAGTGTCCTTTGTCCTTGGGCACTCCTTTCCCCGATGTGACAATCACTCTTGATTCTGGGGTGAAATAAAATGGAACAATTAGGACCATGTGTGCTGGGGGGCGGGGAGGGGGCGCTAGAGAGCGTGGGAGGGATCTTGCCATGCTCTCCTTGGCATTTGTGAATGGCTATAATTCATGTTTGCTGGTTTATACATTTACATAACTGGTTCTCATTTATGTAACTTATTTATGTAAGAGGCTGAACTGCCTCTCTGGCCTTTGTGTGCACAGTTTCCCTCTGAATCAGGAAGTCTGGAGCAAAACAATCCCAGGCTTTAGGACAGACAGGTCCCACTTTAGACATTCTGTGGCAGCCAAAGAGGACAACGTACTCCAAGGCAACCGCTCTCTAAATTCAGAGAGGAAAATTAGGCCCTCTCCTTCTTCATTCATTTTCGAAAATATGGACTTTGGTCTCTGACTCACCCAGCTCAGCTAGCTGCCTCAAAGGGAGAAAAGAGAAATCTTGCAAAACTGCCCCGCGGAGCTTCCCCCCTCCTCAAGGGGTGCCTGATGAAATGTGGGGGTGGAGATGGGGGGAGGGAAGTTTCCACTTTTTCTTCCAGCGTTGCTGTCTGGTGTCTTTGCTCACTAAAGTAGTAAATTCATGAGATTTGTATTTCATTTCAGTTTTTTTCAGTGTTGTCTTCTAAAATAGATCAGTTATGTAAGCGAGTACGAAGAAAAGCATATCTGTTTCCTAATTTGGAAAATGCTTATCACCATCATTCCCTGCGTATTCGGTCCTCACCTCCCCTCCCTGCCCCCCCTCCACCCCTCCCTCCACTCCCAGGAGCTTTTTTCCTGATATAGTTAGGTAAACTATTTAAGAATAAAGTAACTGCTTTTCTTGTACAAGAATCAGCTAGAGATTTGTATTTGAGCTTCTTCTTTTTTTTTTTTCTTTTCATTTCTTTTTTTTTTTTTTTTTGCCGTGGGTAAATTTACCATTTGTTTTCTTTATTTTCTTACCATTGAAAACGAGAGACTTGAGTTCAAGCTTTGGGAAGCAGGAACAAAAGCACGTCCTCTTACTGGTTCATTTCTGTGGCTAATAGCCTAGTCCATATTTTGAAACCAGCAAATTTCAAGTTTAATCGGATCACACTTCATACCAGATCTCACATCCCACACAGATGGAAGGGTGGTCGGGAGCCTCTTTCAAATACTCTCAGGCTCCTCATGTTATATTTATAAGAAATCTGAGATCCAAGAAATCGCTAGTTTTGATAAAGTCCACTGGAGAGGGAATCCAGAGAATCAGGTGATCCCGATCCTGGGCCTCATTTGCCATCTGGAAAAATGAGGGAACCGGAACTCTCAGGTGGACTTCTGTCTCCACAGCCCAGCCCTCTGGGGTGTTGTTGAACACAAAGAGAAAGGCAGAGACTTCGGGGCGCGAACTCAGCAACCTGACACCTAATGAAAATGTAACTGCTGGAAGCCAAAGGCTGAGAATAGAAGAGGAGGGCACCCGAAGTGTTGTGTGGGGCGCAAACCCAGCAATGTTCAGAGGAGAGACCCGGCTCTGGGACCTGGACATTTTCAGTCACTTGAGAATGGATGAGTATCTCTCCCTGTTTCCCCAACACACACACACACACACACACACACACACACACACACACACACACACACGCACACCCCTACTTTCCTCTCCTACTTGTAATCTTTGAGAGGCTGGACGAGAACCCCGGGGTTGGGGGGGAGGGCTTGCTTATATAAACTTGGGACTTTTGTGGGAAAAGCTTTTATATAAGATGCTAAAAATACAGTATAAGACCTGCTCTAATGGTGTCTCATAAGTAAAAGCCCCTAATGAGGACAACCTGAGTAGGTTAAATAGGAGGTGATGCTAAGTAGATGTCTTAAAGCAGTTAGATGCCTCAATGACTTAGGTATGGCCAACTACAGCTTTACTATTCATTGCTAAATAGTCCTTATCCCCATGGAAAGCATGTTAATGTGTTCAAGGGACACTCCCCCTACTGTTCGAAGCCCTTAGTCAGGGGTTAATTCTTAGAGCTGAACAGTAAAATAGGAAAGTGACCTTAAAGGCAAGTTGAGCTGACAGATAGTCCAGGACCCAAAACTAATGTATTTCTGCCTAGGAAACAAAACGAGAAGTATGAAAGAGCAACAAAAGCTTTCTGATTCCAAGATTGAGTCTTGGGCCCCACACTCACATCGTCAGTTTACACATCACCATTATAATGTGACCCTGCCTCATGAACTCTCATTATATAAGTCATTCCCCACACACAATCCTCAGTGGACTTTTGCAATCCCTCAGTGGACTTTTCTATATGTATATTATGGGTAGTCACCTGGCATAAGCCAATAGGGTTATACCATTCATAGCAGACAATCATCCACCAAAGTCTCAGGTAATTTAGACCTGTCACCTAATCCACCCTCAGGCTCTAGTGTTAGATATCTCAGTGGTCCCTATAATTTATGTGGCTGACCAGCTCCCCTCTCCAGAGGTCAGCCTACAAATTTGCGTGGTCCATTCCTCTAGGTGTCTAGTTTTTTGCTTCAATAGCTTGCTCACTTTGCTGTGGTATCTTTGCTGATTGACACAAGAACTTCTGATCACCTACTCAGTCCTACACTGTGACATACCTGGGTTTGTTATTAAAGACAATAAAGTCCTCAATATTTTTCTAATATTCGGAGGAATCTAATTGAAACCTATAAATCTATTGTGTTGGGAGGAAATTGATCAAATGAAATCAGTTGGACAAATCTTAATAGAAGTTAACCCTGGAATGCAAACCACCTGACTGTGATCAAAGGGTGCTGAGACAGGGGAATTTAGAGATAAATTTGTGGTACAGGGCACACTGTTGGTGAGCCTAGTATAGCAGGTACCACATTGTAAAACAATGATACTGGTTCAATTGTTAAACAAAAATAAATAAACCATTAATATTAAACAGTTAATAAATCTCATACATTATTTAACAAGTTCCGAGAGGGCACTATTTATGACTACTCATGGTACTCTATAACTCCTTCCTTCCCCCACTCCCCTGCATTAAGGGTCATTTTATGATTTACTATACAACATTTGTTTCTATCCATTAGAAGGTAAGTTCCTAGGGCACTGTGCCTGTCCCTCTTGGGTAACTATTTTGGCTCTAGCACCCATAGTACAAGAAATTACTGGATCATCATTATTGAATGACTTTACAAACAAAATAATGCTAACACCTAACATATTGCATTCTTATTTGAAACGAAATTCCATTCATCACTAACATATGAGACAACTGATTTATTTCTTCTTTCTTTCTCTAATTCTTTCTTCTATCTGTTCTGCCAGAAAATCTTCAGACTATATATATCCCAAACTTAAACTTTTCACACTATTTTCCCTGCCTTATTGACATTACGATCCATGCCTCCCTTTTCTTTTTACCTATTACCCAGATCCAAGCTACCAGCATCTGTCCTAATAGCACAATGGCCGTGGGTCAATAAAATAGTATTGCAAATGGAAATAGTTATAATGAGAGTTATGTTCAATAATCTCTCTCTACACAGACACACATATGTGTGTATATATACATATATATATGAAGAAAACAAAAAAAATGTATCAGTCTAAGAAAATAAATCCATGCTACTTGAAAATTAAAGCACTAATTACTTGCTTTGATGTCATCATTACTTATTATTTAGAAGTGCTTTTCTGAACTCCTAAGAATATTAGTCTTTAAAGATTTAGTGGGAAAGGTAATTTTGTGGGATAGGTAATTAGGTAATTTGCAAGATGCAAGTTCTTGGCATCTCAACTCTTCTCATTCTTTAACACTCCATGTCTGATAGATCAGAAAAACCTTTCAATCTTACCTCTCAAATCTAATCATATCAGACATGACCCTGCCTCATCCCTACCCTGACAACAAGCCAACAATAACATCTCTCATATGGATTTACACAGTGGTTTTAGAACTCACTCATGAATACCTTAGTCTTCTCAATCCTTCTTCCTAAATCCTTTTGTGCTCCTACATGTTTCTGTTATCAGTGCAGACACCAGTGTAATCATCATAAAACGAATAGTATACTCCTCAAAAAGCAGCATTTGCTTCCTGTTTGAATTCAGAAAAAAACCCCAAAGTCCTGACTGAGACCCAGAAATCATCAAGTTGTCCTTACAACCATCCCCCAAACCTTTGAGGGAACCTGTCTGATTTGGCCCTTAGTCTTCACTAAGAATATTAACTTCAAAGAGTACTCATCCTTTTCTTCTTTTCTCCTACACTGACAAAACTCTTCTGATGGATATTCTCAAAACTGGGATCCCCTTTTAGAATTGGGCAGTATTGGCACCTTTTCTGTTTATTTGCTTGGTCTTTTACATTTTTTGTTGTTGTTGTTGTTTGATGTTTTGGGGCCTGAGAGCAAAAGAAATTCATTTTCACAGTTCTGGAGGCTAAGTCTAAAACCAAGGTGCTGAGATGGTCATGATCCATCTGAAAGCACTTTCTTGCCTCTTACAGTTTTTGAGCTGGTTCCTGAAATATCTTTTTTTAATAATAATTTTAATGGAATCACTGTGAGATAGTTACAAAATTACTAGTAACTGAGTTTCAGTCATAAGATGTTACAATACCCATTCCTTCACCAGTGCACATTCCCTCCACCACTGTTCCCAGTTCACTGCCCTACCCCAGCCTGCCTCTAGGACATTCTTTCTCTCTCTCCACTCCCCTCCTTTTCTCTCTTCTCTTCTTTTCTCCTCTCTTCCTCCTCCTTTTCCTTTTTCTCCTATTCCTCTTTCTCTTCTTTCTCTTCCTCCTCTACCTCCTCCTTCTCTTTCTTTTGTTCTTTATTTCCTAATAGCTCTGTAATATTCAATTTTGCAGACATACCATGCTTTCTTTATACACTCATCTGTTCTTGGACACTTGGGTTGTTTTCAGATTCTGGCTATTGTGAACATGTTACAGTGAATGTAGGGGTGGGTGTAGATACCTTTTCTACCATAGGACATATTCCCAGGAGCAGTATTTCTGGGTCATGTGGGAGCACAATTTCTAGTTTTTTGAAAAGTGCCCATATGCCAGGGCCCACCCAGGGATGCCAAATATAGTGAACTGAATCTTAGCGTAAGCAGTCCAAGAGAAAGTGAGAGAGAAACCAAGAGACAGACAGAGAGAGAGAGAGAGAGAGAGATAAAGAGAGAGAGATTACCAACTAGAGGGTGATCTAGGGTGGAGGAGGCCTGTACCTCTGGGGCCAATCTGCCATATTTCATGCAAAAAAGAGAGATAGAGAGAGAGAGAGAGATAAGAGAGAGATGGACAGAGACAAAGTGAGGCAGACAGAGAGACAGAGATAGAGAGATAGAGAGAGACAGAGAGTAAGTTGCATATTGCTGATCCTGTATATCAAGCTTGGCCCAGCTGGGGAGCCTGGGACTCCAGCCACCAGCAGGTAGGTTCTGCTCCAGTATTTTTCTTCCCCTCATCCCCAACTGCCAGGCTTTACTTTTTTAAAATTATTTTTATTAAGATCAATGTGAATTACAAGTATTTCACAGTTATATTTAAGGTACATAGTCACAGTGAATTAGGGCAATTTCCACCACCAGTGTTGATTTCCCTTCGTACCTGTTTCCATCATGCTTCTCCAGTCTCCACCCTTAACCCCCTGGACTGCTAGTATAACAGGCCCCTTTTGTTATAGCTTACTGTGGTTTGGGTCTCTTGATTCTATTGTCGTTAGCTTTGCGTTGGGTATTTAGGGTTGATCATTTTTTGTTTCTACTCAATATTCATGAGACTACTTGTCCCTGATATATCCACTTTTTTTCCCTCAATGTATGAGGCAGAACAAGTTGATTCATGTTCTAAGGTTCTGTTGAGGGTGGGGGAAGAAGAGATGAACTAGCTGGGATGAGTATCTGTATAGAAGCTATGAATTTAAATTTAAAAGAAGAAAGACAAAAAAAGAGTTAAAATAAAAATAAATAAATAATAGGGGGAGTGGGTGTGGCAAGTATTTTTGTTTGTTTTGTTTTGTTTACATAGGCACAGTAATTATTGGTAAAATTAAAGAGGAAATTTTGGGGGCCTAAGAGATATAAGGTTTCTCCAGCCTTGAAGCATACTGTCATGGGGTCAACTACAGGCTATGGCCATGTTCATTGTCGAACCCCAAAGTCTTTTTATGGTGCCAGGAAATGTTCTGCTCAGTTGTAGTTGTCATGATTAATTAGAGATTAATTAATTAATTAATTAGAGATCTTGGTTTTTACACAAGTCCTAAGACAAAGTCTAAAATAGAGTCTTTCTTTATGGTTCCAGAAGTTCTGCTCAGTCACAGTTGTTGCAGTCGGTCTTCTTTAATTAGTGATCTTGGTTTTTGCCCAGGTCAAAGTGTGAAGTGTCCTCTGATTCATTTCATCATTAGGTGATAAGGTTGGGGAACTTGTTTTTAGATCAAGTTGTTGCTGTTTCCTCAACGTCAGGATATTGTATTTACCTAGCCTGGTTCAAGTTGGTGCCAGAATGGTATTAGGGACTTCCCCAGGGGAAGTTTGATTCCTGATTCTGGTGCAGGGAACTGTGTCAGTTCTTTTTTTAAAATTTTTTTATTTTTAAAAAATATGGAACGCTTCATGAATTTGCGCAAGGGCCATGCTAATCTTCTCTGTATTGTTCCAATTTTAGTATATGTGCTGCCGAAGCAAGCACAGAACTGTGTCAGTTCTAAGGTTGGGATCAGGGGTTTGAGGTTGGACAGATGATATGTGATCTTGTGCAGTCTAAGTCAAGTCCCCATGACAAGTGTTCAGGATGTGAGATCAGGCTTTACTTTTTTATACTAATGCAGTTACATGTTAGAGGGGCAGCATGTCCCAGTCCAATTGACATCATCACCCCTTAAAATATATTAATAATGACCCCTTTATATACATTAACAATCATCTTGTTTTCCAAAAAGGATGGACCAGTTGACCACTGCTCATTAACTCATCCAGCAATAAATGAGTCTCTTTCACTCCACATCCATGCCAACACTGGTTGTTCTGGTTCTTTTTTGATATATGCCAATCTCTGTGGTGTGAGATGATATCTCATTGATTTCCTCTCTCTAATGATTATGATATGGAGAATTTTCTCATGTGTTTTTGGCAATCTAAATATCTTCTCTGAGGAAGTTTCTGTTCATCTCTTAACCCCATGTGTTGATGGATTGCATCTTTTTTCTTGTTAAGATAGGTCTACCAGTGACTTTTATAGCTTAGATATTAACCTCTTATCAAATAGGTATCAGGTGAATAATTTCTCCCAATTTTGGGGCAGTCTTCGTATCATGGTCATCATTTCCTTTGAGATACAGAAGCCATTTAGTTTGATGAAGTCCCATTTGTTTGTCTTTACTTTCACTTGCTTGGTCAGTGGTACTTCATCCTTGAAGATGTCTTTGGCTTCAATGTCATGGAGAGATCTTCCTACATTTTCCTCTATGTACCTTTTGATTTTAGATCCAATGTCAAGATCTTTAACATATTTTGCTTGCACTTTTGTACAGTATTAAAATAGGAGCTGAGTTAATTTCTTTTTAAAGGTGACCAGTTTTCCCAGCATCACTTGTTGAAGAAGCGTTCGTGCTCCATTTATTATCTCTTGCTCTTTTATCAAAGATAAATTGATCATATGCCTGAGGATTTGTATTAAAATATTCAAATCTATACCATTGATCTGAGGGTCTGTCTTTATTTTAATGCCATGCTGTTTGAATTACTACCATTTTATAGTACTGTTTAAAATTGGAGAAAATAATGTCTCCAAATTTTTCCTCCAAGGATTCTTTATCTAATCATGAAAGTTAATTATTCTATATAAATTTCAGGAGTATTTTATCTATTTATTTGAAAAAAATGTTACAGGTTTCCTTATAGGAATTGCATTAAATCATGTCTTGGGAAGTATTGTGATTCTAATGATGATAAATCTCTCAATCTATGAGCAAGGTTGTATTTCATTTCCAACTCTTCCTTGTATTCTCTTTTATTTATTCATTTTAATATCTTTAATTGGGTAGGTTTTTTCTACGTTAGTTAAGTTGACTTCAAGATACTTGATTTTCCAAGGTGCATATATTGAATGAGGTTGTTTCTTAAATATCTATTTCTTAAATATCTATTTTATTATTTGTATGTAGAAAATTCTGGATTGGGGGGGGCAAAGAGATAGCATGGAGGTAAGGCATTTGCCTTTCATGCAGAAGGACAGTGGTTCAAATTCTGGCATCCCATATGGTCCCCTGTGCCTGCCAGGGGTGATTTCTGAGTATAGAGCCAGGAGTAACCCCTGAGCATTGCTGGGTGTGACCCAAACTCCCCCCCCCCAAAAAAAAAGAAAAAAGAAAAAGCATGGATTTTTGAATCTCTTTTGTAGCCTGCCACTTTACTTAAAAATATATCATTTCCAGAATCCTTTAGGATTTTCTAAATATAATATATCATCCGCAAATAATGAGAGCTTGACTTCTTTTGTTCCTGCCTAGTTGCTCTTGATGTCTTTTTCTTGCCTAATTGCAATGGCAAGTACTTCCAGTACTATATATATTAAATAGAAGTGGTGAGAGTGGGCACCCTAGACTATGGTAGATCTTAGAAGAAAGGTTTTTTGTTCCTGGCATTCCATTTTTTCTTTTCTTTTTATTAAATTTGGGCCATACCCAGTGGGTACCATGACCACAGGTTTTTATTTTGGGGTCATTCCTGGTGATGCTCACAGGTGACTTTGTACTCAGAGATTAATTCGGGTAGTGCTCTGGAGACCATATGGGTGCTGGGTACCTGAGGTTGGACTCTTCTCTTTCCATGGTTTTTCTTCCTATCCCTCTGCTTTTCCTCTTTAATATTCATCCCTATGGGACCAGAGAGATAGCATGGAGGTAGAGCATTTGCCTTGCATGCAGAAGGATGGTGATTTGAATCCTGGCATTTCATATGATCCCCAGAGCCTGGCAGGAGCAATTTCTGAGTGTAGAGTCAGGAGTAACTCCTGAGCACTGCAGGGTGTGATCTAAAGACCATATATATATATATATATATATATATATATATATATATATATATATATATATATATATATATATATATATATTATTATATATATAATATTATATATAATATATATATATATATATATATATATATATATATATATTCATCCCTAATTGACAATGTGACTTATTTATGAATAAATTTCCCAAAGCCATCATATATAGAGGCCCCCTAACTACTGCTCCCCTCCAATGTCTTTTTTGCTTTATTTACTGACTTCCACAATTACATGATAGGGTTAGCTACCATGTATAGAGGATAAAGGTTTAGAGAATAAAGGCATGCTATACAAATTCAATCTGACTCATTTTCAGCTCTTGCATGATTAAGAATCTGAAGGGCAAGGTAGAGCAATAGTACAGTTAGCAGGGCATTTGCCTTGCTTGTGGCTGATCCAGGTTCAATGCCTGATATCATATATGGTCCTCAGAGCACTGCCTGGAGTAATTCTTTTTTAATTTTTTTTTTTTTTTTTTTGGTTTTTGGGTTACACTCAGCTGTGTTCAGAAATCACTCCTGGGGGCCGGGCGGTGGTGCTAGAGGTAAGGTGCCTGCCTTTCCTGCGCTAGCCTTGGACGGACCGCAGTTCAATCCCCTGGTGTCCCGTATGGTCCCCCAAGCCAGGAGCAATTTCTGAGCGCATAGCCAGGAGTAACCCCTGAGTGTTACCGGGTGTGCCCCCCCCAAAAAAAAAAAACAGAAATCACTCCTGGCAGGCTCGGGGGACCATATAGGATGCCAGGATTTGAAACACTGTCCTTCTGCATCTAAGGCAAATGCCCTACCGCTGTATAACCCATGAGCAGCAATATCAAATGTGGCCACCAAACAAAAAACCAAGTGAACAAAAATTAATAATCTGAGGGGGGCTGAGCAATAGTACAGAAGTTAAAGTATATACTTGGCATGTGCCAGAACCAGGTTATTCTTGACACTACATGGTTTGCCCAGGTATTGCAGGTACGCCTGCTGGAACTGAAATGGCTGGATATTCTTTGTATTGTATCCTTAGGCCCTTGATCTGAACTAGAAGCTCAGATGGCAAACAACTGCTGGTAAGGCTCTTGGCCCTCCATTGTAGCACAGCTTCGGAGTCCTCCCACTCCCAAATAAAAGAATCTGGTTTTGTTTGTTTGTTTGTTTGTTTTGGCCCTGGCTATGCTAAGGGATTACTCCTAGCTCTGTGTTTACATATTACTGTGAGTGAGACTCTAGGGACCATATGGAATACCAGCAATCAAACTGGATTAACCACATTTAAGGCGAGTGCATTACCTGCTATGCTATTGCTTTGTTCACTAAGAGTTTGAGTTATGGTGTTCAGGTAGCTATCCCAGAAGTCAGCTTTAGATCATGCCCTGCAAGTTTAAACTCTGGCACTACATGGTCCCTGAGTATCTCTTGTTGTAGCCTTGAAGACCCCTGAACACTGCTAGAATGACTCTGGTAGCCCCCAATAGTGCAAGATCCAAGTAGTTTTCTATCTTCAGTCACTGGAATCATGTCATTCATCATGCTGCCAAAAACCAGTGAAAGAATGTAAAATAAAAATAATATCCACAAGTTGGGAGAGACTGCCCCGGCACCTTGTTTCTAACCCCTCAGGCGGACAGGTCTGATGAAGCAGGGTAGCAGCAGAGAAATAATACAGCAAACCAGTGTGCTAAAGTTTTATTGGAGTTAGTCTGCTTTTTGCCTGATGGTCTTTCTCTGCAATGTGCTGCCTATGCCATATTCTCTTTCTCCTTTCTCTCTCCTCTCTTTCCCGCTTTTTTTCTCTCTCTCCTGTTACTCTCCTTTCTCTCTCTTCTCTCTCTCTTCTCTCTCTCCCTCCTTTCTCGCCCTCTTTTCTCCTCTCTCCTCTTTCCTTTCTCTCTCCTCTCTCCCTCTTTTCTCTCTCCCCTCTTTCTCCTCTTTCCTTTCTCTCTCCTCTCCCCCTCCTTTCTCTCTCCTCTCTCTCCCACCTTTCTCTCTCCTCTCTCTCTCCCTCCTTTCTCTTCTCTCTCTCCTCTTTCCTATATCTCTCTTTCTCTCTTCTCCCCAAGGCCAGATCCTTTCTTTATTATCTAGATGCCCACCCACCAAGGTGGGGGAAGGCCCTGTAATCCAGGTAGGTTTGTACATACCAAAAGATGAGGTTAGGGGAAAAAAAAGTTAGGTGAAGGGTTCACCTACAGAAGAGGATTTTGCAATCCCCAATTCTTACTTGGGAGGTCCCTCAAAAAGTACCTGAGATACAAATAATTCAAAATTGGAATAAATAAAATAAAATAAAATGAATAAAACAAAAATGGATAAATTAAGGTTAACAGATCTGGCTTAACAAGAGCAGCCTTCATAACTTACAACCAGCAAGTCCTTGTTAGCATCTTATATCCTGAGAATTGGGAGGGGGGTGGTAAGAGGGGAGTGTCACAAGCAAATCTCTAGAGGGTAGGGAGTAGTGATGAGCAGCAAACAAACCTGGGTCACAAAAAGTTCCTGGCCCCCAACAGATGGCCCCTCATCTTTGCTATGTAGAGTGGAGGTTTCATGATGGATAGGATGTAAGGCAGAGTCTCCCCACCCCCCACTCAGGTCTGAGCACAGAGGGAGAGAAGATCAAAGAATAGAATCCCCAACAGCATCAAAGGACGGAGCAGACATTACAGTCCTAAAAGCACTCTTCTCGCTCTCAGCCTGCCAGCATAAGGGGTGAAGAAAGGAACTAGAATCTGCACATCAGGGAGCTAAGAATATGTTCCTCTCCCAGGAAAAGACCCTGGTCGGCTCCCCACAAGGATTACCTGCAACACAGGAGAATGAGTCACTGAAGATCTCCAAGCAGCTAGGGGTCTTTGTGAAGGTCAAAGGTAGTTTCACCACGCACAGTAGAGATTGGCAACACGGGTAAGGAGTGAAAGAAAGCTACATGGAAGCTAAGGGCTCTTGACAGAACAGCAGCTGCAAACCCATGGACCATAGCTAAGATCAGGAGAGTTATGTTGAAGTCCCGCAAAACATAAAAAATAAAAAGCAGGGGGTTGGAGACAGTGTATAATGGGAAGGGCACTTGCCTTGTATATGGCTGACCAGGGTTAGATTCCAAGCACCCTTATATGGTCCCCAGAGCCAAGCTGGAGTGATTGATTCCTTAATGCAGAGCCAAAATGAAGCCCTGACCATGCTAAATGTGGTCCCAAAGCAAACAGCAACAACAAAAA
This sequence comes from Suncus etruscus, assembly GCF_024139225.1. Classification (NCBI taxonomy): domain Eukaryota; kingdom Metazoa; phylum Chordata; class Mammalia; order Eulipotyphla; family Soricidae; genus Suncus; species Suncus etruscus. The sequence goes on from NC_064851.1 coordinate 127,455,640, forward strand.
GCAATATAGAGACTGAAGTGGGGTTTTTTGTTTTGTTTTGTTTTTGTTGTTATTGTTGTTAGCAAGCCTTAGATTTAAGTAAATAACTAACAGTGCATGTGTAGGAGAACTAGTACAGAGATAAGGTGCCTTGTACAAGGTTGACCCTGATATACTTACAAGCATTTTATAAGACCACCAAGCAATGTTAGAAGTGATTCCTTCCAGGAACACAGAAGTAAGCTCTGAGTAGTTCTAGGTACAGTATAACTCACCCTTCTCTAAACAAAAATCTATTCATTCATACAATCTCTGAATAAACGCTATTCATCTGACAATGAAAACAATAAAACATAAAGCACAATTCAAAGGCATCTCTCTTCTTACCGTGAAGCCCCACATAGTGCCTTTGTATACTGAGGCCAGAGGAAATGAAGAAAGAATCAGAAAATTGCATTCACACCTGGAAGGAGAGGACAACATAATGAACCTAAAACTGCCATCAGCAGAAGAGTTCCATCGCTTCTACATTCATCTACTTGGGCTGCTAAAATAAAAATATCACTGACAGGGTGACTTATAAATAACATTTATTTCTCACAGCTCTAGAGCCTGGGAAGGCCAAGGCCAAGGATTCCACAGCTGCAGAATCTGTTAAGAGTCCACATTCTTGGGGATGGTTTTCTCACTGCCCCACATAAGGGAAGGGCCAGGATCTTGGAGGTTGGGGGGGGGGGGATACTTTACTAAAACTGTTAATCCCATCCAGAAACTTTTTTCACCCAAAGGCCCTACCACAAAATGGCATCACATTAGGGGCTGGACTTTCAAGCATTAGAATTTTTTGAGAAAAGTAAACTCTTTACAATACAATATTCCTGCTCTTCAAAATGTACATTAGAGTCTTCAACATGTTCTCTCTTATATTCTCTATGTCCCTTTTGGACCCTGGTCTGTCAATCAATCTTAAGAAATTGTTTTGATGTTTTGTATGTCTGATGTTGAACCAAGTCCAGTTACAGATTTGCGGGGAAGTGGAAGAACAGAAAACAACAGATCCTCTGAGAACACTTGAGGGTTTATCAAGCCCAATGACTCTTTTTTTTTTTTTTTGGACTCTCCAAATTATCTCATAGATCCTGGAAAGGGGTGATTGCCTAACCATGTCACAAAGATAGAGTCCCACTCGCCAAGGATCCATTAACTTTTGATGCCAGCCCGAATGACTTTGAGATAGAATTTTCTCCATTTTTTAAAATTCTTTTAACTTGTTTTCCCAAACAAATTTATAAAAATCCACAGCCCATCTTGAGGAAAAGACAAATTTTTGAGGAGACCCAATGTCCCCTTTTAGGATGCTACCCCCTGGATAACTCTTTACTTTTCTCCTGTCAGTTATTGTCTCTTAAGTCATTGTCCTTTGATAACAAAAACAATCATTACTCATTTGGGCCAAAGACATAATACTAAGAGGTTAAGGCTCTTGCCCTGAAGTTAGTCAATCCCTATTTGATCCTCAACAAGAGGATAAGTTAGAAGTGATTCAAGCATGTATTACCCACTCAAGAAGAAAAACTTCTGTGGCTTTAATCAGGGGTCCTCAAACTTTTTAAACAGGGGGCCAATTCACTGTCCTTCAGACTGTTGGAGGGCCAGATAATAGTAAAAACAAAAATTATGAACAAATGTCTATGCACACTGCATATATCTTATTTAGAAGTGAAGAAACAAAATGGGAATAAATACAATATGTGGCCCGCGGGCCGTAGTTTGAAGACCCCTGCTTTAAGTAAAGCAAACTTGGATATAATTTTAAAATGCATTAGAAATCCAGTATGCCTTCATCAATAAAATACAATGAGTCAGAAAGAGCAACAATTCAAAATTTTGATCATAACTTGGCTCTAAAAATACTAAAGATTGGCCCATGGCACAGCCTCTGTGATAGCAACACAGGCTCATGGGCACAGTAATCCAGACGAGTTAACATAGGGTGAAGGAGAAGGTCACCATCATTCAGAAGGTGAAGTGTTTTGTCAGCAAACCCTTGAATAACATAGTGTTAAGGTGATGTTTATCCTACATAGTCCCTAAGGGTTTGGCCACACACAGTTTTGCTTAGTTAGATACTATTTCTGGCAATTTGCTCAAGAGTGACCTGTGATTGTGCTCAGAGAACCATATGTGGTATCATGGATTCAACCCAGACTCTGCCAAAGCAGTCATGTGTATGTGGCTTAGTTCAGGTATCATCTATTTGGCCCCAACTATAACTTTAGATTCTCCCCATGACTTAATTTGACACCTTACTGATATAAAAACAGTTAATTCATATGTTTCACATGCTACATGGATTAATACTGTATTCTCATGAAACAGGAGTGGCAAGCATCTGCCTTGCCTGGGCTAGCCTAGGATGGACCACGGTTTGATTCCCCAGCATCCTATATGGTCCTCCAAGCCAGGAGAGATTTCTGAGTGCATAGCCAGAAGTAACCCCTGAGTGTCACTGGGTGTGGACCAAAACCCAACATATATATACATAGATATGTATGTATATACTGTATTCTGATAACAAAGGAAGCCACAGAAAAGAAAATGTTCAGAAAATTACACAAACAGTAAATATTCAGGAAATAATATGTAGAGTACATTTACAGTGTAATTTACACATATGTTCTGAATATACAACATCTGTATGCAAAATAAAATCTGAGTCTATGTAGACCTGTGAACTTTCACCACATTTTATTCAAGGGTCAACTCTAAGGAAAGTTTATTTGTAGGTGTGTTAGGAGTAGGATTAACACCAACTGTTGACCTAACCACTAAGAAGAGCTAAGTTCCTAGGCCTTCAATGCAATGTTGCAGCATCAAGGCTGCAGGGAGAGGCTGGAGTGATAGCATAGCAGTATGGTGTTTGCCTTGCACACAGGAGAACTGGGGTGACCTGAGTCCAATCTCCGGCATCCCATATGATCCCTCAAGCCTGCCAAAAATGATTTCCGAGGACAAAGCTAGAGTAACACCTGAGCATTGCTGGGCATGGCCCCAAAACAAAATAAAAACAAAACAAACAAAGGCTGCAGAGAATGGTGAAAGCAAGGGAGAAGAGAAGAAAGGTTTTTAGTAACTTTAACCCCATTTAGCATATTGAGCAGGGGTACAGGGACCCTTAATTTTTCCTCTCTCTATTTCTCCTGGGGGATTGGGTCTTGTCATACCTCTACTGTCAGATAACAAGGAAGCAAAGGTCTACAAAGGCTCTGTTGAGACTACGTAATGTAAAGCCTGACCTAGGCTGAGGCCAGCAAGTGAGGAAAGAAGTCTTTGACCATCAGAAGGTAGCCTAATGGTGGAGAAACAATCTGCTGGGTTTTATGACAGACTGCTCTGCCAAACATCCCATAAAGCCTTTCTTGCTCTCATCAAATGCAACTGTTGCTCCGTTATCAAAAGAGTCAAAGTTTATGAGTTTCTAGGTGCCATTCATTTCTTGTGCTTGCTCCTTTGATTGGCTGACACTTTTTTATATGAGTGCAATTATCTACATTTAATAAAGATAAAACTGCATTAAGTAAGCTGCACAAAAATAGGGAAGCCATGATTTAAATTCAGAATAAATTTATAAAGTTTATAAATTTATAAAAAATAATAACAACAGGAGCCAGAGAGATAGCATGGGGGTAAGGCGTTTTCCTTGCATGCAGAAGGTTGGTGGTTTGAATCCCAGCATTCCATATGGTTCCCTGAGCCTGCCAGGAGCGATTTTTGAGGATAGAGCCAGGAGTAACCCCTGAACGCTGCCAGGTGTGACCCAAAAACCAAAAAACAACAACAACAAAGCAAACAATAACAACAATAACAAACATGGGTCTAGGACTTTCTACAAAGAAGACAGTAGGGTGGTGTTCTTTACATGACTGAAACCCAAACACAATCATGTTTGTAATCAAGGTGTTTAAATAAAATATATAAAAAAGTATTTCTTAAAAGAAAAAGAAAATAATTATTTAGGAAAATTAAATCCAAGAACATTGTTAGTTATAAGAAGATAGGCCGTGGCTATTAAATTAATAGGAGTATAGATTTCAGAGGAAAATAAATCAAACATGTATCTCTACATATATACCCTGAAGTTAGGGAAAAAACACATAGATACACATACAGGTGTACCACATTTCCAAAAGTATACTGTTCATATTTTATATTACTTGGTAGGTTACTTGTTAATTTATTAGGCTGGGAATATATTTACTGCTAACTTATATGGGGGAAAAAGTGTTTTAGCATTCCTAAACATTACCTGCATCCACTGCCCATCCCATCCCACCCAAATAATCTGCCAAATCATAGCAAAGCAGAGCATTTTACTTTCAGAGAACAGGAGAAAACTGAATTAGAAAGTGTGAATCCAAGGAACAAAGATAAAATAAATACATAAACTCACTGTGTGTTTTGGTACCACTTTCTGAGTAGCTTACAACTTGCTGTACAAATGCAAGGCTATAGGCATTTATGTAGTATATTAAGCCCAATTAAAAACATGTATGATCCGAAAGGCCTGATCAGCACACTTCTGCACTGGCTGTGTTCTTTCTCCTTTCCTTATGTAAGCATACTTACATAATACCAACATCCAACCAATGCCTAGTGATGTTAGCTGCTGGGACAGAAAAGGAGTGCAGTGCTCAGCATTCAAGGACAGCCTTCTGCAGGTGTCTGGTAATAAGAAACTTCCCTCAAAGAGAACACAACACCTAAAGTGTATAGTCAATTCACTTCTTTTATTTCAATATTTTTGGGCCACACCCAGCAGTGCTGAAGCTTACCCTTGGCTCTGTGCTCAGGAATAACTCCTGGAGGGCTCAAGGGAGCAGATTGGATGCCAGGAATGAAACATAGGTCAGCAAAGCAAAATCCTTACCTGCTGGATTTTCATTCTAGCCCCTCAATTTCTTACTCCTAATTAGTTCTTTTCAGTTCACTATACCCCTTATTTAGTCTCCAGTAATTCCTTGGGTTTTGATTTTAGGAAATAGATTATAAAAAAAACCTTATGAGTTTAAAAAATGGATCTGCGGGGCTAAAACGATAGCATGGTGCATGGTTTGCCTTGCACACAGCCTACCTGGGTTTGATCCTCAGAATCTTGTATGGTCTCCATGAGCCTGCCAAGAAAAACCCCAATGGTTTCACACACACACACACACACACACACACACACACACACACACACACACACACAAATGGGCTGGGGAATCTGCTCCTTAACTGGTCATTTTTACAAAGTCTTCCTCTATAAATTTACTGTATGCTGTATTTTATTTGTACTTGCATTTACACTGCTAAGATTAGTCTGAATAATTCATATGTTAATGATATAAACATCAAATACATTCATGCTCACAGAATAGTTCTAAAGTATTTACATGGACACTAAGACTGCGAGTATTGAAGATACTGCCTTCCGTTAAGGTTGTCCATGGTTAAAACCAATTTCTTTTCTTTCCCTCTCTGCTTCAGTATATAATTTATTTAACTTAATAAATAAATTTATCCTTTCTGGGTTTTTTGGACCACATTCAACTGGGTTCAAAGCTAATTCCTTCATGGGGCTGGTGAGGTGGCGCTAGAGGTAAGGTGTCTGCCTTGCAAGCACTAGCCAAGGAAGGACTGCGGTTTAATCCCCCCTTCGTCACATATGGTCCCCCCAAGCCAGGGGCAATTTCTGAGCGGTTATCCAGGAGTAACCCCTGAGCATCAAACAGGTGTTGCCCAAAAAATACAAAAAAAAAAAAGTTAATTCCTTACAGTGTAATTATTCCTGATGGTGTTTCAGGGATCAAATTAAGGTTAGTTATATATAAAGCAAGCTCTTTATCTGATGTACTATCTCTACAGTTCTTACTTTAGTAAAACAAATTTATTTTAGTCATCATAATTTATAATACTGCTGATGATAAGATTTAAAGCTTAATACCGTTTTTTGGATTATTGTTTTGGAAGGAGGACATACTTAATTGTGTTCTGGCCTTACTCCTGGCTCTATGCTTAGGGATCACTTCTGGGCATACTCAGGGAACTATATATAGGGCTAAGAATTGAACCAGGGTTTACTATATGCAAGGCAAGCATCTTATGTACCTTATCCTTGTATCATCTCCTGAGCATCTATTTTAATTAATATTTATGCATATTTTGAGTATATTTAGTTAACATTAATGTATATTTTGTGAGTATATCTTACAAATCTGATGTGTAAACTTTGATTTATTTACAAAAAATAAAATCTTTTTTGTAAAATCTTTTATTACATGCAAAGTTCTTATTAGAATGGGTATGTTTTCTTACTCTCTAAGCCTCAAATATTCAGAATAGCAGAATATTCGAAACATTGTACACACAGATAAACACACAAGAGAATTCTAACAGTAAAAGTTTTAGTCAATTAACAATCTTGTAGCTTTGAAAATATCTCATAAGAAACAAAACTAAATGTCTCCTTACAGATACAAGTCATCTCTTGGGTAGTTTCTTGTTTTAGAGTAAAGCACTTCCAATTACTAGTTTATGTAATCAAATGGCCATGTTGTCTTTGGGATTTTATGTTAGAAGGAAATTTAACATCTAAAGGAGCAGTCATTGGTTAAAAAAAAGTTTTCTGGATTTGAAGGCTGAAGACAGATATATGCAATATCTACATGTAGGACATGTGAAACTACATACTTTCATATTTTTCTTGTATTTTTAAACTAAGATCAGTCAATAATATCTTATTTTCTAGTCATTTTTGCATACATTTCTAGAGTTCTTTTATGTACCTTTATGTACAGTTAGTTACCTTATAGATTTTTCTTCTTTATGAATGATTTGCAGTAGGGCTAGAGAAATAACAGAATTGGTAGGTAAGTTGATTAATTTGCATACAGCTGACCCGGGTTTTATCCATGGCACCCCAATGCTTTTATCCATGATACCCCAAAATGGTTCTATCACAGGTGGCATATGATCCCAAGCACCAGTAATAGTGGTATTCCTAAGACAGAGCCAAAAGTAACCTCTCAGCACAGCTGAATATGGCTCAAACCTCCCTCCCTTCAAAAGAAAAAAATGAAAGTAATTCATATGTGGATATAATGGATAAAAATGCCTTTAAAAATAAACTTTCTGAGGGGCTGGAGTGATGGAGCAGTGGTAGGGCATTTCCTTTTCCCACACTAGCCTAGGAGGAACTGCAGTTCAGTTCAATTCCCTGGAGTCCCATGTGGTCCCCTAAGCCAGAAGTGATTTCTGATTGCATAGCCACGAATAACCCCTGAGCATCACCAGATGTGGCCCAAAAATCCACTATATATAATATTTATATATATAAAATATATATGAATATTATATATATTATATAATATTATATATAATATAAATATATATATTAGGAAGGAAAGACAGCAACATTTTTAGGAAATGAATTTTGAAAGAGTAATAAATAAGTTGATCAAGATGAATAAACTGTAAAATAGAATGTGATAAATGACCAAAAATAAATGGAAAATAGCAAATAGAAAGCTAAATTTTATTATTTGGGTTTTTTTGCAGGGGGAGGTCACACCTGGCTATGGTCTGATCTTACTCCTGGCTTCATGCACAGGAATAACTCCTGTTAGGGCTCAAGAAACTATAGATATTGCCAGGGATTGAACTCAAGTTAGTCATGTGCAAGGCAGGAGTCTTACATCCTGCGCTACCTCTCCAGCCTCCCAAACTAAAATTTATATTGGAAGTGTGTAGGGCACAAGTGGGTTGAAGGTAATTAGTGATTGGGAAACAAACTTAAATTCTCATAGAATAAAAAAAAAAAAGAATGCATGTAAAGGAAATACAGAATTACAATATGAACAGAGGACAGAGATCAGTCTATAGGTAAGTTGAGTTCTGGAAATAAAGGCTAGAAAATTACTTTATGAAGGTGATTAGATCCCTAAATATGGAGATTAAGATTCACTTAACTACAATAAAAAATCAATTATAATGACCTGGCATAGGCCTCAGCAGAATGGGCATTCTCCATTCACCCCTGAACTAGGGAAGCCATCTACAGAATATCCAAAGTTGTCTTTGACATCACCTGGAAGGAATCCTCTACCAGGAAAGACCCTACTGCTGCTCTGACATCGACCTACTCAAAAGAGACTTCCCTTACCACTGAGAAGACTTAACAACAATAATGTCCTGCTTGCTGGACAGGGCTCTCTGCATTGCCCTTTAATTGTGAGGTGAAACTAGAGGATGCTCGACACCAGCCCAACTTCAATGTAGGATATGCAGATTCCAGGATCTTTTGCCAACAACAGAGACTGTTTGAAAAGTAAAACTGTATTGACACTACAGACAAGGACTTGGATTAGACAAACTATTCTGCCAGAACCTAGAGCTGGTCTTATGCCAGGAAACTTCAGGGGTAGGGTCTCCTTGTATTTATGCCAAGGCTTTTCCTTTCCATGTCACCCGTATTTTGGTGGGCCTATGCAAACAATAATTGCCACTCTAACACCGTTTTTACTTTGCTCCTTTGACTCTAAACCTTAAATAAAAAAGAAACCTACTTAAACTTTTGATGTTAACATAAACTAATATGCATATGCATGAAAATGTAAAAAATACTATGCCTTCAATGTTTCAGGAGTTACACAAATATGGCTTTAAATTGCTTTGTGTACCACTAAGAAATGTTATAATGTATATCTGGAGACTTGAGGGACAAAGTAATTGTACATGGGTTCCGTTTTATTTCTTCTTAATGTTCCTTGACTTTATGTTCAAAATTAAGGTGTCAGCAAGGGGATTTCTTCTGAGAAGTCTGTTTATTTGTGATGTCCTTCCACGGTAACGTTACCTTGTCCTCTCTTTTGCATCATTGTTCTCATAATTAAAAAAAAAAATAAATAGGGGCCGGGCGGTGGCGCTCGAGGTAAGGTGCCTGCCTTACCTGCGCTAGCCTAGGAGACGGACCGCGGTTCCATCCCCCGGCGTCCCATATGGTCCTCCAAGCCAGGAGCGACTTCTGAGCGCATAGCCAGGAGTAACCCCTGAGCGTCACCGGGTGTGGCCCAAAAACCAAAATAAATAAATAAATAAATAAATAAATAAATAAATAATTAAAAAATCAATTATAAGGGAAACATTTCTGATCCATGTTTTAAATTATAAGGATTTAAAAAAATGAAATTCTACCTTGGTTAATGATACAAACTACCTCTATAAAAAATGAAAAGGAATGAGATTCATCTGCCCCTGCAACTCTTCAGATCAGGACATCAGATTATATAATATATATTATAATATTATTAAAATAATATTTCAGAGTCAGCTTTTTACAGGCAGCCAATCCTTATTTTAGGCAAAGTAAATACATATTCTGAAATGCTATATATAGTTTAGGGGCTGTGTCATTCAAAGTCAGAATTGGATAAAGTCAGAGACCAAGCTGTACCATACAGAGTTTAAGACACTTGCCTTGTAAATGATAGACTCTAGTTTTGTGCTTGGTTTCACATACAGTCTCCAGTGACTTTGGACGGAGTTTATGGGGTCACCAATTGACTTCTGTGCACAGAACTGGAGAAGCACCCGATCATCACTGAGTATGACATAATCTCCAACTTCAACTTCACCTACACAAAAAAGAAACAAAAATATTAGGTTGTGTTCTAAGTTTTCTTGCAATTATATAGTTGTAAGTAGTATAAATTTAGTAATATTTAATCTGCTGCCAAACTACCTAATCAAACGTATTTATTTGAAGACAAGATAAATTTAAATAATAATTAAAAAAAATTCAATCAACAATACAATCTTGGGCTAAATTAATATTTAAAAACCAATTAAAAAGGTCAAAGAGATGATACAGGGCTTTAGGTGCTTGCCTTGATGAGAATAAAATGGGCCTCCCAAGAACTGTCAGGAGAAGCTTTTAAGCACCGATCTAGGAGAAAACCCTGAGCATATTTCTTCATGGTCCAAACCTGCCCCAATAAAATAAATAAATAAATAATAAAAAGGAAAATACTAAAAGGACTTATTGTATTCCTCTTTTAGTTACGAGAAGATTCAAAGACTGTATTTTAATTAAAATAATTTGAGAAATAAAAATTAAGAAAGACATCAAAAGTTAGGAGGGGGTATGGGTCAGACCAAGTAGGGAACAAGAATTACTCCTGGCTCTGTGCTCATTGATCACTTCTGGTGATGCTCAGGGGAACATAATGTAGAACTTTACCCATTGCCCTCTATTTATGGCCCAAGGCTTTTGTTTTGTTTTGTCTTGTTTAGGGGGGAGGATGATGGTGGATAAGGGCAAACCTGGCAGTTCTTAATGCTTTTTCCTGGTCCTGTGTTTGGGGATCATTCCTGGCTGTTCTAAGGGACCATATGTGCTGCCAGAGATCCAACCTCTGTTAGTTACATGCAAGGTAAGTGTCTTTTGTACTATCTCTTCAGCTGTAAAACTTTAAAATCTCAAGACAACCATACACAGCTTATCATCAGTTTATGTTTTTAAGAGTCTGAGAGAGATCATAATGGGTAGGGCCTTGCATGCTTTGCATGCAACTGACCCCGGTTCTTTACCCAACATTCTATATGGTCCTTTATCACCATCAGGAGTAATTCCTGAGTGCAGAGGCAGGACTAAACCCTGAGCATCCCTAGGATACCCCAAAACTTATATATATAATTTATATTTTAAAAATAAATTAAAATAAAAGCATTTTAACTGTGAGAAACAAAAATAAAATCACCACCAACACAGAAAGCAAGATGACAGAAACAAGGACACATGAAAGAAAAACCCCAAGAAAAGAGGCCCAAGGTAAGCTTGTCTTATAAACTAGAACAATGCTTGTAAATGGAGAGACAAAAATAGCAACAGCAGAGACTCTCCAAAGGGTCCAACTCCACAATTTAGCCTATATGTGAGGGTGTATTACTAAAACAAGATGATACAAAAGGGGTAAAAATAAAAGAAGCAAAAAATTCAACGTTTATCAGAAAATTAAGAAAAAAAACAGAATTATAAAATAACAGAATTGCAAGATAATAGACAAAATGCACTAAATGAGACATGTATAATGAATTGTAAACTAAAGAGTATAATAACCAAACATGTTTAGCTGGTAAGGAAAATGAAAAAAAATTTGAGAGTGAGAAATAAAATTTTTTTCAGTTTCTGGCACATCAAACAGAAAAAAGTAACAAACTGTAATCTAATAAAATTTAATACATATATGATATAAATTTAAATGTGCATTTGCATTAATCTATATTCTATGCAAAGAAAGAAGACAATTTCTTACTGAGCATTAGATAATTTACGAAAATTGAGAACATATTCAACATTTTTAAAAACAAATTCTACTTTTAATAAGAAATTAATCTATTCATTGATTGACTGAAACCAAATATTTAAATATTCTTTGATTCACTTTATAATAAAGTTTTTAGAAAAAATCAAGTTCAGGATGGGAAAGATTGTACAATGGATAAGACACTTGTCTTGCATGTCGCTGACCCAGGTTGTATTCCCCAATACCTCTTATGGTCCCTTGAGCCCCTCCTGAAGTGCTTCTTTAGTACAGAGCCTGGAGTAATTATGTTTTAAGTGCCCTGGGATTAAAATGAAAATCAAGGGGCTGGAGAGATAGCATAGTGGCAGGGTGTTTGCCTTTTAAGCGGCAGACCCGGGAGGGTCCCGGTTCCATTCCCAACATCCATGTGGACTCCAAGCCTGCCTTGAGTGATTTCTGAGTGCAGAGCCAGGTATGGCCCCTGAACACTGCTATGTGTGGCCTAAAAAACAATCAATTAATCAATCAATCAAGTTTAAAAAAAATTAAATCGTTAATTACAATTTTTATTTAGAATAGTGATGCATTCAGAAGATAGTATAGCACTTTTGATCAATCCAGAGCACCACATGGTGCCCTGTGCATTTTCAGGTGCAGTCTTAGAGGACTGTGAGCCTCTACAGCACAGAGCTTAAAATTTTGCCTTAGATCACTGGCCTAAAAATCACTTGCTGGCCCCTGAAGCTTCATACACATTTAATGGGAACACTTCCCTAATGAAATAAAAATAATGAAGATGTCTATATACTACTTCTCACATGTTATAGTATGTGGTAGTTAATCAGAATTCAAAGATCTCTTGCTTCTTAACATAAGTACACTAATTATAAAAATAGAGATTGTTCAAATAAAGTAATTTAAAGAAAATATAGAATCAAAATCAGGAAAACTAACACATTTTATTTTAAAAGATAAAAGGAAAAGTTAATTAGAGAAGAAAGGCCTTCTATCTTGTGTTATATTAGTGCAAGAAGTTCTAGAAGTTCTAGACATAAGGCTTCAGGGAATAGGAATAATCAGCTAAATCCATTTCAATTCATATCCTGCTCACTTGTAAGGTGCCAAGATTTACAAACAATAATGCATTGAAGTGTCCCTGCTTGTTGAAATGACTATATGTCACTATTCAAGTCCACTTTCCTCTTAAAATCCAGAAATCTACATTGAATATATGTGAAAGATTTACTAGGATTGCTTTTTATTGTGAAAAGTTGAAAATAATCTAAATTTTCTTTACCAAAAGAACTTTCATTGATAGAGTGAATGATTAAGCACTTCTGCACTCAAGACCCAAGTACCTGTCCTATAGTATTTGACCTGATACTAAGGGCCCGATAATTCAGAATTGTAGCCTTGCGATGCAGTGTTGCATGGGGCCAATGATGCTCAGTCAGCCACCAGAGTCATGCTTCACAGTGCTGGACAGAGAAGACACATGGTGCTGGGGATCAAATGTGAGGCTCCAGTCCTTTTCCAAAGTCCAGAGACATCATGTATGAAGTATTTCATCCTTGGACATGGAAACTATTATGCTGAGTGAAATAAATCAGAGATAGACACAGAATAATCTCACTCATCTATAGGATTTAAGAAAAATAAAAGACAATCTGATAATAATATCCAGAGACAATAAAAATGAGGGTTGGAAGGACCAGCCCATGATATAAGCTTACCACAAAGAGTGGTGAATACCTTTAGAGAAATAACTACACCAACAACTATCATCTATTATAAATTTATGGGAAATGTTCCCAGTGGAGATTCCACAAGAATTTGAAGATTACATATGAAGATTACAACAAATTGGACTGTAACCTCATTTACTTAATTGCAGAGACATAACAAGAGAAATGGCCGATGGGACGCTGAGGGGCAGAAAGAAGAAAGACACTGAAATTTATAGATGAAAATGTGTATCAGGATCACTAGGGATCTTTGTCTTGTGTTTTTCTAAATTTATTCTTTTTAGTTTTAATATGAATTTAGTAGTTTCACCTTCATAAAAAATGAATTAAACTAACAATAAATGTTAAACTAACATGAACTAACAATAAATATTAGTTCTAAAACATTGCTTTCATCGGTGCAACAATTATTAATTTAAGAAATACTTATAGGGAGTATAGTAAAGCAAATCAAAAGCCCTTTTGAACTTCGTGCTTGAGAGAGAGGCAGAGAGAAATTAAGCAAAGATAAATCTATCTGGTATTCTTTGATAACACTGCCATGAAGAAAATTAAAGAAACAAAAAGGATAGGGGGAGACTAGAGTGTAAGGTGAAAGGTTTTTATGAGGTTATTGCTTCACTTGTTATGGACTTAGAAAGAAGAGCATCTAAAACAGAACAATTGCAGCTGTATTAAGCTTTGGGTTTTAACAATAGTTAATATCAATACTTATTAAGGTCTGCCTGTATTTAAAACATTTTTGTTTGTATTTTGGGCCACACCAGGTGATGCTCAGGGCTTTCTCCTGGTTCTGCACTCAGAGATCACTCCTGATGGGTTTAGGGAACTATATGGAGTACGGGCCATAAAACCAAGGTCAGCTGCATGCACGGCAAGTACCCTACCTGCTGTATTATTGCTCTGGCTTCTGCATCTTAATTTTAATGCCATGACTAGAATGAGGATAAACAGAAAGAATCCCCAACAAGAGTGGGTAAAATTTGAGTAATTTAAAAGAAATCCTAGTTGCCTTTTCTTTTCTTATTCTTATTCTTTTTCTTTTTCTTTTTGTAATGATTAAAACACTTTTATTTATGCTGCTGTCAAAAACTCCTGCCTTGAGCAGATGAGCCTGCCCTAATTTACTGTCAGAAATCTTGTTTCAACAAGCCCTTCAGGTGACTCTGAGCAACACCGACATCTGAGAGCCAGTGCCAGGAAACTCGCTGGTGCTCAGACATTGTCTTTGATTGTCACAACAGTTGCTGATTCTGAAATGTAGCTTTCATCTCATTGAATACCTGTGTACTTTACTGCGCCTATATGAAAGTCAGATCTTCGGAAACAATTCTTCAATTCAATTTAATTTGAATGCTTCTAATTCACTCAGTTTTAACATCAGTAGAACTTTGCATGACAGACTACATGATTTTTAAATAAATCTGTTCTTTAATAAAATCTTCAGGGGCTGGAGAGGTAATGTAATGGTATGGCACATGTCTGGCATGCTCCTCAATCTTGTTTAATGCCCTATAAAGTATAATCCCTCAGTACTGCTCTCCTGAGTATGAAGGATTATGGAGTTTCCCTCCCCTTCTTGGCCTTCAATAGGGTGGTTCCCTGGAACCACAGGGCTAGAGTAGCTTTGCATCCTGCAGCCATCACATTAAATCACTAGTCAGATTGGTGGAGAATCTACCACAGGATTCTATAGGGCCTTTCTCAGTGATGCTCTCTGGACATCACTTGATGTTAAATCAAAAATGACATTAACTATCTAGAGTTAGGTAGAAGTCATAGCTTAAAGGATTAGTCCCATAATATTTCCCCTTTTAGAAGTTCCTCTTCAATTCCAGGTTGCTGTCCATACATCTAGTCAACCAAATGTAACTTGCAGATCCCCTGAGTCCCTTCTCTGTTTCTATACTTTGAATAGAGGGACATGCTGAACTTGTCTTTATGATCTGTTATAATGAACACAATTCAGGAACAGCCAAGTGGGGTGGGGGAATACATAAGGTAAAGAATTATGTAAGTGAATGACCAGAAGTGGCAAGGGATGAAGAGTGTCCATGCCCTCTCTGGGTGCAGTTCCCTTCCAAGTACCTTGGTGCATTCACCAACATTCACCAAACTCACCAAACCCTATGATTCGGATTTCATGGAGGCTCCATTATGGAGGAATAATTCATTGAAGTCAAGAAATTCAGTCTAGGGGCCAGAGCAATAGCACAATGGTAGGGTATTTGCCTTGTACCTGGCCGACTCAGGACAGACATGGGTTTAATACCTAGTATCTCATATGGTCCCCCAAGCCTGCCAGGAGTGACTTCTCAGTGCAGAGCCAGGAATAACAACTGATCGCCAACAGATGTGCCCACCCCAAAACAAAACAAAAAAAAGAAAGAGATTAAGTCATTTTCCTTTATAGACATGCATAGGTGTTGCCTATGCAACAGTTAAAGCTCATAGATAACGTATTAGTTCTTCTGGCTACAGTACCTCAGTTAAGCTATCTAAATATTCACCTAGAGTCACTTTGTTATCATATATGCATGTATGATTAAAAGGGGTTTGTTGGGAGCCAAAGTAATAATAGAAGAGTAGGGTATTCCCCTTGCAAGGGGTTGACTGGGTACTCTGCACCCTGTCCTGTGAATTCCATATGGTTGGTTCCAATAGCACCACCAGGAGTTATTCCTCAGTAACCCCTGAGAATTGCTGGTGTGCCTCACAAAACAAAAAACTAATGAGGTTTGTTTAAAATAACAGAACAGGAACTGAAATGATAGTACAATGTATAAAGCATTTATCTTACACACAGCCAATCTGGGTTTGAACCTCAGCATCCCATATGGTTCCTAGAGTCCCTCCAGGAATTATCCTTGATCACAGAGCCAGGACTAATTCCTGAGAAAAGCTGAGTGTGCTCCCCATGAAACAGAAATAGCACAACATGCTCCTATGATCTCTACTCAGGAAATTCAAAGAATTTTAGTAACTATATCAGGAGTTAGATACAGATAGACACACATATATATCTTATATATGTTTCACATTTTGTGTTTTGCTATTTTTGCTTTATTGTTTGCTTCAGAACTTATATTCTAAGCTCTTTCATGATGAGGCAAACAAATATAAAGTATTAAATAATATAAGGAGTGCACATAAAACCACCATATAATAAAAACTATTACAGTCAGTGAGCAAGCCAGAGAACCAAAGGCAGGAGCACTGTGCATCCAGTTTGTTTTTTTTGTTTTTTTTTTTTTTTTGTTATTCTTTGTGATTTGATCCTTCCACGAAGAAAGGAATGTAACTGGTAAGGCAAAGACAAAGGCCTGCAAGAGAATCTATTCGTTTACATCAATCTTCCATTCTTTTTTTTTTAATTAAATAAGACCACTTCCTCCTATAAAAAGCTCAGAGACTGAGGTGGTTGTACTTGCCCGACCAGGGTGAGTGCAACCTTCCACTGCCCCCACCATTGGGGGTACCTGGGCACTCCCGCCTAGGAACTGCCTCCCTGTAAGAAGCTCAAAGTCTGAGGTGTTTGGACCCGCCCAGAACAGGGTGAGTGCGACCCTCCACTGCCTCTGACCTTGAGGGGTACCTGGGCATTCATGCCTGGAAACTGCCTCTCTGTAAGAAACTCAGAGACTGAGTTTGACTGAGGTGTTTGGATCTGCCTCAAGCAGAGTGGGGCCATAGGAGTAGCTGCACACTATTTCTAGCTGATGAACCCCATCATATCACATAGAAAAAAATTACACTACAAGCGCGACAATGGGGGAAACTCGCAGGCAAATACCATGCACGGAAAATGAAGACAATACTTCTGATGACCCCCTAAATACCAACTATCTGATCAATCTCTCAGATAAGGAGTTTAGAATAAATATGGAGGATCGTCATAGAAATTAAAGAAAACACAGACCAAGCTGTACAGAACACAAAGATAGAAAACAGAAAACTCCAAAGTGAAACAACAGTTCTGAAAAACACAGTAGCTAAACTGAAAACCTCAATGGAAAGCCTCTCCAACAGGGTAACAGCAGCCAAGGACAGAATCAGTGAACTGGAAGATGAAGGGCAGAATAACTCCATAGAGCAGAAAATATTGGAAAAGAACCTTAAGGCAAATGATCATACAATGAAAAATGTACTCAAAGAATGTGACTAGATGAAAATAGAAGTCTTTGATAAACTCAACAGAAGCGACATAAGAATCATTGGAGTCCCAGAGGCCCAGGAAGATCCCCAGGAAGAATCAACAGTCAAAGACATCATCACAGAAAAACTACCAGAGCTAAAGACTGCATGCAATCAAATTCTGCATACCCAAAGAGCACCAGCTAAAAGAGACCCGAAGAAAAGCACCCCAAGACACATCCTAGTTACAATGACAAATCCCACAGATAGAGATAGAATACTGAAAGCAGCAAGATCAAAAAGGGAAATTACATTTAAAGGAGCATCCTCAAGATTTACAGCAGACATGTCACAAGAAACTCTCAAGGTTAGAAGAGAGTGGTGGGATATTGTTACAAGACTGAATAAAATGGATGCTTCACCTAGAATACTGCACCCAGTCTGACTCTTATTCAGGTTTGAAGGAAGAATACATGGCTTCATGGATAAACAACAGCTCAAAAACTTTACAGATGCAAAACCAGCCTTAAAGGAAAAACTGAAAGGTCTACTTTAAGACAAGACAGACCAATAGACCCACCAAATGTATAAAAAAAGATAACTTATATCCCATGAAAATCATCTCCCTCAACGTCAATGGATTAAATGCATCAATTAAGAGACACATCGTGGTTAAATGGAACAAAAAGATGAATTCACCTTCTGCTTCCTACAAGAAACACACCTGAATAATCAGAACAAACATAGACTCAAAATCAAAGGCTGGATGAAAAACATCCAAGCAAACAACACCTGTAAAAAAGCTAGGCTGGCCATATTAATATCTAATGACACAAACTTTTGATTCAGAAAAGTTGGAAGGGACAAAGATGAACACTTTACACTAATGAAAGGATATATGCAGCAGGAAGAAATCAAACTACTAAACATATACGCACCCAAAGAGCAAAATATCTAATAAAATTATTGACAAATTTGAAAGAGGATATCAATAATAAAACAATAAATGTTGGAGACTTCAACATGGCTCTGCCAACATTTGATAGGTCAACCAGACTGAAACTCAACAAAAATAAACTAGCCCTCAAAAGATAAATGGAAAAAGAGTCCTACTCTTTTTTTAGGACACTCCATTCCCAGAAACCTGCATATACATTCTTCTCCAATGCACATGGGTCATTCTCTAGGGTGGACCACATGCTGGTACATAAAACATACCTCAATAAAATCAAGAGGATAGAAATTTTGCAGGCAGCATTCGCTGACTACAAGGCTCCGAAATTATATGTGAACTACAAAGGGACAGGGCCGGGCGGTGGCGCAAGAGGTAAGGTGCCTACCTTGCCTGCGCTAGCCTTGGACAGAACACAGTTCGATCCCCCGGCATCCCATATGGTCCCCCAAGCCAGGAGCAACTTCTGAGCGCATAGCCACAGGAGTAACCACTGAGCGTTACTGGGTGTGGCCCAAAAACCAAAAGAAAAAAAAAAAGAACTACAAAGGGACACAGAAGAAAAACTTAAACAACTGGAAATTAAACAGTCCAAGAAGAAACCAAGAAGAAATCAAAACTGTCCTGAAAACAAATGACAATGAAGACATAAACTATCAGAATCTATGGAACACAGCAAAAACAGTACAGAAAGGAAAATTTATATCTTTGCAAGCATACTTCAGGAAGAAAGAGGGGGCAATACTCCCCAAAACACTTTACAGATTTAATGCGATCCTTCTAAAGATACCCATGGTATTTTTCAAAGCTGTAGATAAAACACTGTTTAAATTCACCTGGAACAATAAACACCCTCGAATTGTTAAAGCAATCTGTGGAAAAAGGAATATGTGAGTCATTACCTTCCCCAATTTTAAACTGTATTACAAGGCAATCATTATCAAAACAGCATGGTATTGGAATAAAGACAGATCAGTGGAATAGGCTTGAGTACTCAGAGAATGTTCCCCAGGCATACAGTCACCTAATTTTTTATAAAGTAGCAAGAAATCCTAAGTGGAGAAAAGAGAGCCTCTTCAACAAGTGCTGTTGGCACAAACGGTTAGCCACTTGCAAAAAAGTGAACTCAAAACCCCAGCGAAAACGACGGTAAAATCCAAGTGAATTAAATACCTTGATATCAGACTTAAAACCATAAGGTCTATAGAACATCACGTTGGTAAAACACTCATTAACATTGAGACTAAACATATCTTTAAGGAGGAAACAGTACTTTCCATACAAATGGAAGCAGAGACAAACAGATGGGAATATATTAAGCTAAGAAGCTTCTGCATCTCCAGGAAATATTGACCAGGATACAAGAGCCACCCACTGAGTGGGAGATACTATTCACCCAGAACCCATCAAATAAGGGGCTAATTTCCAAAATATACAAGGCACTGACAGAACTTCACAAGAAATAAACATCTAATCCCATCAAAAAATGGGGAGAAGAACTGAACAGACACTTTGACAAAGAAGAAATACAAATGGCCAAAAGACACATGAAAAAATGCCCCACATCACTAATCATCAGAAAAATGCAAATCAAAACAAATAGGAGGTACCATCTCATGCCACAGAGATTGGCACAAATCACAAAGAATGAGAACAAGCAGTGCTGCTGGGGATGTGGAGAGAAAGGAACTCATTCATTGTTGGTGGTAATGCCATCTAGTTCAACCTTTTTGGAAAGCGATATGGAAATCCAAAAACTGGACATTGAGCTCCCATATGATCCAGTTATACCACTCCTAGGGTATACATACCCTAGGAACTCAAAAATGCAATACAAAAATCCCTTCCTCACACCTATATTTATTGCAGTGCTATTTACAATATCCAGACTCTGGAAACAATCAAGATGCCCTTTAACAGATGAATGGCTAAAGAAACTTTGGCACATATACACAATGCATCAGGAGAGATGAAGTCATGTAATATTCCTATAAATGGATGTACATGAAATCTATTATGCTGATTGAAATAAGTCAGAGATAGAGATATATAAATATAATCTCACTCATCTTTGGGTTTTAAGAAAAATAAAAGATATTTTTGCAATAAATCTGAGACAAGAGATGAGCATCCAGCTCACAACATAAGAGTGGTGAGTACAGATAGAGAAATAAATACATTAAGAAGTATCATAACAATTTGAATGATATGTGCCAATCTCTGTGGTGTGAGGTGGTACCTCATAGTTGTTTTAATTTCCCTGATGATTAGTGATGTGGAGCATTTTTTCATGTGTCTTTTGGCCATATGTATTTCTTCTTTGTCAAAGTGTCTGTCCATTTCTTCTCCCCATTTTTTGATGGGATTAGATGTATTTTTTCCTTGTAAATTTCTGTCAGTGCCTTGTATATTTTGGAGATTAGCCCCTTAACTGATGGGTATTGGGTGAATAGTTTCTCCCACTCAGTGGGGGGCTCTTGTATCCTGGGCGCTATTTCTTTTGAGGTGCAGAAGCTTCTCAGTTTAAGATATTCCCATCTGTTAATCTCTGCTTTCACTTGCTTGGAGAGTGCAGTTTCCTCTTTGAAGATGCCTTTAGTCTCAATGTCCTGGAGTGTTTTACCTACGTGTTGTTTTATATATCTTATGGTTTCGGCTTTGATATCGAGGTCTTTCATCCATTTGGATTTAACCTCCGTACATGATGTTAGCTGGGGGTCTATGTTCAGTTTTTGCAAGTGGCTATCCAGTTGTGCCAACACCACTTGTTGAAGAGGCTTTCCCTGCTCCATTTAGGATTTCCTACTGCTTTATCAAAAATTAGGTGATTGTATGTCTGGGGAACATTCTCTGAGTATTCAAGCCTATTCCACTGATCTGAGGGCCTGTCTTTATTCCAATACCATGCTGTTTTGATAATTATTGCTTTGTAATACAGTTTAAAGTTGGGGAAAGTAATTCCTCCCATATTCTTTTTCCCAATGATTGCTTTAGCTATTCTAGGGTGTTTATTGTTCCAAATGAATTTAAAAAGTGTCTGATCCACTTCTTTGAAGAATGTCATGGATATCTTTAGAGGGATTGCATTAAATCTGTACAGGGCTTTGGGGAGTATTGCCATTTTGATGATGTTAATCCTGCCACTCCATGAGCAGGGTATGTGCTTCCATTTCCGCATGTCCTCTCTTATTTCTTGAAGCAGAGTTTTATAGTTTTCTTTGTATAGGTCCTTCACATTTTTAGTCAAGATATTTGAGTTTATGTGGCACTATTGTGAATAGGGTTGTTTTCTTAATGTCCATTTCTTTCTTATTACTATTGGTATATAAAAAGGCCATTGATTTTTGTGTGTTAATTTCGTAGCCTGCCACCTTGCTATGTGAGTCTATTGTTTCTAGAAGCTTTTTGGTAGAGTCTTTGGGGTTTTCTAGGCAGAGAGAGTATCATGTCATCTGCAAACAGCAAGAGCTTGACTTCTTCCTTTCCTATCTGGATTCCCTTGATAGATTGGCACACATCACAAAGAATGAGAACAAGCAGTGGTGGCGGGGATGTGGAGAGAAAGGAACTCTTATCTACTGCTGGTGGGAATGCTGTCTAGTTCAACCTTTATGGAAAGCAATATGGAGATTCCTCCAAAAACTAGAAATTGAGCTCCCATACGACCCAGCTATACCACTCCTAAAAATTTACCCTAGGAACACAAAAATACAATACAAAAATCCCTTTCTTACACCTATATTCATTGCAGCACTATTTACCATAGCAAGACTCTGGAAACAGCCAAGATACTCCTTCAACAGATAAATGGCTAAAGAAACTGTAGTACATATGCACAATGGAATATTATGCAGCTGTCAGGAGAGATGAAGTCATGAAGTTTTCCTATACATGGATGTACATGGAATCTATTATGCTGAGTGAAATAAGTCAGAGAGAGAGAGACGCAGAATTGTCTCATTCATCTATGGGTTTTAAGAAAAATGAAAGTGGCCGGGCGGTGGCGCTGGAGGTAAGGTGCCTGCCTTGCCTGCGCTAGCCTAGGACGGACCGCGGTTCGATCCCCGGCGTACCATATGGTCCCCCAAGCCAGGAGTGACTTCTGAGCGCATAGCCAGGAGTAACCCCTGTGCGTCACCGGGTGTGGCCCAAAAACCAAAAAAAAAAAAAAAAAGAAAAGAAAAAAAAAGAAAAATGAAAGACATTCTTGCAATAATAACTTTCAGACACAAAAGAGAAAAGAGCTGGAAGTTACAGCTCACCTCATGAAGCTCAGCACAAACAGGAATGAGTTTAGTTAGAGAAATAACTACGTTTTGAACTATCCTAATAATAAGAATGTACAAGGGAAATAGAAAGCCTGTCTAGAGTACAGGCAGTGGTTGGGTGGGGAGGAGGGAGATTTGGGACATTGGTGATGGGAATGTTGCACTGGTGATGGGTGGTGTTCTTTACATGACTGAAACCCAAACACAATCATATATGTAATAAAGTTGTTTAAATATAAATAAACAATTTGAATGAATGAGGGAAGTATAAAGCCTCTCTAGAGTACAGGCAGGAGTGGGGTTGTGAGGAGGGAGATTTGGGAAATTGGTGATGGGAATGTTGCACTGGTTAAGGGGGGTGTTCTTTACATGACTGAAGCCTAACTACAATTATATTTGTAATCAAGGTGTTTAAATAAATATATTAAAAATATCACTTCCTTTCTCCTTTAATTCAATATTCAGATATTTGATTCAATAGACAATAGACTAAATGCAGTATAATATTTAATGAAGCAAGTTTTCTAATTGTACTCATTGTGGGTACTGATGATGCATGCTCAATAGAAGGCAATGGGAGTGGGTTTAGAGAGGGATGTTCATGGAAAGATTGTTAGCATGTGAATATATCTTA
This sequence comes from Suncus etruscus, assembly GCF_024139225.1. NCBI lineage: Eukaryota > Metazoa > Chordata > Mammalia > Eulipotyphla > Soricidae > Suncus > Suncus etruscus. The sequence continues at coordinate 127,478,694 of NC_064851.1, forward strand.
CATTTTTCTGTATCAAGCAAATATATAGTACATAAATACATAAATTATCTGTGGCATTAAAATTTTATGAGTTAATAGGAAAAAATATCTAAAAACATTGTTTAGGTGAATGGCGGCTGCTAACTTAAAAAATAATGCATTTCTATAAAAAAAGACTTCCAAAGGAGATCTTTATGTGCTTTCTAGTATTAATTATACATCATTGTGAATCAGCAAAATCAAATAAAAATGATAACTCAGTTTGTGGGTAATTGTTCATTCAACAATGAGTACTTTGTTGGGTTAAGAAAGTTTGTCAATTAAGAATAACTTCTAGAGGCCGGGAAGGTGGCGCTAGAGGTAAGGTGTCTGCCTTGCAAGCACTAGTGTAGGACGGACTGCGGTTTGATCCCCCAGCGACCTATATGATCCCCCAAGCCAGGACCAATTTCTGAGCTCATAGCCAGAAGTAACTCCTGAGCATCAAAATGGGTGTGCCCCCCCCCCAAAAAAAAGAGAATTACATCTAAATTCTTCTAGTTTATGATTTCTGCCTTACATTCAAGTCTTGAATTCATTTCTTGGTACAATGTAAGGCAGTAGTCCAATTTTATTCTTTTGTATGTGGTCTTCAATTTTCTCAGCATCATGTTGGAGAGATTGTCCTTTCCCCCATTATATATTCTTGCTCCTTGTCATAAATTAATAAATTGGTCATCTATACATAGGTGTTTATTTCTGGCTTCTCTGTTCCATTTATCTAGGTGTTTGCTTTTAAACCACTGTTTTCCCTCCCCCTTAAACCACTATTATACTGTCAAAGTAACTATTGCTTTTATATATTTTTAAATCAGTGAACATAATGCCCTTAGCTTTGTTCTTTCTCAGCATTTCTTTGACTATCTTTGCTTTTAAGTGTTTTCTACCAATTCTAGGAATGTTAGCTCTATTTCAGTTTTTAATGGTTTTATTTCTTTTTCTAGCTCTGTAAAAAATATACCATTGGAACTTTGATAAGGATTGCAATGATTTCGAAGATTGTTTTGAAAAATAAGGACATTTTACTATATTTATTCCCATCCATAAACATAAAATGTCTTTTAACTTGCACCTTTAATCTTTTTCTTTAATTTTTATTTTTAATATGAGAACAAAGATGCAAAGAAAAAGGACAAGGTAAAGTTACAGTGGAAGGACAATCACCCATAAACAGAATTCTCAGAAAAAATCCCCTTGCTGATACCTTAATTTTAAACTTTCAGCCAAAGAACATTAAGAAAAATAAAACAGAACCCCTGTAAATTACTTTATCCCTTAAGTCCCCTGATTGTAGTACATTATAACATTTCTTAGCAGTATACAAAGCAATCTAAGGCCATAAAACTTATGTAACTCCTTAAACATTGAAGGCATAGTATTTTTTTACATTTCCATGCACATGCATATTAGTTTAACTTAACCGCAAAAGTTTAAGTGGTTTTTTTTTTTAAGGATTAGAGTCAAAGGAGCACAGTAAAAACTGTGTTAGAATGGCAGTTATTGTTTGCATAGGCCCGCCAAAATATGAGGGGCATGGAAAGGAAAAGCCTTGGCCTAAATACAAGGAGACCCTACCCCTGAAGTTTCCTGGCATAAGACCGACTCTAGGCTCCAGGCAAACTAGTTTGTCCAATCCAAGTCATTGTCTGTAGTGCCAATACACTTTTATTTTTCACACAGTCTCTGTTGTTGGTATCATGTTTCTGTATTAAAGATCCTGGAATCTACGTATCCTATATTGAAGTCAGTATGGTGTGGAGCGTCCTCTAGTTTCACCTCACGATTAAAGGGCAATGCAGAGAGTCCTGTCCTGTAAGCAGGTCGTTGTTGTCAAGTCTTCTTAGTGTTAAGGGATGTCTCTTTTGAGCAGGTCAATGTCAGAGCAGCGGCAGGGTCTTCCCTGGTAGAGGATTGCTTCCAGGTGATGTTATAAAAGACCTTGGATGTTTCATAGATAGCTTCCCTGGTTCAGGGGTGAATGGAGAATGCCCATTCTTCTGAGGCCTGTGCCAGGTCATTATGTCAATGTTCAGGGTGTAAGCTCTCACTGCACTACAATATTTGTGTGTTCTATCTCTATTAGATAAGAAATTATTTGTATGTATAGTGTTTTCCCATTTAATGTGCCTATGCAAACAAGGAACAATGCCATGTGGCATTATCGGCCGATATGAGGGCTGCAAGAGTAAGTCCCATGACACGATTCAAACATAAGCATTAAACTGAGGGACACTTTCACCAAAATTCCTTATTGAACAGTTCACAAAAAGAAGAAAAGATAAAAAGTGGGGAAAATCGTCACTGTATAAGAGAATATTTAGTAAGAATTATAGCTGTCAAAGAAAATAGACATAAAATATTCAAAAGCCATACGTGTCCATTTTTTGTCTTTTGAAATAGTAGGGGTTGTTAAATTCAGTGCAGCACTTTGATCTGTGATTAGGACTGTGCAGTACTGAAGTTAAAAAGGGTAAATGGGGGGTACTGATGCTTGGGGGTGAGAGAGTTAAGGAGTAAAAATGAGCTTTACAGGGTTGTGAAAGGGCAGAATACAAGATGGACATTCTACATACACAAAACATAACTTAAGGATAGGGAATACTATTAATATATACTGTGCGCGCTGGGGAAATAGCCCCTTGCAGTTTCAACATGTAGCCTGGAAAGAAATTGCCAGAGACTACCTTAGTGAAACCGAGCAACTCTCAGCACCCCCCCAAGTTAGGCACCAGCCTGGGCTGGTACCCAGGGAATGCCTGGAGGCTGGGGGCAGGAGAGGGGACGGCTGGGGGCCTACCAAGGCTCCCAGAACCCCCAAGCTAGGGAGAAGGCCTTCGACCTGGGGTCTCTCCAGACCCCATACCGGCTAGAGCTAGCCTCCAATGCATCTTTTTAATCAATATCTTAGCATTAAAAATTTCAAAAGAGTAAGCCTCCATTAAAAATATTCCAACTAGAGTAACATTATATTATGATCCCAAAGTTCTAGGTATTTTTAAGGAATAAGAAAAAAATCTTTGACTACTTGTGTACATGTGTAAAACAAAGATTTTTCCTAGCATGGTAATTCTTTAGGCTGGAAGAAAACAAATCAGCCAGTGTCACATTTGATTTTACAGGGAAACTCTGTAGGGAGACTGAATTTCTATTTGAGCAAGCAGTGACTCATATTAAATGACAAACTGTGTATTTTGTTATACAGATGTCTTTTATTTCTGAAGCTGTCAACATTTTCAAAATTGCAGTGGTCTAGTTTGCTGTTACCTGCTCTATTATGTAGTTCTGGAGGTACATTTGTATTTACAGCACTCAGAAGTACATAATTAGCGTTCATAAGTGTTCCCAAGCCATTTTTAGCTCAGACCTGGCACTGATCAACTGTTATGTTTAGTTTAGTGAAACCTGCTTCTAGATAAAAACTAATTTGGGCATTAAAATATATTTTTCCAATGGCTATTAATCAATTGTTTAAACTACTACTTCAAATTCTTTTTGGAGATAGGCTGTCATAAATAAGTAAAAATAATTACTTGTTAATTCAGAAGTGAGACGTTGATCCTAGCTTAATACATGCAAAGTAGCACACAGGACATATTTATGAATGGGAAAGAATGGTTCTTCTCTGAAGTTGCACAGGTCATAACACTTTTTTTATCCCTTTCCTCTCAGTCTAAGGCAGACTTGTAAATAGTGTGAAATCCAAATGGCTGCTACTAAAACAAATATTTTTCATGAGGTAAAACTGCTGCCTTACTTTAGAGAATACTTGGTCTGCTAGAGATTTTTAAAAAGAAATTTCTTAAGAGGCCTGTCGCATTAAAAGAATAAAATTTGCAAAAAAACAATAATTTTGTTCTTGTGTTTATTTTGTTTTGGGGCCACATGTGGCAGCGTCCAAAGCTTACTCCAGACTCTGCAATCAAAGATCACTTCTGAAGGCCTCAGATTGGGTGCCACAGATTGAACCCAGGTTGGGTACATGCAAGGTAAGCACCCTAAAACTCTATATTAAAGATATTGCTCATATATCTGCTTTTTTTGTTCCAAATATATTTTAAGTTTTTATCAAATAAATATAATTTGTCTTAACTTAAACCTCAAGTAAAAAGAAAGAACTGATTGACCTTACTTGGGAAAAGAATGTAAACTATTAATGATCTAAGGACCAGAAAAACAGACTAAAACCAAGCTCATGGTAAAGGCAATATGAGGATAAATAGATGATAGTTCAAGAGGTTTAAGTATAGGCACATGAATTCCTTAGATTCATTTGCTAGCAACACACAGTTCCCTGAGCACTACTGGGATAACCCAGTTATTTTCTGGTATCACTAGGTTCAAGCAACACCAAGTCCAACATTACCAGAGTAGTCCCCAAAACCCTGAACACTACATGGTAGAACTCATAAATAAGTTACTCTAATTTAAAGAAATACAATCTGCAAAAAACTTACAGGACACCTGATTTCTTCTCATTGGAAGTGTAGGAACATGAGATTGGGGATCTTAAATCTTCAAAGCAGAGATTAATTAGTCACTTGAAGTTACAGAGCTACAGAAATACAGAGAGAAGCCAATGAAGAATGTCAAATAGAATTGGCTTTGGGTCAGAGATAACACAAGAATTAAGGTACTTATCTTCCAGATATCTGACCTCAGTTTGATCCCCAGTATCACATATTTTCCACCATCACCATCAGAAAATATAACTGAGCACTGCCAGACATGGCCTAATCCTTCTTTCCCATACTACACCCCACCAAAAACGAAAAACTGGCATGTCAATGATTGAGGCAATTACCTTATTTATGATCTTCAGTTTAGCATATGAAGAAAAAGGAGACATAAAGGAACAAGGGATCTAGTTCAAAGGCTTTAAGTCTGTTATGCCACTAAATGCAGAGGACTATAATTCTTGTGGTTGACACTTGAAATGTCAAGTATCTTTCTTACATCAACTATATAAATAATAAATTATGTTGAAAAAATTTAAGTGGAACAGTCCTAGAATCTATGATAGGTAACATTCTGTTGTTTGTGTTCGAACCCCCAACATCTCTGATTATCAAGTATAGAGACAAATTTTACAACAAAGTAACTTAAGGGAAGGCAGAGTATTCTTTAGAAAAGGACTTTCAAACAGAGGAGGACAGGGAGTTAAAGAAATTTACAGTATTTGGGTCCTGCAGTGGATGATGGCATAAGTGGCTAAAACAAACACATCTAAAAGTAACTAGGATGGCAAAGAGATAAATGAATGTTTTGGTTCCTAAATGTGAGAAATTAAATAGCAGGAGGATAATGTGGGGAAAATAATAGAAAGGAGAAGAATTCTGCAGTTGGCTCCTCATCCTCTCATTTTTATAACCAGACAGATTAGTTAGGCAGCAGTTCTCTCATTTGAAAGCAACTACTGAGAACTTAGCTTCTGGAAGTGATAAATATTGAACTATGCTTCTTTATGTTTACATAGAAAAATTATTAATTTTGGAAGTCAGTATGTTATATAGGATTAGGCTTTGAATCCAAAGCCTGGGTTTGCCACTTAGATATTTTCCCTTGAAAAAAGTATTTCAATATACTTAAACTGCACTTTTTGTTTAATTGGATATGGATATATAATTGGCATATAATATTATATATAAGATATTTAACAAAATGATTTATGACAAATTTGTTATATGATTACTGTATGTCGCCAATGATCAAATTTTCTATAATCTTTAAATTTGTCTTGACAGATGTATTTTAGTTTAAAAACTATCATAAAATTCTACATAAAATACAATATTTTACTAGGTAAATGTAATATTTCACAAGCATATGTAAGTATCTCATAATTTAGATTGATTTTCTTTAGTGAAAAAATAAACAAAAAGAGATAAATCAGTACTTAGGAAATAAATGATTAGTCAAGGACCAAAGTGAGGGTGCAGGGTTAGGGTATATGCAAGGGCTTTCAATTTCTAGCACCATGTAACCGCATAACTTCCCAAGCATCTCCAGGTACAGTCAGTCGTGAAGGCTCATGAACACTGCCAAGGGTGGTCGAGGTGGTCTGCGGCAAGTACCATAGGAAATACTCCTGAGCACTTCTTGGAAGCCCATATCAAAAAGAGAAAGAAAGAAAGAAAGAAAGAAAGAAAGAAAGAAAGAAAGAAAGAAAGAAAGAAAGAAAGAAAGAAAGAAAGAAAGAAAGAAAGAAAGAAAGAAAGAAAGAAAGAAAGAAAGAAAGAAAGAAGAAAGAAAGAAAGAAAAGAAAGAAAGAAAGAAAGAAAAGAAAGAAAGAAGAAAGAAAGAAAGAAAGAAAGAGAAGAAAGAAGAAAGAAAGAAAGAAAGAAAGAAAGAAAGAAAGAAGAAAGAGAAAGAAAGGAAGGAAGGAAGGAAGGAAGGAAGGAAGGAAGGAAAGAAGGAAGGAAGGAAGGAAGGAAGAAATAAATCAATCCAAGTGTTAGTAAGGTAAAGGAGGAAAGCAAGCCAAAAGTTCATATTTTTCCCTCAGCCTCACAAACAAATCTCAAAAGGTTGTGAAACATGTCAATGACAAGCTGGGCAATCTATTTTAGGGATAGCCAAGCAGTACTGCTCAGGTCCAGTGTCATAGTTGGGATCCTGGGAGTGCTAGGCATTTGGTATCAGGGATTGAGTTATCTCCTCTACACCATAATTTAAGGATTTTACTCTCTTTTAAGAGCTGAGAAGATAGTAAAGAGGGTAGTAGATTTTCCTTGTATATGGCAAGAAAATTGAACTAGGTTCAATACAGAGTACCTCAAAATGTTCTAGAAGTGATACTTGAGCAGAGTCAGGAGTAAGTGTTGAACATATCCAAGAAGAAGAAAGAAGTAGGAGGAGGAAAAGGAAGGGAAGATAAAAGGAGAAGAATGAGGGAGAATGAAGAAGAGGAGAAAGAGAAAAAGAAGAAAGAGGAGAATAAGGAGAAGGAAAAGGAGGAGAAGGAGAAGAAGGAAAAGAAGGAGAAGAAGGAAAAGAAGGAGGAGGATAAGAAGGTGTAGGAGTAGGAGGAGAAGAAGGAGGAGGAGGGTAGAAGAAGAAGAAGAAGAAGAAGAAGAAGAAGAAGAAGAAGAAGAAGAAGAAGAGAAGAAGAAGAAGAAGAAGAAGAAGAAGAAGAAGAGAGAGAAGGAGAAGAAGAAGAAGGAGGAGGAGGAGGAGGAGGAGAGGAGGAGGAGAGGAGAAGATCCTAAACCTGATGTTTACATTTGCATTTTATTTTATTTTTATAAAGAAAAATGTGATAAATTTAGAATAAGTCAGCTTGATTTCATGAAGAGTATACCAGTTGTGTAAGCAACATGCATACAGTTGTATACATATCTCCTCTCTCTCACCATATCTTGTTGACCTTTGGGATGTTGACGTTGAATCCACTCGGCATCATGAATTGCTAAAAACCAGTGTGATCTGGTGCCTGGTTGCATTGGCATCAGTGAACATTAGTGTTTCTGCTGTCTCTTTCATAGCCAAATCAGTGTCAAAAGGAACTTTGGTGATCGGCAGAGTGGTCAAGTTGGTTTCTCCTGGAGGGCTATTTTCTGAGGATATTGTGGTTGCCTTCTCTACAGCAGTTATGAGTTATAGAAAGGTGGACGAAGTGCAGATCTTTCTGTGACTGTGTGCACCTCTCTTGGCTTTCAAGACTTTTGACTTCAGCTTCAAGAGGGACAGGAAATTCTACTTTGCCTGAGTGCTCAAGGCTTTTCTTAAAGACTTTTAACATTAAAGCTTCCAGGCTCTTTTGAAATCAGTCATGCTTGTACCGAGACCTGAGCCCATTTACACTGTCTGGAAACTTGAGTTTCTAAATATATCATTACACCATAAAAACAGTTTTAAAGCCAGCAAGCTTCTCCACATGTTTGGGGGGGGGAGTTTATAATTCTTGTCTTAAGTAAAGTATATTTGTGGTTGCTTTTTCTGTCCTTAAATGGAACAACAATATCCTTTGTTGGGGAAAAACAAACACAATGAATTGGATTTATGACTAATTTCTCTCAATTATCTTCTTTCACAAGACTAATTCAAGGATAAATTCTATGAAGAAATTTCCAGCTTTAGAGAGTTACTAGAATTGTAAACACTAGATAGGAAACAGATTTATTTTTAAGGTTGTATACTGTAACATACTTGTGTAAGTGATCCAAATTGACCACCCCCAAAATGTCCATTTGATATAAGAATTATTCCACATAGATTAATTTAACAAAGAATACACCTCCTCAAAATATTCAAATCTGTTTTCCCAAGACATCTCACTTAGGCACATAGGTTATTTCCAACTGAGGTCTCACTAAGCTCACGAGAAACTTCTGATGCTCCTCCAACTATAGTTATCCAGAAGTATAAAAATTGGGGCATTTTCCATAACTCAGTGTTTTTTCAGAAATGACCTTTCTAAAGACCCATTAGATGATACTTCATGGTGAAGACTCCTCCTTTTACAGTGCTCATTACCATATTACTTAGTATTCTAGGCTTGAAAATTATTATCATGTTAAGAATGCTATATGTACAACCTAACCCAGGAAGCCTTTCTTTGGTAAAGTTTACTCTCACTGATGATGATTTGCCTAGGAATTGGGAAACCTTCGCATCTGACCTGCCTGCTTTTATATTTTTAAGTACTCTGATCCATTCTACCTGGTTAAGTTTTTCAACTGCAACCTATGGATTAATCTTCATTGTCTGTCAAAGTGTGTGTGTGTGTGTGTGTGTGTGTGTGTGTGTGTGTGTGTGTGTGTGTGTGTGTGTGTGTGTGTAGTAGACACCTCTATGTTAGTCTAATCTGACCATTCCCTTTGTTCAACCATTGTACATAATGCCTATGTTGCATGTAGTTCTTCCCCTTGTTATATATAATTCTTCCTTTTTCCCCTTCTCTGCTTACCACTTTCCAAATTCTTTTCTATCCTTTCACTTACTTACCCCCGACCTATTATTTCTCCCTATTGAACACTTTTACCCTCAGTTCTTAACTCCTCAGGAATCAGAAACATTCCTTTCCACCCCAACCAAATGACAGCCATCGTCCAAAGAGAAAAGCCAGACTCTCAACTGACCGTGTCTCAGCCAGGAAGAAACTGCCGCTGCCACTGCTGCTGATTTGCTATCAGCAGCCCCTTTGCTCCCACTACCCTTCACTGATTCTTCACAGATTCTTCTTTCTAGAGGCTACCAGGTTGAGGACTTATCCTGATCTGTGATTGCTGTGAGCCATTTTTCAGACTCCATGAGACTACATTGTAGGTCAAAGCTGGATTTTTTTTTCCCTCCCCTTCCAGACTATTTCAAAAGAGTTAAAGGTGATACGTATATTTCTTTAGGTGTATTTTCTTTCTTTCTTTTTTTAGGTGTACTTTCTTAATAGGTGCATTTTCTTTTCTTTTTTGTTTTGTGTTTTGTGTTTTGTTTTTGTTTTTGGGTCACACCCGGCAGTGCTCAGGGGTTACTCCTGGCTCTACTCTCAGAAATCACTCTTGGCAGGCTCAGGGGACCAAATGGGATGCCAGGATTCGAACCACTGTCCTTCTGCATGCAAGGCAAATGCCTTACCTCCATGCTATCTCTCCGGCCCAAATAGGTGTATTTTCTTAATAGGTATAATTCTTACTGTGCATTTCCTCATATATATGAAGTTTTCCCTACCCCTTTTTCAGATTTGTTTAGTATGAAATTCTAGTAGGTAAGTTTCTTGGGTTCTGAATTCATGTTAGAACTAGGTTATAGGGATTGTTAGCTTGTTATTTTTACCCCCATATGCACCAGTAGTCTCATGTGGCATTGTTCCTTTTTGTATAGGCACATTAAAATGGGGAAATCTTATGTATAAAAAGAAGTTCTTATCTGGGTCGGAGAGACAGCATGGAGGTAAGGTGCTTCCTTGCATGCAGAAGGATGGTGGTTTGAATCCCGGCATCCCATATGGTCCCATGAGTCTGCCAGGAGTGATTTCTGAGCATAGAGCCAGGAGTAACCCCTGAGCACTGCTGGGTGTGACCCCAAAAAACAAAAAAAAAATAAAAAATAAAAAAAGAAGTTCTTATCTAATAGGACTCCTAAATTTTATATTGCAGGAGACTTTTACCCTGAACATTTGTCATAGTGACTTAACTTAGGCTTCAGTCAATCCGATTGTTTGACTTTGGTGAAGATAAAAAAGGACAGAACTAAATATCCAAGCCAAAGTCAACAACAATAGAATCAAGTGACATAAACTATAACAATCTAAACTTAAAAGGTTCTGTTATATTGGCAGGCCAGAGAGCACAATGTAGTGGTATAGGATGTACCCTGGGAACAAGGGTGGAGGAAGGTTGACATTGGTGGTAGGATTGGCCCTGATTTATTGCATGTCTGGAATCCAACTATGAAGAACTTTGTAGCTCACGATGGTTTTAATAAAAGAAAAGAAAAGAAAAATGAATTACCTTTTTATTGGAGAACTCTATCTACACAGTATGGCAAACAATTTATCCTGACCCTTGGTTTTTATTATTGGAGTCCCTCTCACTCACATTATGAGTACCTCTTTCTATGAAGTCCAGACTCCTCTCTTATTCCTTTATTTACAGGGCATGTCCCTCATTTCACACTAGCTTTGGAATCCACATCTATGTCAATTTCCTTATGTGTGTAACTAAATTTACATTTCTTTCTTTCTTCTTTCTTTCTTTCTTTCTTTCTTTCTTTCTTCTTTCTTCTTTCTTTCTTTCTTCTTTCTTTCTTTCTTTCTTTCTTTCTTTCTTTCTTTCTTTCTTTCTTTCTTTCTTTCTTTCTTTCTTTCTTTCTTTCTTTCTTTCTTTTCTTTCTTTCTTTCTTTCTTTCTTTCTTTTTTGGTTTTTCGGGCCACACCTTACCTCTAGCGCCACCTCGCTGGCCCCTAAATTTACATTTCTCTTCTACCAAGCTCTCGCTCACTCTTTGGTTTTGGTTTTTGGATGGTACTCAGGGGTTACTCCTGGATCTATGCTCAGCAATAATTTCTGACAGGATTTCAACTCCAGGTTGGCTGTGTGCAAGGTAAACACCCTACCTATTGTGCAATTACTCTGGCCCTTCTACCAATATCTTTCAGGTTAATTTGGATGCTTACCTAGTTGAGTAGAAAAGAATTCCCTCTCTCTCTAACCATTTAGGATTTTTTTTAACTACCTAGAATAGTAAATAGAAGAGAGCTATTATCAAAGAACACTAGGAAGAGAATGAGTTAGATGAAGTTGCGGGGAGGAGGCAGGAATTTAGCAAAGCCTACTTGTTCAAGTTCTTTTCTTATTTGTCTTTGTATGGAATGGCCAACATTTATTTGCCAAACATTTTCTCTCTCCTCTTCTTCTGAGATATCTTTATGCACTTTGGACCCCATCTGTCTTTGTATCTTATATCTTATATATGTACATTTAATGCTTTCTTTACACTTCATCAATTTGTCCTTTATTACAGAGGATGTTTTAGCTAAGAAAATTTAAAGATAGAGGAAAAGTTGATTTACTTCTCCTATTTTAGATTGCATTCTTTTTTTAAAAAATAATTCTATATACTACATTTCTTTCTGACTTATTTTAGAAAAGGTAAGTCAAGCAATTAGGGATTTATGGTAATATTGTAATATTGACTTCCAGGTAATAGTGCCTCTCCTATGGCTACATTATTTTTATGTTGTGCACATTAAAATATATGTAATTAATAAGGATATGCATATAACTTACTAAAAAAAGTAATAAAAATACTCAGAAAAGATAATACAAAATGAGAAAATAATAAATCAAATACTGTAAAATGCTAATGATTGGATAATGAATTGGGGGAGTCACTTTTATTCTTACAAATTTTATGTAATTTTAAAATTCTTTCAAAATGAAAAAGTATTACATAAGAAGATGCAGTTTGGACTAAATTTTCTGTCATCTAAAGTTCAGAAATATATAGGCTATAATTGTAATCCAATGAATAACAAGAACCCATGATTTAAAATGTTACTTGAGAGTGCAAAAAAAGTGCAAAAAAAGAGGGAGGGAGGGAGGGAGGAAGGAAGGAAAGAAGGAAGGAAGGAAGGAAGGAAGGAAGGAAGGAAGGAAGGAAGGAAGGAAGGAAGGAAGGAGGGAGGGTGTGAAGGAGGGTGAAAGAGAGAGAGGAGGGAAGAAAGAAGAAAGGGAGAAAGGGTGGGAAGAAGGGAGGAAGTATAGAAGGAAGGAAGAAAGGAAAGAAGGAAGGAGGGAGGGAGAAAAAGAGGGAAGAAGGAAGGAAAACAAGGGAAAGTAATTAATCAACATTAGTAAGACCATTATGCCAACACCCCACCCTACTCTGAAAATGTTTTAGTGAAGGAAATTGAGCATTTACTCTAACTCTTAATAGTCACTAGCAGTTGTTCAATAAAAATAAACTTCTTTTCAGGAGAATGCAAGTTCATCTATATTGAAGAAATGATAAGATTGAAAATCAATTTTACAACCACCATTGAACTAATCAATTATGTCTGGATCATCAATATATGCTGGAAAGGAAAACTGTGTTTGCAAATATATGGAGAGAAAAATACAGAAAACATTGCTGATACTGAATTTTTAATAAGAGCATACAGATCTTATTATTCTTCCAATTTTATCATATGTTTGAAAACATAAAGATATAAAAGCTTCTCTAGCAACACTCCATTTTGACTATGGTTGTATTATTTTTTTTATCAAACAAACTGGTAACGTTCATGAAATGACAACTTTTTTTTTTGTAATCTAGGGTGTTGAATTATAATTTAAATGAAGGAGGGTATTCAAGACATGCACAAAAGTTCTCTAAAATCAGCATTCTTTTAAATCCCTTTCAGTCAACTGAAGTTTCCAACTGTGTGACTGGATACAATAATAGAGATTAATCTTGGGAGTGTTTCTGCAATGTCAGTAATTTACTGTAAAATAAGTCAACGTAGGCAATATACACTGCTTAGTTTTCATTTCATCTTTTGATACAGTCTGCTTTCCTAGCCCACATTCCATAAGTAATCAGCTAATATTATCTTTATAAGAGGTAATTTAAAAAGAGGTCATCTTAAAACTTGTGTTACCCATATCAACAATTTATGCATTTTAAATGAAAAGACTGAAAGTCAGATGTACGGTTCACTAATATAAATGAAGTTCTGCTAACCATCATATTGAATGCTGGATTGTTAGTGAGCACAGTGAGCTGGAAGCATATTGAAAATTTTAATAATATGTGAATGACACACTCCCAACCTAAGATAAACATGTTAGCAAAATCCTGAGGGACTTAATTAATTAGAATTTAAAAACTGAACCCTAACCAAAATATAATCCATCTCATCAGTTATTAAAAAAAAGACTGTGGTATGTAAATTTATCTTGCTTACCTCGTCAACTACAAAATATACAGAATGAAGGAGAATTTCTGATGGCTATTGAATTTAACAAAAAACTTTTTTTTGTTTGTTTGTTTTTGGGCCACACCCGGTAACGCTCAGGGGTTACTCCTGGCTATGTGCTCAGAAGTCGCTCCTGGCTTGAGGGACCATATGGGACGCCGGGGGATCGAACCACAGTCTGTCCTAGGCTAGCGCTGGCCAGGCAGACATCTTACCTTTAGCGCCGCCAGCTCCTTAACAGAAAACTTTTGATTTCTGAGTTTAAATCTCTGAGAACTTCAAGGTGATAAAAAAAACTTTGCAAATAAGTAAAAGAGTTCATGAAATAAGGAAAGGAAACATAAAAAGTTTGTTCTTGAATTCTCTAGGGGAATTTTACTTAGCATAAAGTCTTACAGATATTTTAAACCCAGAATTTGTACAACTACTAGAACATATGTTTTGAAATCTTACTGTTGCCATTATTCATAGATAATCTCATGTTCCCTTTTATTAATTCATACCTATCTTGTCTTCTGTGCTTTGGGGAGTGGGGGTTTGGGCCACACCAGGTGACTCTCAGGGGTTACTCCTGGCTCTGCGCTAAGAAATCACTCCTGGCTTTGGGGACCATATGGGACGCTGGGGGATCAAACCGTGGTCTGTTCAAGGTCAGCCGCATGCAAGGCAAACACTCTACTGCTGTGCCACCGCTCCGTCCCCTGTGCTTTTTTTTTTTTTTTTTTGGTTTTTGGGCCATACCGGTGGTGCTCAGGGGTTATTCCTGGCTGTCTGCTCAGAAATAGCTCCTGGCAGGCACGGAGGACCACATGGGACACCGGGATTCGAACCAACCACCTTTGGTACTGGATTGGCTGCTTGCAAGGCAAACGGCCGCTGTGCTATCTCTCCAGGCCCTGTGCTTTTCTTAATACATCTCGAGACCTATCTCGAGAAAAAAAAATCTGTGGAAAAAGCTGACATCGATTTGCTTTGGGACTATTATTCTGTATATTCTACTCATTTGCTTTGTTGGAAAGGGAAAGTCACAAACATCAGAATCAGGGGCTACACCTGGCTCTGCTCAGGGGTTATTCCCAGTGATGCTCAGGAAACCATATACTGTGCCATCAATTAAACTGGGGTTGGTGCATGTTTACTCCTTATACTATTTCTTTAGCCTCTTATATATTTTGATCAGTTTCAAAATATATTTAATATTATCATAATCATTTCTACTTAAAAATACATTTTGTAAATCAGCTTTTATTTGGTATTATGGTTTGCAATAGTACTGAAAGTATTATTTTTATACTTTTTTGCTGCATAACAATACATCAATCAGAATGTCAAGATCCCTCCACCAATGTTCTCTAGACCCTGTCCCCCACTTCCCTTCCCTTTAATCTCCACAGTTCCTAGTTCTTGATCACCCCTCTGGGTTTGTTTCCATTGGGGAATTAGCTAAGCCTTTGCATTGTTTCTTTATACTTCAAATAAGTAAGGTCATCCAATATTTGTCCTTTTAGTTCTGATTCATTTCATTTTTCATGATACCTTTTATTTCTATTAAAATTACAGCAAATTGCAAATTTTTCTCTTTTCTTATAGCTGAGTAATGGTCTATTGTGTATTTACGGCACACTTTATCCACTCATCAGTTATTGGACACCTGGGTTGTTTCCAGATCTTTCTTCTTTCATTTCTAAATATAACATAAGATGACCGGTCTTTGGGTATAAAAACAGAAATGGAAGCCCAAGGATAGAGCACCTGCCTGCAGGCATGAGGCCAAGAGTTTGATTCCTGGCACCATCTCACATGTGGAGTGAGATTCCAGCCGCCATTTCATATTCTTGGCACCACAACAGTATGTAATCTTTGGAGGACCACACAAAGTATGTAAATACCTTTCAGCATGGTGTATGGCACTCTCACCATCCCAAGTCATAGTAGCAAAAACAAAAAAAGGGAAGAATAGGGGGAAAATAAAAATAAATTTGACTTAGAACTTCACTACTTTTGTAAATATTCACTCTAGTACTCCAAGGGAATGGAAATTCACCTGTTAATAGTATTTAAGGAAGTGAAAGGTCTTGTTGTTTATTATGTTAGGTATGAAACAAATTTTTAGGTAAGCCAGTTCTGCTCTCTCATGCAAGTTACTACCAAATGATAAAGAACAATAACTATGAAACCATGTACTATTTAAACTCAAACTTCCAAAGAAAGATTGTTGGACTTACAGAAGACACAATTTTATTGACACTGTAAAGGATATCAGCTCTGTACATAAGGTCTTTTATAAACCTGGGTTTGGAAGAATTCTAGATTTATCATTCTGTTACTCTCATTATGTTCTAAAGGAGACATGTATCCAAAGTAGTTAGTATATTCTCCTAGGTGTGCATCAGAAGATTCACTGAAATTCTGCTTCTCATTTTCTTCTTAAAATAAGATCAAGATGGTAAATAAACTTCATTAATACTTAGTATGAAAGATATTGGAGAGAGCAAATACAGGAAGTAAGATGCTTGAATTGCATGAAGTCAACCCTAGTTCAAGCCCACTCACCAGAAGAAAGCTTGCCCTTAATTTGTGATTAGTCCTGAGCTCTACTGGTATATTCTCCAGCCCACCAACAGCAAACTAAATATACAGGTTTGTATTAGTCCTGTTTGTCCTATCAGCTGTTAACTTGTGGTCTACAGCATCTCAAGAAGCAGCATGGGAAGAGTAATGCTCCACATGCACTCAATGACACATGCCTTTTTCATCTTTCATTTCATTTGAATATAATCCTGTTTTATGTAACCCAGTTTAGTTGGATCATACATAACCAAGTGGTGTTTGGAGAAACTTTGAAAGGAAATTGAAACTAATACTAATATAATAATACTTCACAGACTCAGACAGCACAGACCAATGATTCCATGACAGGATGTCCCTCCCAGCCAATCGAAACAAAAGATGGGATAACTACTTTTCAGCGGAACTAAGGAACATTGATTTAGAAAAGCTAGAATAGCTTTGGTTTACAATGATTTTGAATTGTTTATAACTCACTCTAGTTAGACAGATTTCTACATGGGAAGTATAAAGCCTTATTGCTAATTATAATTATATATAATTATATATAGTATATATATAATAATTGCTAATTATAAGGACCAAGTGAATCAGTTCCACCAGAGTACTGATTCAGGAAACAGTGAGAACCCTGAAATGGTGGGTCTCACAGAAAGAGGTTGCTGGAAAGCCAATGTTTTGGCAACAGCACGAGTTGGGCTAGCTGCCTTGGTAGCTATCAATCATATTTAGGGTGCACTGAGCAACTTATTTATTCTTTTACAGTGCCAGGAATCAAACTTAACCATGCATGGTTTTATACATGCCAGGTATATGATCTACTGCTAATCAAGGTCCCCAGCAGTTTTTAAGTTTTTATGTTGGGTGAGAAAATTAAAGTGTGGTTTGCTTTAAAACTTCTTCTCGGGTTGGGGCCGGCAGGGTGGTGCTAGAGGTAAGGTGTCTGCCTTGCAAGCGCTAGCCAAGGAAGGACCGGGGTTTGATCCCCAGGCATCCCATATGGTCCCCCCAAGCCAGGGGCGATTCCTGAGTGCTTAAACCCTTAAGCATCAAACGGCCTGAAAAGTCAAAAAAAAAAAATTCTTCTCAGATAGAAATAAGGGTATTTTCTCATACATTTATAAACCATAAGACAGAATGTAATAAAGCAATAAATTACCTGATAGCTACTCCATTTATGGTACTCTGGCAAATTTACATGCAATGTCTATCTCATTACACATTTTTCAAATTTCTATTACTGACTATATTTCACTTTAAAGAATGTCTTAACATTTCAATTTACATAAATCAAACAGATATCTTTTACCTATCCAATCAGTAACTCCAGAAACTAGCTGTGGATTATCATATATGAGGTCATATAATTGAATAGGCTGGATTGAGAAACTTTTAAAAATAAATTTGGGTCCTGGAGAGATAGCATGGAGGTAAGGTGTTTGCCTCTCATGCAGAAGGTCAGTGGTTCAAATCCCGGCATTCCATATGGTTCCCCCCCCCCCTCCCCGAGCATTCCAGGAGCGATTTCTGAGCGTAGAGCCAGGAGTAACCCCTGAGTGCTGTTGGGTGTGACCCAAAAACCAAAAAATAAAATAAAATAAAAAATAAAAATAAATAAATTTATACTTTATGATGAGTAAATGTTTTATTTTTATAATATGAGCTATATTTGCACAACTTTTTAAATATGACCCAGGTTTTCAAAAAAAATGAGGGGCCAAAGTGACAACACAGTGGCAGGGTGTTTGCCTTGTACGTAGCCAACCCAGGACAAACCAGGGACAGACCTGGGTTCTATCCCCAGCATCCCATATGGTCCTACGAGCTTTCCAGGAGCAATTTCTGAGCTCAGAGCCAGAAGTAACCCCTGAGCATCACCAAGTGTGACCCCAAAACAAAAAATGTCCCAAGAAATAAAAGGGCTCATAAATGGGTAATGTTAAAAGTTCCACTCTCAGGCACCCATTTTCTCTATGCAAATATTCCAAACTTGTTTTAAGCATTCTACTTAATGATTCTTTCAGTTCGTTCTACCTCAGGCTTTTCAAATAGCAATTATGGAGGACTCACTCTTTAGTTTCACTATCTTTCTAGCACTGGTAAAGACGTTTGGTGAGTTTCTGACTAGTAATAGTCTGTGTCAGCTTCTCCCCAATCCTTAAGGTCCCATCAGTCATCACTCTGTACCTGAGTTCTACTTGTTCTACTCATCTTGGCAATTAATTCCTTCCCTACAAATCTCTTGAAGCAAAGGTTCTCAGACTGGACAAGGTAAATGCTCTTTGCAGGGGAAATAAAAGAATAAGAACAGTCAGTTCCAACTCTATTTGAGGTTCAGGTCTTTGCCTTCATCACAATAAAACATTTTAGCAGAAGCACAGCAAATCAAAGGGATTTTTGTTGATGATTTAGTGCTCCCTGTAAAGAAGGCAGAGTACAGACAGGCTCAAGGGCAAGTTCACCTAATGGGATTATAAAGGACTTCTCTAACTGTAGGGAGGTATGTATCTGTGAGAAAAAAATCAGTTTTTGTAAAACTCTACACCCTGTTTATCACACCCATTTTCTTTAGATAGTATTGACAGAGCTTTCATCACCTCAGACACATGATGGGACGGGGGGGGGGGCAGGGGGGTGTTTCAAGATGATTTCTTTACAGTCACATTCATCCTTAACTGTAATGCAGTCATTTCCTTACAGCAACTGTGAGGTAAACATTCAGGCTGTTTAAGTTCTCTATGATCTTTAGTCTCTCCTAGTTCAACCACTTGACTCTTGTGGTTCCCCGGATTAGAGTGGAGAGAGGGTGGTGTCAAAGGGTCATTGTCTCAGCTTCTAGCAGTTTCATTTCTGACTGAAGGCCAGTTGGGACAGGGAGAGAGGCCTGTTGCAACAGTGCCTGGGCACTGCTGGAATTGCTTGGAAATCCAGTTCAAAAAGGTGGCAAATGCCATGGAAAGTGATACCCTGGCTCAGTGAAGATACCTGAGACTCATGAAACATATTGAATCATTGCAAAACTCCTCTGGAAAAAAAAGAGGGCTAGTCACAGGGTCATTCAAAAGAACTTAGAGACTCTGTGGTTTTTACATTTATTGCTTGAGCATTTTATGTTCAAAACTCATACAAACTAAGTTCAAATTCTGTTTAAATATATATACATATGAACATACATATAACTAGTTATCTATACTGTGCGTAAGTACAAATGACAACTAAGCAAAACTTTATTATAGAGTGGAAGCTACTGAACCATGCCTGAACTTCATTTGTATTTTTGTGAAAATACCTGGAAATTAGTTTTTGAGGTGTGTGCTTTTGTTTTCAAACCACATCGAACAGTATACTCCTAACTCTGGCCCAGAGATCACTCCAAGTGAAGTTCAGAGACCAAATGGGTGCTAAGTATTGGACTCAAGTTGGCCATGCGCAAGGCAAGCATGCCCCCATGTTTATTATTTCAGTACTTGGAAATCAGATTTTATCTAAATCCTTTTCAGAATATAATAATTTTGACCATAAATTGTGAGTTCTGAATATTTAGAAACTATTTTTATAAAGTCTCAGAAATTTACTATTTTTTTTCAGTGCCATGTGATATCTATAAAAAGATGTCTCTATAACTTTAAATATTATAGTATATTGTACCTATTTAAATATCTTCCCCGGTTTAAATTCTTACCACCATTTCTCTGGTTTTGTTTGCTTGTTTCTGGTTTGCTATTCATATGTTTGTGTGACAAAGACTAGAAAAATGAAGCTGGGTTTTTAATAAAAATTAGAGTTACTTCACTTCTTGTGAGCAAAGAATTCATTGCAATTGTGAGGGCTAAGCAAGTGGCAACAATGGAACGTACTTGTTCTTGTCCCCCATGCTGTAGATAACTGGAATAGTTCAGGCACCACATCTAACCTGTTACATAAGTCTTATGCAATAGATGTGAGCCAGTTCTTTCCTGAAACAGTGCCAGAGCTAATTCAGATATTGAAGGGACTTTGCTTCCTAATATTCCTAGTAAGCATGGCAAACACTTACTTGACTTAGTTCACTTAGGTTATTTTTAAACTACTTGGGTAAACACACTCAGATTTATAAACATCCTTGCCAACATAGTGAAAGCTCATATTGTATTTGTTAAAGTATGCTTAACCTAGTTGGGGGATGGGAAAAAAGGTCTGGGATGATTAATGTTACCTATTTAATTGTTTGCAGAAGCATATACAATTTTTAAAAAGCAAACTAATATTATTCATCAGGGATTTTTTTTCTTGTAGGACTTAATTCCAGAATAGAAAGTAGCAGACCTGTTAGTTGTTAATTTGATTTTTGTTATTCTAAGAGGGAGGAAAATGAGACAGCCAAAAGTTAAGCCAATAGTTAAATCTGCTCAAAGACAAAGGAGAATCAGATTCTATGGAGACCATAAGAGCAAATTGGTGTAGAGGGCAGAATCTAGCACAGCAGTGAGGGCACATGTCTAGCATATGCCTGGTTCAGATTTGATCCCTGGAACCACAGATTTGATCCACTTAGCATCACCCAGTATGACTTTCAGGTCTCTAAGCCTCACCTGGGAGAACTCACCCATGGCCCCTACCCACTCTACCCCCAAAAAAGACTACAAAAAGGGAATATGGGAGGTCACAATAAAGGAAACATCCAGTATCTTCAGAACTATCTCTTGAGATCACCACATAGGCATGTTCCTTGCTCTGACTTAGCTCAACAATTCAGAGTGAGCCTGCCTTGCTTTCTACCATGAATGCAGCAGCTTCCTTCTGCTATGCCTTTGGGCATATTCATCACTGCAGGGGATCATTATTATTCTTAGGCCAGGAAACAGGGCTGTTCACTCTCTCCCCCTTGTGCCTGCTCTTCTCAACTGGACTAGGAATATTCTACTTCTCTACATAATGTTTATCAGCCATGGCATACAAACTATGGGGGAACACTACTGGCTGTCCTCCCAATGATGCCCCTTTGGCATGTGAACTATTTCCAGTTGAAGGCAAAAAGGAAATAGATTCTGGAAGACTTTTCTTCTTAAAATATTTTATATAAGCACCATAATTTATAATAATGTTAATAGCATTACAGGGATATAATGTTCTAATAACACATTCATCACTGGAGTGTCAGTGTCCTGCCATCAATGTGTCAACATCCCTCCCACTCTTTAACCATAGATTTTTGGTAACTTGTTCTGTAGGTGAATGCATAGGGTCTGGAACCTTTGGTCATTTGTTATTACCTTACAATGTCTCTTTAAAGCCCACTTATGAGAGATCTTTTTTATTTGTCATTTTCCTGACTGACTTCAATAAGCACATACTCTCAATTATATCCCTGGAGTGGAAAATTACATGGTTTCATCTTTTCTTATAGCTGAGTAGTATTCCATTGTATACATACAGCATTTTTTTATTCTCTCATTTTGTCTTTGGGAATTTTATGTTTCTGCAGATCTATTTCTTTTTTTTGTGGGGGGGGGGCCCACACCCAGTGGTGCTCAGGGGTTACTCCTGGCTATCTGCTCAGAAATAGCTCCTGGCAGGCACGGGGAACCATATGGGATGCTGGGATTCGAACCAACCACCTTAGGTCCTGGGTCAGCTGCTTGCAAGGCAAACACCGCTGTGCTATCTCTCCGCCCCCTCTGCAGATCTATTGTGAATAATGCTACAACAAACATAGGAGTGAAAAATTATTTTCAAAATAATGTTTTGGGCTCCTCTTCTTTTCCTCTTTTTGAACTGCTTAAAACTAATTAGAGGAAAGAGAACTATAAGAATATGAAGTATACTTGATAGGTGAATTAGCAAAGTCTGAGTACTTAAATGCCTCTTTATACCACTTTGTTCCTGCTTATCATGGAAACTATTTGATTTAGAAGCATTTGCCTTTCTTATCTGCCTACAAGTTGTACCATTATGTTGCTTCTTTTTCTTTTTTTCTATGTTTTGTTTTTCTAGAAATGAAGTGTAAGGCCTCTGAGCTTTATTCTGACCTCAGTCCTCCTCCAACTAAAAAGTTTCAGGCCTCATCTCCCTCCTTGCTATCTCAAAATGACATATAGGCCACAATTGACTGATTGTCAAAAAACCTATGTTTGTCTAAGTTCAAAAAGATAAACTTAGAATTTTTCCTTCTCTTTAACAGGTGCCATTTTAATTATTAGATTAGTCAACATACTCAGAAAGGTAGGAGGAAAAAATTCCTTACCTATATAGCACAAATAAAGTTTTTTTTTAAAAATATTGTGTCTGGGTCCTACTTCTCCCAAAGATACTTCTGTATTTGGCCTGCGTGGATGGACCTGGATGTAGCTGTATTTGAAAACTACTGGTAAGTGAAACATTGCTAGGGTGCAGGCAGCTGCTGCACAAGGTATCAAGTTATCATATTTTTATTTTATAAATTTAAATTATTTCTCCAATGCACTGTCAACAGCAATGTTTAAAACTCTATGTAAATCAGGTCAGGCAAAAAAATCAGAAAACTACAAGATTCACAATACCTCAAACTGTTCCACTGTTTCCAATTCCTTAAGAACTGAGCAGGTGGTAAAAGAGAGAGAAGATCTGTGGGGGTTGGGGGTATCAGAAGAGAATAGAGGGTATTGGGGAAGAGCAGCTAGTCATGGTCATGAATGCCCCTGCAGGTTTCTCCTCTTAGTTTGTTTCTAGGCAAATCTTGTTTCCACTTTACTACTGACTATCTTATGACTACCTTGTTAGGTTTACATACATGGCCCAATGGGGAACCCAAAGATTAACTCCTGAGCACCCCTAGATGGTGGAGAAGGAGGTGGAAGGTGCCCACACATCTAGCTTTGGCTCACTGACTCTTGCCCTGTTGTGCCTCAAGTTCTAGAGTAAGTTTTCTCATATATCTGACATTCCAAACTTTTTTGGTATTGGTCTTTCCAGGATATGTTGGTAAATTTGCATGTCAAGGCTTTGTTTTATGTGAGTTGTGAGACTATGCAGTTTTTTTCAAGGTTAGGTTTGACCATGAATGTGGGTCAGTCTCTCTAGGTTCACCTAAAGATAAAGACTTACATAAGCAATGTTGATCTACAACTTCATCTCCACTGAGCATTGTGCTTTATTAAGGCACATTGTTCAGGGTCATATTAAGCGGCAGTCTACATTAATAAAAGGCTAAATTTTTTTTTTTTTTTTTTTTTGCAAACAGAACCACATAACTTGAATCATCTTGTTCTGCCTCATGAATTGAGGGGGCAAAATAAGAATTATTTTAAAAAATAATTTCACTCCCACCTACCTAGAAACAAATGTATTATGATCAACTATATAACTATGTGATACATGGTCTCTAAATAAAGTAATTTATTAAAATTAAAAAAAGGCTAACTGGGATGGTACAAATGTGTGTAAACTCAAGTGTTAGTCAGAGACCATTTTATTCTGGAAATGATCACAGCAATCAGTGTAGGCCATCTGAGCAATTTCTAAAACTACTACTACTACTACTACTACTTCTACTACTACTACTACTACTACACACATACAGAGACATACACACACAGAAAATCTGTAAAAGAGATGAGGCCCTAGGGCTACATCCCCTGTCAGTTTTCTCATTTCCCTGAGTGCACTCATGGACAGGCAGCCAAGGTCTCTAAATGCCTCAAGGCCACTTTTTGTAGGTACAAGCAGCTCCCAAGCCCATTGTCCTTAATGATGGATAGAGATAGCTAGGATCTCTCAAGCTGATTCCCTCCCTTAAAAGTACAGCTGGCTAGGGCCTCTTGAGTCTTTGCCCTTCTTCTATCTCAGGGTCAGAGTTCCTTACACAGGGGTGGAAGTACACAGCCTGTGTTCTGCTGAACTACATATCTGTTGAACATAACCACATATGGTTCCTACAAAGCCTTCATCCTGTATGATTGCTACAACTTACACTTACATTTGTTTTGGGGCCATACACTTTGGTGCTTAAACAGCTTACTGCTATTTCTGTGCTCAGAGATCACTTCTGGCAGTGCTTAGTGAATCACATGCAGTTCTAGATTGAATCCAGGTCAGCAGCATGCAAGGCAAGTGCATACTTGCTATGCTATCTGTCTAGTCCCATCACCTGCCTTTTTAAAGTTAAGATTTTTAAGGATCCAGATGAACTTCAGATACTCTGCATTTATTGAAATAACATTTAACTACAGATTACCATAAGAAGATCACTAATGGCCTCAGGAACTGGCTGAAATTTTCCCATTATAATGTAAACCTGACCACCTGTTTTTTCTAACATTCACCAATTAATTTGTGTGCCTATTGGCAAAGATCAGGTTAAACATATCACATAGATTACTGAGGGTGCCTGAGCACTAGAGTTTTAAACCAACTCCAGCACAGACTCCACAAAGGAAGTTGAGAGACTGAGGTGCCCTGGACATGCCTGAAAAGGGTGAGTCCAGGTAGCTACGGCTGACACCATTACTGAGGGCACTTGAGTGCTGTGGGTTTGAAACCAACACCTGAGCAGGTTGGGCCCAGAGGAGCACAGCTGCTCACTTTGCTTCAGGGCTGCGAACATCTTTAGCAAATGAACTCCACCATAAAACATAGAAAAAACCCACACAGCAAGCGTGACCATGGGGAAACAATGCAAGCCAACATCAGAAATATTTAATGAAGCAGCTCTGATGACCCGAAATATGCCAACTACCTAATTAGCCTTTGAGATAAGGAGCTTAGAGTAGAATTATGGAGGAGGTTTATACAACTCGAAGAAAGCATAGATCAAGCTGAATAGACCACAAAGACAGAAATCAGAAAACTCCAGACTAAAATAACAGGACTGAAAAACTCAGTAGATGAAATAAAAATCTCAATAGAAAGCCTCTCCAACAGAGTAACAGAAGCTGAGGACAAACAGAATCAGTGAGCTGGAAGATGAGATACAGAACAACTCCATACAGCAGAAGAAACTAGATAAAAACTTCAAAGCAAATGATCAGAAAATGGAAAAAAAATACTCAAGGAATGTGAACCAATGAACATTGGAGTCTTTGATAAATTTAATAGAAACAACATAAGAATCATTGGAATCCCAGAGACCCAATTCTCCAGGAAGAATTAACAGTTAAGTACATCATTACTGAGAAATGCCCAGAGCTAAAGACAGCATGCAACCAAATCTTGCATGCCCAAAGAGTAGCAGTTAAAAGAGACCCAAAACAAAGCACCCCAAGACATATCCTAGTCATATATATATATATATATATATATATATATATATATATATATATATATATATATATATAGGGCACTCCATCTCCAGAAGTCAAGAAGATAGAAATTGTACAAACTACCTTCACAGACCACAAGGCACTGAAATTAGATGTGAACTACTAAGAAACACAGAAGAAAAGCTTTAACACCTGGAAACAAAACAGTTCACTACTGAACAACCATTGGGTCAGAGATGAAATCAAAAAGGAAATCAAAACATTCCTGGAAACAAAGGTTTTTGATATTCCTTTAAAAAACTAAAAAATGAGCTCTGATTTGATCCAGCTAAACCACTCCTAGGGAAATACCTTAGGAATACAAAAATCCCTTTCTCAAACCTATATTTATTGTAGCACTTTTTACAATAGCTAGACTCTAGAAACAACCAAGATGCCCTTCAACAGATGAATGGCTAAAGAAACTGTGGTACATATACACAATGTTTATTATGCAGCCATCAGGAGAGATGAAGTCATAAAATTTTCCTATTAGTGGATGTGCATGGAATCTATTATGCTGAGTGAAATTAGTCAGAGGGAGAGAGAGGCACAGAATAGTCTCATTCATCTATGGGTTTTAAGAAAAATTGAAGACATTGAAATAGTTCCCAGAGATGAGGGCCAGAAGAACCAGCTCAAGATATGAAGCCACCACAAAGAGTGGTGAGTGCAGTTTGAGAATTAACTACATTGAGAACTATCATAACAATGTCAGTGAGTAAGGAATGTAGAAAGCCTGTCTGTAATACGGGCGGGATGAAGCAGGGGAAGAGATGAGTCATTGGTGATGGGAATGTTGTACTGGTGAAGGGGGTGTTCTTGTTATGACTGAAATCCAACTACAATTATATTTGTTATCACAGTGTTTAAAGAAATTATTTAATTAAAAATATCATATAAAGTTTGTCAAATGAGACCATCTTGAAAAGAATTTATAGCATCAATCCTAACTTTATAAGAAAAGATGAAAATAAAAATAACCAAAAAAAGAATCCTAAATTTAGGCAAGAGACAAAAAAAAATTGGCTCATAGATTTAATGAAGCTATCTCTCTATTCCTTTCCTAAAATTAGTAATTGGAATAAAATTTAGTGTATTTGTTGACTTAAATAAAATACACAATTTTTTAAATTTTTATTGAAGTCATTATGAATTACAAAGTTCTTCAGAGTTGGATTTCAGACATACAGTGACTGTGATTTAGAGCCATTCCACCACCTCCCTCCACCAATGTTCTTAGCATGCATCCTATACCACCACTATTAGCTCCCTGGCCTGCCAGTTTAACAGGCCTATTTTAAGTTTGTGTTGTTATAGTTTGTGTCTCTTGAATCTATTGTTGTTGATTTTGTTTTGGATATTTAGTTCTGTCCTTTTTTTCTCCACCAATACACCTGAGACCTCTTGGCCTCTGGCTCCTATCCTCTTTTTGTTTCTCTCAATTTTATAGAAAAAAAAAGCAGAAATATGAGGTAAAGCAAAGTAAATCATGTCCCAAGGTTCTATGAAATGGGCAGGAGCTCCTATTTAGAAGATAAAAATGAGATGAAGCATTATTTTAAAAAGGGGAGGTGATGGTGGCAGGATTTTTGTTTTGCATAGGTTCGGTAAACTACAAAACAGCCTTAACAACAGGGTGTCTCTACACATGAAGCATCATGAAGCATCCTAAGACCAACGATAGGCTCCAAGCAAACTAACTCTCCAACCCTAGGACTTTCTTCATGGTCCCAGGAAAAGTTCTTCTCAATCACGGTTATTGCAGTCAAGCTTCTGTAATTAGAGAATTTGGTCCAATAGAGATCCTGTGTTGAATTCGGGGTGTCATGACTTTCTCTTTTTTTTTTTTTAATTTTTTTTTAATTTATTTAAACACCTTAATTACATACAAGATTGTGTTTGGGTTTCAGTCATGTAAAGAACACCACCCATCACCAGTGCAACATTCCCATCACCAATGTCCCAAGTCTCCCTTCGCCCCACCCGACCCCCGCCTGTACTCTAGACAGGCTCTCCATTTTCCTCATACATTCGGTGTCATGACTTTCATCTCACCACTTGGTCGTGAGGCAGAGAAACCTGTACTGAAAGCAAGCTGTTATTGTTTCCTAGTCGTCAGGATGTCATATAATACTACCCTGGAGCAAGTTGGTGCCAGGGCAGTGTTGTGACCTCTCCATGAATACACAAAAATTTTAATTAATATTTTAATTAAATTATCATGAGATACACAATTATAAAGTTATTCATGATTGAGTTTGTCATACAATATTCCATCACCCATCTATCAGCCAATCTGAAAATGAAAGATCTTTGTAATCTTTCAGATTAGATTATTCATATCAAGTAAAGGCAAGCTGATTCACTAAAATCATTGTCTTGAGTATGTATATTTTTTTATTCCATTCTGTTTTTTATTCCCCAAAAAGAAATGGCTCCACTCAAATTCACCACATCTTCAAATGAAGTTTTGAAGAAACAAAACTCTAGGTTTTGTTGTATTTTTTATGTTTGCTTGTTTGGGGGTCACATGTGGTGGTATTCAAGACAGTCCTGGTTCTACACTCAAGGTCATTCCTGGTGGTATTCAGGGAGCCATATATGGTGCAAGCACTCAAATTCTGTTGGCTGTGTACAAGGCTAAGCCCTACCTGATGTACTATATCTTTGACCACTGAAAAAAAATAGTTTTTATTACTATGACAAAGCAAAATTAAAAAAGATATCACTGAAAGAGAGATTGTCAGTGACATATGAATTTTAAATGTGAGCAGCCTTTTAATTTCTTCCCATGCCCCTTCTAATTTCCAGTGATGGGATTTATGGAAAAAGATGCTGGTTTTATTTTAAATGCCTGGAAGAACAACTCTTTAGATTGGCACTAAATATGTTCTCATTCACACTAGAATGCCATTTCCATATTTAACCATAAAGCTATAAAATAGCACTTAATTTAAAGAGTTAAAGTTTTAGAGAAATTTATTTTTAGCTTGCCTCTGGTGGTTTTTGTTTGTTTCCTTTTTAAAACTACCTTTGATTGATGATATTCTTTATAATCCTTAACTCCCAAGCTGAAATACTTTTAAAAAACTATGTAGTCTACTAATGACTTCTATGTGAACAATGATATAGTAGCCTATGTGATGGCCATATTTACAGTATATATAATTACTGATAATCACTTCTGGAAAATAGAAATTTAAAAAAAACTGAAAGACACATGAAGCTATGTATACTTCCTTGAAACCTAAAAATGAATCTGACTGGGTGCAATATTTTAGGCAAAGCATTAATTTTGTTGAATTTTGTCACTATAGCCAACCACTGCATTCTTGCCTGGAGGGTTTCTTGTGACAGGCCTGCTGTAAATCTTAAGGATGTTCCTTTGGATGTAATTTCCCTTTTTGATTTTTCTGCTTTCAGTATAGTATTCTTATCTGTGGGTTTCAACATTGTATCTAGGATGTGTCTTGGAATGCTTTTAATCAAATCTCTTTTCGCTTGTACTCTTCAGGTGTGCAGGATTTTGTTGCATGCAGTCTTTATCTGTGTGATTTTCTCTTCAATGATTGCCTTGACTGTAGATTCTTCCTGGGTCTCTGGAATTCCAATGATTCTTATGTTGTTTTTGTTAAATTTGTCAAAGAGTTTTATTTTCATCTCTTCACATTCTTTATTTTTTCCATTGACTGATCATTTGCTTTAAGATTCTTTTCCAATCTTTTCTGCTTTTGGAGTTGTTATTCATTTCATCTTCCATCTCACTTATTCTGTCCTCAGCTGCTGTTACTCTGCTGGAGAGACTTTCCATTGAGGTTTTCATTTCATCTACCGAGTTTTTTAATCCTTTTATTTCAATTTATAGTTTTCAGATTTTTATCTTTGTGGTCTGTTCAGCTCGATTTATGCTTTATTTGAGTTTTATGAGCATCCTCCACATTTCTATTCTAAACTCCTTATCTGAGAGGCTAATTAGGTGGTTGGTACCTTTTGGGTTATCAGAGCTGCCATCTCTATTCTCTACATATGCTGTTGTCCTGCATTGTTTCCCTATTGACACACTTGTAGTGTGGCTTTTACTATGTGTTGTGATTGGGTTCATGGGCTAGAAGTTGTGTACTGCCATGAAGCTAAGCAGAACTGCTACACTCTTCTGACTCCACACCTTGTGGGTGGAGACACCCTACCTTTGTGATGGACCCTAGTGAGTTCTGTTTGCTGGGGTCTTCTCTGACTGCCACACTCAGGCAAACAGAAAACCAGGCATGGAGTGAAGGCATAGCTTTTTGTAGTGTCCTCTTTTTGCTCAAACACAGGCAGGAATCAACCCTCAATCTTTGTGGCAGAGACAGCCTATCTTTGTGATGGGGCCCTGGAGAGCTTATGTTTATTGGGGGTCTTCTTTGCTGCATGCAGGCAAACAGGAAACCAGGCAGCACTGAGCCATCTTTAATATTTACAGAGAATTCGAAGACAAATTTATATTATTTCTTCCCGCAAACATTGACTTACTCAGTGTCAGGATTGTGTCTATTCTAAGTAACCTATTCAGAATTCTCATATTAATGGGACTGAGTTAGCTCAATGGGTTTTCTCTCTTCTCAATGGTCAGAAACCTTTGCCAGCTAAAGGCCCACATTCAATCTCCAGAATCTCGAGATTCTCCAAGCAACACTGGAAGCAACTGCCAAGCATCCTAGGTGTGGCCCAAATAAAAAATTGTTCAAGATCCTGGAGGCATGCTCTTCCTAGGTATGGAGTTAGGGGACACCCTATACCTGAGGCATTTTCCCTAGCTTGGGGGGTGCTGGGAGGCTTGGCAGGCCTCCAGCCATTCCCCTATTTCCCCTTGGACTCTAGGCCTGGCCTGAGTGCCACCTTGGGTGGCCTGCCGTGGTTTCCGGGGGGACTCTATTAGGGGTCTCCAGGCTTCCCCCCACTCCCTACCCTAGGAAGGAGAAGCACAGGGAGGGGCCGGGCAGATAGCTGGCTTCCGGTGCTTTGATCCTGGAGGCCTGCTCTTCCCAGGTATGGGGTTAGGGGACACCCTATACTGGAGGCATTTTCCCTAGATGGGGGGGGGTGCTGGGAGGCTTGGCAGGCCTCCAGCCATTCCCGTATTTTCCCCCTGAACTCTAGGCCTGGCTTGAGTGCCACCTTGGCTGGCCTACCGTGGGTTCCAGGGGGACTCTATTAGGGGTCTCCAAGGCTTCCCCCCGTTACTCTTGGGAGGAAGAGCACAGGGAGGGGCCGGGCAGATAGCTGGCTTCCGGTGTTTTGATCCTGGAGGCTCTTCCCAGGTATGGGGTTAGGGGACACCCTATACTGGAGGCATTTTCCCTAGCTTGGGGGGGGGGGTGCTGGGAGGCTTGGCAGGCCTCCAGCCGTTCCCCTATTTCCCTCCCTACTCCAGGCCTTCCCTGGTTGCCGGCCCAGGTGAACTCTATCGTGGTCCTCAGGCTTCCCCCTTTCTCTCCCAACACTAAAGGGGGAACACATGGGGTGGATGGCAGGCCGATGCAGCACTGGTGTATGTCGGGACATTACGTCGTGACAACCACTAGTACTTTTTTTTCTCTCATTGGTCTCCATTTCAAAAACTGCATGGGGACGTACCATATTTATTTGAAATAAAAATGGGAGGATGGGCTCTCAGTTTGGGAAGAGACCAGCTCAGGTGGGGGTACCATATATTTTCAAAATAAAAACGAGAGGATGGACTCTCAGGCTGGGAAAGACGCCAGTACTCTTTACCTACTTGTTTACTCCCAGTGGCCTCTTGGCCTCTTTCTTTTCTCATTGTGTAACTGTGGTTGATACCATACTAGGTTTTTGATTAATTCCCATAAACAGTGACAATTGAGACCACTGTCTTATGTTAGATTGTTTGTTTTCCCCACTTTTTATCTTTTTTCCTCTTTGTGAACTGTTCAATAAGGTATTTTGGTGAAAGAGTCTCTCTCTATCTTTTCCTTCCCTTTGTTATTTGTTAAATAAGGAAGTTTGTAGAAGTGTCCCTCCATTTAACGTTTATATAAGAACCAAGTCCATTGGATTGTTGGACTTTTTCTAGTATCCCCATAAGCTCCAATCTCGCCATGTGATACTGTTCTTTCTTTGCATAGGCACATTAAAATGGAAATTATATACAAACACATTCTTATCTTATATAGATGGGAACACACAAATTTTCTTAAACAGTGACAATTGTGTCCATTGTCTTAAGTTAGATTGTTTATTTTTCCCACTTTTTATCTTTTTATCTCTTTGTGAACTGTTCAATAAGGGATTTTTGTGAAAGAGTGCCTTAGTTTAATGCTTATGTTTGAACTAGGTCACAGTGATTGTTGGACTTGTTCTGGCAGCCCCCTTATGTGTTGATAACACTATTTGCATTATTTCTTGTTTGCATGGGCACATTAAAATAAAAAATATTATATATACAAATAAGTTCTTATCTAATAGAGATAGGAACACACAAATCTTGTGGTGCAATGGAACCTTACAGCCTGAACATTGACATGATGACCTGGCACAGGCCTCAGAAGTTTGGGCATTTTCCAGTCACCCCTGAACTAGGGAAGCCATCTACAGAATATCCAAAGTTGTCTTTGACATCACCTGGAAGGAATCCTCTACCAGGGAAGACCCTACTGCTGCTCTGACATCGATTTACTCAAAAGAGTCTTCCCTTAACACTGAGAAGATTTAAACAACAACAATGACCTGCATACTGGACAGGGTTTTATGTTAGTTCACCTCAATATGTTAATCAATTTTGTCTCTTGAATAAATTCTTACAATAAAAAAATTAAAAAAAATTTCAATTTTATTGCTCTTTTTTATGTGTCTTCTATCTGATGCTATGTAGAATCAAGAGAATTTTGTACAAAGGTTGTCATTCTCATGTTTCAAAGACAGAAAATAGTCTCTTGTATAATAAATGCTCAAAGTGCTGGTTATAGTTAGAGTTTTTATCAGCTGTATTTAAAGGGATTGCTTTTTTTCAAGGAGCCAGGTTAAGTGTTTACCACATAATGAAACTGTCTTCTATTTCTATTATGTGACCTTGCTCTGTGACTCAAACTTTTGTGTTCTGCCTTATTATTTCTCTGACTCAAGCTTCTGTATTTTGACTTATTATGGTAACAGAAACATTCAATGCTTAGCAATTTCAAGTAGAAAGAATAATTTTCTGATCTGACCTGAATAAGTATGACCCCCTCCACAGTTCTAAGTCAATTAACACAATGACACTTTTTATCAAACTTCAAGCTCACCTAGCAGAAAAATCTCAAAGTCTTCTTATTTAATCATTTCATGGACTTTATTGGTATTGTGTAGTGATAAAGTTGTATTTTCTTAACTTTAAGAAACCAATTTGCGGGGCCGGCGAGGTGGTGCTAGAGGTAAGGTGTCTGCCTTGCAAGCATTAGCCAAGGAAGGACCACGGTTTGATCCCCCGGCATCCCATATGGTTCCCCCTCAAGCCAGGGGGCAATTTCTGAGCACTTAGCCAGGAGTAACCCCTGATTATCAAACGGGTGTGGCCCATAAACAAACAAAAAAAAACCAATTTGCAATCTGAATATCTTTGTAATACTTCTCTCTAAAATATCCTTCTAAGAGATATTGTATAGTTAAATCATTTAGTGAAGCTAGAATAGAAATCAGCTGTGGATAAAAGACTAGGGTATCACCAGAATTCCCTCACCTAAACAAAGTTTATCATTGGGCCAGAGAGATAACACAAGATCTAAGGCCTTACATGTGGTCAATGCTGGTTCAATCTCTGACATCATAGATGATACCTTGAGCACCATGGTATCATGATTCCTGAATATAGAGTCAAGTGTGAGCTTTGAGGGTCCCTAGTGATAGCACAATGAGTAGAGCATATTGCCTTGCATACAGCCAACCCAATTTGATCCCTATAATCCCATATGCTTACTGGAGCCTGCCAGGAGTAATTTCTAAGCACAGAACCAAGAATAACCCCTCATCACCAGGTGAGTCCCCCCTCAAAAGAGTGAGCTTTGAGCACCACTGGGTATAACCCAATAATCTCCCCAAATAAAATGTAAATTCAAAAACTATTAAAATTTATAAGTTTATATCAAATGAGTTTTTCTTCTTGAAAGTTTATAATGAGATAGATTTCAACAATTACTTTGAATTTGGAAAGTTAGTTATTCCCATTAAAGGTTATATATTACATTTCCAAAGGTTAAAATTGGAGCCAATAACTTGAAACAAGACAATCTTCCAAGAGATGTCATAAGAAAGTTTCAGACCTTTGAAAGGCTGCCAAACCCTTTTTAAAAAAGTTGTTGCTATTGTTGTAAAGGTCTTACCCCAATGGTAATCAGAGTGAAAAAAAAAAAACATGTAGTACCAGGAAAGAACACCTGGGCCTCTTATGTACAAGACTTGCACTCCTGAGTGCACGTAAGCATATGTCTAGTCCTAGACAATTGCTTTTTAACAGTAGCAAAAGCCTACAGAAAGACCACAGGTTTAAACCCAATAATGTCCCAAAGAACTTTCCACAATAAAGGAAAAAATATTTTGAAATCTTTTTTATCCAATGTCGTAACCACTAGCCACATCTGGTTTACAAGCATTTAAACTCTTCTTAGGACAACTATGGTACAAACATTAAATTAAATTTAAAAACATAAATAACCACATATGATTAGAAGCTACTACATTTGACAGAAAGCTATAAAACATATTCCCTCTGTAGGATAAGAGAGGCTACTTTCCCTGCCAATCTGGTTTCAACTTGATCAAGTCTATTCACAACAACCAAATTCACAACAGATATATTATAGAAGAAAATATAGGTTTAACTACATAAAACCAGAAAATCTACAGGTCTAAATGAAAGTTTAAGTTCTAAGCTAATAAAGAATGGAAAGGAATTTAGGGTTTCAAGTAGGAGATGATCATACATAAAAAACAGAGGGTGATTTTTAGGATGTAGACCAGATGCTACATAAGATGTAATTAGATTTTTCCCCTGTCACATAGATATGTTTCTTTGATCAAAGGACAGTTACTGATTAAAAAAAACTATTTCTGCAAAATATCTACACAGTTTATACTTAGCTGATAGTGATACAAATTTTTCATGAGCCTTCAAATGGTAAAGTATCTTGGGAAAGCCTGTTTTGAATATTTTGGAAAGGCCCATCCCTTATTTCTGAGAAGTCTGTATGTTGGAAATATCAAACAAAACTTTTATTTCCTCTTTTATTTTTAACTAAGACTATTTCTGCATGTTATATGCCAAATTAATATCATAAGTTATAATTGATTGTATTATTAAATATTATGTTCCAAGAAAATATATAATATTTAAACATATATATGTTTTTGTTCTAACAGAAAGTTTTTAAAAATAAATATTTTTCTTTTTAAAATTGGAAAAACAATTATAGAAGTTCAAGAAATGGTGACGATAGTCACTCTATTATTTTCTGTACCTCTTTTACACTTTATTTGATACCAGTAGAGGGTAATGAGTAGCTAGAGCCAAAGTGGGTATCTTAGAAAACTCAAGTAGAATCATGAAAGTCATGGACATTTATTATCAGAAAGTTCATTAGTACTCTGAGGCATACCTAGTTTTCAAGTTTGTTAGGAACATTGTCTCCTATCGTATGCTGCTTAGATAGTCATTCATGGCTACATGGTTGGATGGGCCATTATGATGCAACCGTGGAAAACCAACATTCTTGATAGGTCAGAAGCAAATTAAAGAATCAGTTATCTACATAGAGCTTAGTTATAAATTATTTATTTATAGGGACTGGAAAGGTAATATAGGGGCTTAGCTTGCATACAGCTGACTCTAGGTACAATCCTTGAACCACATATAGTCCCCCAAGCATTTCCCAGGATCTTTCCTGTACACAGAGCTAGGAATAGCCACTGAGCACAACAGGGTGTGGTTTCAACCCCCTTGATAATATTAATAAATTATTTTTTAGGGAAGACCTCAAGTGTATCAACTCATGAAAAAATTGCTTAATTGCTTAAAATTATAAGACAAGAAAATAAAACATGAAAATGTTCAGATAAATTTATAAGCAATATATTAATTTTAGAGAAGGCAGAACACTTAAATACAACTAACTACATTGATATAAAGTCCACAAAGAATGAATGTTAAGTGTTCCTTTCCATTGTCAGCTGTGGTCTTCTCAACCCAGAGTTTAGACGGCAATAAAATGAGTCCAAATGGAAAAAGAAAGGACCACATATCTAATTAGAGCCATAGCAGCAAAAGAGAGCCAATTATCCAACAAGCAAGTCAGGTCAAGAATCAGTTATTTTAGGAACAAACAGCACAAGGAGAGTCTACAGAGAACTCTGAAGGAGCTCTTGAGCTTGTGCTCAAGAGAAAGCCAAGAGTTACAGAAAGTAAATGTCCATGGTAATTGGCAAAGTAAGAGCATATCAGACCTTTATAAAAGTTTCAAGTAAGTGGGCAGTTGGCATGGACAGGATAGGGGTTGCTTCAGGAAGGGGAAAAGGAGGTCAACAAAAGAACAATCCAGTCACCAAGGAAACCATTGTATACGAAAAGACAGAACATTCATGAGAGGATTCTGTGGTCTAAATGCCTGTGTCCTTCTCTGCAAGACTGCATGGAGAAGTGTTCATTGCCACCAACCAGGATGATGGTACCATATTGTGGCGCAATAGGGAGGGGGGTTTCAGAAAGGGAAGTCCTTATCAGTGCTTTTATTTTTTGTTTTGTTTTCAGGTCAGACACAGCTGTTCCTGGCTCAGTACTTGAAATCATTTCTGGTGAGTCTCAGGGATCATATGAGGTATCAGGGACATAACTTGCAACAGTCATATGCTCTTTTCCGGCTGCACTCTCTCTCTAGCCCTATATCAGATCAGCATTCCTAGAAACAGTATTGATTTTCTTGCTTTCCTTCCCCTTTTTTGCTTTGAGTTTTATTTCCTCTCCCCTCATCTCTGGTGATTCTGGTATTGTGTCAACCAGGGTTGGCACTTGCTGGGCAATGGTGCTGGCACGCTGACTTGTGGGGTTCACCAGAGGCTGCACATCATGTTGTACTGCTCACACACTGAAGGATGGATGGTGCTCACCATGTAGTCTTTTCACTGTGGTGCTTGCAACAAGAGCTTATCAGAGCCATAATGAAGTTAGCACCTTTACACATGATTTAGTTGTAGCACTTGCTGGAGGATCACAGAGGGGCTCAGATACCTGCTTCCTCAAGATCACACTTCCTGGCTCTTGCACATCTTTTATTTTGGTGATTGACAAGAATTACATCTCCTTGATGTGGTGCTTACACATACTTTGTCAGAAATTACTTATAGTGCTGCTAGAATTGTACTTGGCTGTGCTTGGCACATGTGATGGCAATAGAGAGTAAACTTGCAAACACAGATTTATAGGCCACTGAGCTATTACTCTGGACTCCAGAGACTAATGCTCTGATAAATGAGATCGCAAGAAATTTCTTTAGCCTTTTTATAATTTGAGGAAAAGGGAAGAAATCAGATATGAGCCTCAATGCTGATATGAGTTCTCAATGCTGGTGCTTTAGTTTTGGACTTCTAGCTTATTAAATAATGAGAAATAAATTTCAGTTATTTACAGTGCAGAAAAGCTTTTTCTACTCCTCTGCTCATTGTAACACATTTCACAATAGCCAGAATCTGGATAGAGTTAAGTGCCCAAGAACAAATGAGCAGATAAAGAAACTATGGTACATCTAGGCAGTAGAATACTATGCAGCTATTAGAAAAATGAAGTTATTAAACTTACTTATGCATGTATTGATATGGGTAGTATGCTGAGTTAAAGTGGCTATACATAAAATACAGATATGCATAAAATAATTGCACTCATTTGTGGGATATTTAAAAAAAGACAGTATGGTAATAATATCCAGACAATAGAAACAAGGAACAGGAGGACCAGTCCATGATGGGAAATTTGCCATAAATAGCATGGGACTGTGGGTAGGGTAGGTAGGGCAGAGAAGGGGCCATTATCACAATGATAGTTGGAAATGATTGCTCTGGAAAAGGATTGGGTGCTGCAAGGAGATAAAGTGATATGTATGGTACCCCTTTATTAACAATAGTGCAAACCACATGTCTAAAATATGAAGTGAGAGAAAGAGAGAAGAAAAATGTCTGCCACAGAGGCAGCCAAAGGAAGAGGGTGGGGGTGAAGGGGGAACAGAAGGGAAACTGGGCACATTTATAGCAGGAAATTTGCACCAATGAAGTGTGTTGTACACTGTATTACAGAAACTTAATCCTTCTTCATCAATGTATATTTCACAGTAATTTAATTAAAAAATTTCATTTGTTTAGAAACTACCTGGCCTATTGTAATTTATTATAGCGGCCAAATGGACCAAGGTACTAATAGGATCCTACCTAAAGAAACAAAATTTTAAAGAAACAATGGGTAGGGGAGATAGTACAAGGATTAAAGCATTTGATTTGTTTGTGGCTGGCCCTGGTTGATCACCAACACACACCTTGAGCACCACCAGGGATTATTCCTAAATAAAGTCAGGTGTGGTCAAACCACTTCACACACACACACACACACACACACACACACACACACACACACACACACACACACGAGTGAAAAAGGAAGCCACAGAATATATAGCTGAGAGTTAGGCAGATTTACTCATTGCTGAATAAGTGAGCAGCTTCCTTGGAACCAAGAATATTGAGGTCTTGGCTACTATGTTTATTTGAAAAGCTGAAATCAGCAAAAGGCTCAATTCATTCTATGTTTATATAGTAATGCCACCTGATGCTTAATCTTACTGAGAAGAGATAGAAATTTGCTGAATTGGTCAAAAGAACATCATTTCTTGAGGTTTTCTAATAGAGATTGGAGGAAGTTGCCAGGGCCCTGATTTAAACCTTGAAAAACATGGGTTTGGGGCTGTGGTAACCTGTCAGGCAGCAAGGACTGTAACTAGCTCCCTTTCATCCTTACAGAAATGGATTGTGGAAATTAACCTGAGTTTCACTTGGGCCCTATGGGAACATTTAATGAAATATAAGTCTTTTTTGAGGGCAGTAGATGATCATTTCTTCTATCTCAGGCATTAGATGATTTTCTCTTCTACGCTGTCTTTTCTATGAGAAGCAAATAAAAGTGTCTTAGATACCCGGAGTACCCAGGGAAACGGCAGAATGTTTCTTTGTGTTTGTCCATGGTGGGAAGGATGACTTGTAGAAGCAACCATACTGCTCCAGCAGCACCCAATCAAGGCAGCATCGAAGGGGCAGGCTTTGGGAAGTTCGTGTGACTCAAGGCTTTTCTCAGTGAAATCCATTTAGTCTCTCACTTCCTATTTATTGCGTCTACCATTTTTGTTTTCAGATGGCAGAACAGTGTCATTCAGATTTTTCGTAAAGTGTTATTTTTTATTAAATAACCATGAGATACAGAATTAAAAATTTGTCGATATTGAATGTCTGCCATACAACAATATAAAGTCCATCCCTTCACCAGTGTTCATTTCCCACCACCAATAATACCAGTTACCCTCCCTCCCCAGGGAGATCCCCTACTCTCAGCCTATGACAGGCATCTCTCTTTCTCTCTCTCTCTCTCTCTCTCTCTCTCTCTCTCTCTCTCTCTCTCTCTCTCTCTCTCTCTCTCTCTCTCTCTCCCCTTTTCTTTTTAGGTATCATGCTTTGTAGTACTGTTACTAAAAGGATGCCATACCTGTCATTACTTCCTGTCAGTTCCCAGTTCTTATCCAGAGTGATTGTTTCCTACTATTATTGTCATAGTGGCTATTTCTCTAACTGTGCACCTCCATTTCTATTGGTAAGAGCCTTCTGAGAGGAGGAAGAAGTGGGGAAGAAATTGATTTGAGGGATAGACCTCGGGCCCATGCTCAGAAAGCCAGCAGAGACGTCTGCTTTTGCCCTTCTCCATTTCCAAACCCGTGCATATATTCATTCTCCCTGTTAGATCTATCTCTCAGGGTTTTTGTTTTTGTTTGGTTTGGTTTTTGGTTTTTGGGTCACACCCGGTGGCGCTCAGGGGTTACTCCTGGCTTTGTGCTCAGAAATTGTTCCTGGCAGGCACGTAGGCATGGGTAGGGGGGCATATGGGATGCCAGGATTTGAACCATCATCCCTTCCAGATCTGCTGCGTGCAAGGCAAACACCCTACAGCTGTGCTATCTCTCTGGTCCCTCGAGTTTTTATTTCTTTTCAAAACTATTCATTGAACTAATATATGGAACACCGGAGCTACTTGGAAAACAACCCATTGCATAATAATTATAAGAAATGCATTATCACTGGGAAAACATATGCATGACAAAGTTTCTATAGATAATTTCTATAATAAAGAATGAAGTTTATATTCTGTCTGGTGGCATAATATGTCCAGGAGGAGGCAACAAAGCTATTGAATAGTGAGAAAGAACATTGCACAGGCTTTTTGAGAATCATGCTGTTTTACGGATTATGTTCTCAGATGGAGATAAATCTAACAATTGGAATCGTGTTTCCTCAGATCTAATTTTAAAAGTGTTAGCTTTTTGGAAATCTCTTGTCTGTTTTCTTTGTTTATAATTACTCTGCATATTGTTTCCTGCTATCTATGAGGAGTTTGAAAGGAACAATCTCAATAGCTGCAGGATAACCCTCCTTTGCTTATAATCTTTAAAAGCCATCAAAAGACAGTCAGAGAGATGGTACAGAGACTTAGGGCACTTGCTTTGCATGCTGCCAGCACTTGTTTGATCACCAGCATCACAAATGGTACCCTGAACACTGCCAGAGGTCACTTGTGAGCAAAGAGCCAAAAACAGCCTCTGAGCACCACAAGGTATGACCCAAACATGTCCACAATCTAACTTATTCAATGAGGGTCTGGGGAGATAGTTCAAAGGACTTGAGGAAATGGTTGATGTAAAGAAAATTTGATCCCTAGCACCATCTGGTATCACAAGTACAGCCAAGTGTGGCTCTGATGGACTACTTGAGTTCTGATTGGGGGCCTACTACCCACCCAAATTTTTATCAGAGAAGGGGGACTTGAGATTTCCAGAGTCAAGAAAAACTGTAAAAGATAATCTTTATAAATGGCACTGTCTTATATAACCCCCTGGAAAACACCCAGTTCTCACTTCTGAAAGTTGCTCTGAGTCAATTTGTCATTTGATATTTTGTGGAGTTTGCATTAAATTGGAAGAAGTAATTCTCATACTAAACTTTAGTGATAAACTAAATTCACTCAGTTTTATACTTTCCCTCTCTGAGAGAAGATATTTATCTCGTTCTGCTCCTTACCTAACTCATTCCCAATATCTAACACAATTTCCTATTTGTATTAAATAGGAAATTTAATATTTGTATAAAATAAATTCTACCAATCAAGTGGTAGAATTCAAATAAATTGTGAATTCCCTCCTTCTTCAGATGAAGAAATAAAATCACATAAAATCAATAAGTTTTGTCAATCTTCCTCCTCTCTCCAGTTCAAATAACACTCCCCATCTGCCTTTCCTGGAGCTGGTGATAAGAACTTCTTATATAATCCTAGCCCTAACTCCACCCACCCTTTTATTTGGTTCCTGTTTCTTTTTTTTATTTCTTTTATTCCTTCTCCTGTTCTTTTTTTCTTTGTCTCTTCAGAAATGCCAACACCAAATAACCCCTAGACAAAACAAAAACAGCAAATAAACAGAAGAAAGTGTCACTTTATCAGTAGCTGTTAAGAACTCATTCTCAATACAAGACATTATTTCTTTTCTAATTTTTATTATTACACTGTGATTTACCAAATTGTTCATAATATAGTTTGTAAGGTATTTTTAACTAAATGTTCAAACATCAGACCCACCACCAGTATGCCCTTATACCTTCATCAGTGTCCCCAATCTCCCATCTACCACCCTAACCTGCCTCCATAGAGGCACAAACACATTTACTTCATATTGCTTATTACAACACAAAGGCAAATGGAACCATCAGAACTTAGATCAACACAGGTCAAAACAAAATGATTGTTATCTCTGGAGGGGGCTTACTCTTGTCTCTGCACTCATGGATTACTCCTGGTAGGGTCAGAAACCTTATGAAGTACTAAGGATTGAATCTGGGCTTGGGCTGGCCACATGCAAGATAAGTGCCCTATCCACATGTTATCCCCCCCGCCCAAGAGTTTAAAATGGTCTTACTGCAAGAACTCAGGCCCCTTTAAGAGCCAAAGGAGAGCAAATAACATGTGAATACTAAAAATAGCATTAAAACAATTCATTTAGATTTGTTCCTCAAAACACCGGCATTCTGAAATAAGGCAAAATATGGTCGTAAAAGGTATTAAGCTAGTGGAAGATTGGGCTACAGCAGAAGGATAGACAGAGACTGATGGTTCCTGGACAAGAACACACAGACACAGAATTAGAGAGAGTTTAGGATTTTATCCCTCTTTGTATTTCTCCACTTCCATGTTAGTATCTTGGCCAATACAAACCCCCCAAAAAAGCAGACATGATAAAATGTAATGAACTTAAATATTCCCAGATAATGCTTCCAGCTCACTCATACTAAATCTTTAATTGCTACTTATTCCAAAAAGGCACAATATAAATTTGACTAATCAATGTCATTTAAAAAAAAAAACAACATGAATTAGTTCACCAAAAATATTAAGTTACTTAAGTTTTCTTTTAAAAATATACATTAAGAGCATTTTCTGGTCCAGAAAGATAATGCAGGGGATAATACAGGGATACCTGT
Source organism: Suncus etruscus (assembly GCF_024139225.1). Lineage (NCBI taxonomy): Eukaryota > Metazoa > Chordata > Mammalia > Eulipotyphla > Soricidae > Suncus > Suncus etruscus. The sequence continues at coordinate 127,520,730 of NC_064851.1, forward strand.
TTGGATACCCCAAACCATATGATCCCTCAAGCACCACTGGGAGCTATCTCTGAGCACTGTGCCAGGAGTAATACCTAGAGCACTGCAAAGTATGGATCAAAACAAAACAAAACAAAAAGCTTTTATAAAAAGTGCCTTAATTAAATAAAGTATTATAACCTATCAATCTTTTATTCAACCTATTAATCACTACTATTAACTTCAGTTAAGTTATTGCTTAATGGATATTCAGACCTGGCCAAAATTATTCCCTTCATATGGTTAAGAATTATTTTCTTTTGGATTCAAACTAAATTTTCTATTATGCAATACTCTTCTGGTCAAAGTAGTTTGACACACAGTTTCCTAATGGAGGGAAATGATTCCTTTAAGGAATATCCTGTACCTTTCTTTCTTACCAGGGCAGTGTAGGCCATCTGGGTTTGTAATAGTACCTTTATGTTCCTGTAAAGTAGGAGTAGAAAAATTTCCATAATTTTTTACTTTAAATGACATGTTCATTTAAATAAATGGTTAAAAACGAACAAACAAACAGAAGCCAGAGCCCGAGCACAGGGCTAAAGCATTTGTCTTTAGTGCAGTTGATCCCATGTTTGATCTCTGGCACCGCATATGGTTCATTTACCCCTGCCAGGGGTCATTCTTGAACACAGAGCCAGGAATAGACCCAAGCATGACCAAGAGCAACACAACTGTGTCTTAGAATTTAGCTCCTTTTACCTCAACCTTCTTTAAAAGCACATTATCTTTCAAAATACAGAAATAACAAGCATGACTTAATGTTTGTGATGCTTTTAAAAAAGATTTCAGCACCCAGCTAGGAGAAGGGGCAATGACTTGGTCCTTTGGCAAGCCTGCCAGATTCCCCACATTGAATTCTTAAGGATGTTTCTGTTTTAGCTGAAATGTGAACAAACTCTGGAGCCAAAAAATCAAGCCATTGATAAGAAAATGTTACTGAGACTCAGAAGTCAACATATTTGGGGCCAAAGCAATAATGCAATGGGCATGGAATTTGCCTTGTATATGGCTGATGAGAGTTTGCTTCCCAGTGCTACATATGATTCTTGAACCCGAATAAGAATGATTCCCAAGTGCAAAACAGGAGCACTGATGGGCATGGTCTTCCCAAAAACTGAGAAATAAAATAAATTTTAAATAAATAAAATAAATTTTATTTAAAACACCATCCTAAGGTGTTCTACCATAAAAGCCCCCAAAATAAGCCTACTTTAGTCCCCATATCCTAAAGGCCTAGCAGGCTGGGAGCATTTCTGTTAGCCTCAAAAGCTGTGCTTTCCCTGCTAACATAATCAGCTGTTAACATAAGAGACCTTAGAAGCCCCAGCCTTACTAAGTTCTTCTATTAAATCCCTTTAATTGGACCAGTTATGCTTTTCCCACCATAAAATCAATTATTTTATAGACATTATATGCCCTTCTCATGATTGGCTCAGAACATTTTTATATAACTCTCTCCCTTCCTAAACCGACTATTTGGCTCTTATGCATTCACCTCCCCAAATTAACTAATCTTCAGAAAATGGAAACTTCCCAGCTAAGCAGCTCAGAGACACACAATAAAAGTCTGCCCAATACTGTACTAAGCTGGTTTCTCTGAAGGTCTCCACTGAATCAGTCTGACAAGTGCATTCTCTTTCAATAAACCAACTTTGCTTTGCCTAAACCAGTTTATTCACCAACCCAGAACTCAGGGACTGCTCTCCATCAACACCAGCCCCCCAAATTTTCAGAGCCCAATGAAGGAGTGGGGAGTAGCTCTCCTCTGGCTCTATCTCTTCTCATTTTCCACACTCCTCATATCTTCTGGGGCCTGGAGAGAAATGAAAGGCAGTGTCACTAAACAAGAGTGTGGGAACCCCCATAGCCCACAAGCCTTTTCTATTGTTTCCTTTTTTCTCTTTGCTAAAAATCTTTTTATTTCCCAAAAATATATAGGCAAAAACCTATTCTGAAGACTTTAGGACCATCAATGCCTGCATGCACAGGTTTTGAATACTGTGTATTCAAACTCAGTGGTTTGTACTTTTAAGAGTTGGAGATAATATTTATACCTCAATTAAGATCCTCTTTCAGAATGTCTATATCTGTGTGCAATTTATATATAAAACCTTGTGTATTTACATAAAATGTGTTTATGCATATTTATATATTTATGTGATGTACATATACGGTAGATATGAATCCTTATGCTGCCCAACTTGTTAACTAACACACCACATGAAAATAGTTCTTGAATTTGTTATTTATCTATATTTTGTCATGAGCTTACTATTCTTTCAGAATGCTAAAAAATAAAGTATGAAATTCATGTATCCAAATGTTTGATAAAGAAAAATAAAATTGAAATATATATTATAAAAAGATCCTATTTCAAAGTTATCCCCCAGCTCCACACATACACATAAGCATAAATGCTAGCAGCACAAATACAAATTTTCTTCTCCTTCTGCATTAATAGAGACCTTGACCTTGTCACCTGAATAGACACTTCTCAAGTTCCCCACATTCAGAGGAGGCCAGGCATCCAGATTTTGGCCACCAGACATCAGAATTAGCTCTGGGTGGGTGCATCTCAGAAGGCTTGTTCCTGAAGAACGGGGTTCGCCCAATCTTCCAGCTCCTCCTCCTCAATTTATTGTAACAAGATCTTGGTGACAAAGACAATGTCCTCAGAATCAACAGGCTCAAGACACAGAAGGACCCTTACATGTCTCAGTGACAACATTATCCCAGGAGTCTCTATTTCTGGATAGTGGATGAAAGGAAAATCCATTTTTATCTTGTCTATAACCTTGCTAATTTGAGTTTCTATTGTATTTCATGCAGCCAACTATATTTCGGGATGAGGTGAATTTTTCCACACAGCTAACCATATTTTAAGCAGAAATAGATTTTCCATGAAGTTAATGAAGTAAAGCTTTAGATTCCTCACTTGGCTGGGACTCTTCCAAGACCTTAGAAGGAAACAGCATTGTACTCTCTGGGCCACTAAAAAAAGTTAATTTTCTTAAGGATTTTACCCACATTGCATTTAACCCCACCCCAAATCTTGAGTTCACACTTATCCTTAGTAATTCATTAACTCTCTTCATGAGCCTATTTCTGGTAAACCAGTAGGGAATTATTTTTCTGCCAAAAGCCGTTTGTATATTTATAGCATCATTGACAGGCCATACAATACAGGCAGATGCGTCATGGGAAGCTGATTAGAAGTATCCATATTTGCTCTGTCATGTATCAGGCCATATCCCATTTATTTCCCACTCCCGGCTTACAAGATAAGCCAGTGCCATAAGTCTCATATAAAGCTCAAAGTTTTCTGTTGCATTAGGTAAACTGTAGAAATTTTGTGTATTTAGAAAACATCACCACCCATTGTTTGCCAAAGTATAATACTAGATATTAATAGATATTGTAAGAAGGACTTTCATGATCAGATAACTCAAGGAGATAGAATCTTAGATAAAACATTTTGTTCTCTGTTCTCAAATATAATCTCTCTCAGATGATTTCATAATTTCACATATAAATTTGCATAGGCAATTTCCCAGAGAAAGAGTGTCATATTTACTAAATTTATTGAACTACTAAACCTCCTTTTCACTGAGTAATTTATAGACTAATTTTCTGTGAAGCAGTATTTTTACTGCTTTCATCGAGCCTCAGGAGGAAACATTTATAGACCATTTCTTAGGTTAAACAAAGTGTTTGACTTTTGTAGCATTAATATAACAAGCTGCTTTTTCTTTATCACCTTAACTTTTTTCCAATATTCCCTGTCTGAAGTTACTTGCTCAGAAAATATTTATTCTACTAGTATTGTCATTTTTTTAAATTGCTAATGTACCATGTCCCAAGTTTCCAACACCAGGCAGGAGAATGATGTATAAAAATTATCTCACCAATAGAGGATAATACAATTAATTCTAGGGCATTAGAAGAGAACCACAGGGAATGGAAGGAAATTTACAATTCAAGGGAACTAAATACATTCAGAACAAGATATTCTCAGAAATTTCAGAAAGCTGAAACCAACATTGAGATATAAAAAATACATTTTTGTTCTATGTAATACTTGATTAAATGTCCTGGCTCAAGGAACTAGTTTCCATACTCTTTTGTTTCTTGGCTTTAGCTGAAATTTAAATGTTCACCCTTGCACTGTATACTAGGGTTTCCATAACAAAGAACCACAATTTTTTTTTTATTGAGTGGTTTCAAACAACAGAAATCTACTCTCTTACTGCTCTGGAGACTAGAAGTCTGCAATTCAGGTGTCAGTAAGGCCAGGCTGCTGTGAGATGCTAGTTAGGATCTGTGTTGGCCTTTTTAAGTTTCTACCATGGCTTTGAATATTTATTATTTCCTGCCTTGTGCCTGCATCATTGCAGTCTGCTTCTATCTTCACTTGGCATGTTCTTCTTCTTTTAAAGTTAGGACTAGAACATATCTTTTAGGAGGACAAAATTCAACCCCACAGCGACCCTACAGAACCCATAATTTGCTGTTGAGTAGCATGACATCATTGTGGACAGAGCTCTGAGTCAGGCCCAGACTGGCCCTCAGCACATTTCCATAGACTTCAACAGACTATGTCTCAATCTCCCTCTAAGGATCATGACAATGATGAGAAAGGCCTTTGAATAGGTGTTCTAGCATCTTTGAGGATAAATGGGGCTATTATTAGTAACTGAAGTTTGGCATGACTTCTCATACTTTATTTTTCAGAGTCAAAAGTTTGGGTAAGAGGAAATAGGAATAAGGGGCATGAAGCAGTGGGAATTGAACTTGAGGCCTTCACATGCAAGGCAGGTAGGCACTTTGGCATCATTGAGTTCTCTCCCAGATCCTCATACTTTACATTAGACTTGTTTTGATCTTTATGCTATTCATGTCCTTCCTACACAACAATAAGAATTTTGGTTGGATGTTGCCCAGGTGTGCTCTACTGAATGACAGGCTGTAGAAAAATGAATCCTTGTCAGGGCAGACAACTCAAAAGCTGAACAATGAGAAAAATGCCTGTATTGCTTTAATATTGCATACCTTTGTGCTTCAACTCAAGGTAAAAAAACTTTAAAATGCCACTGAAAGATTTTCCCCTAAGATTAGATATTTGTTTATCCAAAATGACTCAGCAGTTATGCTTTTAAAGTACTACTTTTAAAGTTTATGTTGTTCAGAAACTTGTCCTAGGTGTCTTGGGTCTCTAGAGTCACTGCAGGGAGCAAAAAAAAATTTGCATAGTTGTAATTTTGTAAGCATCTTTAAATCATATTTTCAGTTAGTGCAATGTAACTAAAACATTTTTCCTTTTCTCTTAAACTGAGTTGACAGTATCTGTTTGCTCACATTAGCTGTCTCATGTTGGGTATATGCCCTCACTGCTAATAGTCTGTCTTATTTTTTTTAAGTAAAATAAATTCTTTATAATGTATGTTTTTGATTTACAGATGTTATAAAGTATGGAAATAGAAGGAGATGAGATTTTAAGAAGGGCTTCTTGGTAGTTAAAACATTAAGAAAAGAGCAAATTAAAGGACAAATCTGGATCATATGACTTCCTTTTAATGAACATTGACAAAACAAGGCAGTCTTCCAAATACTTTGTTCTATTTTCTATTTCTATGTAAACCCATTATTTGACTTAAATGCCTTTTAACTGTGACCTTCTACATTTTCCAGCAGAATATTCCACTGTTTAAAACAGAGTTGGCTGATTGATTCCTTTAACATTTCAGAACGTCCTGTATCATTTTAATGATCCTGTGAAGTGTGACTTTGTTCTCAACACTGTAGGTAAACAGAGCCAAAGCTCTACAGAGAATAATTTATATTTGCAAGAAAAACCTCAGAAGGAACAGAATGCTTTCATGATACATTACTGAGTAAGACAAAGCCTAGGATGGCAAAATCATTGCCTGGTGATCTAAAATATCTCAAACCCCAATCAGAATATTCTACACCAGACAATAATGTTTAGTGCATTTGGTACAGCAATCTGCCATGTTTAAAATGTAATAACTCACATAGTTTCCTTCACATTTTCTAAGAACATCCAAAGAAACTGCATTTTTTTTTACCCTTTTCATTAGAATCTGATGGTGAACTTCCCTTAAATTTAAAAGGATATAACTCTTCATACATTTTTTTTTCTTAAAACAGAAAAAAGCATCTTCACTTACTGAGAATAGTAAAACCTTTCCCAGGTATGGGTCAGGTTATGTTTTTCATTAATCTGTTCAGCAATAAGCAGATTCTCCTCTTTGCTTATTCCAATACCTTGTCTTAAAAGTAGTTTAATTCCTTTGAGAGGAGATACATAACATGTGCAATGAGAAAACTCTTTTAGTGATTTTTTTGTTTGTTTTTGGGGGGCCACACCCTGTGATGTTCAGGGGTTACTCCTGGCTATACGCTCAGAAATCGCTCTTGGCTTGGGGGATCAAATTGACGTCAGGGGATCTGGGATCTGGGATTGAACCATGGTCTGTCCTAGTTCAGTCGCATGCAAGGCAAACACCCTACCACTGTGCCATTGCTCTGGCCCCTAGTGATTTTTTTTAATTTAAATGAAAAATGTCCCAGGAAGCAACATTATACAACTTTGGGGATACATACCAGCACACACATCAGCATATTTACCAGCTCAATGACATTTTATGCAGTGAGTCTATCTCCAATTAAGGATCACCATTTTTCTGACTTTTATTAGCACTGAATAGCTGGTCTTTTTTTCAAACTTCTGTATATAAACAAAACCAACTCAACATTCTGTTTGTTGAGGTTACTGAAGCAAGACTTTCATTTTTTTTTATTGTAAGAATTTATTCAAGAGACAAAATTGATTAACATGTAGAGGTAAACTGACATAACATAATATAGTAACATAACATAACATATAATGAATATAATAATACATGTAAGTCAAAGAACATTTCTAAATAAAACACAATTTTTTTATCATAATGACTTACATATCTTTCACGTAGTATTTTAGGTACACATTAGCATTGAATCAGGGGAATATCCATCACCCTCAGTGTTGTCCTCCTTTCATACCTGTTCCCAAGCATATATCCCTTTCTCCCTCCTTTATCCCTCAGAATGCTAGTTTAACTAAAAGCATATATGTTAACACTAATGTAAACCGTTTTTTTGCAGTTCCAAATATTTTTACTAGTGATTTTTTAAAGGTTTAGAGTCAAAGGAGCACTGTATAAACAATGTTAGAGTGGAATTATTGTTTGCATGGGCTCACCAAAGTATGGGGGTCATGGAAAGGAAAAACTTTTGGCCTAACTACAAGGAGACCTTACCCCTGAAATATCCTGGCATAAGACCATTTCTAGGCTCCAGGCAAACTAGTTTGTCCAATCCTGGTCATTGTCTGCAGTTATATTTTTCACAGTCTCTGTTGTTGGTATCCTATTTCTGTTTTGAAGGTTCTGAAATCTGTGTATCCCACATTGAAGTCAGGATGGTGCAGAGCGGCATCTAATTTCAACTCAGAATTAAAGGGCAATGCAGAAAGCCCTGTCCAGTATGCAGGTCATTGTTGTTGTTTAAATCTCAGTGTTAAGGGAAGACTCTTTTGAGTAAATCGATGTCAGAGCAGCAGAAGGGTCTTCCCTGGTAGAGGATTGCTTCCAGGTGATGTCATAGACAACTTTGGATGTTTCGTAGATGGCTTCCCTGGTTCAGGGGTGACTGGAAAATGCCCAAACCTCTGAGGCCTGTGCCAGGTCATCATAAGACTTTCATTTTTATTGCTGATTCACACCATGTATAAAAATGCAAAAATTTATTTTTTATTTCCATTTATTGATAGATATCTGTGTTATTTCTAATACATAACTGTTAAGTAGATAGTTGCAAGGGCTAGAGAGAGGTCATTGTAGAGCTTGCCTTGAACACTGCTGACCCAGGTTCAATCCACAGTATCCTATATTGTCCCTGAACACCTCTTGGAATAATTCCTGAGTGCAGAGCTTGGAGGAATCACTGAGGATGTTGATCTCCAAATTTTCAAAAACTAGTATCATTAGGTGCCTGAGTGATAACACAGCAGCAGGTTGTTTGTCTTGCATGTTGCCGACCTGGAATGGACCCAGGTTAGATCCCTGGCATCTCATATGGCTCCCTAAGCCTGCCAAAAAATATTTCTGAGCACAAAGCCAGGAGTAACCCCTGAGGACTGCTGGGTGAGGCCAAAAAATAAGTAGTTTCATTAGAATTATTGTTATTATACCTCTTTTTAAAAGAGTATATATCCAGAGGTATATTTTGGGGTAATAAATAGTAATGATGCAGGATTGTACTGGTTTAGAAAGGTCTACTGCTAACTCATTAAGAACCAGTGTATAGGATACAAAGGCCAGTCACAGAATGGGAGAAACTATTCATCTAATCCTCATCAGGTAAGGGGCTAATATCTAAATTATACAAGGTACTGACAGAACTTAACAAAAAAAAAATCTAACCCCATCAATAAATGGAGAGAAGAAATGAACTATTTGTCAAAGAAGAAATACAAATGACCAAAAGACACAAAAAAATGCTCCACATCAATAATCATCCAGGAGATGCAAATCAAAAAATGATGAGGTACCATCTCACACCACAGAGACTGGCACACGTCACAAAGAACAAGAACAATCAGTGCTGGCGGGATGTGGGGAGAAAGGAACTCTCATTTACTACTGGTGGGAATGCTCTCTAGTCTAGCCTTTCTGGAAAACAATATGAAGATTTCTTCAAAAATACTGAAAATGGAACTCCCATATGATCTAGCTATACCACTCCTAGGGATATACCTAGGAACACAAAAACAACACAAAAATGCCTCTGCACACCTATATTCATTGCAGCTCTATTTACAGTAACCATAATCTGGAAACAACCCAGATGCTGGACAACAGATGAGTGGCTAAAGAAACATGCACACAATGGAATACTATGCAGCTTTAAGAAAAGAATAGTCATGAAATTTTCCTATACATGGATGGACATAGAAACTATTATTCTGAGTGAAATATGTCAGAGGGAGAGAGACAGACACAGGATATTCTCACTAATCTATGGGATTTAAGAAAAATTAAGAACATTATTTTAATAATACCCAGAGTCAATAGAGATGATATGGTAAGCTTCTGGTCAAAGGGTATAGTTATGTTCTATTTTAGAAAAGTCACTCTTCAATTTAAAATCTTGTTATCAGCATTTAAGTACTCCAGCCGCACCTTTTGAACATTAATATGTATTGCTCATTCAAAGGAAAACCAAGTAATGCTCCTTTCAGTTAATGTTTACTGTCTAATCTAGTGTTTCTGGATTGTGATCTAATCAGATCCAAACGAAACATGAGATCTCATGAACCAGCAGCCTAAACAAAGATTTTGTGGTGAGCAAGTGAGCAAGTGTCTACTCAAACTTTGAATCTGAGAAACCAAGTAATGCCCTCTGCCTTGATGTTATTTAAAATAATAGCCTTAGGATCAGAGCCATAGCACAGCAGTAGGGCATTTACCTTGCACACAGCCAATCTGGGTGGATTTTGGTTTGATTCCCAGTGTACCATATAGTTTCCCAAGCCAGGAGCGACTTCTGAATGCATAGCCAGGAGTAACCCTTGAGTGTCATAGGGTGTGGTTCAAAATGCCAAAAAAAAAAAAAAAAAAAGCCTTATATGGGCAATGAGAAAAACTCAATGTGTTTCTTTACCCTTTGTTTTAGCTAGAAAAATGGTTAATGGGGAGTGTTAGGGTAATGTGTGACAGATGAGGTGTTGGGTGGGTTTACTTTTGATAAGTACATTAGCCATATTTTGTTACAAGCAATATAAAATAAATTATTTTGTGTCTGCTAAGGGGGAAGGTTTGGAGGTGGTGAGAAACTGAGAACAATGGTGAAGGGATGGTCCCACTGGTGGTGGGACTAGTGTTGCAAGTATGAATGCCCAAAACAACTGTATTGTGAACCATAGTGTTTGAATAAAGTTAAAGAAAAAAGAAAACTTTAGTTCTCTACTCCTACTCAGGTATACTTTGCATGCTACTATTTTTGGTCACTATTGTTTTGAATTATCACCTTTTTATTCACTACTTTCTATTACTAAATATTATATATTTATTGGTGCTATTTATTCTTTTTACTGTAATTTAATTAATATAAACACTATTACCCATAATAAATTTTGAGTTATAAATGATAGAACCTACCTTGGGCAGAGGTATAAGGGAAAGTTAAAAGCTAATTTATTACAGGAGATACAAATGACCTCAGTAATGTTTAGGAGAGAGGACTTAAATAGCATCAGTATTCTTTATTTCTTTGGATTTTTCTGCTTGATTTTAGCTTTACTTTCTCCACATTACAACAGACATGGTGGGTGGTGGCATTGACGTTCCTCTTTATAGCTCAACAATAAAGTGATGAAAGAGATTCTCTTTCTCAGCTCTTTACAAAAATAAGGCTTTTAGGGGAAAAAATATCTCGTTATTGAAATTCTGAACTTGAACATACTGCCATTCCTCCAAGAAAATCATAGTGCTAGGGAAGATGGGAACAAGATAACATAAAATGTATGTTGTTTTTTGTCTTCCATTCTGGTAAAGAGCTCCTGAAAGCTTGTGATAAGAGCTCTAGGAGCATCTTTTGTTCTATTAAGGTGACTTTGGGTGAGATTCTGGATTACTTCTAAATGGGAGATGGTTATTAAAAGTATCAAACTAAGATTAGATATTTGCAATATTCAGAGCCCCCTTATTGGAAGAGGAGTAAAGGGCCAGGAGTAGAGTTAAGATGTTATCATTCTACATGAAGAAGCCTTTATAGGCCTAGAGCAATACTACAGTGGATATGGTGCTTGCTTACATATGGCTGACCTGGGTTCAAGTCCTGAAGTCCCATATGGTACACTAGTATCACCATATGTGGCCTCAAAATCTGCCCCCAAAAGAAGTCTCCAGGAAATTCCAATCATATGGGGACTCAGAAAGCTCTCACAGATTAATGAGCCCCAAATACATCTTATTCAGGACCATCTTAGAACTCACTTTATGTAACTCTTTATCTGTTTGTTATCTGCATTCTGTTCTAAAACTTTTATTTCTATTTTATTTTAGACAACATAATTAACAATGTTGTTAATGGTGAGGGGTCATGCATCCTTTATCATACCCTTTGTTGTCAAGGAAAAACATAAATGCGAACCAAAGTTCAATGAAGTGCTCTAGAAAAATAATCAAATCTGAAAAAAGGGCCAGGTGGCCAGAAATTGATTGTTAAATTAAACAAAAGTTACAAGAGACCTCAGACCCTACTTCTTGTGATGGGTGCCAGTCCTATGGTACAGAATCTTCAACCTGTGTAATTGGTAATTGGTTGCACTCTTCATGAAAATGGTGTCATAATTGAGTTAAATTGGATTGGCCGAAGTGCTAGGATGGTGGGTATGGTGCTTTTCTTGCACATGGACAATCTAAGTTGGAGCTCAGTACTCCGTATGGTCCCTTGCACACCACCAAGAGTAATCCCTAAGTGCATTGCCAGGAGCAAGCTTTGAGCACAGCTGGGTGTGGCTAACAGACCAAAAACATTAAAATAAAAAATAAATTATAAAATCTACAGCACACATCATGGAAATTGTTTGTTATGGGAAAAAGTTTCACATATTTGTTGAAGTGACATGTTTTCCATGAGTATAAAAGAAAACTCACAGAAAAGTTTTTAATATAGGTTTTGGTTTGGGTTTCTGCTCACAAAATTAAGAAAACTGAGTCCTTCCCTTTCAGTATTACCACCATCAGCTCTACTGAGAAAATATTTAAATCATTAAAGCCAGAAATATAAGGCTATTGTTTTTTAATTTTGGGCTACACCTGATGACACTCAGGGGTTACTCTTATCTATGCGCTCCAAAATTGCTCCTGGCTTGGGGAACCATATGGGACACCAGGGGATTGAACCAGGGTTCATCCTGGATAGGCCTCATGCAAGGTAAATGCCCTATTGCTGCTCCATCACTCTGGCCCCAAGGCTATTATTTTATACCTCAGTGTTCTCCTTTTTTACACCTACAGACACTTGTCCTGCACACTTGTTTCAGAGACAAGCAATTATAACTAAGTCATTAGTGGTTTTCCATCTTTCTCCACTTTAGGAGTGGCAATGCCAAGCCAGTGGTTGAAGACCATGATATAAACCTCATGTGTAAAAATGTTGGGGTGATGAGAATTAGTTCCTTATAGGGAATGAAATTTTCATAATTAAGGTAAGATAAGATAGAGGCTTCTGTTTTAGGGCCATATTCAGTGGTGTTCAGGGCTTCCTCCTAGCTCTATGCTCAAAAATAACTCCTGAAAATATTTGGGAGACCATATGCAGGGTCAGAGATTGAAAGATGGTCAGTTATCTTCAAGGCAAGCACTATAATCCCTGTATTACACCTTCAGCACTAATTACATTTATATCAAGAGGAGACCTTCAATATTAAGGTATTTATTATTTGATTTACAAGGTTAGAAAGGTATTAAAAAATCAATTTAAGAAAATTACTCCAGAACTATCCATGTAGGTCGATGTCTCTCATTTTCTTTTCTGATTTTTCAAATAATGTACAACCCAATGCTTCCCAATGGAAATTACTATCAAAGTAAAAACATAAATTGTGCAAAAGAAGTCTTGATATCACAGTTCTTGGGAGACTGCTTGAACTAAATAAACCCATGAACAGAGTAAGATCAATCTACAACAGAGAGAAAGAGAATGAGAAAGGCAGGGAGAGATAAGTCAATGGTGACATATTTCATATAAAAGGTACATGGAAAATTGAAATCCTATGTTTTATGCAAACTAATTTTCTTTATGATTTCACTGCACAAATGAGGCAAGTTGTATAATCAGACCATCTCACATTTTTGTCAGATCAATATGCAGGAAACACCTAATAAGCACTTCATATATTTGCTTTTTTGTTTAAGATTCAGTGAAAACCAAAAAATCAGCTATACATAATATAAAATAACCTAATGTTTACTACTCTTCAGATATTTTTCAAGATTTTAGGCAGAACCTTTTTAATCTTTTTGAGCTGATGTTTTCTAATTAACAGCTTTACATACAAATTAATCTAAAATTGTTAGTCCATAGGTCAAATAATTTTTAAAATGTGATTTAGGGCTTTTTAAAGTCATTTGCTTCTCTTCTTTCTTTATAAAGTTATGCCATTTTAGCTGCATGGAGAAACTAACACATGTTTTGTATCTTCCAAGGTAGATAGTTCAATTTACATTAATTATAAATAATTTTGGTTATTATTTATTAGATAGCTCTGAATCAGCAGATATGTCCCAAACATCACTTGAAATTTTTATTATTTTATTTTCTTTGGGCCACATGGTGATGCTCAGAAGTTACTCCTGGCCCTGTACTCAGGATGATTGGCTCCCTATCTATCTCTTTGTATGAAAGATTAACCACACATTTTACTACTAAAGTTCCATTACCATCTACCACTTCTACTGATACCTCCTACCCCCTTCTCCTCTTCCACTCTTGTAACCTCTGGTAAATCTGGGAATTACTTTTGTCAGTTCATTCTAAGCATCACATTTTTACTGACTTGTAAGAAAGTTATGTAACCAATCTGAGACACAAAACTGAACATCTATTTCAGACAGTTGGTTAATATTCAATGCTAGGATGCCGAGCTCCTAGCACACAATTAGGGTTGGTAGATACTGCTTTGTTTCCCACATTACTTGTAAAGATTGCATTTGCATGATAATACAACTACTCCTAGAACTTTGGCATACACAAGTTATATGGCCACAAACAAAATATGAGTGGAAAAAATTGAAGCCTTTCCAAGTAATTGACACTAACTACAGTGCAATAAAAAACAATGGCCATGTGAAAGCACAAATATATTTTTAAAAAAGTCTTAATGAAAATGCCCTTGTGTGCTACTCAAAAATTTAACAAATCTACTGACGTGCTAGATCAGAGTAAATTATGATATATATGTATATATGTATATGTTTTCTGGTAAAAAGGTCATGTAATATGAATCACAGAAATAAATGGTAGTGGCATTCAGTTGACATTTATTTTAATTTCTAATTTTACATATAGTCCCCTGATCAAGCATAGCTCACGGTCATATCTGAGTATTGCTGTATATGATCCAACCTCTCTCTTCTAAACCCAAAGATAATCCTTGTCCACGCAAAAACTATCTTACACAGAAATCAACACAGAGATATCTACATGTGGTGATTATTTTGCCATTTATGCCTAAACATGGAGGACTTTGACCTGAATCTCAGAGAATAATGTTGTGAGACTAAGACAAGTACTTTTAGAAAGTCCTTTCAATTTTTCATTTGTTTTCACTGGATTTTTCACAAAGGTAAAACAAAGCAACAAACAAAACAGCTTAAAGTAAATGAAAATAAACTGGGAAGTCAAAAAGAAGGGGGTCAAAGAAGAGAGTTTGAAAGTGTTAAAAACAAATAATAATACTTTTCACTTCCTTATCTTTCTAGAAAGACAGGACTTTTCCCTCCACACTTAGAAATGTGCATAGACCCTTTATTTTTGAGCTGCTCAATCCACTCTACAAATGTTTTCTCTTGGCACTAAAATATGTTTATATAATTCAAACCTACAGTCTGTTCACATCTTGTTGAAACTTGTTATGCTTTGTTAACTCCTAGTAAAGTAATTGCATTTTTTAAGAGTTTAAATTTGGGCCACATTTGACTAGCTGCTTGCCTGATGCCATCCATTTTTGTCACCTTGTCAACAAGCTACTAAAGATGAATATAATTTTCTTTTTTTTTTTTTAAGTAATTGACCAAAAACATATTAAATGATGTTGGGCCTGGTCTACTTGGACTGGTGGGTGCTCTTAAATGATACCTATAGGAATAAGCCAGGTGCTGCCTCATTACTGACATTAGCATTTGGGAATCCAAGAACCCCATCTCCTGTTTCAGCAAATGAAAACATAATTCAGGTGCACATTGAAATTTGATTACAAAGGGCAGTCATTGGTTTCTTGGACCCAGTGACTTTTTTTTTATTAAAAATTTTTGGGTTTGTTTTGGCTGTGCTCAAGGCTTACTTCTGGCTCTGGCTCAGGGATTACTCCTGGTGAGGCTCAGGGAATCATATGGAGTTCTGGGACTCTAACCCAGATCACTGATGTCTAAGACAAGTGTCCTACATGCTGAACTATCTGTCTTTCCAGCCCCCATTGGCTTTTAAAATGTTCCCTCCCCTATCACTCCCTCTGGATAGAAAAAAGTAATCTAGATGCTGCTCAAAGGCCCATGTTTCCAAGCCTGCCCCCTTTCTGCATATCTTCTTTTTACTGACATTTTGAACTGTCTTTTGTTAGTGAGCTTACTAAACAAAAGCAAGGGCCAGAGAGATATTACAAAGGGTAGAGTGCTTGCCTGGCACTCAGATACTGCTTGAAGATTGCATATGATCCCCAGAGCCCACCATGAGTAATTCTGGAGTACAGAACCCAGAGTAATTCCTTAGCACCAACAGGTGTGGCCCCAAAACTAAACAAAACAAACAAGAAAGAACAAAAGCAAACTATTGCTTAGATTTTGAGCTTTTTCAATATAAATGTGACAGAAATAGTATTTCATTGTGTAGATATACCACAGTTTCTTTATCCACTCATCTGTTACAAGCACTTGGGTTGTTTCTAAATTCTGGCTATTGTGAACAATGTGATAAATTTAGGAGTGCTGAGGACTTTTCTACATTGTGTTTTTAGGCTCTTAGGGCATATTCCAAGGTGTGGTATTGCTGGATCACATGGAAGCTCAATTTCTAATTTTTTGAGGAATATCCATATTATTTTATGAACAACCTTGTAACCATGGCATTTAAATAAAGTATTTTTAATTATAGAAATTATGTAATTTCTAACTATATATAGGCAACATGAAAAGTAAATAATTGTCAAAATTTAGATTCTCTCTTGGTTGTTGGTTTTTTTTTTTTTTTTTTTTTTGGAGAGAGAATGAGTTTTAAACAAAGTTATAGATTTAGTCTTTTCTAAGGAATTAGCCTTAGGAGGCTATGAATTGAGTTTCACTCTGTATTGTATACTCCTCTTGAGTCACAGGTCCAATGACTTAGTTCTAATAACTTCAAATAATGTGTCACAAGTAAGAGAATATGACCCTCTTACTTAGGTTATATTATACGGTAAAGTTCAAGGGAGTTTTCAGATGTAATTAGGTTCCTAATCAGTGAAATTTAAATTTTCTAAAAGGGAAATTACCCTGTTTGGGCTAATCTAATCAGAAACCTCTTCAAAGAATCTAGAGATTGAAGAGCTAGGCGTCTCTTCTCATTCTTCATTGTCTTAGAATAATAAAGTGCTATAAATTCTACAGCTGCAAGAAAATGAATTCTGCCAACAACCCAAAGAGCTGGGAAGTAAATTTTTTTGTAATTTAACATACAAACGAGAGTACTGTCTGGGGTGACACATTGATTTCATTCTTATGAAATTCTGATCAGAGATAGAGGAAAGCCATGCATCAAATTCTAATCTACAAAAACAGATAATAAATAGATATCATTTTAAACTGTTATTGTGAAAATTTGGTATTCAAATATAGAAAAGGAAAATAAGCCTTAATCTCACTCCTCTATCTCCTTCCCAGTGGTAATAATATGTAATAATTTCAGTACTAGAGAATAAAAGAAAATAAAATTTTAAATAATGAGATGTCATTTTTAACCCTTTAATTTGATAAAAATTAAAATGAGTTATAAGAGTTTCACATATTGAAATGGGAAATGAAAATTGCTATAGCTACTTTGGGAAAAAATTAATGCTTCTTTGTTAAGGATTACAAATCTCATTTTCAATATGTTTTTATATTTTTACCTACATATTCTATCCATCAGAAATAGTTGGCATTTTTGTGAATTTTTTAGGTTTACATAAAAAAAAAAACCTTGCAACTTGATTTTTATTTGAGAATATGTTCTCAGGGTTTACCTATTTTTCATAGAAAAAGATGATTTATTTTAGCTCAGCAAAATACTCTATCCTATTTTTATTTGATTTATTTACTTTTAATTTTAGGCACTATACAGTATGGTTAATTTATGGCTTCATGTGTACAATATTCTAACACCAATATTCCATATTGCAATATCAGAGCTTATCTATTTCTAAGCTCTGCTGGAATGAGCAGCCTGATATTCATCTTGGGGACCGTTTTTCTGTAATATACCCTCAGAAGTGAAATTGCTAAATCACAAAAGCAGTTTAAGAGCTATCTTAGAAATGCTACATGAATTTTTATTCCAACTTCCAGTATGTGAAATTTACTTGTAACCAAGATTTAAGGTGATCTGGTGTTTTGACTTTTGTCATGACTCCTTATTGTTTACATTTATATTTTTCTTCATTCCAAGTTCCAAATTCCATAACAAAGACTGAACATCACTTCCTGTTTGGGTTTCTTCTAGCTGAACTGCCTATTCTTGTCTTTGACATTTTCCTGCAGATAAGTTACTGTTTTCTTATTGACTTGTAAGACAAGTTTAGACGTTCTGACTCAATCTTTACAGGTTAGGTCATTGTGGATGTTTCATTCTAGTCAGTTTCTCTATGAAATATATACTAATGTGAACTTTTGTTTTATCAATTGCACAAATGAATTAACTATATAACACACATAAAAATGAAATAATATATTTGGAAGTTCCTACTCTACTGCAGGTACAGTTTAAATGTTCAGTAAATGCTTCCTCTATATGCCTTTTATTCATTCATCATTTATTCATTTACTACTTTTTGCAGCACTAGGATCCAATTACATAATTTGTAATGTATGTGCTCGACTGCTCAGCAATGTATCTGGCCCTCTACCTGCTTAGTGTAGTCCTAACTCATTCAAGAGCCTCAATAAAATATAAGCTATGATTGTAACATTTCTTTCCAGATGATTTAGTAATAAGGCAGTGGCTAAAACAATGGATTTTGGTGTTGGACTGGGGTTTTAATGGGCATTACTATGTACTAGCCATGTGACCTTGAGTTACCAGGCACTGAGTTATCCAAATGAGTTTGCTTATTTCTAAAATTGAGATCATAGATCCATAGTACAGCAAGTGATTGGCCAGGTTCAGTCCTTGGAATCCCATATAGTCTCGTGAGCACTGTCAGCATTAATTCCTGGGTGTAAAGCCAGGATTAGTCCCTAAGCATTGCTAGGTGTGGTCCCCAAGCCAAATAAATAAAATGTATTATATTATATATTATATTAAATAATATTTTAAGCAACATGATTACAAACATGATTGTAGTTGCGTTTTAGCCATAAAATGCACACCCCCTTCACAAGTGCTACTAGTGCCCCATCTCCCACCTCCCCTGCTCCCTGCCTGTATTTGAGACATTCTTTTTCTCTCACTACCATTGACATGATACTTGTTTGTGTAGTTATTTTCTAAATGCACCCACCAATCTTTGTGGTAAGCTTCATATCATGGGCCAGTCCTTCCAGCCCTCATCTTTATTATCTCTGGCTACCATTACAATAATATCTTTCATTTTTCTTAAACCCATAAATGAGTGAGACTATTTTGTGTCTACCTCTCTGACTTATTTCACTCAGAATAATAGTTTACAGGTCTATGCTTAGAAAAATCTCATAACTTCATCTCTCCTGATGGCTGCATAGTATTCCATCATGTGTATATACCACAGTTTCTTTAGCCATTCATCTGTTGAAGGGCATCTGGGTTTTTTTTCTAGATTTTGGCTACTGTAAATAGCACTTCAATGAATATGGGTGTGCAGAAAGCATATCTGTATTATGCTTTCGTGTTCCTAAGGTATGTCCCTAGGAGAGAATAGCTGGATAATATGGGATCTCCATTTCCAGTTTTTTGAGGAAAATCCATATTGTTTTCATAAAGGCTGGACTAGATGGCATTCCCATCAGCAGTGAATGAGAGTTCCTTTCTCTTCATATCCCCACCAGCACTGATGGTTCTTGTTCTTTGTGTTGTATGCCAGTCTCTGTGGCATGAGATGGTAAACAACCTCATTGTTGTTTTGATTTGCATCTCCCTGATGATTAGTGATGTGGAGCATTTGTTCATGTATCTTTTGACCATTTGTATTTTTTCTTTGAGGAAGTGTCTGTTCATTTCTTCTCCCCATTTTTTGATGGGGTTAGATTTTTTTTCTTGATAGTTCTTTCAGTACCTTGTATATCTTAGATATTAGCCCCTTATCTGATGGGTATTGGGTGAATAGTTTCTCCCATTCTGTGGGTGGCCTATGTATTCTACCTCACTATTTTCTTTGAGGTGCAAAAGCTTCTGAGCTTAATATAGTCCCATCTGTTTATATCTGCTTCCATTTGTTTGGAGAGTGATTAAAATAGAAGTTTTAATACTTGATTCATAGAACTACTACAAGGATTAAGGCCTAATTTATGCAGGTCCTGTCACATAGTGAGTCCTGAAATCAAGGTAACTTATCATTATAAGTATTAGGGAATAGTTGTATGTGAGCTCAATTCTGAATAATGAGTTCTCATAAGAGAGATACTTGGTAACAGAACACAGATATGATGGAAAGATCACTTCTAGTCAGAGGCTATTAGAGATTCAGGAAAGCTTTCACAAAGGAAAGGCAATTTAAATACAACTTGGAAGAAAGGTGGATGAATATAAATAGTCAAAACTAGAGGAGAAGGAAATTTTATTGAATGAAATAAAAGTGGGAATATTTTAAAAAGTAAACAAAGCCCTTAATATACCAGCTGTGCAAATGCATGAGATCATGTAAGAGGTGTTGCAGGTAATCTGAAAGGAATGTTAAAATGAGATCATGGTCATCTTGGTAGCTCTTGAATGGGTCAGGGTAAAAAATGTCAGATAAGAATAGGGGAGGGGAGCATTGATGGTGGAAATGTTGCACTAGTGAAAGGGGGTATTCTGTTTATGACTGGAACCCAACTATAAACATGCTTGTAACCATGGTGCTTAAATAAAAATTTATTTAAAATAAGGATAAGCGAGCACTTAATGGCTAAATATATCAAAATACACTTTGAATTGAATAGTATCCTATGCCATAAAAGTTCCCAGTCTACATAACTATGAGGTTCTTTTAATTTTAGAATAACACTTAACATATAGGGATCAGGCTTGAGTCACCAGAAATGAGGGTAGGTAGAAAGGGCTGAGAAACTGTAGCAATGACAAAGGAATTGCTTGATTGAGTTGCCAGCACTGGGTCCACTGCATGAGGAAACCGATCGTAAATTTGCTTGATTACTATTCTAAAGACATCAAGTGGAGATTTTTCCCATCTTGGAGAGTGCCAGTTCCTAAATATGACCCAGAAAAGGCAAGAAAATACAAAGCCCTTGTTTACAGGCATTTCCTCTGGGTCAGTTTGTCACTTTTATTCTTTTTAATATCTTTATTTAAATACCTTGATTACAAACATGATTGTAGTTGGGTTTCAGTCATATAAAGAACACCTAACTTCACCAGTGCAACATTCCCATCACCAATGCCCTAAATCTCCCTCCTCTTCACCCTGTATTTGAGACAGGCTTTCTACTTCCCTCATTCATTCACATTGTTATGATAGTTGTCAGTGTAATTATTTCTCTAACTACACTGGACAAACACACACTTCATTCAGAAAATTTTGCTTTGGACAGTATGTGTACCCAAGTCAATCAAAGAATTTAGCTGTACTAAAATATATTGGCCTGACAACTCTATATATATCATGTATATTTTATCTAAATTTATTTTTCAATTTACTGCACAATGAACTTAAAAATGCTTTGTGAGGGGACAGGAAAGATAGAATAGTGGGTAAGGCACTTGCCTTAGATGCAGTTGACCTGGGTTGGATCCTACATATAGTGTTCCTTTTTAAGCCCTGCCAGCAGTGACACCTGAAGGCAGAGCCAACCAGTAGATCCTCCCTCAGCACAGTAGAATATGGTCTCAAAACAAAACAAAGCAAAAACAAAATTGTGAGGGAGCTAAAATATTCAAGGGGCTGGGGAGATAGTACAGAGATTAAAGTATGTGCTTTGCTCATGGCAGACCTCTATCACTGCTACCACATGGTTTCCTGAGTATTGCTGGGAGTGAACACAAACTGGGCTAGGAATAGCACCCAAGTATCACCAGATGTGCCATTAATAAATAAGAAAAATTATAAAACCATAGAAGTAAAGAGTATATTGATAATTTTTAGTAATCTGGAAGAAATATGAATCAAAAACACTAAGTGTTATAGTAGAGCTGGAAGGGTGCTTGTATTGCACCTAGGTTTGAACCCCAGCATCCTATAAGGTCCCCTAAGCCACTAGAAGTGGTTCCTAAGTGCAGTCAGGAGTATCCTGAGTAATGCCACATGTGGCCAAAAAATAAAATAAAATAAGATAAATAAAATAAAAAGGCATAAGTTTTTATTGAATAAAGAAAAATTAGTCCTGGGTGCCAGCTCAGATGGCCAGAAGTGGGTTCAGGTGGACTCTTAGTGGTCCTCAGGTTCCCCCCTCCCTTCGTACTCCAGGGGGGAGGTGCATGGGGAGCAGGGCGTGCAGACATCTGGCTTCTGATTTCATCCTTGATTCTGGAGACCAGCTCTTTCCAGGTATAGGGTTTTTCTCCCCTGGACTTCAGGTTTTCCCAGGGTACCGGTCTAGGTGGACTCTATAGGGGTCAACAGGCTTTCCCCCTATTTCTCCCTACACTAATGGGAATGTGCTCTGGAAGGAGGGCAGGCTGTTCTAGCACTGGTTTAAATTGGGACAATCAGTGGAAATTTTTTTTCTTTGTTTTCATATTGATAGTATTGTGTGCATATATTCTATATATCCATAATATCCATCTTGTATTGGGACCTTGATACTGCCCTACAAAGCTCATTTCTAATATTTTACTGCCTCAGTCCCAACCCTTACTTCCCCTCATCCTCCCATGTAGGTGCAGCTAATGACATGAAGCTCACCACATAGAATGATAAGTGCAGTTAGAGAAATAACTACACTGAAAACTATCATAACAATGTGAATGAATGAGGGAAAAAGAAAGCCTGTCTCGAGTACAGGTGTGGGTGGGGTGGGGAGTAGGTAGATCTGGGAAATTGGTGGTGGGAATCCTGCACTGGTGAAGGGGGGTGTTCTTTACATGACTGTAATCATACAACTACAATTATATTTGTAATCACGGTGTTTAAATAAAGATAATTATAAAAAAAGAAAAATTAGAAATTCATTGTACAATATACAGAGCCTATATAGTTAACAATTCTGTATTACATAAAGGTTAGGAAGAAACCTTAAAATGTGATGGAAAATTAACTCATATTATAGTGATAGTTTTGTGAATGTGCCTATTTCTATAGTTATCAAGTTGTATATATTATATAGTCACAGCATTTTTGTATGCCACTCACATCCTTTGTTGTTTTATTTTTCTTTTTATTTTTGGGCCACACCCATTGACGCTCAGGCTATGCACTCAGAAATTGATCCTGGCTTGGGGGGACCATATGGGACACCAGGGTATCCAACCGAGGTCTGTCCTAGGCTAGCATTTGCAAGGCAGATGCCTTACCTCTAGTGCCACCGCTCCGGCCCCGCCAATCACATCTTTTATATATTTTCTCTAAAGTGCTTTTGTCTTATGGTATTGTTTTCTTAGCACGTTTGTATATTCCAAAACATATTTATTTACTCATATGGAAACAGACTTTCAAAAGATAACTACATGCAGCTGCTCAACTCAATGCATCAAAAAAATAAAAACTTAATATGTGAAAGCAACTTCTAAGCTTGCTAGTGTGCATGTTTTTTCTCAAACAGAAAATGATAATTCTGTTTTAAAAATGAGAAGTGAATCATCCACAAGAAATTTCCATTTCTTGACCTTCCATGCGTTAACTAAAAATAATCGAAAGATATTTCCAAAGGGAAAATTAGAGTGTTTATCATAAAACTATCATATTGCTATTCTTTGTCCAAAATAATTCTGCTGGGCTCTAATGCAGCTGAAATGGTCTTAGGTCAGCATTTTCTTCGTTTTCTACCAAGTTTTTTTCATAGCAGTTAGCAAAAAGTAAATATCAGGTATGTTCACAGTTATCTAGTAATTTTGAGAATAATGATAATATTTCTTGTAATTCCAATATAATTGATAGAGGCACAAGAAATTCTTTCAAACAAATTATCATAATGAAAGTTTACTTATCTGGGAATTTATAAACAAAATGATTAATCAAAATACACCATCCATATTTGAAACAGAAAATGAAGAAGTTTGAGGCTTAGTATTGATAAGGAGGTTTTAATTCTTTGACTCAAAAGAAATGTTAGTTAGGGCCAGAGAGATAGCATGGAGGTAAGGTGTTTGCCTTGCATGCAGAAGGTTGGTGGTTCAAATCCTGGCATTCCTTATGGTCCCCTGAGCCTGCCAGGAGCGATTTCTGAGCATAGAGCCAGGAGTAACCCCTGAGCACTGCCGGGTATGACCCAAAAAAACAAACAAAAAAAAATGTTAGTTAATAAGCTTATAAAAATATGGTCTCTAGGTATATATCATTATAAATCAATATCCAACAGAAATATTATATTGCAATGTTTACTTCTATAAAAAGATTTTATGTGCAAATATAAAAAATAAAATAGTTCCTAGAAGGAGTAAAAAAGAGTATGAATGGCCATTTAGGACTCTCTATGTTTCAGAAAGTGTTTTTCCTAAGGCATTTTGTGTTACTCCTTTTTTTAAATTATTTAATTTTATTAATATATTTACTTAATTTACATTTAAATTTATAATTATGCACATATAGAATCTATTACAATTTCTTTTTATATTTTTATTTTGATCATAATAGCTTACATATCTTTCACAGTAGTATTTTAGGTATATATTAACATTGAATCAGCAGAATACCCATCACCAAATTTGTCCTCCCCTCATCCCAGTTCCCCTTCTGCAACCCATATACCCCACCATCACCCCTAGGACTGCTAGAGTAGGTAGTCCCCTCTTTGTCTAGCTCACTATTTATTAGTTATCATATATCTGTTTGGTCCTGGTACCCTCCCCTGTCACCCCCTCTATTTAAGACGTGGAGCTAGATAAATCGAGTTATGTGGCTTTATTTGAAGGGGGAAAAAAAGCAATAGATTGGGGTACAAAATAAGAGGAAAAAAAGTCAAATATGCTGAAAATAGGCAGAGTCCTTCCAGAGGATTTCGACCTCAGTTTGAAGAGAGGATGTGAAAAAGGCAATTGAAACACCACCACAATACAGAAAGAAATATCAAATTAATATCCAGTGAGCACCACAACAATAAAGACAAGCACCACACAACAGTCTCAGTTCTGATATCAATTCATGCCGGAGTGAAAAAGAAAGAGAAAGATAAGCTGAAATAAAATAAAATAATATTGGAGATATCAACTTTAATCTCTACACTAATATAAAGATGTTAAAAAATTAATCAATCGATAAATATGTAGAAAATGATTGTTTTGTGCTTTTTTTTTCTTTTTCCCCCTGCATAGGCACAGTAACTATTGGGGATATTATAGAGGGAATTCCCTTGGCCTAGTAGATACAGGGTTTCTCCCCCCCGTGAAGTGTACTGTCATGGGATTAACTATAGACTCCTTGCATGATCATTTACTTTCCTCTCGGTGTTTTCTTGGTGTATGGAAGACTTCTGCTTAGTCATGGATGGTAAAATCAGACCTCTGTATCTAGAGATCTTGGTGACTGTGCAGCTCAAGGAATGGAGCTTATGATGAAGTCTTTCTTTGTGTTTCTAGCAGTTCTGCTTTAACAGTGTCATTTTAATTCATCTTCTGTAATTGGTGGTCTTGGTCATTATGTTGCTCCTAGTATGGAGCCTGGGATAAAGTGAAGACCCGTTCACTTGCTGTTTTCTCAGTCAGACCTCTGGAATTGGAGCTCTTGTTTGTTGAACAGATCGTAGACCAAAAGCTAGGCTAGAGCTTTTTGTTGATGTTGTTGTTGGTGGTGATCCCTGGATGTATACTGTTCCGACCTGGTTGTAACATCCAGTCATCTGTAGTTAGCAATCTTGGCTTTTGCACAAATCAAAGGGTGACATGTTTTCTGATTTTGTCTTATCGTTGGCTGATGAGGAAGGACAACTTGCTCTTAGATCAAGTTGTTCCCATTTCCTCGTTGTCAGGTTACCCATTTAGCATTGGCACATGGTGGCGTCAGAGCAGCATTATGCATGTCCTGGAGGGGATTGGGCTCCTGGAGCTGCTGTGGAGAACTCTGTCGTTTCTATGTCTGGGGTCCAGGAGTCAAGGCTGGATGGTTGGTGTATAGTTCCCTGGAGTCTAAGTTGTTTCCACATGATATACATTCATGGTGGGAGATGTCCCTGTGTTGTAAACAAGTATGAGTTCTTGGGATAAGAGCTAGTTTTTATACATAAAGTTTCCCCTTTGTTTAATATGTCTCTGCAGGAAGAAGTGGTGCTACATTATATTGCTGGTGGATGTGGGGTGGAGAGAGAAGAAAACAGACACCCGACAAAAACTAGGAATATATATGCTCACACATATCTAAATAAAAAAAAGAAAGGTTTCTTTAAAAAAAAAAGATTAAATAAAAGACGTAATTAAAGGAATAAAGTGAGACTGGGAGAGATACCGTGGAGACAAGGCATCTGTCCTTCCTGCAAAAGGATGGTGGCTCAAATACGGGCATCCCATATTGTCCCCTGTGCCAACAGGGGCAATCTCTGAGCATAGAGCCAGGCACACCCTCCGAGTGCCACCAGGAGTGACCCAAAAGAAACAAAAACAAATCAAATCAAATAACAAAAACTAAACAAACAAACAAACAAATGAACAAGGATAAAAAAGAAAAGAAAAAAAAAGGAAAAGAGAAAGTGATACAGGAGATTACTTTACATTTGGGGAGAAACAGGATAAGAGGTAGTATTATATAGGTCTATATTTATGATGAAAGTACAGGCTTCCCCATTGTCTTTTGAGATTTCCTTGTGAAGTGTGGGGTCCAGGCAGGGAGGTCTTGGGTAGAGTTCTTGCAGTGGGGTTCCTTTGGAGCTAGTTCCTGTATCAAGCCAAAATCCACATTCGGGAGAGGTGATTAGGAGGGCCACACTGCTTGGGTCAGTCAGGGTGTTGGTTGTATTTTCTTGCCGGGAATGAGGTGAGAGTTTGGGTGGGTTTCTCTTCACTTGTGTAGTGGGTAGTGGCTCATTGGGGTAGGAGGTCGGTCTTGATACCTAATGGATTAAGTACTGAGGGTGAAGAAATATAATGTGGTGGGGATATTGAGGGTGGGGTTGAGGGGTCAAGAAATAGCCAGAATTCTGGGGGAGGGAGAGGGGAGTGTATATGGGAGGGGTTATATAGGGTATAGGTATGGGTTGTTTGTGGTTTAGGTTTGTCCCTTAAGGAGGATTTCTATCTCTGTGTGCTCCTGCCCACATATAAACATATAGAAGTTAACTTAGGTGTATATTAACGTAGAGAGGTCAGGAGGGCAAGAGGTGCGCTGAGTACAGAAAGATTGGTAAGTATAGTACTTGTAAGGAAAGGAAACTAATAGTTCAACTTTTGAATATGTATAGGTTTTGTGTCTCGAGTACTGACCATTGTGTTAGTGAAGTCTATCTATATAGGTGTTTACCCTTTCCAGCATTGTCCACAGTGCCCTATATGTCAGCTTTCCTTTCCTATAGAGGGGGTAACATTGTGATTTTTATTTGACATAGATTGAATTGATGATAGTGAGGAGGAGAAGGTGGAGGAAGACGGAGACAAGAAAAGAGAGTAGGAAAAACAAAACAAACCAACAGTCAAACAAAAATATGAAGTAATGAGAAGGGAGGGTATAAGAGCAAGTGCATGTTAGTTTGGTTGAACGTGTTCAATGCTTAGGCCCTATGGTAAAACTCTGTAGGTCACGGTTGTTGCTTCGGTGATCTGGCTGGTTATGTGCTTTAGGTTCTAAAAGAAAGCATAAACTAGGGATAAAGTGTATGTTAAAGAGTTTTATCTGGCCATTTTCACGGTTCAAGCTGAGTATGGTGCCTCGTGTGACTGAGCACCAAGGTACCACCATAGGATGTTCACCCTTTGTATCCAGGAACCCCTATGGACGGAAAAACTGAGAGGTTATTTTAAATGTGGTAAGGTTAAGGCATTCAAACATAATGTTTTGAGATGTTTCCGTTGGACTCAGTAATTTTTCGTCTTAATTTTTACCTGTAATCCTGTATAAGATCCCTAGTTAAGTTATTATGGGCCTTTGTAGTAAAATGATAATTACATACCTGTTCTCTCTACTCTGCTGTTTCTGTTGTTGCTGGTTTCTTTATGATATAATATGTAATCGGGCTTTGTGTTGTTTCTCTTCCCTTTGTTTTGGGCTCTACTCTCCAGTATATGGTGATTATTACAGTGTTTGAGATTTATATCCTGTTACCTCCTGTTATTTAATTGTGGGGTATTGGTTGTATATCTGGTGTATATTCTAGGTACTTCAGAATAGTGCTATCATTCTGTGTTTATCTTTTGTCTTCTGGCTTGCTTCGTTTAACATAATATGTTCAAGGTCCATCCATGTTGCTGCAAAGTCTGTGACTGTATCATTTCTGAGTGCCATGTAGTATTCCATTGTGTATAGATACCACATCTTAATGATTCATTTATCTATTGTTGGACATCGAGGTTGGTTCCAAGACTTGGCTATTATACTGAGTGCTGTAATATATAGTGGGGTGCACACATACTTTGGGATGAATGTCCTTCTGACTTGGGGGTATATACCTAGGAGAACAATTGCTGGGTCAAATGGCAGCTCAATTATGAGTTCCTTGAGCACTCTCCAGACTGTTTTTTATAGGTTTTGGACTAGGGGACATTCCCACCAGCATTGGATGAGAGTGCCTTCCATACCGCATTCTGCTAACACAGATTCTTCCCATTATTTTTGATGTGGGCCATCCTCACTGGTGTAAGGTGGTACCTCATTGTTGTCTTGATTTGGATTTCCCTAATGATGAGTGAAGGTGAGCATGTTTTCATGTGTTTGTTGGCCATCTTTCGGTCCTCCTCGGAGAGGTATCTATTCATTTCATCTCCCCATTTTTCTATGGCTTTATTTGGCTTTGGGGGACTCAGCTTTCTGAGTGCTTTGTATATTCTGGTTATCAGTCCTTTATCTGATGTGTTGAGTGCAAAAATTTGTTTCCATACAGTTAGCTGTCTTCTTGTTTTAAGTTGGGTTTCCTTAGCCATGCAAAAGCTTCTTAGTTTGATGTAATTCCATTTGTATATGTTTGATGCTAAAATCCTTGCCATGGGTATTCCATCCTCGAATATAGGTCTTCGAATATTTTGCCTATTTTTTCCTCAATAAACTTTATAGATTCTGATCTAATTCCAAGGTCTTTAATCCATTTTGAGTTGACTTTTGTATAAGGAGTGAGGTATGGGCCAATTTTCAGTTTCTTACAGATGGTTTTCTAGTTGTACCAACACCATTTGTTAAAGAGACATTCTTTGTTCCCTTTCAAGTTTTTGGCTCTATTGTCAAATATTAGTTGGCTGTATATCTGGGGATTTATGTCTGGAAATTCTGTTCTAACCCACTGGTCTGAGGCTCTGTTTTTGTTCCAGTACCATGCTGTTTTGATCACTACAGCTTTATAGTATAGCTTCAGGTTAGGTAAAGAGATGCCTCCCAGCTTCTTGTTTTTCAGTATCTGTTTGGCTATCCTGGGTCTTTTGTGGTTACAGATGAATTTTATGATTGATTGTTCTAATTCTTGAAAGAATGATGCCTGGATTTGGATGGGGATTGCATTAAATCTATATAGAAGTCTGGGTAGGATAGTCTTTTTGATTATGTTGATTCTACCTACCCATGACCATGAGATATTCTTCCATTTCCTTAGATCCTCTTCAATTTCTTTCTGAAGTGTTTTTAAATTTCCCTGGTATAGGTCCTTCGCTTCCCTTGTACAGTTGATACTATTTTAAATGGAATTATATTTTAATCTCTCTCCTCAGCTTCATTATTTGTATAGAGAAACTGTATCCAGCCACTTTTCTGTAATGGTTAATTGTTTATAGGAGTTCTACTGTGGCTTCTTTAGGGTTTTCGATGTATATCATCATATCATCTGCAAAAAAAAAAGATAGTTTGAGTTCCTCTTTCCCAATTTGGATTCCTTTGATTCCCTTCTCTTGTCGGATTGCTATTTTAAGGACTTCTTTTTTTGTTTGTTTGTTTTTTGGGCCACACCCGGCGGTGCTCAGGGGTTACTCCTGGCTGTCTGCTCAGAAATAGCTCCTCTCCTGGCAGGCACGGGGGACCATATGGGACACTGGATTCAAACCAACCACCTTTGGTCCTGGATCGGCTGCTTGCAAGGCAAACACCACTGTGCTATCTCTCCGGGCCCTATTTTAAGGACTTCTAAGATTATATTGAATAGGAGTGGAGAGAGTGGGAAGCCTTGCCTAGTTCCTGACCTTAGTGGAAATGCTTCTAGTTTTTTGCCATTAAGGATAATGTTGGCTGTGAGCTTTTATAGATAGCTGTAACTATCTTGAGGAAGGTTTTTTCTAACCCTATTTTGCTGAGTGTCTTCAACATTAAAAGGTGTTGGATTTTGTCAAAGGCTTCTGCATCTATTGATATGATTATGTGGTTTTTGACTTTCTTGTTGTTGATATGATGTATGATGTTGATTGATTTGCGTATGTTGAACCAACCTTGCGTTCCTGGAATAAAACCCACTTGGTCATGGTGTATGATCTTTTTAATGAAGTGCTGGATTCGGTTTGCTAAGATTTTGTTGAGTATCTTTGCATCTATGTTCATTAGTGAGATTGGTCTGTAGTGTTCTTTCTTGGTGGTGTCTTTGCCATCTTTGGGAATGAGTGTAATATTGGCCTCATAAAAGGAGTTGGGGAGGATTCCTGTTTTTCCAATGGTTTGGAAGAGCCTGTGGAAAAGTGGTAGTAATTCTTTTTGTAATGTTTCATAGAATTCACCTGTAAATCCATCTGGGCCTGGGCTTTCGTTTTTAGGGAGTTATAGCTTTGCAAGCACACATCAGGAAGAAAGAAGGAGCCTAAATAAATAGCTTAATGAAGAGCTTTTAAAATTAGAAAATACTCAACAAAAATATGTAGGCAGAAGCTGAGAGCAGAAATTAATGAAGTGGAAATCTAAAAACAATCAGAAAAATCAACTAAAGCAAAAATTGATTCTTTGAAAAAATAAACCACTTGCAAAACTCATGAAGAAAAGGAAAGAGAGAAATTTATTAAAACAGATAAGAAATGAAAAGGGAAAAATCACTACAGATACTGCAGAGATTCAAAGAGTAATCAGAGACTACTTTGAGAAACTTTATGCCATGAAACATGAGAACCTGGAAGAAATGGATAAATTTTAGACTCTTAATATCTTCCACTGTTAAACCAGGATGATCTATCATATCTAAATAGATTGAGGAAATTAAAATGGTCGTCAAAAGTCTTCTTAAAATAAAAGTCTTTTCAAAAACAAAAGCTCAGTCTCAGGTAGATTCCCTAAGAATTCTTTCAAACCTTTCAAGAGGAACTACTACCAATCCTTTTCAGGTTTTTTCATGAAATTGAACAGGAGTACTCCTAAATAGTTTGTATAAAGCTAACTTCATCCTGATACCAAAACCTCACAGAGATGCTGCAAGAAAAGAAAATTACAGACCAATATCGTTGATGAATACGATGCAAAGATCCTCAACAAAATTCTGGAAAATAGGATCCAATGCCTCATCAAGAAGGTGTTACTACTTTTAAAAGTGTCCCAGATACCAACTTTTTTATTGAAGTAAATTTATTTATGTACAACTGAATTTCAGGCATATAATGTTCCAACACCAATCTTTTCATTAGTTTCCATGTATCCCCACAAATGTCCTCCCAAATACAAATATTTTTTTTATTTTATTGTACCACAGTGTCTTACATATATTTCACAATAATATTTTAGGTAGATATTAACATTGAATCAGAGAAATTCCCATCCCTAAAGTTGTCCTCCCTCTACCCCCATTCCCATCCTGCATCCCCTGTCCCCCACCCTCATCCCCCAGGCTGCCAGTATAAGTGGTCCCCTCTTTGTCTGGCTTACTACTTAGTGATCATACAACTGTTTGAGTCTGGTACCCTCCACCATCTCCCTCTCTGTTGGAGAGGTGGGACTACATCAGGCTATGTGGCTTTGTTTGGAGAAAAGAGAAGCAATAAAAATGGGGTAACAGTCGAGTACGCCAAATATGGGCAAAGTCCTTCTAGAAACTCAATCTTGGTTTGAGAGAGGAAAGGGAAAAAGTAGGTGAGACATAACAACAATACAAAAGTAAATATCAAATAAAATATCCAGTGAGCACTTTAGCAATAAAAACCAGCACAGGGGGCCGGGCGGTGGCGCAAGAGGTAAGGTGCCTGCCTTCCCTGTGCTAGCCTTGGACGGACCGCGGTTCGATCCCCCGGCGTCCCATATGGTCCCCAAAGCCAGGAGCAACTTCTGAGCGCATAGCCAGGAGTAACCCCTGAGCGTTACCGGGTGTGGCCCAAAAACCAAAAAAAAAAAAAAAACCCAGCACCACATAATAACCACGATCCTGAAATAAATCCATATCAGAGCATGAAATGGGAAGCTCAACAAAATTAAAATAAAATAAAAGAAAGAAAGAAAGAAAGAAAAAGAAAAAATTAATAAAAAATGGAGACACCCACTTCAATAGCTAAACCAAAACCAAGAATATAAAAAAAATTTGATAATTAAATAGATTGATACAAGAGATTATTATGTGCTGGTTTTTTTTTTTCCTTTTCCCCTGCAAAGGCACAGTAAATATTGGGGACATTAGAATGGGAATTCCCTTGGCCTAAGAGATACCGGGTTTCTCCCCCACCCAAAGCACCCTGTCATGGGAACAACTGTAGACTCCTAGCCTGTTCCTTTATTATCCCCTCAGTGTCTTTGTGATGTAAGTAAGTCTTCTGCTCTATCATGGGTGATAAAGTCAGACCTCTGTATCTAGGGATCTTGGTATCCGCACAGGTCAAGGAATGGAGTTTATGATAAAGTCTTTCTTTGTGTTTCTAGAGGTTCTGTTCCTTTGCTTTTGTTTTAGTCTGTCTTCTGTAGTTGGTGGTCTTGTTCATTGTGCAGATCCTAGTATGGGGCCTGGGAAGGAGTCCTTCATTATGTTTACATAAGATTCGTTCAGTTGCAATTGTCCAAGTCAGATTCCTGGAATTAGGGATTTTGGTTGTTGCACTGGCCATATACCAAAAGCTAGACTAGGGCTTTTTCATTGTTCCCATGATGTGTTGTGCCCAGTCGTGGATGTCACAGTAAGTCATCTGCAGAGAGAGATCTTGGCTTTTGCATGCATCAAAGGGTGATAAGTCTTCTGAATTTGTCTTATTATTAGATGGTGTGGTAAGACAATCTGCTCTTCAATCAAGTTGTTCCCATTTCCTCGTTGCCAGGATATCTTATTAGAACTGGCGCATGCTGGTGTCAGAGTAGTATCGAGGATGTCCCAAAGGGAATTTGGTTCCTGGAGCTGTTGTGGAGAACCATGTCATGTGCATGTCTGGACTCCAGGAGTCAAGGCTGGGGATCAGTGCCTAATCACCTGAGGTTCAAGTTAGTTCCATATGACATATGTTCAAGGTGGGAGGAGCCCCTGTATTGCAAAAATGTATGAGCTCCTATCTCTAGTAGATAAGAACTTGTTTTTTACGTGAGATCTCCCCCCTATTTTAAGTATATCTTTGCAGGAAGAAATGGCACTATATTACACTGCTGGTGCCTTGTGGTTGTATTCTTTGGCCAAATGATGTTTATGGCTGCAAAGCTTTTTGCAGTGGAGCGTCTGCGCTCCTCTGGCTCCTCCCTTTCTGGGCATGTAAACTCGCCTCCAGGGAAGGCAAGCCATCCACAGATGAGACACACACAGGATGAAATCAGGCCAAAAATGCAGCATAGCACAGAAGACAGGCAGATAGGGGTGCTGGCATCTGAGTTCCCAGAAATCCTTTAGATCTTTAATCCTAGTCTGAAACAGGTAATCCCCTCAGATTGTTGGGGCTTCCCATCCTCTTACTGACAAAGGTGAAAGAGCTTGAAGCCTTCAAAATCTTCACTGTGGTCTCCAGGGTCACCCAGAAAATTGACATTCACCTCTGAAGCAGGCAGGATCACCAGCAGGAATGCTGATGAAATCCAGTCTCAGGCAGCTGAAAACAGCATTGCCCAAGAATGCTTCTGCACCCTTCTGACTTCTGGCAGAAACCAGCAGGAATTAGTGTGTGTATGTCCCGACCCACCTCTGAAGCAGGTAGAATTGCCGGCAGGAACACAGATGAAATCCAGGCTCAGGCAGCTCTGAAGCACGCAGGATCACTGACAGGAACGCTGATGAAATCCAGTCTCCGGCAGCTGGAAATCACGTGGCCCAAGATGGCTTCTGTGACCTTCTGACTCCTGCAGAAATCAGCAGGAATCAGTGTGTGTAAGTTCTGACCCACCTCTGAAGCAGGCAGGATCACCGGCAGGAACGCAGATAAAATGCAGTCTCAGGCAGCTCTCAGTGAAAAAGTTTTTAAAAGATTAATCAAAGCTGAAAACTATGCCTGCCCAGTGGAGCCCGACTGTGAAAAATTGTGAGTGCTGCCTGTGTGTGTCTGTCTACTGTCCTGTTGTGTGAACCTCTTGGGAGTGGGCCAAATAGAGGCTCCAGAAAACTTGCTCTCCCAGAGGCCAATTCTAGGGCGGAAACACCAAGGAACTGCTCCATAATGTGAGAACTGGCTATAAGCAGTACTTTGCAAAAGCCAGGTCCCCTGTTTGTGATGTCAGGATGGGAAAATCCATGAAACTATGCCTGCCCAGTGGAACCCGACTGTGAAAATTTGTGAGTGCTGCCTGTGTGTGTCTGTCTACTGTCCTGTCCTGTGAACCTCTTGGGAGTGGGCCCAAAAGAGACTCCAGAAGAGCACTTAGGCTCTGCTTTGCTACACGGCCATGCGCTCTTTCTAAGAAAAGAACACCACTGCAACCAGAAGTAAAAATCACATTAAGAACTGTGCTGGAACACTGAAGCCCTGCATTTCTCTCCGGACTGTCTTCTCTGCTGCATGCTAGGGCCTAAGATTTGATCCTGTGTGAGGCTTCATCCATAAAGGACTCCCCTCCCTTGGAGGCAAGACGACACATCCAGAAAGGGTAGAGACAGAGGAGTGTGCTGCCTGCATCATTTAGCAAATGAATACCACCACAACACATAGAAAAACCCACAATATAAGTGTGACAATGGGGAAACAATGCAGGCCAGAATTAGACATAGAGAATGAAGATGACAATTCTGATGACCAGATAATGACCAACCAACTAATCAACCTCTCAGATAAGGACTTTAGACTAGCAATATGGAAGATGCTCAATGAACTCAAAGGAACCATGGATCGAGTTGAATAGAACACTAATAAGAACCAAGAAAATATGAAGACAGAAAACACAAAACTCCAAACTGAAATAACATGTCAACTAACAGGCCTCAAAAACTCAGTAAATGAAGTGAATGACAAAATGGATAAGCTCTGAGACAGGGTATCAGAAGCTGAGAATAGAATTGGTGCTGTGGAAGATGAGATAAATAACAATACCATACAGCGGGAGAGATTGGGAAAAAAATTTAAAGCAAATGAACAGACAATGGAAAAGTTAGTCAAAGAATGGGAAGAGATGAAAATAGAAGTCTATGATAAGCTCAACAGAAACAACTTAAGAATCATTGGAGTCTCAGAGACCCAGGAAGAAAATTTCCAGGAAGAATCAACCATCAAGAATATCATTAAAGAGAAACTGCCAGAGCTAAAGAATATATGTGATCAAATCCTGCATGCTCGAAGAGTACCAACCAAAAGAGACCCCAGAAAAAATACCCCAAGACACATCCTAGTCACAATGATGAATCCCACAGAGAGAGACAAAATTCTGAAAACAGCAAGATCAAAAAGGGAAATTACATTCAAGGGAGCATCCTTGAGATTTACAGCAGATCTGTCACCAGAAACACTCAAGGCCAGAAAGCAGTGGTGGGATATTGTGACAAGACTGAATGAAATGAATGCTTCACCTAGAATAATGTATCCAGCAAAACTCACTTTCTGGTTTGACAAAAGAATACATGGTTTCACAGACAAAAATCAGCTCAGAAACTTTACAGATGCAAAACCAGTCTTAAGAGAAAAACTGAAATACCTAATTTAAGACAACACTAACCAAAAGACACACCAAATTTTGATATAAAGATGGCATTAAATCCCAGGATAATTCTTTCTCTCAATGTCAATGGACTAAATGCACCAGTTAAGAGACACAGAGTGGCTAAATGGATCAAAAAACTCAATCTAACATTCTGCTGTCTACAAGAAACGCATCTGAAGAGTCAGAACAAATATAGACTCAAAATAAAAGGCTGGAGAAAAAGTATCCAAGCAAACAACACCCATAACAAGGGTGGAGTGGCCATACTAGTATCAGATAATGCAAACTTTATACTCAGGAAGGTTGTAAGGGACAAAGATGGACATTTTATTTTAATCAAGGGGTATGTAGAGCAGGAAGAAATAACTCTCCTAAATATATATATGCACCAAATGAGTAACAAGGAAATACTTAATACAATTGTTGACAAATCTGAAAAATAATATCAGTAACAACACAATAATTGTGGGGACCTCAACACAGCTTTGTCAAAACTGGATAGGTTAACTAGACTGAAACCCAACAAGAATATACTAGACATGAAAAGAGAAATGGAAGAAAGAGAACTAGTGGATATATAGGACACTCCATCCCCAGAAACCTGGATAAACATTCTTCTCCAATGTACACGGGACATTCTCCAGGATAGATTACATGCTGGCACATAAAACATACCACCATAATATCAAGAGGAGAAAAATTTTGCAGACTACCTTCACTGACCACAAGGTTCTGAAATTATTTGTGAATTCCAAAGGGACATAGAAGAAAGACCTTAACACCTGGAAGTTAAACAGCCTCATACTGAATAACCAGTGGGTTCGAGATTAAAACAAGGAGGAAATCAAAAGGTTCCTGGAAACAAATGACAATAAAGACACAAACTATCAGTACTTATGGGACACAGCAAAAGCAGTACTGAGAGGAAAATTTATAGCTTTGCAAGCACACATCAGGAAGGAAAAAGGGGCGTACATGAGTAGCTTAATGACACAGCCAATAGAACTAGAAAGTGCTCAACAGAAGAACCCAAAAATAGGCAGACAGAAAGAAATAACAAAGCTGAGAGCATAAATCAACGAAGTGGAATCCCAAAAAAACAATACGAAAGATCAACAAAAGCAGAAGTTGGTTCTTTGACAAAATAAAAAAGATTGATAGACCACTAGCAAAATTAACAAAGAAAGAGAGAGAGAGAAACTTGATAACTCACATTAGGAATGAAAAATGAGAGATCACTACTGATATGACAGAGATTCAAAGGGTAATCAGAAAATACTTTGAGAAACTCTACGCCACTACAAATAAGAACCTGGAAGAAATGGTTAAATTCTTGGACTCTTATAATCTTCCACGGTTAAAGGAAGAGGTTGTAGCATATCTAAACACCCCCATAAACATTGATGAAATTAAAACGGTAATCAAATATCTGCCGAAAAACAAAAGCCCAGGCCCAGATGGATTCACTAATGAATTCTTTCAAACTTTCCAAGAGGATCTACTACCAATCCTGGCAAGACTCTTTCATGAAATTGAACAAAAAGGAAATTGAACACTTCCAAATAGCTTTTATAAAGCCAACATCTCCTTGATACCTAAGCCAGTCAGAAATGCTACCAAAAAAAAAAAAAAATTACAGACCAATATCGCTGATGAATGCAGATGCAAAGATCCTCAACAAAATCCTGGCAAATAGGATTCAGTGCCTCATTAAGAAGATCATCCACTATGATCAAGTAGGTTTCATCTCATGAATGCAAGGATGATTTAACATTCGTAAATCTATCAACATAATACATAACATCAACAACAAGAAAAATAAAAACCACATGATCATATCAATAGATGCAGAGAAAGCATTTGATAAGGTCCAACACCCGTTCTTTTTTTTACCTTTATCTTTATTTAAACACCGTGATTACAATCATGATTATAGTTGTATGATTACAGTCATGTAAAGAGCACCCCCCTTCACCGGTGTAACATTCTCACCACCAATTTCCCAGATCTCCCTCCTTCCCACCCCCCTACACCTGTACTCGAGACAGGCTTTCTACTTCCCTCATTCATTCACATTGTTATAATAGTTTTCAGTGTAGTCATCTCTGCAACTGCACTCATCACTCTATGTGATGAGCTGCATGTCCTGAGCTGCACCTACCAGCCCTCATCTCTCTTGTCTCTGAGATACTGTTAAAAATGTCCTTCATTTTTCTTAAAGCCCATAGATGAGTGAAACCATTCTGCGTCTTTCTCTCTCCCTCTGACTTACTTCACTCAGCATAATAGATTCCATATACATCCATGTATAGGAAAATTTCATGACTTCATCTCTCCTGATGGCTGCATAGTATTCCATTGTGTATATGTACCACTGTTTCTTTAGCCATTCGTCTGTTGAAGGGCATATTGGTTGTTTCCAGAGTCTTGCTATGGTAAATAGTGCTGCAATAAATATAGGAGTAAGGAATTGATTTTTGTATTGTATTTTTGTGTTTCTTGGGTATATTCTTAGGAGTGGTATAGCTGGATCGTATGGAAGCTCAATTTCCAGTTTGTGAAGGAATCTCCATATCGCTTTCCATAAAGGTTGTACTAGATGGCATTCCCACCAGCAGTGAAAAAGAGTTCCTTTCTCTCCACATCCCCGCCAGCACTGCTTGTTTTCCTTTTTTGTGATGCCAACACCCATTCTTGATCAAAACTCTAAGCAAGATGGGAATGGAAGGAACCTTTCTCAATATAGTTAAGGCCATCTACCACAAGCCAGTGGCAAATATTATCCTCAATGGAGAAAAACTAAAAGCCTTCCCTCTAAATTCTGGCACAAGACAAGGCTGTCCTCTCTCACCACTCCTATTCAAAATAGCACTGGTATTACTCGCTATAGCGATTTGGCCAAAAAAGATATCAAGGGAATCCAGATAGGAAAGGAAGAAGTCAAGCTCTCGCTGTTTGCAGATGACATGATACTCTACTTAGAAAACCCTAAAGACTCTACCAAAAAGCTTCTAGAAACAATAGACTCATATAGCAAGGTGGCAGGCTACAAAATTAACACACAAAAATCAATGGCCTTTCTATACACCAATAGTAATAAGGAAGAAATGGACATTAAGAAAACAACCCCATTCACAATAGTGCCACACAAACTCAAATATCTTGGAATCAACTTGACTAAAAATGTGAAGGACCTATACAAAAAAAACTATAAATCTCTGCTCCAAGAAATGAGAGAGGACATGCGGAAATGGAAACACATAACCTGCTCATGGATTGGCAAGATTAACATCATCAAAATGGCAATACTCCCCAAAGCATTATATAGATTTAATGCCATCCCTCTAAAAATACCCATGACATTCTTCAAAGAAGTGGATCAGACTCTTTTGAAATTCATTTGGAACAATAAACACCCTAGAATAGCTAAAGCAATCATTGGGAAAAAGAATATGGGAGGAATTACTTTCCCCAACTTTAAGCTGTACTACAAAGCAATAGTTATCAAAACAGCATGGTATTGGAATAAGGACAGGCCCTCAGATCAGTGGAATAGGCTGAAATACTTAGAAAATGTTCCCCAGACATACAATCACCTAATGTTTGATAAAGGAGCAAAAAATCCTAAATGTAGTAAAGAAAGCCTCTTCGACAAGTGGTGTTGGCACAACTGGATAGCCACTGGCAAAAAATTGAACTTAGACCCCCAGCTAACATCATGTACAAAGGTAAACTCTAAATGGATTAAAGACCTCGATATCAGACTCAAAACCATAAGATATATAGAACAAAACATAGGCAAAACACTCCAGGACATTGAGACTACAGGCATATTCAAGGAGGAGACTGCACTCTCCAAACAAGTGAAAGCAGAGATTAACAGATGGGACTATATTAAGCTGAGAAGCTTCTGCACCTCAAATGAAATAGAGCCCAGGATACAAGAGCCCCCCACTGAGTGGGAGAAACTATTCACCCAATACCCATCAGATACAGGGCTAATCTTCAAAATATACAAGGCACTGACAGAAATTTACAAGAAAAAAACATCTAATCCCATCAAAAAATGGGGAGAAGAAATGGACAGACACTTTGACAAAGAAGAAATACAAATGGCCAAAAGACATATGAAATAAATGCTCCACATCACTAATCATCAGGGAGATGCAAATCAAAACAACTATGAGGTACCACTTCACACCACAGAGAATGGCACACATCACAAAGAATGAGAATAAACAGTGTTGGCGGGGATGTGGAGAGAAAGGAACTCTTATCCACTGCTGGTGGGAATGCCGTCTAGTTCAACCTCTATGGAAAGCGATATGGAGATTCCTCCAACAACTGAAAATCGAGCTCCCATACGATCCAGCTATACCACTCCTAGGAATATACCCTAGGAACACAAAAATACAATACAAAAACTCCTTCCTTACACCTATATTCATTGCAGCACTATTTACCATAGCAAAACTCTGGAAACAACCAAGATGCCCTTCAACAGGTGAATGGCTAAAGAAACTGTGGTACATATACACAATGGAATATTATGCAGCTGTCAGGAGAGATGAAGTATTGAAATTTTCCTATACATGGATGTACACGGAATTTATTATGCTTAGTGAAATAAGTCAGAGAGAGAGAGAAAAAACACAGAATGGTCTCACTCATCTGTGGGGTTTAAGAAAAATGAAAGACATGCTTGCAATAATAATTTTCAGATACAAAATTGAAAAGAGCTGGAAGTTACGGCTCACCTCAGGAAGCTCACCACAAAGAGTGATGAGTTTAGTTAGAGAAATAACTACATTTTGAACTGTCCTAATTATGATAATGTATGAGGGAAATGGAAAGCCTTCTAGAGTATAGGCGGGGTCGGGTGGGGAGGAGGGAGATTTGGGACATTGGTGATGGGAAAGTTGCACTGGTGACGGGTGGTTTTCTTTACATGACTGAAACCCAAACACAATCATGTATGTAATCAAGGTGTTTAAATAAAATATATATAAAAAATAGATTAATCAAATTGGGGCTGGAGTGATAGCATAGTTGTAGGGCCTTTGCCTTGCATGCCGGTGACCCAGGAGGAACCTCAGTTAGATCCCAGGTGTCCCAGATGGTCCCCCAAGCCAGGGATAATTTCTGAGCACATAGCCAGAAGTAACCCGTGAGCATCACTGGATGTGGCCCCCAAACTAAAATTAATAATAACAATAATAATAATAATAATCAAAGCTGTCTTTATATTAGGAAAAAAACAGTGGATTTCTGAGAAGATGCTTGGCATCTAACAAGGCAGATGTTCTAAATCTTATGGCTCTCCATCATCAGTATTTGTTATCTGTCAAATCAAGATTCACAAGTGACGCTTGTAAAGCTATTTTCATCAAGAGTCCTATCTTTGTTAATAAATTAACTGAGTCAATTTTTATATTCCTATCAATTTTCTGTAATTTTCCCCCAAGTAACTGCTCCAGATGGTGCGTTAGAGACCAGAACCAGAACATGGGATATTTAATGTTTTCAGGATATAATGCCATCTCTAATAATACTTTCTTCCAGATAACATGGCCAACCTTTTTCTTCTTAATACCATCTAATTATCTAAAGAGGGAGCCAGTAGGACATTTTCTATTTTGTCCTCTGAATTAGAGCTCTTTTTTCTGTAGACTTTAGCACCTGCAACACTTGGGCAGAAACACAACTCTCTCTGTTCAATAATTGGACTACATTAGTAAATAAAACAGGCAATTTTATTAGTTTCATTTAAAATTCAGCACAAAATTTATATTTACTGCAAATTTATATGTGTTGTCTCAGGATATAAGCCTCACAAAATAAAACACTGATATTTTACGATGTCATTCCATCTGCTATGAGGCTAAAACTGGGGTCTTGATACTTGCTTCTTACGTTTTGCTTTGTGTTTTCTTTTCTTTCTTTGACCAAATCCTAAAAATTGTGGACTTTGTATTAAAATTTTAAAATCTTCACTCACACATGGTGCATAGGCTCATTCCTGTTGTTATTTTAAGTTAAGTCATATTGTTGACTCCCTATAGGCAAAAACAACAGAAAGTCTTATAAGATCAGTTTATGTTAAAGCTCCCAAGTACTTTCACTCATTGTCATGAAATCCAACACTCTTAACTACATGCCCTTAAGAAATGGTGGGAATTGCCATAATTCATTTTCAGTATGTAGCCTAAATATTTATTTAAAAAAAAGAAATGGAAAAGAGGTGTATGTCTAATCAACTAAGGTAGGTAGACCTCCAGATCTCCCCAAGTCTCCTGTCCTTGGCCACAGAACACATATTCTCCCTGTTGGCAGCAGGAGCCTGAGACAGATGGGATGGTAATAACCATTCTTGGAACATAACTTGGCTAAGTTCAGGCCCTGTTTTCAGTTTCTTGGCTGCTTATTTTGGTAGAAGCCATTTGGACTAAGTGGGGTTTTAAAGCTTCAGATGAAGAAGAAAAAACAGTATGAATTGCTACATCTTTAGTTTGGCATGGGATAAAGGCTTCTGTACATTGCTTCTCCAATTCTGTGGAAGAATAAAATGAAAACAAATCTCTAATATAGTTTAGATGTAGTCCAATTATGGGCTAGAGAGATAACTCAAATCTAAGCTGAAGCACATGCTTTGTATGTGGGAGGCCCAGTTTTGTTCCTTGCAACACATGATTCGCCAAGCACAACCAGAAGAGACTCACACCAAGCAATGCTTCAAAAGTAACCCTCATCACAACTGAGTGTGGCCCTCAAATTTAAAAAAAATAATAATAAGATTAATCCAAGCAAGCAAGCAAGAAATATTTTCTAAGGTATGTGTTTTAGATATTTAATCTAAGAGTAAAATGCCTTCTAAGGTAACTAAGTTATACAAGGTACTTGAAAATTTAACAAGAAAATTAAATCTAACCCCAATAAAT
Organism: Suncus etruscus; assembly: GCF_024139225.1. Lineage (NCBI taxonomy): Eukaryota > Metazoa > Chordata > Mammalia > Eulipotyphla > Soricidae > Suncus > Suncus etruscus. The sequence continues at coordinate 127,563,099 of NC_064851.1, forward strand.
CTAATCCCATTAAAATGGGGAAAAAATAATGGCCATTTTTTCTAAGAAGAAATATAGATGACCAAGGGCACTTGAAAAAATTCTCCACATCATTAATCATCAGGGAGATGCAAATCAGAACAACAATGAGATATCATCTTACACCACAGAGAATGGTGCATACCAGAATGAACAAGAACAACCAGTTCTGGTGCAGATGTGGGGAGAAAGTGACTCTAATTCACTGCTGGTGGAAATGTAGACTGGTGTATGCTTTTGAGAAAACAATAAGGATATTCCTCAAAAGACTAGAAATTGAGGGGCCGGAGAGGTAACATAGAGGTAAGGAGTTTGCCTTTCATGCAGAAGGTTGGTGGTTCAAATCCTGGCATCCCATATGGTCCCCTGAGCCTGCCTGAAGCGATTTCTGAGCATAGAGCCAGGAGTAACCCCTGAGCAAAGCCGGGAGTGACCTAAAAACAAAAACAAAAACAAAAAAAGACTAGAAATTGAGCTTCTGCATGATACAGCAATTTCACTCCTAGGAATTTACCCTAAGAACCTTCCTCCTTTCTCCCCCAAATAAAAACAATGCATAAAAGCTCTCTACATTCCCATTTTCAATGCAGCATTATATACAATGGCCAGAATCAGGAAACAATGCAAGTATTTTAGAATAAATGAATGGATAAAGAAACTACGGTACTTCTACACAATGAAATACTACACAGCTATTAGGAAAAATGAAGTCATGAAATTTGTTTATACATGGATTGATATGTAGAGTATTATGCTGAATAAAACTAGAGAGAGAAGAGCATAGAATGATTGCACTCATTTGTGGAATATAAAAAATAGTATGGTAATAATATTGAGACAAAAGAAACAAGGGCATTCTAGGAATGCAAGGATGGTTTAACATACATAAATCAATCAACATAATACACCATATCAACAAAAGGAAAAATAAAAACCATGTGATCATATCAATAGATGTAAAGAAAACATTCGTTAAGGTACAACATCCATTATGATAGAAACTGTCAACAAGGGGGCCGGAGAGATAGCATGGAGGTAAGGCGTTTGCCTTTCATGCAGAAGATCATCGGTTTGAATCCCGGCGTCCCATATGGTCCCCCATGCCTGCAAGAAGCAATTTCTGAGCCTGGAGCCAGAAATAACTCCTGAGCACCGCCAGGTGTGACCCAAAAACCACAAAAAAAAAAAAAAAGTAACTGTCAACAAGATAGGAAGGGAAGGAACTTTTCTCAATATAGTAAAGCTGTCTACTACAAGTCAATGGTGAATATTATTCTCAACGGGACTAAGAGTCTTTCCTCTGAAATCTAATACAAGGCAAGGCCACCCCTCACACCACTCCTATTCAACATAGAACTGGTAACTCTTGCATATCAAGGGCATACAGATAGAAAAGGAAGAAGTCAAGCTCTCACTGTTTACAGATAACATGCTACTATATTTTGAAAACCCTAAAGACTACCAAAAAGCTTCTCACAACAATAGATTTGTATAGCAAAGTTGAGGTTAAAAAATTAACACACAAAAATCAATGGCCTTCTTATACACCAATAATGATAGAGAAGAAATGGACATTAAAAAATTTCATTTACATTAATGTCACACAAACTCAAATACCTTGGAGTCAACTTAGCTGAAGAGGTAAAGGATCTATATAAAGAACACTTTTAAACCCTGCTTCAAAAAATAAAAGAGGACACAAGGAAATAGAAACACATACCTTGCTTATGAATTGGGAGGATTAACATCATTAAAATTTCAATACTCCTCAAAGCATTGTACAGATGCAATGCCATTCCTCTAAGAATACCTATGACATTCTTCAAAGAAGTGGATCAAATGCTTCTGAAATTTATTTGGAACAATAAACACCCACAAATAGCTAGAGCAACTCTTGGAAAAAGGAATATGGGAAACATCACTTTCCCCAACTTTAAATTGTATTACAAAGCAATAATCACTAAAAAGCATGGTATTGGAATAAAAACAGACCTTCAGAGCAGTAGAATAGACCTGAGTACTCAGACAATGTTTCCCAGACATACAATCAATTAATCTTTGATTAATTTTGTGTTTTTCAAGAAACACAAAATGGAGCAAGGAAAGCCTCTTCAACAAGTGGTATTGGGATAACTGGTTTGCCACATGCAAAAAAATGAACTCAAACCTCCATCTATCACCATGCACAAAGGTCAAATTCAAATGCATTAAATATCTTGTTATCAGACCCGCAACCATAAGGTATATAGAAGAACAGGTAGGTAAAACACTCCATGACATTGAGACTAAAGGCATCTTCAAGGAGAAAACAACACTCTCCAAACATGTGGAAGTGAAGATAAACAGATGGGTCTATATTAAGCTGAGAAGCTTTTGTACCTCAAGGGAAATATTGACTAGACTACAAATGCCACACAGAATGGAAGAAACTATTCACCCAATACCCATCATATAAGGAGCTAATATCGAAGATATACTAGGTGCTGATTGAACTTAACAAGAAAAAAGCATCAAACCCCATTAAAAATGGGCAGAAATGAAGACAATTTCTTAAAGAAGAAACACTAATGATAAAAAAAAATGCTCCACAACACTAATAATCAGAAAAAGGCAAATAAAAACAACAATGAGGTACCATCTCATGCCACAGAAACTGGCACACATCACAAAGAACAAAAATGATCAGGGCTGGCAGGGATGTGGGGAGAAAGGAACTCTCATTCACTGTTGCTGGGAATGTCATCTAGTCCAGCTTTTATGAAAAACAATTTGAATATTCCTCAAAAAATTGGAAATTGAGCTCCCATGTGACCCAGCTATTACACTCCTAGGGATACACCCTAGAAACACAAAAACACAATACACACCTATATTTATTGCACACTTATATTTATTCTAGCTCTATTTACTATAGCCAGAATCTGGAAACAACCCAGATACTTGATAATAAATGAGTGGCTAAAGAAAGTGTGATACATATACATAATAGAATACTATGCAGCCTTCAAAAGAAATCAAGTCATGAAATTTTCCTATATATGGATGGACATGGAAACTATTATGCTGAGTGAAATAAATCAGAAGAAGAGAGAAAGACAAAGAATAGTCTCACTCATCTATGGGATTTAAAAAAATAAAATACATTATTGTAATAATACACATAAACAATAGAGATGAGGGCTGGAAGGTCTGGACTATGGTATAAGCTTTCCACAAAAATGGTGAGTTTACGATACCATTCTCCGCAACAACAGCAGGAACCAAACTCCCCCTGAGAAATTCAATACTGCTCTGACACCATCATGCACCAGTTTTGATATGACATTCTGACAATGTGGAAATGACAAAAACTGTATCTAAGAGCAGATTGTCTTATTTCATCACTTAACAGTAGGTTAAATCATATGACACATCATCCTTTGATCTGTGTAAAATCCAAAATCACTAACTACAGAAGACTGACCTTGACAACTATGACTGAGCAGAACTTATCCTGGGACCAATAAGAAAGACCCTAGCCTAGGCTTAGGCCTACAAACTGAACAACCACCAAGAGCTCTAATTCCAAGGTCTGACTATGACAACTGTGACTGAGCAGAACTTCTGGAAACATAATGAAAGACTATGTCCTAGGCTTCGTCCTAGGATTGGTGCAAAAACCAAGACTATAAATTACAGAAGACTGATTAAAACAACAGGGATAAAACAGAACTTCTAGAACCATAAAGTAAGACTCTATTCTAGGCTTCATCCTATGTTCTGTGCAAATACCAAGACCCCTAGTTACAGAGTCCTGATTTTATAATCCACCACTGAGCAGAATGTTCCCTGGCACCATAAAAATACCTGGGGGAATGAAAAATAGCATGTACGAAGCCTACAGTATACTTCAAGGGCAGAGAAACCCTGTATCTCTTAGGCCAAAGAAAGTCCCTTTCTAATCTCCCTAATATTTACTGTACCTGTGCAAAAAAGGAAAAAACACTTTCTTTCTTTTTCTTTTCTTTCTTCTTCTTCTTTCTTCTTTCTTTCTTTCTTTCTTTCTTTCTTTCTCTTTCTTCTTTCTTTTCTTTCTTTCTTTCTTTCTTTCTTTTCTTTCTTTTTTTCTTTCTTTCTTTCTTTCTTCTTTCTTTCTTTTTCTTTCTTTCTTTCTTTCTTCTTTCTTTTTTCTCTTTCTTTCTTTCTTTCTTTTCTTCTTTCTTTCTTTCTTTCTTTTCTTTCTTCTTTCTTCTTTTCTTCTTTCTTTCTTTCTTTCTTTCTTTCTTTCTTTCTTTCTTTCTTTTCTTTTCTTTCTTTTCTTTCTTTCTTTCGTTTCTTTTTCTTTTCCTTCCTTCCCTCCCTCCTTCCCTCCCTCCCCCTCCCTCCCTTTCTTCCTTCCTTCCCTCCCTCCCTCCTTCCCTCTTTCCTTCCTTCCTTCCTTCCTTCCTTCCTCCCTCCCTCCCTCCCTCCCTCCTTCCTTCCTTCCTTCTTTCCTTCCTTCTTTCCTTCCTTTCTTTCTTTCTATCTTCTTTCTTTCTACTTTTTTCTTTTCTCCTCTTTCTTTTTTCTTTCTTCTTTCTTCCTTTCTTTCTTTCTTTCTTTTCTTTCTTTCTTTCTTTCTTTCTTTCTTTCTTTCTTTCTTTCTTTCTTCCTTTCTTTCTTTCTTCTATCTTTCTTTTTCTTTCTCTTTCTTTCTTTGTCCTGTTTATTTAGTGCTAGCGATTATTGTTTGGTTGTTGTCTTTATTGCTGTGGTGCTTTTTTGTAGTTGCTGGTTTTGGTTTTTTGTTTGATATTTGTTGTTGTTGTTGTTGTTGTTATTGTCATTGTAGTTTTGTTTTTTGTTTTTCTGTTTGTTTTTTGTATTTTTTGTCTTTTTGTTGTGTTTTTCTTCTTTTTTTTTCTTCTTTTAAAATTTTTAATTTAAATTTTAAATTATTTTAAATTATAACCTCTAGATGGACTCCTGGATTTTTTAGTTTGCTTGCTTTTGTTTTGTTTTGTTTGTTTTTTCCTTTTCTTTTTCCTTTTTCTTTTTTTCTTTTTTCTACTTTTTTCTTTTCTTTTCAAACAGAACCAAATAGCCTGAATCATCTTGTTCAGCCTCATAAATTGAGGGGGGAAAAAGATGGTACCAAGACCAAACAGTCGTATGAAAATTGAGTAGAAATAAAAAATGATCATACTTAAACACCAAAACTAAAGTCAATGACAACAGAATGATTATCTACAACAAGCTAGACACAGAGCAGCAGAGGGGCACCTGAAGGGGATATGGGATGCATTCTGGGAACAGGGATCGAAGGAGGACAACACTGGTGGTGGGAATTCCCCTGATTCAATGTCACTGCATACCTAAAATATTTGTAATTGAAATAAATAAATAAATAGAAATAATTGAAAGATTTGTAATTCAGTTTTGTCACAATAAAAATTATTGGAAAAAAAGTGGTGAATAGTTTGATAAATAACTACACTGACAATTATCATGACAATAGTAGTGAGTGAAAGATTGAATGCCTATCTCAAATAAGGCTGGGGGTTGGGGAGGAAGAAGATGGGAGCATTGGAGATGGGAATATTGCACTGGTGAAGGGGTGTTGTTTTATTTTATAACTGAAATCCAACTACATATGTGTTTGTAATCATGGTGCTTAAATAAATATATTAACTTTAGAATAAAATTTAAGAAAATGAAACAGGCCAGGAGAACCAGTCCATGTTAGGAAGATTGCCACAAATAGTGGAGGAGTGCAGTTAGGGCAGAGAAGGGACCAATGCAGAGTCATGAGCTATGGTAAAATGGGTGAGATGCAGATTTTTTTTATGCAGTGTACACCTCTCTTGGCTTTCAAAACTTTTGACTTTTTTTTATGCAGTGTACACCTCTCTTGGCTTTCAAAATTTTTGACTTCAACTTCAGAAGGGACAGGAAGTTCTCCTTTGCCTGGAGACAAGTTTTCTCTTTCTGAGTGCTCAAGGTAGGTTGAAATGCTAATCTTCAAGGCATTGCTCTATCATGAATTTCTGCTGTGAAGTTCTCCATGTTTATTTGGTAGTGTTTTCCCTGTGTTTATGAGTATGCTCTCCACCATGAGTCCCAAACTAGCAAAAAGTCAAGAATTTATGCATTAACTAACCTGACAGGTTTTAGAGGGAAAGATCAGATCACATTTCTCTGGCTAACTCAAACTCTTCTTTTTCTTATCTTTACATCTTTTATGTCATTGACTCAAAGGATTCTCCTCTTCTGGTCTGTTTGCCCTGATAGAAAATTTTACATAAAAAATAAAGAAAAATAAATAATTTTTTTTGTTTTTGTTTTTCTTGTAGCAAAAGCCAAAATTCAAGAGCCTTTGTTTGGTTCATTTAAATTAAATGATGGTTTCAACTACAGTAACTGAGCAGTATCTGTCATTTTGTGTGAATTTTGTTTTGTGCTTCTTTTATAGGAACTTCTGTCTCTCTTCTTTGCACAGGTAGGTATGTACTTCAAGTATCTCAGGACCAAGACCATGTATTAGGAAAGTTAGCAGTGCAGAAAAGAACATAAATAATGGTAAAATAATCTCTCCACTATTGCCACATCTCATAGAAATGCAAGCAAAAGTATCAGAACTTCTACTGTCTCTCTAGAAGAGGGATATGTTTCACCAAATGACATCAATGCTCACCTTTCTTGCATATCCTTCCACTAATTTATTTTTTAATTTTATTTTTATTTTTATTTTTATATTGGGGTCATACCTCACTGTGTTCTGTGTTTACCCCCAGCTCTATGCTCAAAGATCTCTCCTAGTAGGCTCAGAAGATTGTGTGGGATGCCAGGAATTGAACCCAAGATTGTCAAGCACAAGGTAAGAGCCCTACTCTCAGTATTATTGTTTCAACCCTCATTCTGTCTTTTTTCAAAGCTGAGAATCTTGGGGCCAGAGCAATAGTATAGTGAGTATGGAGATTGCATTGCATGCAGCCAAAGAGAGTTTGATCTCTGGTATCCTAGAGAGTCCACTAAGCCCACTAGGGGTAAACCCTGAGCACAGTAAGTCCTGAGCATGGCTGGGTATGATACTCAAAAAATGGAAACATGGGGCTACATCTGGCTCTATGCTCAGAAATCGCTTCTGGCAGGCTCTGGGGACCATATGGGATGCCAGGATTTAAACCACTGTCCTTCTGCATGCAAGGCAAATGCCCTACCCCATGCTATCTCTCCAGCCCCACAAAACCATTTCTTTAAAAAAAAAAAGATGATAATGTTGATATAAATCAAGAGTCAGTATGTCAGAATGAAACACAAATGTGACTACCACCCCCACTGTGTGGGACCATTGTGGGTGCCCTGTAAGTCAAGTAAATACCAGAACATTGGGTAAAATATGCCAATAAGTAAGAAATAAAATCAGTTCATTTGAATTCCTGTTTAATAATTAAACAGAACCAACAGAAGCTCTGATTCTTGATATTAACTAGTAAGCTCAAAATTCATTTCATCATCTTGTGAAGAGAAGAGCTGATACTGCTGTTTTGACTTTGGATCTCATACTTTCTATGCAATGTCCACTCCAGATGCAAATGTGAAATGATCGGCATCTAGAGTATGTAAAACTTAATAAGTTTTATTATTATATTATTATTATATAAGGGCTCTGCCCTTAATATAGACATAATGCATTTCAAGTCTCTTTTGCAGACTTGACTTATTGCACAGCTGACTCTATATAAATGTTACCTCCCCCAAACCATGCTTTATTTTGACTCATTTTGACCATGAATGGTCACAGAGAAACAATGCGTCTTGTCAAGGTGAAGAGGGCATCCTTGAGTGGCTGTGTCACCACCGAGGGGTGTAAACACCTGAGTCAGAGTAAAAGAGTAAAAGGATCTCCTTAGAGCAAGATGGCCTGGAGTGGGTGTTGATAAGTGTATGAGATTTTCCTTTATAAAAAAAAAAATGGTTTAGATGACCAAATTCTATTTATCATTTCTATTTGGACTTCAACCACAGTTGAAGGAAGAGACATAGGTTGGCAGGAAAACAAACTTTATGATTAATGCACTAGAACTTCCAATATCACCGACTGACTTCTGGGGAGGAGAGAGGAGCTGGTTACAGAGTTCTTTTCTTCATGACAAATGGTATAATCAATTATTTCTAAGTTGTAATACTTCAATAAAGTCCTAAGATGAGAGAGCTCCAATCCAGCTTGGCAAACACAGGGAGGGGCTGAATGAATGACTCCCTAGAAAGGCCAGTAAGTTCTGTGTCCCTTCCCCATACCTTGAACCATGAATCTTTTTTCATCTGGCTGTTTCTACATTATACCATGTATGACAAACTTTTGAGCAAACAATATCCTAAGTTCTTGAGCTGCTTTGGAAAATAATCAAAACTGAAATAAAGGCAGAGGGAGGCTCATGGCTGACCGAGCAGAAGCAAAGGTGACAGCCTAGGCTTGCAACTAGCTTTTGGCAAGGGAAGACTTTGGAAGACTGAGCCATACTTTGTGGAGTCTGATAGATACTATGGCTGGATAGACAGTATCAGCATTTATCTGAAGGAAGTTGAATTCTTGGACAGCTCCTAGTATCCGAGGACTGCCTATGTGTCTGGAAAAACCTACACTAAACTGGCCTAGGAATATTTTGCAGAAGGTATGAAGAAGGACAGTAGCCTAGAGTCAGAACCCTCAGAGCTACAGGAGGGTTCTACAGAAGGGGAAGCAGAGGCAACCACCCCTCAGGGTATTGCAGCAGAATGTTTGGTGAGAGATAGCACAGCGGCGTTTGCCTTGCAAGCAGCCGATCCAGGACCAAAGGTGGTTGGTTCAAATCCCGGTGTCCCATATGGTCCCCCGTGCCTGCCAGGAGCTATTTCTGAGCAGACAGCCAGGAGTCACCCCTGAGCACCGCCGGGTGTGGTCCAAAAACCAAAAAAAAAAAAAAAAAAAGATAGAAAGAAAAGAGGGTGTGAGTGGTGGCAACCATCTTAGTTTGTATACACAATGGGAGTTGATCAAACAAGGATCAGTGGTCCTCAAACTATGGCCCATGGGCCACATATTGTATTTGTATCTGTTTTGTTTCTTCATTGCAAAATAAGATATATGCAGTGTGCATAAGAATTCGTTCATAAGTTTTGTTTTTACTATAGTCAGACCCTCCAATGGTCTGAGGGACAGTGAACTGGCCCCCTGTTTAAAAAGTTTGAGGACCCCTGATAGATAAAGGTGATCAGGTGAGATTTTACATGGTTGGAGATGGGGAGAACACAAAGTAAAATCAGTGGGTTAGAATTGGCATTATTGAGGCTGGAGAGGCAGTACAGCGAGTTAGGCAACTGCTGGTTCTTTGTACTCAACCCTAGTTCCATCCTGACATTATATATGGTCCCCCAAACATTGACCAGAGTGATAATAAATAACTGCTATCAGGGCCCTAGCCCCTTAATGCTTCTGACAAAGAAATTTTATAAACTTAGTGAACAATGATCTGATTCAGGAATTGTGGACTTAATTGTGTATACATATATGTATATTAAATAGTTCAATTATCCTAATAATTTTTTTATTTTCTAGTACATCTGATCTGGATTGACACATTACATATACTGGTCATATTCATTTTTGTTTGTTTTGGGGGGCCACGCCCAGAGTGCTCAGGGCTAACTTCTGGCTCTATATTCAGGGGTCACTCCTGATGGGCTCAGGGGACCTAGTTTTAGGAATCAAATCCAGGTTGGTTCCATGCAAGACAAACCCACTTTCTGCTGTACTATACCGCCCTGGTCATATCCCTTTAATCTAAAATAGTTCCTTTGATTTTCTGTCTCTTGTTACATGAAGAGTTGTTTTGAGAAATCTCTTTCCATGTGGGCATGCTGTTTTTCTCTAGATTATTTTGTTTTACCTCCCTTCCTTTGTGCCAATTTTCCCATGTGCTATAGCTATTTCTTCTTATTTGTCTCTTGAATTCCACCAAATCTTAGGAACATACTTGTTTTTTAAGCAAATTTATTAAAAGAAAATGTATCATAGTTGACATAACTGATCATAATACATTTGCTTCAGGATGACAGGAAGCAAAGTTATCAAAAAATGTAAAGAAAATAGGAAATCTAAAAAAATAAAGAGAATTGGAAAAGAAAAGGAGAGTTCATTAGCAGTTATATTCGTGGCAATTATTGTATCACCAATAAACTCGTTAATAAAATAGCAGAAGCTTTAGTACGCTTTTTTTTTTTAAGATAGTAGATGGACTACATAAAAGAAAGATGTGTGTGTATGTCAGTTGTTGTTGTTTACATAAGCACAGCAAAATAAGGGAGAAATTGGAAGGAAAACCTTTCATCTAAAAACAGGGAGACCTAACCCCTGACATATCTTGGCATAAGACCAACTCCAGGCTCCAGGCTGACTAGGTTGTCCAACATTTTAGATATTCTCTGTGGTCCCAATAACAGTTCTTCACCATCACAATTGTTGTTTCTGTAGTTATATATCCTGGTTTCTGTACAGGTCCTACTTTGAAGGCTGCATGATTCATAGCATCTTCTGGTTTTGTCTCACCATTAGGTAGCATTACAGAGAATCCTGCCCTAAAAGTAGACTGTTGCTGTTCCTAGGTTTTCATGGTGTCAAAAGTACCATCTTCGGAGTACAGTAAGTCAGTGTCATGTCAGTAGCAGAGCCTTCCTAGTTAAGAGTTCTTATTCCTGGTGATGGTGTAGGAAACCATGTTTGTTTCTCAGATGGTTTCCACAGTTCAGGGGTGAATGGTCAATGTCCAATCAGCCTAAGTCTAAACCAAGTCACTATGCCAGGTAAGGAGCATACTTGTTTTGATGGCTAACTGTTCACAGTATGAGCTTCTCATTTTTTTCTACTTTGCTAGGTCAATACTATTATGAACTATTAACCCTGGACTTACACAGCAAAATACAAACCACAGGCTTACAAAAATATTATACCCACATGGTGAGCCTCCTCTTACTTATCCATTGTAACTTTCTAAGCATCTATAAAACTCTGCTTGCTTGTAGGAATAAAGGTATTTCTCTCTTCTTCACTGTTTTCTCTCACTGTGCTGGTTCTTCACTAATATACATACACTTTTTTGAGACCAGAGAGATACAAGAGCAGGCAGTGTGTTTGTCTTGCACCTGGCTGGCCCAGGCTTGACCCCAACACCCCATATGTTTCCCTCCCTAGGGGTGAGATCTGAACACTTTCAAATGTGATTCAAAAACAGAGAGAGTGAGACTTTTCATATTTATTTATTTCATTATTAGTCTACAATGAAATATGACTGGAGTATATGAAGAATAATGACTACATGACATGAGAAGGTAATGAATTTATTTGCAGGGGAAGATGAAACAGCCCAAAAGCAAGTGGATACTCAAGATGCTTCATTTCACTGAAGATGGGACTGGATGGGATTGGAAGCTTGGAATATAGATTATGCTAAACGTAGAAACATCTTCAAGGTACACACTGGGCTATATGATTGTGATGTACATTCACTTCCTTTAGTAGTATGTTCAAGGTTATCTCACAGTAGTCTCCTAGCTATCAATCTGAGTAAATGTTAGCTTATAAACATAAACATGACAATACACCACATAATATTACTGTGTACCCAGACAAGATTTTTTCCTTTATCATAATGCATTTCTACTCAATTTTTGATAAATTGAATGTGTGAAAGCAAAACAATATTAGTAATATCCTTCTACAAAACAACATAACCCCAAAAAAGAAAGGTTGTTTATAAATGTTTAAACAAGCACAAGATAAATAACATTACTTATTGATTTCTTAAAGAAACTCTCCAAAATGAGTAGCATTTTGTTTTAATCTGTTTCTCCTGGAAAAGAGAAGATGTAATAGATATTTGCCCGACATGCTCCACTTTCACTTCTGAGTCCATGCTGCCCCCTGCTGTCCTCTAAGTACCTGCATCTTTATTTTATGGGTCACACAGGGCTATACTCAGGGATTACTCCTGTCTGCACTCAGGGATCACTTCTGGCAGGAAACCAGGAAAAGGGAGATTCTGGGATGCCAAAGACTGAACCCGCTGTACTATTGCTCCAGCTACATACTTCTATCTTTCAAGAAATAAAGTTCAATATATATTCCTTGCTGCCTGCTGAAAACCATATGGCATAACGCATCTTTACAGCAATTTTTTTCATGGTCCAGGACAGCAGTTTATATATGTATATATATGTACATTATACACATACACATATGTATATATTATTGACCCAAATATATACTGACTCAAAACCAGTTCTAATCTTAATGCCTTCATATCTAGACTAGTTCTCATTTACATGTATTTTCTTCCAAACAAAATACCCTCACCTTTCTATCATCTCACTTGTCTTAAATGCCTGAAATCCTTATTTAATTTTTGTTTGTTTATGTGGTGTGTGTTTTCAGGATTGTGTGTACCTGGTGAATACTGAAGAACAAAGATAAGTAAACATTATGGCAAAGAAATAGAGATACTATATGCCAGAGATATCTTTGAAAGAAGTGAATTGGAAAAGATTTTAGAATCAATAATAGGACCTGATAATAGGTCTGTCATTTAAAAATGGAATCATTATCTATACTAATTAAAGCCCTAATTTACATATTTATAATTGCTTGCTCCCAAATATTCTAATGCTCAGAAAGTAAGGGAGGCTCAAATGTTAAATCTAAAGGTGCTTTCATTTGAGTCATTCATAAAGACACCAGATTATTGTTTAGGACCAGGAAATTGTTCAGTGGTTAAGACACTTACCTTACCAGTCTGAGGCTATAAATTCAATCCCTAATGTCACCATGAGAGCCTAGCAACTCTACAAGTGATCTCCTGCTGTACTGTGCCAGGTGTATACAAGGACCACAGCTATAGGAGCCAAGCCCAAGAAAGCACCATAACCAAAAAATGACACTTTAGTCCTGTGGCAAGGAGCATGATCACAGAGAGCAACAGCATAGGCACCAAGGTGGCTCCTGGCAACCACTACATGAGCACATTGATCTAGAGACATGCAGTGGGTAAGGTATTTGCTTTGCAAACATGGAGCTCAGGTTCAATCCATGACACCACATATGTTCATGCTCCCAAAGCCTGCCAGGAGTGATCCTGGGCACAGAACTAGTAATTCCTGAGGAATAATGTGCATAAGCACAATTAATACATACTGTGAGTATGTGTGCAAAGCACCACAGATAAAGGATTGTGGTCCCCATTGAGCACTGTGGTCAAGTGTGTGAGCACTGTGGTCAAGTGTGCAAGCACCACAACCAAATGTGTAACTCCAGAAAACACTTGAACCAGTTGTGTGCAGAGCCCTCTTGGTTGTCATCACAACAACAGCATCAAGAGAGGAAAGGAAGTGGGGAAAAATAATACTTTTTAAGGAGATTATTTGACTTTGATGAGTCTCTTGGGTAGGAATAGCTACTTTTCTCATCTATCTACTCCCCAGGATATGGAACAGGACTGCTTCAAAGAGTGCCAGTTTCTACCTCAGTGAAGTATTTGAAATCTAGATTGCTGCTGGCAGCCCAGGAGAGGGGGGGATACAATTAAGATGAACAAAAAGAAGCAGAAGAGGTGTTTGATAAAGATGAAGTTATAGAGAAAAATATTCAATCAAGGTCAGAGAGAGAGTACTGTAGTTATAGTACTTGCCTTACACTCACTCAACCAAATTAGGTCCCTGGTACCAGATATGCTCCTTCCCTGAAGCATCAACTAGAGTAATCCCTGAGCCAGTAATAGGCCCTGAGCACAACCAATTGTGATCCCAAAACCTAAATAAATATTCATTTACATACCATGGCATAGCCAAAATCTAACAGCATTTACTTTAAATACTAACTAGCAATTCATGTCAGGCTTCATCCATTCTAGTATTATAAAAGGGACTAAAGAAAACTGTAGAAAATGAAAGATTTTATAAGCAGAAAATACACAAGAGAATGATAGTTACTTATACTACCAGGCTTTGGTAACCTATTGTTGTCTTAAATAATTAAAGATGGATCTGGATGGAGATGGTTGGTGAAGGATGGAGGCCTTTGTCCTTAGGCCCCGGCCACGTGGCTTCATCCCCCGTGAACTGGTGGGTCTGGGGTCCAGGAAAGCAACGGGTATTGAACTCACTCACAGGCAGGCATCAGGAAGCATCAGCTTTATTCATACCCTATCCACCACATGTGTGTGGCCTACATCATAACCTTTCAAGCACTAGTTATTCTTAGCCCTGCATCTTAACTCCTTTCAGCCATCTTCCTTTACCTCCATGCTGGTCAAAGACCAAAAGAGGCAAAGACCCAGCCTAAAGCCAAAAGGGCAAAGACCCTAATCCCCTGGGTCAAAGGTTTTATATAACCTTCCAAGACCTCTCCCCGGAATGGGAGGGGTCTTGCAGGTAAGGTTACACCTAATATCCAGTTCCCAAGACCCCTCAAAGGGCGGGTCTCAGGTATGTACACCTAAATTCAGGGTGGAGTTACAACCTATCCTAGACATAGAAAGATAGTGCTATAGTCTATTATATGATTCTGGGAAAAGATACCTCATTCAAACTAAACAGAAATTTTCATGCTGTGTGCCATGTGGACCCAACTTATTCTCCATGTGATTTAACAACAACTGTCCAACCCAGAACCCCAGACCCTAGACATGGAACTGACACAGGTCCCAGCAACAGCACCAGGAACCAATTCCTTCCGTAATTTCGCTCTGGCACCAATTTGCAACAGTTTTGATATGACTCCCTGACATGAGGAAACGGCAACAACTTGATCTAAGAGAGGGTTGCCCTATCTCATCATCTACCGGACTGATGCAATTAGGGGACATGACAGCCTTTGCTCTATGCAAAAACCAAAATCGCTAACTACAGAAGACTGACCTTGGCAAACATGGACTGGGCAGAACCTATTGAGGGACCAATGAGAAAGATCCTAACTGAGGCTTTGGCCTAGGATTTGTACAAAAACCAAGATCTCTAATTCCAGAGGTCTGACTTTGACAACTGCAACTGAGCAGAACTTTTGGGACCATACAGAAAGACTCTATCCTAGGCTCTGTTCTAGGATCTGAGCAAACAACCAAGACCACTAATTATGGTAGACTGATTACAACAGGGATGAAATAGAACTTATAGAACCATAAAAATTGAAAAAAATTAAAAATAAAAGCTCTCTCCTAGCCTTCGTCCTATGACCTACGCAAATAACAATATCTCTAGCTACCGAGATATGATGCCATCATCCACAACAGACTGAAAAGTTCCCTGGCACCATAAAAAGAACTTGGGGTGTGAAAATTAGCTTGTATGGAGTCTGTAGTTGTTCCCATGGCAGTATTCTTTAAGGGTGGAGAAACCCTGTATCTCTTGGGCCAGTGGTCGGCAAGCCGTGGCTCACTAGCCACATGTGGCTCTTTACACTTTTTAATGCAGCTCTTCTGTGTGCTGGGCGGCCCCTCAAGGAGTCAGGTCTCTGCTCCTAGTCTCTGTCAGTGCGGGCCCTGTGTGCAGCCCTGGCCCCTGGCTCCACAGAACCAAGGCCAATCTCCACATTAGTGTTTGTGAGTTTGTCAGTCATTGTCAGGATGTACTTTTCTCTACATTGTAAGGCAAATTTTACGAAATTTAACGTTATCGATAAATAATATCATTCTAAAGTTTTTGTTTTATTAGTTGTGTTATTTGTATCCTCCCGACCTATGTGGATACTTGCAAGCAGAATATTCTCAATAAAAACTTATTTAAACGGGGCCCGGAGAGATAGCACAGTGGTGTTTGCCTTGCAAGCAGCCGATCCAGGACCAAAGATGGTTGGTTCGAATCCCGGTGTCCCATATGGTCCCCCATGCCTGCCAGGAGCTATTTCTGAGCAGACAGCCAGGAATAACTCCTGAGCACTGCCAGGTGTGGCCCAAAAACAAACAAACCAAAACCAAAAAAAAAAAAAAAAAACTTATTGAAACTAAAAACAGTGTACCATCCTATGTATTTTCGATTTTTAAAATGTGGCTCTCAAAACAAATTTCAATCGTGATTTTGGTGAGATTTGGCTCAGTTGAAAAAAAGGGTTGCCCACCACTGCACTACCATTATATGGGGTAAAGGAGGGAGATATGGGATGGATGCTGGGAACAGGGGTGGAGGGAAGAAGACAACACTCGTGGTGGGAATGCCGCTCATTCATCGTCACTATGTGCCTTAAATATTTCTGTGAAATAATTGTAATTCACTTTGACCACAATAAAAATTTAAAAAAAGAAAAAAGAAAAAATTATGCTGATAAGAACCCCGTCCTGGGTAGGTGGAAAAGGGGCTTGATATGGTAATTAGACTGGGTGTTAAGTCTTAGTGGACTTAGCACAAACAAATCTATTTGGGGGTTGTCCTTTTTAAAATAATAGTAAACTGGGGCCAGAGCGATAGCACAGAGGTAGGGCGTTTGCCTTGCATGTGGCTAATCCAGGACAAACCTGGGTTCGATTCCTGGTGTCTCATATGGCCCCCAAAGCTAGGAGCTATTTCTGAGCACATAGCCAGAAGTAACCCCTGAGCATCACAGGGTGTAGCACAAAAAAATAAGAATGATAGTAAACTATTATCATTTTATTTAAAAGATAATTAAAATATTAAATATTAAGACACCACGGTTGACATAATTATTCATAGTTGAGTTTCAGGATTCCAATGGTCCAACAGCAATGCCGACTTGCCTTCACAAATGTGCCCCACTTGTTTTTTTTTTTGTTTTTGTTTTAATTTTTATTTAAGCAATATGATTACAAACATAATTATAGTTGGGTTAAAGTCACAAATAGAACACCCCCCTTCACCAGCACAACATTCCCACCCCCAATTTGTACTGATACATAGTACTCATTCTTAGGTGATCTAGTGTGCAGATGAGCAAAAACCATTTGAAAGACACTTTAAACACTCCACATCACAAGGGCTTCCTTCCAAATCAAGGACTGATAGCAAAAGGTTTTTAAAATTACACCCTTTGTCATTCTTCAAAGTATGGACTGTGCTTAAAGTCTGTAGCTATCTATATTCTGTCCACCTCACTTTCATTACATTAGTTTCCAGAGAAAAGGTTAATCTGATAAGGCTGGAGCTAAATCCACAAACAAGTCCATCGTGTTGAAAGGTCCTCATGGGAAACAAATGGGGCTGGAGCAATAGAAAAGTGAGTAGGATGCTTGCTTTGCACATGGCCCACATGAATTTGATCAAGGGCATCCCACTTGGTCTCCTGAGCACCACCAGATCACTTTGAGTACAGAGTGTAGAGTAAACCCTGAGCATTGCCTGGTGTGGCTAAAAAAAAAAAATGAACAAGAAGAGACAGAGGGAAAGAGAAAGAAAGAAAGAAAAAAAGAAAGAAAGAAAGAAAGAAAGAAAGAAAGAAAGAAAGAAAGAAAGAAAGAAAGAAAGGAAGGAAGGAAGGAAGGAAGGAAGGAAGGAAGGAAGGAAGGAAGGAAGGAAGGAAGGAAGGAAGGAAGGAAGGAAGGAAGGAAGGAAGGAAGGAAGGAAGGAAGGAAGGAAAGAGAGAGAGAGAGAGAAAAAGAGAGAAAGGAAGGAAGAAAGGAAGAAAGGAAGGAAAGAGAGAAAGAAAGAAAGAAAGAAAGAAAGAAAGAAAAAGAAAAAGAAAGAAAGAAAGAAAGAAAGAAAAAGAAAGAAAGAAAGAAAGAAGAAAGAAAGAAAGAAAGAAAGAAAGAAAGAAAAAAGAAAGAAAGAAAGAAAAAAAGAAAAAAAAGAAAGAGAAGAGAGAAAAGAAAGAAAGAAAGAAAGAAAAAAAAAAAAAAAGAAAGAAAAAAAGAAAGAAAAAAAAGAAAGAAAGAAAGAAAAAAAGAAGAAAGAAAAGAAAGAAAGAAAGAAAGAAAAAGAGAGAGAGAGAGAGAAAGAGAGAAAGAGAAAGAAGGAAGGAAGGAAGGAAGGAAGGAAGGAGGAAGGAAGGAAGGAAGGAAGGAAGGAAGGAAGGAAGGAAGGAAGGAAGGAAGGAAGGAAGGAGAAATATCAAAAGAAAAGGGGCTGGAGTGATAGCACAGTGGCAGGGCAGGGTGCTACCTTGCACATGGCCGACCTCAGACAAATGCGGGTTTGATCGCTGACATCCCATGAGGTCCCCCGAGCCTGCCAGGAGTGATTTCTGAGCACAGAGCCAAGAGTAACTCCTGAGTACCGTCGAGTGTGGCTCAAAAACATAAAGAAAGAAAGAAGGAAGGAAGGAAGGAAGGAAGGAAGGAAGGAAGGAAGGAAGGAAGGAAGGAAGGAAGAAGGAAGGAAGGAAGGAAGGAAGGGAGGGAGGGTGGGAGGGAGGGAGGGAGGGAGGGAGGGAGGGAGGGAGGGAGGGAGGGAGGGAGGGAGGAAAAAAAAGATATTATGGTGGAATAACTTCCTGCAGCCTGCATTAAAGTGGTGCTTCAGGCTGTAGGAGTCCCTTGCATCTATAAATGTAGGGAAACTGTCTTCATAACACTATATATATGTTCTTGAATCTGTGTTCATAGCTCGTCATCTCACAGCAGGAGTCAGCATCTCAACTATCAAGTATTTCTTATGTCCCTCAGAGTTTGGGATCCAAAAGAATCATCATAAAACCTCGAGAATAAAGTTTTCATATTATCTTTTCTGTTGATTTTGTTGGCTTGTTTATGAATGTACTGTTTCATTTTTATATCTGTATTTATTCTTTATTCTTTTTTCAACCTTTGGATTTTATTAATTGATTTATTTATTTTGATTCTTGACTTTTCCTTTTATTGTACTAAGGAATCTGGACAACTTTATCATGTACATTTTTAATATGTTACTTTTGTTTTGTTTGTATGGATTTGGCAAATTTTCACTGAAGAACATGTTAACGCAAGGTTATGTTCAGTTTCTTTTCAGAAGATAATAGAAGTTGTCATTAGAGGAGGAACTCACAGCAAGTTATTTTACAGCAATGTTATTCTAGACACATCCCTGGAATGATGAAAAAATTCTATAATCTGTTATTCATTGCAGTTGTCACCAGCCACGTGTGACTGGTGCCCTTGAGACGTGATTAAACAGATAAGAAACTGAAGCTTATTCCAGTTTATTTAAGGAATACAACTGGTTTCAATTTAGAGAGGATAGTTTTAGAGGTTTGCATTAATATCTCAGTCACTGGAACGTGCTCAAAGACGGTGAAAAGAAAATAAGAAAGTTCTCTCCCTATCTTTCATTGCTTGTAAAATGAGCCAGTCAGTTGTAAAAGTGTCAGATGGACCAGAGCAAGGGAGGGATGTGCTGGAGAGCAACCTTAAGTCTGGTATCAATGCCAGGTAAATCGCAGAAAAATTGCCAGGATTCTTGATTATATTAAGAGATCCCTGATTGGGGCTGGGAGATGGTTAAAGGATTAGGGTGCATGGTTTGCATGAGAAAGCCCTGCATCCAATATCTTGCTGAGATCCAACTTGTAAATACCCCCATGAGCACTACTGGATATGACCCCAAAACAAAAACAAACAAAATTGTAGGTTTTGAGGTTATTTTGTTTTTTGTTTTGTTTTGTTTTGTTGTTTTGGGGGATCACACCTGGCAGCACTCAGGGATTACTCCTGGCTCTATGCTCAGAAATCACTCCTGGCAGGCTCAGGACTACATGGGATGCTGGGATTCGAACCACTGTCCTTCTGCATGCCCTACCTCCATGCTCTCTCTCTGGCCTGCACATTGTTTTGTTTTGTTTTTTTTTTATAAACATTTATTTAAAAATATATAGAAAGAAGTACCGTTGTGTGAAAAATAGGTCCAAGCAATTGGCTTGGAAACAATCTAGTGGTATCTGGGAGAGAACAATAGAGAAAGATAAAATGGATCTGCCTGGGCTGAAGTAATAGTACACCAGGTAAGGTGTTTACTTGTGCATGGTAAATACTGACCAGGTATGGTCCATCACATCCCATATGGTGCCCCCAGCTCTTCAGGATTCCTGAGTTCAAAATCAGGAGTAACCCTTGAGCAATGTGGGGTGTGGCACAAAAGCAAATAAAAACAGTGTTTTTAAAACACCCAAATATGGAAAAAACAGAACTGCAGAGGAAGAGCAGACTATAGAAAGTGGATGATAGGTGCATGGAATTTTATTTTAATTTTTATTGCACTTTCATCTCTTTGAAATGATTTGTAATCAAGACTTTTGTAAGAACCTTTTCAATATTTGAATGTGTAAATAAAAATTGTCTTATTTTTAGTTACATGCATTTAATACTGCAGATTTCCTTCTAATCATTGCTTTAATTGCATTAAAATATTTGTATGTGTTTCGCTGTCAACATGTTCAAAATATGTTACTTCCTATATAAAAAAATTGACCTGCAAGTACTTAAAGACATGATTTAAAAATATCTAGGTCAAGGGGCTGCTTTGTTTTAAGTTCTATAACCTTACATTTAGGAGACATGGTGTTTATCTTTTTTTTTTTTTCAGATGTACCCTTTGACTTAGCATATGGTCAACTGTTGTAAATGTTTCAAGTACACTTTAAAATTATGTTTATTCTTTCATGCTCTGATCTACTATGGTTCAACAAATCCAATCCATCTGGTGTGTGTGTTTTTTTTAATATTCTATTTCTTTCTAATTTTGATTCTGCTTTCAGCTTGATTTATCAAATAACACATATTAATGGAGTGTATTAAAGCACTAAAATGTGTTTTTCATCACTTCTTTTTAAAATTATGACTACCTTTGTTATTATTAGGTTCACATTACTTTATTTTTAACTTTTAGCCCCATTTGCCTTAGTAGTGGTATTCTCCAGAGGTCATACCCTTTAGATGCTCATACACACCTGACAGTAATATAGCCAGAAATTGCTTGTAGTGCTGGGTCTCACAGAGAAGAGGAATTTCCAGTTCATACTCAGCATATGAGGGATTGAAATCAGAACTTGACACTGCAAGACTTTAGCCCCAGATTAGAAGTACATCTTCCTGGTCAACTGTTTTTATTATTATTATCACCATCACCATTATTATTGCTAACATTTTTATCTCTCTAGTCTTCCTAATACTCATCTTATATGTAGTGATAATTTTCATTCTCTTAACTGTCATGTCTTCCTTCCTCTCTTAAATATAACCATATTTTTCTTTTCACATTGAAGCAAGCTTATGGTTATAGATTATGTACTATTTTTATATAAATTATGTCTAACCTGATGTTTCAAAGGATTTTTCAAACCATAAAGTGTTCATTTCTGGAATTTTTGATCACTTTTAAAATATCTCTATCATAGGGTCTTTTTCTTTCTTTAGAATTTTGATTCTTGGGCTGGAGCAATAGTACAGTACATAGAGCATCTGCCATGCACATAGCTGACCTGGGTTCAATCATCAGCATCCCATCTGGTCCCCTAAATTCCTCAAGAAGTGATCCCTAAGCCCAGATTCAACAGTAACCACAAGTACAGCATAGGGTGTAACCTTCCCCAAAAAGAACTTTTATTCTTTTTAGTCCTTATTCAATTTAAACAGCTTTGCCTTGTAGTCTTTTCAAAGTAGTATTTCATATATAAATTTACTCTATGGTTTCTGTGCACTCACACATTTTTTTCTTTTGCAAGCATACTTATTTTGTCATGAACTCATTGTTTTTATGGATTTATTTTTTATCAGAATCATTGTGGTTGGGTACCAGGAGCATTTTTAGTGCAATATCACATTTGCTCCTGCTAGTGTCTTTTATTTTTTTCTCAAACAGCATGGCCACTGCAAATTCATATTATAAATTCAGAAAAGATTCTATTCTGTATTTTTTAATAACTAGGGCTGGATTTTCCCTTACAGATGTCCACAGTAGACAGATAAGCTCCTTTGTTTTTTGTATTCTTTAATAGACATTGTTCTTATCCACTTTAAGCATAATGACTTCCTAGAAGGATCTGAGTTACAACTCTTTTTGTGTGAACTCCATCTTAGTGACTACTCCCACTCAAGCTTCAGTTTAACTCCCAGCGCTACTTAGTAAACCTGACATGATAGCAAAGGATCAAATTAAGTAAATATTTAGTTTTAATTTCTATATCTGATTCTAGCTCAGCTATGCAGTTCGGAAAATATTTATATGCATATTCACCCACATGAGTGTAAACATCATTAAGCAAAGAACTTCTTTGCTTTTCCTCTATTCCAAAGCTTAGCTAAAAACCTGACACAGAGCAAGAACTCAGTCAATGTTGATGAAAAATAGGAATTAATAAATTTGCCACATCATCTCCATGTATGTACATTCTGAGGAAAGTGGCTTCAACATATATATATGGTATGGTCCAAAAACAAACCAAGAAATATATAGTGGAATTCTAATTTTTTGGTTTGTTTTTGGACCATACCTGGTGATGCTCAGGAGTTGCTCCTGGCTCTGCACTCAATAAACACTTTTGGTGGTGCTTAAGAGGTCATACAAGATGCCAGGGATAGAACCTATATCAGCTTATGTGCAAGGAAAGTGCCCTATGCACTGTACTATTGCTCTACCGTATAGTGGAATTCTTTTTATATTACTTAGCTACACCATGGAAACTTACTACCTGTCAAAACGAGTGCATTCTACCCCTTATGAATCTAGTAAAGCCTTAATCCTATGAGTCCTAACCCAATTACCTTAAACCTACCCTTCATTCTTTCCCCATTATCTCCTATTTCAAGCTTACTTTTTCTATTGGTAGCTCTTCCCCCAACACTACAATCAGTAGCCCTAGTTCTAGTGCCACCCGAAAACTGGTTCTCAAACTTCCCAGTCACAAACTCAGCACTCTTTGCTCTGAGACAGAGGATCCCACCAAGTACCCACTTGGAGATAACAACCTGAGACCAGGAATTTCATCTAATCCATGGCTTACCCCAAAGCCAAGATGGTTGGTTGTACGGCACAAAGGAAGAACTCAGTAAACATGTGTTGAATAAAATTAAAGATAAATGGGTACATTAAATAACATTCACCCATAAATGCACAATATGCAAATAAAACAGCTTGAAAGTACAAATACCTAAAATATGCAGCATAATGCTTTGCTGTATAATTTATATGTGGCTCTAGTGAAGCATTTCCTGATATATAATAATGCTGGAAGTTAAATACAAAACAAAGTAATAAACAAAAGTAAAGTCCTCTGATGTAAAAAAACAAAAAAGAGTGAGATAATACAGGGGCTAAGGCATTTACTTTCAGGTGGCCTACAAAGGTTCAGTCCCATCACCACTAGAGTCAGCTGAGTACCTCCAAGAGTGATTCCTAAGAACAAAGTCAGGAATAATCCATGAGTAGCTTTGGTCTGACTCAAACCACATTTTGCCTCCCCAAAATAGAGTGGGAGAAAGAGTAGACAGTAAAATTGAGGCAAGACCATTTTTCTCTAAGAATCTACCCCCAGTCTCCATTTCAATGAATAACAAAGCCCAAACATTTTTTAAAGAAATATTTTTCTTTTAGAATTCTGTAATCACACTTCTAGAACTGAATTAAGAAAAATAAATGGAGGGTCTTATTAAAAAAAACTTAATTGTGTTTAAAATCCACTAATCTCTGTTTCTAAACAAAGTTTTCTATAAAATAACCCACAAAAGTATCAATCTCAAAACAAAATTTTGCTAAGTCTTTTTTAAACATACAGAGGTCAGGTTCCAATTAATCACAAGAAGATACATATATGTGCACTCCAAAGAAACAACAACACAACACAAAACATGTTTCTGAAGGAGGCTTCTGAAACCGCTCTAAAATTTAATTAAACCTAAAAAAATAATAATGACAATGTCCTCTTCAAAAGAGCGAATACCCACCATCTCATTTGCTGAAATCCCAGTTACAAATACATAAAACTGGATGTTCTAAAATATGGTTTCATCTCAGGTTATTATGAAATAAAGGAACATGTGAAGCTGGTAGACCTACAGGCTTTTCTGAACTGAGAACTAAATTAGAACTCTGTGTGCAAGTTCCTGGGGGGAACTTTTTCCAAAGGAAACTCAGAGGTGGCAGACATCTCTGCTCAGCTATTCCCTCTCCACTTCATACTCCCTGAGGAGAAAACAAATTCTGAGTGTGGTAACTGGCAATGGTAAAATACCAGCATTTCAGACTCAATCTTCATTATATCTCTTCAGGCCACTCCTAAATGATCTTGTATTTGACTAAAAGAGAAATGTTCAAAATTTAGAACTAGTTTTAATACTGTACTATATTGTCTTGACAGTTTATTTACCTAGGGAAAAAGGTTAGGCAAGGAATAATATAATCATACAATTTGCAGCAACATGGATGAAACTAGAAGACATCATGTTAAATGAAATAAGCCAGAAGATGAAGGGTAAATACATAATTATATCACATATATATGATATTTAGAATAACTGCATGAAGATACTCAATGGTAAATGGTAGTTATCTCAAGCAGTTAGCCCCAGAGTATAGCTAGGAGAAGAAAAAGAACTGAGTAGAAGAGGAGAAACACAAAAATGTATATTTTCTTCTATAGTTTAAAGAGACCTTCAGCAACAGATATAGCTGTTTAAGCAGGTGTCCAATCAACTGCTCTTTATAGATGTCTAAGATAATTTCTAATGCTTTTATTCACAGATACAGGTACAGGTGCAGAATGTATTGGGAATCATGGACTTACACTACAGCGCTCACTATAAGAAATTCTAGTGTCTTAAATTTAATTTTTGTCCACAGTGGTACTTTGAGATATAGGTTGGTCTCCCTAGTTTTACATCACAGAGCTATATTTTATTAGATTCAAAAAACAATACTCATTAAAATAATGTCTTGACAAAAATTCTAATCTATTCATTTTCCTGGAGTCTCTTTTAGCTAGTACTCTTTGGGCATGCAGGATTTGGTCACATGTATTCTTTAGCTCTGGTAGTTTCTCTGTGATGATGTTCTTGACTGTTGATTCTTCCTGGAGATTTTCTTCTTGGGTCTCTGGAACTCCAATGATTTTAAGTTGTTTTTTGTTGAGCTTATCAAAGACTTCTATTTTCATCTGTTCATATTCTTTGAGTAATTTTTCCATTGTCTGTTCATTTGCTTTAAGGTTTTTTTTCCAATATCTTCTGCTGTATGATGTTGTTATGCATCTCATCTTCCAGCTCACTAATTCTATCCTCAGCTGCAGTTATCCTGTGGGAGAGCTTTTCCATTGAGTCTTCAATTCGTTTACTGAGGTTTTCCGACTTGTTATTTGACCTGATATTTCATTTCGGAGTTTTCTGATAGCTATCTTCATATTCTCTTGATTCTTACTAGTGTTCTGTTCTATACTTTCTTTGAGTTCTGTAAACATCCTCCATATTTCTTCTCTAAAATTTATATCTGAAAGACTAACTAGGTGGTTGGCCGTTGTCGGGTCATTAGAGTTGCCATCATCCTTCTCTATGCCTGATGTTGGTCTGTGTAGTTCCCCCGTGTCACGCTTGTATTGTGGGGTTTTCTACGTTGTGGTGGTATTCATTGGCTAGGTTCCACCCCTTGTGGTGGACTCATCTCAGAAGAAGTGAGCCCTGAGGGGATGGATGCCAGGGACTATAAAGGTCCCAGGCTGGAGCAAGCAGGGGGAAGCCTCAAAATGTCAGTTGTGCTTAAGAAGCCAAGTAGAGTCAGCTTTATCCAGTTTCTGGGCAGGGAAGACTCACCTCAGAAGGAGCGAGCCCTGAAGGGATGGATACCAGGGACGATCAAAGTTCCCAGGCTGAAGCAAGCAGGGGGAAGCCTCAAAATGTCTGCCATGCTTAAGAAGCCCAGCAGAGTCAGCTTTATCCACAGTTTCTGGGCAGGGAAGACCTCATTTTCTATTTGATTATGCCTGCATATACAATCTAATGTGTATGTCCACAGATAACAGTGAAATATGTTTTTATTGGACTCTTGCTAATGAGGGATATTTGAAAATATCTTAGCATTCCATGGATTTTTTTTCAGCTAGAAATCTTCCTAGGGAAGATTTTAGGGAATCCCATCCATGACTCTCAAGATGAAAAGCAATCTGACAGCTTGAGTTTCAAGTTGTAGAGGAATAAAATAGACCCGGCATCTGCCTAATAAGCCTTCGGATGCTTTTTTTTTTTTTTTTTTTTTCAGTTCACTACAGGTTTTCTGAGGAGTCTCAGGTGAAATTCTTGAAAGAAAAAGCTACAGAAAAGCAGACAAATTTTCGAGAATTTTCTGAATATTTTCACTGAAAGTGTGAGTTTATGTCTGAAAACATCATCTTTGATACATCTGGCTACTGGACCAAGAATAAAAACTCTTCAAGGCCCATGTGCATTTCAAGAAAAGAATGCAGCCTCTGGTTTCTCTACTCTCCTTTTTATTTTTTTCATTTTTTAGTTTGGTTTGGGGGGTGCATACTCAGCAATGCTTAGGAATTATTTCTGGCTCTACATTTAGGGATCACTTCTGCAGGACTTCCACATGTGGTACTGGGGACTGGACCTGGATTGACCACGTGCAAGACAATGTTCTTACCCTTTGTAACATCATTTCAATCACTATTCCTTTCTTTAAAAGCATGAAAACAGAGAATAAGGCAGGGTGCTTGCCTTGAACAAGTCTGTCCCAAATTTGAGACTTGGCATCCCATATGGTACCCTTAGCACAGTAGGAGTGATTCCTCAGAAAGCCAGGAGTAAGCCCTAAGCACTATCAGGTGTACAACACCAATAATAACCACAATAAAAACATGAAAACATAATACTAAGTGAAACAAAACCTAGAAAGTCACATAGTCTATTTCCATTTAAATAGCTAGACTATAGTGTCCAGTTGTTTGTTCAAACACTAGTCTAGATGTTACTATAAAAAAAAAACCCACAAATAGTCTGCTAAGACCTGCTGGGATTGATCCCTACTAAACACAGATCCTTGTAGTTTAAAAACTGAAAGAAAAGAAGAAAGGAAGGAAAGAAAGAAAGAAAGAAAGAAAGAAAGAAAGAAAGAAAGAAAGAAAGAAAGAAAGAAAGAAAGAAAGAAAGAAAGAAAGGAAGGAAGGAAGGAAGGAAGGAAGGAAGGAAGGAAGGAAGGAAGGAAGGAAGGAAGGAAGGAAGGAAGGAAGGAAGGAAGGAAGGAAGGAAGGAAGGAAGGAAGGAAGAAAGAAAGAAAGAAAGAAAGAAAGAAAGAAAGAAAGAAAGAAAGAAAGAAAGAAAGAAAGAAAGAAAGAAAGAAAGAAAGAAAGAAAGAAAGAAAGAAAGAAAGAAAGAAAGAAAGAAAAAGAAAGGAGGGAAGGAGAAAGAGAGAAAGAAAGAAAGAAAGAAAGAAAGAAAGAAAGAAAGAAAGAAAGAAAGAAAGAAAGAAAGAAAGAAAGAAAGAAAGAAAGAAAGAAAGAAAGAAGAAGGAAGGAAGGAAGGAAGGAAGGAAGGAAGGAAGGAAGGAAGGAAGGAAGAAAGGAAGAAAAGAAAGAAAGAAAGAAAGAAAGAAAGAAAGAAAGAAAGAAAGAAAGAAAGAAAGAAAGAAAGAAAGAAAGAAAAGAAAGAAAGAAAGAAAGAAAGAAAGAAAGAAAGAAAGAAAGAAAGAAAGAAAGAAAGAAAGAAAGAAAGAAAGAAAGAAAGAAAGAAAGAAAGAAAGAAAGAAAGAAAGAAAAAGAAAGAAAGAAAAGAAAGAAAGAAAAGGAGAGAAGGAAGAAAGAAAAAGAAATACAGACACCAGCAGGGGGAGCTGAATTCCCAAACATGTACTCCCATCCACATTCTCTCTAGGAAAACAGCAAAGGATGTGCTTTTCTAAAATCTAACACTCAAACACACATTAGCAAGAAATCAACATAAAGATAAAATATAGACTGCTCAAATAAAAAAATTTCTAATGGTAGAACATGTTTGTGCATTAGCTAAGCTATTGGAAACAAACCATCCACAATCATTTAAAAACTCTGATTTTTTTTTTTTTTTTTGCTTGTTCGGATATATTTATTGTGGATCATAAATATAGTTTTGTCACAGAAAATAGATCAACCTCTTAATTTTTAGATATTAATACTAATACGTTTTTGGATGAAGTATTATTTTAAAAGTATTTTAGAAATCTTTTTCAAAAATCTGAATCATTTCTTTATTTAAGCAATATAGCTACAGAAATGTTCATAGTGTGTTTCAGTCTAATATATACCACCCTTTACCAGTGTAACTTTCTCAGCACCAAATGTTCCCCATTTTCCTCTTCCCCCACCCACTTTTCTTTCTTCTTTTAATAATAATATCTTAATTTAAGCACTATGGTTACAAATATGTTTGTAATTGGGTTTCAGCAGCTTTCCTGCCAACATTGTCCCTCAGTTTTCTCATCCCCTATTCCCTGCCTGTCTTTGAGACAGGCACTGTATTTCTCTATCATTGTCACAGTAGTTGTTAGTGTTGTTATATCTCTAACTGCACTTACCACTCTTTGTGATAAGCTTCATATAATGGGCTGTTTCTTCTGGCCCTCTTTTCTATTGTCTCTGGATATTTTTACCATACTGTCTTATTTTTCTTATATCCAGAGACGAACGAGACCTTCTATGTTTATCCCTCTCCCTCTGACTCTAAAAGCCCTCATTTTTTAAAGGTCATGATAGTTTACCTGTTCTTGTCTTTCTGTTTGGCAGTCATAGCCAACAGTGCTCAGGGTTTATTCCTGACTCTGTGCTCAGGGATCATTCTGATGGGGCTTGGGAAGCAATCCGAGGTGTTGGGATCAAACCTCAGTCCTAGTAATCAAAGAAAAATTGAAGTGCTATTAGACATGTTAGAAAATAGTTACTCTCACCATCTTCAGAAAGTTTATGACATTAAAACTCTTAAAAATCTTCCCTAAGAACAACCTCTGTTGGCGAGGATGCGGTATAAAAGGCACACTCATCCATTGCTGGTGGGAATGCCCCCTAGTCCAACACCTATGGAGAACAGTCTGGAGAGTGCTCAAAGAACTCAGAATTGAGCTGCCATTTGACCCAACAATTGCTCTTCTAGGTATATACCCCCAAGTTGGAAGGACATTCATTCCAAAATACGTGTGCACCCCACTATTTATCGCCGCACTCGGTATAATAGCCAAGTCTTGGAACCAAACTCGATGTCCAAGAACAGATGAATGGATCATTAAGATTTGGTATTTATACACAATGGAATACTACATGGCAGTCAGAAATGATACAATCACAGAATTTGCAGCAACATGGATGGACCTAGAACATATTATGTTAAACGAAGTAAACCAGAAGACAAAAGATAAACACAAAATGATAGCGCTATTCTGAAGCACCTAGAACATACACCTTATATACAATTAATATTCAACAATCAAATAACAGGGTATAACAGGATAGAAACTCCAAACATGGTAATACTCAACGTATACTTGGGAGCAGTGCCCAAAATACATGAAAAAGGAACAACACAAACTATTGAATACACAATATACCACAAAGAAACCAGCAACAGTAGAAAGAGCAGCATAGAGAGAACAGGTAAGTAATCAGCCTTCTACTACAAAGACCCATAATAATCCCTTAGGGATCTTGCAGGGTTCCTCAAGCTTTTTAAACAGGGGACCAGTTCACTGTCCCTCAGACCATTGGAGGGTCTGATTATAGTAAGGACAAAAGTTATGAACGAATTCTTATGCACACTGCATATATCTTATTTTGCAATGAAGGAACAAAACAGATACATATACAATATATGGCCCGCAGGCCATAGTTTGAGGACCACTCTTATACAGGATCACAGGTAAAGTATACCACGGGAAATCACTGAATCCAAAGGAAACATCCCATAATACTATGTTTTAATGCCTTAATCTTACTATATTTAAAATAACCTCTCAGCTTTTCTGTCCACAGGCGTTCTTGGATACAAAGGGTGGACAAACTAAGATGGCATCTCGATGCTCACTCACACGAGATACCATACCCAGCTTGCACTACGAGAATGTCTTAAGAAAACTCTTTAACATACACTTTATCTCTAGGTTATACCTTTTTTTAGGATTTGAAGCATGTGACCAGTCCGACCACCGAAGCAGCAACTGTGATGTACAGACTTATACTACAGGCCCTACTCATAGAACACAGTCAAGGAAACTAGTATTCCCTTGCTATTATCTCCTCTCTTCTCACTACTTTCTTTTTCTTTTCTTCTCTTTTCTTTTTTTCTTTTCTCTTCTCCCTTTCTTTCTAATGTATTTTCTCTTTTCTTCTTTCCTACCCCTTCCATATACTTTCCCCTTTTCTCCCTTTGAAAATACAACTATCCCTTCACCCCTCAATCCCACCCAGACCTCCCACCGTATTAAAACTCTTCACCCTTAGTTCTTAATCCATTAGGCATCAAGACTGACCTCCTACCCCAACGAACCAGTTCCCAGCACCCAAGCGAAGGGACACCCAGTCAAACCCACACCTCGCCCAGCAAGAAAAGGCAACCAACTCGTCCCTGTGGACTCATGCTGCACGACCCTCCCTACCAACTCCCCCTAACGTGGACTGTTACTTGAAACTGGACTTAGCTCTAAAATTATCCCCAATGCAAGAACTCCTACAAGACCTCCCTGCCGCAAATCCTTTGCCAATTTCAAGAAGGTCAGGGGGAGTGATGGAAAGGTGCCTGGGAACCCACACACCACAAGAGAATCCCAAAAGACAATGGGGAAACCTATACTTCCAACCTAAGTATAAGACCTGTATTACACCACCTCTTTACCTGCTTTTCCCCAAAAGTAAGGTAGTCTCATGCATCACATGGTTCCTTTAATTATTTTGTTAATTCATTTTTTAAATGTTTGTTCTACGTATACATATGTGAGCATATATACTTTTATTTCTAATTTTATCTTGTTTGGATGTGTGACCTGTTTCTGTTTTCTTCTCTGCCCAGCCCCAAATGCTGGGCAATATAAAGTAGCACCATTTCTCCCTGCAAAGGCACACTAAAAAAAGGGGAACTCTTACACATAAAAAAGAGCTCTTATCTACTAGAGATAAGAACTCATACTTGTTTACAATACAGGGATATCTCCTACCTTGAAAATATGTCATGAGGACCCAACTTAGACCTCAGGTGATTTAGACACCATTCGTCCAGCCTTGAACCCTGGATCCCAGATATAGAATCGACACAGTTCTTCACAACAGCTACAGGAAACAAATTCCATCCGGGACATCCTTAATAACACTGGGCCACCAACAAGTGCCAGCTCTAATATGATATCCTGACAACAAAGAAAATGGGAACAACTTGACCTAAGAACCGGTTATCCTACCTCACCAGCTAACGATAAGACAAAATCAGAAGACTTGTCACCCTTTGGTCGGTCCAAAAGCCAAGATCGCGATTTACAGATGACTGGCTGCTAGAACCATGACTGGACTGAATATATCTTGAGACCAATAAAAAGCCCTAGTCTGGAATTTGAACTATGACCTGCACAATAACCATGATCCCTAGTTCCAAAGGTCCGGCAGAGACAATCTCAACGGAATGGGGCTTCTGGAAACACAATGAAAGACGCTATCCTAGGTTCCATTTTAGGATTAGTGCAAAGACCAAGACCACCAACCACAGAAGATGGATTAAAATGACACTGAGGGAACAGAACTTCTAGAACCACAAAGAAAGACTTCATCTTAAGTCCCACTCCTGGACCTGTGCAGATATTGAGATCTATAGATACAGAGGTCTTATTTCATCACCCAGGACGGAGCAGAAGTTTTCCAAACACCACGAAAGCACCACTGGTAGAGTAAATGAACCTGAACGGAGTCTATAGTTAATCCCGTGACAATTTACCCCAAGGGTGGAGAAACCCCATAGCGCTAAGGCCAAGTGAATTCCTTTTTGAATGACCCCAATATTTACTCTGCCAGTGCAGGAAGGAAAAAAAAAAGAAGGCAAAAAGCACAAAACATTTTTATTTTTTATATATTATATTTTTCTTCATTTATTATTATTATTATTTTTACTTACCTATCTACTTTTCGTCAATTTCTTTGTTTTGGTGTGGTTATTGAAATTGTTTTCCCCATTTATATTTATATTGTTGTTTTTTTTTCTTCTTTTCTTTTCTTTCTTTAGGTGCTCTGCCATGTTTTTTAACTCAAGACCATGGCTTTTTTTTGTGGTGCTTGTCGCTATCACGGGAGTGCTCACTGGATATTTGAGTCTTCTTTTTGTACTGTTGGGGTGTTTCACCTTCTTTTTCTCCTTCATCTCTCAAACCAACAATGAGAGCCTCTAGAAGGATTCCCCCCATTTTTGGGATATTAGATTTTTACCCCAGTTTATTACTTTTCTCTTCTTCAAATAAAACCACATAACTTGGGGCCGGGCGGTGGCGCTGGAGGTAAGGTGCCTGCCTTGCCTGCGCTAGCCTAGGACGGACCTCGGTTCGATCCCCCGGCGTCCCATATGGTCCCCCAAGAAGCCAGGAGCAACTTCTGAGCGCATAGCCAGCAGTAACCCCTGAGCGTCGCAGGGTGTGGCCCAAAAACCAAAAAAAAAAAAAAAACCCACATAACTTGAACTATGTAGTCCTTCGTACCAGTTAGAGGGTGAAATAAGGGAGGCACCAAGACCAAGACTACTAAGTAGTAAGCTAGGTACAGAAGGAACCACAATTTCTCGCATCCCCCGGGGTAAGGGAGGAGGATATGGAAGGTAGGATGAACACAGAGGTGTAGGGAGGACAAATCGGTGATGGGAACCCCCCTGATTTTATGTAAATGTGAACCTGTATTATTATTGTCAACAATATGTAAACCACTACGATCAAAATAAAATTATATATAAAAAATAAAATAAAGTTAAGAAATTTAAAAAAAATCTCCCCTAAATAATACATAAATGTAATTTAATAGAATCTAAACTTTAATAAAAACATTTTTAAATACTTAACAAGATTATTCTAATTTTCATCAAAAGATGAAAATGGACAAGGACCAGAGAGATAGTACAATGGTAGGGAGTTTGCCTTGTACATGGCTGACCCAGGACTGACAGGTGGTTCGATTCCTGGCATCCCACATGGTCCCCCACGTCTGCCAAGAGCAATTTCTGAGCACAGAGCCAGGAATAACTCCTGAGCACTGCTGGGTGTGACCCCTCCCAGCCCAAAAAAAGAATAAAAGGACAAAAAGACATTTAAAATACTGAAAAGTGATAAAAAGTTACATGAAGGAACTTAAACTTTTTGATTTTGCATCCATCACATTTTAGAGCACAAAAATTATCACAGTGTAACATAAGTGCAGAGGCAGATCTAAACATGATTGCACAGGCTTGGCTATTTCAGAGTTGATTAACTGTGAGAAAATAGCCTTGCTCTTCAAATCCTTCTCCTTTGAACATGTGTCTCACTTATTTGTTTTTGTCTTTACTTACATTTTCTACTCTAAGAAGCCTGTGTTCTTTCTTCAATATGTACCTCCTCTCTTTATTTGTCCTCACATCTTAACTAATTTTGTTCAATAAAAGCTATCTCGCAGATCTCCAATTTTAGAGGTCTGACTGAGACAATCGCAACTGAACGGGTCTTCCGGAAACATAACGAAAGACTTTATCCCAGGCTCCATCCTAGGAGCAACATAATGACCAAGACCAGCAACTACAGAAGATGGATTAAAACAACATTGAAGAAGCAGAACTGCTAGAAACACAAAGAAAGACTTCATCATAAGCTCCATTCCTTGAATGGCACAGTCACCAAGATTTCTAGATACAGAGGTCTGATTTTACCATCCAAGACGAAGCAGAAGTCTTCCATACACCACGAAAGCACCGAGGAGAGAGTAAATGATCATGCAAGGAGTCTATAGTTAATCCCATGACAGTACACTTCAGGGGTGGAGAAACCCTTTATCTCCTAGGCCAAGGGAATTCTCTTTATAATATCCCCAATAGTTACTGTGCCTATGCAGGGGGGGGGGGAAAGAAAAGAAAAGCACAAAACAATAATTTTCCACATATTTATTTATTGATTGATTGATTTTTTGACGTCTTTATTTTGGTGTAGATATTGAAGCTGATGTCTCCAATATTATTTTATTTTATTTTATCTTATCTTTCTCTTTCTTTTTGCACTCTGGCATGATTTGATTTCAGAACCAAGACTATTGTGTGGTGCTTGCTTTTATTGATGTACTGCTCACTGGTTATTTAATTTGATATTTCTTTATGTATTGTTGTGGTGTTTCAATTACCTTTTTCACATCCTCTCTCACTCCTCCCATTTTCAGCATATTTGACTTCTTTTTTTTCTCTTATTTTGTACCCCAATCTATTGCTTTTCTTTCCTTCAAAAAAACCACATAACTCGATTTATCTAGTTCTGCCTCTTAAATAGAGGGGGAAACTAGGGAGGGTACCAGGACCAAACAGATATATGATCACTAATAGTAAGCTAGACAAAGAGGGGACCACCTACTCTAGCAGCCCGGAAGTGGGGGGTGGTGGGGTATATGGATTGCAGAAAGGGAACTGGGATGGGGGAAGGACAAATTTGGTGATGGGTATTTCCTGATTCAATGTTAATATGTATCTAAAATAGTACTGTGAAAGATATGTAAGCCATTATGATCAAAACAAAAATTTAAAAAGTCAAGAATAATAAAATCCTAGTTACATGATAAAAAATTGAGCAAAATTTTTATTTAAGGCTATAAACATTTTAATAGAATTAACAATATGTTCATCTAATGTTTGCTGATAACGAAATTTGCTGTCTTGGGTTATGAGCTTCATGATCATTAAAAATGTATCCTTTTGTGGTTCTTTCTTTTTTGTATAAACATGTTGGGACTGATTATTGTGGATGGAAAATACACCTCATGAAAATTTATGTATAAAGAATAATAAACTTTCTTGTTTAATAAAGATATAAGGGTGGAAAAAAAGCTATCTTGCTTCACTAAAAAAACTACAAAATGTTTGATAATCATTATTTGGGGCAAAATGTTATATACATTGTGTTCTAAAATTAAATTCCAGATTAACTAAATACTGAAATACAATTACAAAATATATAATATATATGTATTTATGTGTGCAATATATTTATACATCTTTTTAAGTTAATTTTTAATTATGAGAACAATGATGCAAAGAGGACAAGGTAAAGTTACAGTGAAAGGACAATTGCCCATAAACAGAGTTCTCAGAAGAAATCCCCTTGCTGATGCCTAAATTTTGAACTTAAAGTCAAAGAACATTAAGAAAAATAGGGCAGAACTCATGTACAATTACTTTGTCCACAAGTCCCCAGATTGTAGTACATTATAACATTTCTTAGCAGTACACAAAACAATCCAAAGCCATGAGATTTATGTGACTCCTTAAACATTGAAGATATAGTATTTTTTTTATATTTTCATGCACATGCATATTAGTTTAAGTGAACATCAAAAGTTTAAGAGGTTTTTTTTTTAAGGGTTAGTCAAAAGAGCACAGTAAAAACGGTGTTAGAGTGGCAAATATTGTTTGTATCGGCCCACCAAAATATGGGGGACATTGAAAGGAAAATCCTTGGTCTAAATACAAGGAGACCCTACCCCTAAAGTTTCCTGGCATAAGACCAAATCTAGGCTCCAGGCAAACTAGTTTATTCAATTTAAGTCATTGTCTGTAGTCCAATACGGTTTTATTTTTCATGCAGTCTCTATTGTTGGCATCAGGTTTCTGTATTAAAGATCCTGGAATCTGTACATCCTACATTGAAGTCAGGCTGGTGTGGAGTATCCTCTAGTTTCACCTCACAATTAAGGGGCAATACAGAAAGCCCTGTCCAGTAAGCAGGTCATTGTTGTTGTTAAGTCTTCTCAGTGTTAAGGGAAGTCTCTTTTGAGTAGGTCGATGTCAGAGCAGCGGTAGGGTCTTTCCTGGTAGAGGATTGCCTCCAGGAGATGTTATAGACAACCTTGGATGTTTCGTAGATGTCTTCCCTAGATCAGGGGTAAATGGAGAATGTCCATTCTTCTGAGGCCTGTGCCAGGTTTTTATGTCAACATTCAGGGTGTAAGGTCCCATTGTACTACAAGATTTCCCATCTCTATTAGATAAGAACTTATTTTTTGTATGTATAGTATTTTCCCATTTTAGTGTGCCTATGCAAACAAGAAATAAAGCCACGTGGCAATATCAGAGTATATGGGAGCGTAAGAACACGTCCAACAATACCCATGACCGGGTTCAAACATTAGCATTAAATTGAGGGACTCTTTCACCAAATTCCCTATTGAACAGTTCAAAAAGAGAAGAAAAGATTGAAATAAAGGGGATGGAATCATCACTGTATAAGAAAATATTCAGCAAAAGTTATAGCCGTCAAAGAAAACACACATAAAATGTTGAAAAGACATACATATCCTTTTTATGCCTTTTGGAATAGTTAGGTGGCTGTTAACTCCAGGGCACCACTTTGGTCTGTGACTTTTTTTTTTATAATTACTTTATTTAAACACTGTAGTTACAAAACTGTTTCTGATTGAGTTTCTACAGATAGAATGTACATCACCTTTCACCAGGGGTTTCTCCCTCAACCAATGTTTTCAGTTTCTCTATTTCCCTTCCACACACATCACCCCATGCCTTCCTTTGGGGCAGGCATTTTACATCTCTCTCTCTCTCTCTCTCTCTCTCTCTCTCTCTCTCTCTCTCTCTCTCTCTCTCTCTCTCTCTCTCTCTCTCTCTCTCCTCTCTCTCTCTCACTCATTTAGTCTCTCACATCTATCTCTCTCTCCCTTTCTCCCCCTTTCTCTCCTTTTAGACACTGTGACTTGCACTATTGTTAATGAGATGGTACCATGCATATCACTTTATCTCCTTTCAGCACCCAGTTCTTGTCCAGATAGTTCCAACTATCATTGTTATGGTGTACCCTACTTTACCCTAACTGTTCTCTTTTGTTTTCTTTTTTTTTCCTTTGGGCCACACTCGGAGGTGCTCAGGGGTTACTCCTGGCTGTCTGCTCAGAAATAGCTCCTGGCAGGCACGGGGGACCATATGGGACACGGGATTCAAACCAACCACCTGGATCGGCTGCTTGCAAGACAAACACCGCTGTGCTATCTCTCCGGGCCCTACCCTAACTGTTCTCATGCTTTTTGTGGCAAGCTTTTATCATGGACTGATCCTCCTGGCCTTCTTCTCTATTGTCTTTAAATATTATTACCAAACTATTTTTTATTTTTCTTACATTCCATAGATGAGTAAGAATATTCTTTGTCTATCCCTCTCCTTCTGACTCATTTTACTCAGCATAATAATCTTGATATTCATCCATATAAGCAAATTTCATTACTTCATTTTTCCTAACAGCTGCATAATATTCCATTGCATAAATGTAGCAGTTTCTTTAATCATTCATCTGTTCTTTAGCACTTAGGTTTTTTCCAGAGTCTGGCTATTGTAAATAGTGCTGTGACAAACATAGGAATACAGAGGGCTTTTCTGATTGGCATTTTGGGATTCCTAGGGTATATATCTAGAATTGTTATTGCTGGATCATAGGAGATCTTAATTTCTAGGGGTTTTTGAGAAATATACATATTGTTTTCCAAAAAGACTATGCCAATCTACATTTCCACCAGCAGTGAATAAGAATCCCTTTATTCCCACATCCACACAAGCATTAGTAGATCTTGTTTTTTGTGATGTTTGCCAGCCTCTGTGTTGTGAAATAGTATCTCATTGTTTTGATTTTCATCTCCCTAATGATTAATAATGTGGATTATTCCTTTATATAAACATGCATAAAATCTCCATTTGATCAGCTTTTTTTATTATCAGCTCCCCCTATGAATATATAAAATCTCTCAAAACCACCACAAGAGGACTGGAGGTACAACAGCAGGTAAGGTGCTTGGTTTTCACATTATCAACCCAGGGCCCCCATCTCAATACCCCAAATATCCCCTGAATCAGTCAGGAGTGGTCCTATAAGAAGAGCCAAATGTAGGCCCCTGAACACTGCCTGGTGTGACCCAAAAACAAATCAGTAACTCACTGTATGAATCAGCACCTTTTATATTTTCACATTCATCTTCTACTTCTCTTGCAGGATGATATCCTTTTTTACTATCAATGGGTATTCTCCAGTAGAGAGTAGAAGATGGCTGTTAGTAGTTCTGAACATTTTTATCTATAATGAAGCAAAATTCTCCTCCAACACCAGTCGATAAAAACTCAGAACTTTTTATTTTTATTAATTATGAAATAAATCTGAGCATTAGAAGAGTTAGTACAGTTAGTACAGTGGTTAAGTCACCACTAGCCTTGCACATGGTTGAATCAAGTTCAATCCTTAGCACCCCATACCCTATTTGGTCCCCTAAATCCTGCCAGGAGTGATCACTGATCACAGCTGGATGTGGCCCAAAACAAAAATAAACCAAAAAAAAATGTTTGGACAAACAAAGAAATTAAGAAAATAGTAGTTCCTGGGGCCCGGAGAGATAGCACAGCGGCATTTGCCTTGCAAGCAGCCGATCCAGGACCTAAGGTGGTTGGTTCAAATCCCGGTGTCCCATGTGGTCCCCCGTGCCTGCCAGGAGCTATTTCTGAGCAGACAGCCAGGAGTAACCCCTGAGCACAGCCGGGTGTGGCCAAAAAAAAAAAAAAAAAAACAAAAAAGAAAAAAGAAAAGAAAATAGTAGTTGCAATAGTTTTGCTTCCATATGAACAAGGCTTGTTAGATCCATTGGATCTAACCTAATGTAATTATTATTTTAAGTCAGATATCAGATTTCAGATTATGTCATTTGTAAATATTATAGTATGTACATATAGAGGAGAAGGACAATGCTAGATTCACATCTAAGTTCCAAGAACCAATAAATGTCCTGTCATCTTTTAAATTTCTTCAATGACAAATGTTTTGGAGTATTCATTTGAATCCAATATTAATTAAGTTAAGGCTGTATTTGAATTAGGTTGGCTTGGTTACATGCTCATTCCTGTAGTAATCCCAGGGACACATGGGACTGATTCATTTAGTCATATGCCACACCCATGGTCAGGTGGAGAAGAATTGGGGTAAAAGGGAGGGGGCTGGAGAGTTGCAAACAACCCATCTAAAGCTATATTATTAGTGTTTTATTTTCTTATCACATCTCAGTAGTCTGGCCCAATAACATCTTGTTGCACTTCCAATGCAGTCTCAGACTGTTTGCTAAAAATTAGTCACCCCATGACTTTCTTCAGAGTTTTTCTGTATGTTTGCTTCTAGATTCGAGAAAGAGCTTCTCTGGTTCTTGTCTCCTCATCTGTGCTCCTTGATTCTGCCTCAGGTGTACTATCGTCGTGCAATTGTGGCTTTTTCAGGAGCAATCCTGCCAGTTGAACCCAGCTCACTGGGGTGGGGAACCTGATTTCTGCATAAAGTGAGCAGGCCCCATAAGCTGCTAAAAGTGATTCCTCTTAAATTTCTGGATCTATTGCTCAGGAGCTATATGTCTGCATTTTCATGCTGACTGTCTTACAACCAGTCCACCACATCTTTAATTAATCCCCACTTGTCCCCCTCAAGTGCTGACATGAATTGAGCTTTTCCTGTGTGGGTCGCTCACTGTAATTTCTGGTCCAAGAAGTCTCTTAGCTGACAAGATGCTTTATTAAAAGAATTTCCACATTCTCAAGTGTATATTCAAGGAAGCCTCAGTTCTGCATTGGCTTTATTTATGGATTACTAGCTCTAATACTCATCTAATACTCATAGATGCCATCATCATCAATTAAATATTAAGCATTTTCTGAAAATCTGAAGCAATTAACAAATAAAAAATGTGGAATTTTTTTCAGATGGAGTGAAAAGAGGTACCCAAGAACAAATTTTAATTTTGTAGTTTTTAGTAAAACAAGTTTAATTAGAAAAAAAACCCAAAAGTTTAATTGGAAGTAAAGGCAGCAGGAAAAAAAAAAAAGAGAGAGATGAATGCTCAAGAGAAATGTGGACTTGTCCAGAGTGGAAAAAAAAAATAGTACACAGCCTAGAATGGGGAAATGTGACCTGAAGTAAGAAATAAGTAAGTATACCTCATGGGACTCTGAGGGTAAATCTGCTAAAAACACATCTAAGTTTTTAAAACAATATGTATATTGGAGTCTGAGCAGATGTTCATGCAAAAGCTCTGTGTATGTTCGATCAAATCATTCTGATTTTGATCTGGCCTCACAGGTAGCTGGTTCATATAGGTTTGTAAATTTGTTTTCAGGGATAGTGAGAAAGCATAGTGACTCAGGTACTTGCCTAGCACATAGTTGACCCAGTATTAGCCCTAGAGTGCATATAATCCCCAAGCACCACCAGCAGTGATCCCTGAGCACAGAGCCAGAAGTAAACCCTGAACACTACCAGGTGTGCCCCCCCTCCAAAAAAACAAGGCATTAAATAATAAAGGCAAAACTATTATCACAACTATCTCTAAAAGAAACCTAGAGATAGGTCATATTCTTCATATAAATTTAAATTTGTAAGTACTTGAACTAATTCATCAGCTCTGATTTTCTCTCCATAGTCTGTTAATTTAGCACAATCATGCAACCTATCTTTGTTGTGAAAAGAGTTGACTCTTGGATGTCATGACAGATGGAAGGTCACACAAGGTTCAATTCGTTGGGGCCGGAGAGATAGCACAGCGGCGTTT
Organism: Suncus etruscus; assembly: GCF_024139225.1. Taxonomy (NCBI): domain Eukaryota; kingdom Metazoa; phylum Chordata; class Mammalia; order Eulipotyphla; family Soricidae; genus Suncus; species Suncus etruscus. Next base: position 127,603,786 of record NC_064851.1, read on the forward strand.
GCCCTGAAGCAGCAGACCCAGGACCTAAGGTGGTTGGTTCGAATTCCTGCGTCCCATATGGTCCCCCGTGCCTGCCAAGAGCTATTTCTGAGCAGATAGCCACGAGTAACCCCTGAGCACTGCCGGGTGTGGCCCAAAAACCAAAAAAAAAAAAAAAAAAAGAAAAGAAAAAACAAAAACAAAAACAACAACAAAGATTTGTTGTTCCAGTTGTGAAAAAAATCTGTTGAGAAACTTGCAAAGATCTTTTGAAAGATTCAGCATTCAGAACAGAGGACATGAATTTATAGGAAGTTAAAAGTACTTTATTTTGCTTTATTTTTATCAGGAGTACATTTTTTTATTAAGATCATTGTGAATTACATGTCTTTACAGTTGCATTTCAGGCATATAGTGACAGTGAATTAGGGACATTCGCACCACTAGTGTTGACCTCCCTCCAACATTGTTCCCAGCATGCATTCCTTATCTCCACCCTTTGCTTCGTGGACTACTAGTGTGGCATGTCCATTTTGTGTTTATCTTTTACTGTTTGGGTCTCTTGGTTCTACTGTTATTGACTTAGGCTTGGGTATTTAGATTTTTTTTCTTATTCAATGCTACGGATACCACTTGGTCCCTGGGACCCATCCCTATTTTTTCTTTTCTCAATTTGTAGAAAGATATAGAAATATGAGGCTGAACAAAATGATTCAAGTTCTAAGGTGGGATTCTATATCTAGTAGATATAAATAAAAATAAATGAATAAACTTTTACAAAGAGGGGGACAATCTAATTTTGAGGTGAAACTAGAGGATATTCCACATCATCCTGACTTCAATGTAGAATATGCACAGAATCCAGAATCTTTAACTATGGAAACCTGACACCAACAGCAACTGTGAAAAAAAAAGTTTATTGGCACCACAGACAATGATTTGGGTTGGTCAGCCTAGTATGCCTGGAGCCTAGAGTTGGTCTTATGCCAGAAAACTTCAGGGCTAAGGTCTCCATGTATTTAGGCCAAGGCTTTTTTTTTTTTCCATTTCCCCCATATTTTGCTTCTCCTATGCAAACAACAATTGCCACTCTAACACCATTTTCACTGTAGTTCTTTAACTCTTATCCTTAAAAAAAAAAAAATAGAAAAGCTTACTAAATCTTCTGCTAGGCCTTTAATGATTTAATTGGTAATTCAATTATTTTCAAAATTATACTGGCTACTGAACTATTTCCTTTCTCTTCCATCTCTTTAGTTTTTCTATTTTTTAAATAACTTTGCTTTTTTTCTGCCAGAAACACATGTATTATAATCAATTGTATCAACTTTGCAATGTATTTTCTTAAATAAATTTTAAAAAGGAGGGACAAGTGTGGCAAGATGATTTTTTTTTTTGCATAGGCATAGTAAACACTGGAGAAATTAGAAAGGAAATTTCCTTGGCCTAAGAGATACAGGGTATCTTCATCCATAAAGCGTACTGTCAAAAAACACTCTACAGGCTTCAGGCATGTCGGTTGTCCAACTCCAAGGTCTTTTTCTATAGTCCCAAGAGAAGTTCTGTTCAGTTTCAGTTGTCAAAGTCAATCTTTTGTAATTAGAGATCTTGGTTTTTGCACGGATCCTAGGCTGAAGCCTAGGGTAAAGTCTTTTTTTATGGTCCCAGGAAAAGTTCTGCTCAGTCACGGTTGTCATAGTCAGTCTTCTATAATTAGAAATCTTGGTTTTGGTACAGATCTTAGAACAAAGCATCTTCTGATTTCTTCTCACCATTAAGTGGTGGTCAGAGTATCATATGAATCTACCCTGGAGCAAGTTGATGCCAGAGTCATATTAGGACTTCTCCAAGGGGGAATTTGATTCCTGGTGCAGGTGCAGGAAACTGTGCTAGTTCTAATGTTGGGATCCAGGTTTTGGGGTGCACCATTGAAGTCTGATTAATTGAAGCCTAAGTCAAGTCTCCATGACTAATGTTCAGGGTGGGAGGTGCCTCTGCACTATAAAATTTATGGTTTCTTATCCCTATTAGGTAAAACTTCTATATATAAGATTTACCCATTTTAGTGTGCCTGTGCAGAAAGGAACAAAGCCATATTATATTATTGGTGCATTTTGGGGTTAAAAATATCAAGCTATACAGTCTCTATGCCATTGATTTGGCCTGAGGTTTTACCCCAAGCAGAATTTTCTACTAGAATCTCCCACTAATAAGATTTAGGGGAAAAAAAGGGGGGATGGCTGGGGCTGGAGCAGTGGTACAGAGCTATAAGGCATTTGCCTTGCTGGCGCTAGCCTAGAATGGACCACGGTTCAATCCCCCCAGTATCCCATATGGTCCCTCAAGCCAGGAGCAATTTCTGAGCACATAGCCAGGAGTAACCCCTGAGCATCCCTGAGTGTGCCCCCTCCCCCCAAAAAAAGGATGGGAAAAACTACCTCTACATAAGGAGATAAAAACTAAAAGTTATAAGTATTAAAAAATGTGTCTACAGAAACATACAAAGAAAATATAGAAATTCCCTTTAAGTCTTCTGAGATACTCTGAAGGGAGATAAAATCCAGGGAATTTTCATCCTGCTGCATGGTCTTGTGGAGACAGAGAAATGGTTTGGTTGGTAGTGTCCTCTATCTGGGGGTCTCTCTGGAGCCAAATTGTTAGCAAGCAACAGTCACAAGTAAAAGGGCCACATAGAATGCATCAGCACAGGCTATAGCTGCAGTTTCTTGCCTGAGAAAAAGATGGTGGCTTAAAGGGTGTCCTTTCACTTTAAGAGCCTGGTAGCAGCTTGCTGGGGGAGAAGGAAGGTCCCAGTTTCTGAGGAGTTAAGAACTGAGGGTAAAGGGATTAAATAAGTAGAGATAACAGATCAGGGGTAGGAGGTGAGAGACTAGGAGGGGTTTTGTAAAGTGGTGAATGGAGGGAGGAGAGATAATATATAACAAGGACTATATACAATATAGGGAGGGATTATGTACAATACAGATTAGAGGAGTCCACCACATATACCCTCACACCCACTTGTAGACAGATATTGGAGATCTATTTGTAAGATGTATTTGAAGGACTGACCCTAATGAGATGGCTCAGAGCACTTTGAAAAATGGGGTCATCACATCAGGGTTGGAAAGGTTTTCCAGTTTCTAGGCACTTCATCAATGTTGGGGGTAAACTTTGCTAAATAGAGTTTTTGGGGTTAAATTATGCTTGGAGTATTTTAGAATAAACATAAATTTCATGTCTAGAGTATTAAGCAATGTGGTAGTGAGCACTATAAAAGAGACTACTCCATGTAGTGAAAAGGGAAGTCATCACTACCCTGCCCCCACCAACCTTGGCGGATGTCCCGCCCTTAAGGAGGTCATCACTACCCCGCCCCCACCGATAACTTGTATTACCTTGGTGAATGTCCCGCCCTTAAGGAAGTCGTCACTGCCCCTTCCTTCCCCCTCCTCCTTCTTATGGTATATAAGAACCAATGTAGAATGCCATGTGGTTCTTTGCTTCTGTTTGGTTCTGAATGAGCATTGAACCCTGGCTGGCCAGAATAAAGAACCCCACTTGAGCTTTTGCCTAAGTAACTGTCTCTTCCTTTCTCCACATTGGAGCAGTATCTGGACTGCTGAACCTTTCATTGGTGAGCCAGCCAGGATTCCTTGATAGGCATGGAGCAGAGTGGTGAATGGACAACTCGGTGGGTTCTAAGCAGTGTCTTATGTTGTTGATCATAATTTAATGTGTGTTGGTTGTAATCTGATGTGTGTTGGAAATAGAAATTGGGAAATGGTTGTGTGATTGAGGGCTTGAGAGTCTCCACTCGACGTGGATTCCGGGTAGAATTAATAGTCCCCACTCAACGTGGATTCCGAGTGGTAGTGAACTGATGAGTTCAAAAACTATAGATCACGACTCTGGAGGGCCCCCAGGAGCTCGATTTTGTCACAGTGGGAAGACGTTCCCAGGCTTCCGCATTGAACCCTATTTCCTTTAATTGGAGATCTTTGTCTGTGGTTCTGTGTTCCGTGTTTTCTTTGTCTGATTTAAATATGGAGGGAAAATCTAAGAAAAAAAATGCTACCTCTCCTTAGGCCAGAAAAATTGTGTGTTAAACCGGCTTAGTTATTCTAGGTACATGGTGGAGGGTGACGGAGATTTTAAACTCTAGATTTCTCATGGCCATCAGGGATAAATTTTCCCTGGAGAATTTCTGGACTTTGCAATCACCCAAATTTCCTGCTACATGTTAAGGCCAGAAACTAACGGGGCTAATGGCTATTGTCCTCCCCAACTCACCTGGCTGGAAAATGTGGGAGTAGGTAAAGTAATGCCAGTGGGTCCTTTACATATCAAAGAAAAATTTAGTTAATTGTTTGGAAGTCAAAAAAAATTTTTTTGAGCATTTAAATTTCTAACTTAAAGGTTTCTTAAAATGAACAGTTGGGGGAAAATGTTGCAGATTATAGAGGTTGGCCTTTTTTTAAACAATACTGTTAACTTTGTGAATGCATGTTATTGTTACAGTATCTCAATTCCATGTCAAATTTATCTCACCAAACTTAATGGTGGATTTTAAGGTGGCTTAATGTGAAAATCTTGATGGTACTAGGTTGTGAATACCTAAAGAAAAAGTAATCAATAAAATCTGGTCCTGCTAGGTGCAAAAATATTCAGCAAAGTAATTCTAAACTGGCAGCAGACAATTTAAAGCTTTGTTCCTAGGGCCGTAATGCTAAATTCTAGTCTGAGTTCGGTGCACATGGCGGTTTTTAGCAGCAAAACCACTCCCAAAGGATGAGTGGAGAAGTTAAAAAAAAAAAAAAGAGAAGAGAAGAAGGAGCCTGAAGGTAGGGCATTTGCCTTGCATGCAGAAAGGAAAGTGGCTGAATACAAAAAGTTTAAGGATGTGCAAAAGAAATTAAAAATGTGTACTAGAAAAAAATCTGTATAATCAAACTAAATGATTATTATTGATATGCCTTTAGGTTAACATAAAAGAAGTGTAAATGTTTTTAAGCATGTTATAGGGTTCTCATGCTATTGAGTGAAGAATGGGGTAATAAGAAATCTAATGAACATTTAATAATAATAAAAGCTATTTTTAAGAAAAATAGTCAAGAACTTAAAAAATCATTAAGGTTCAGTTTAAAAGTTTTTTAAAATTGGTAATTGTTAATTATAAATTCTTTAAAAGTCTAAATCTTCCAGAAGTAGTGAGCATTCTTCCTGGTTTTCAGAATTAATTTGTGTAACATAAATTGCTGGTGCCTTCTGCTTATAAACCAAGGCCAGAAAACTAAGTAAAATTCTATTTTCTATATGGTTAAGTAATATTTACCTTTTCTCTTTTCCTAGAAGCTTTCAGTATCATTTTATGTCATGTCATTATGTTGCTTTGCACAAGATACAAGCAGATTGCTTTCCTCTCTGGATGAGGAGTAATACCCATGCAGACAGGAAATCCTAAAATTAGTGAGGGGACCCCAAAGCCCTCTTTCAGAGGGATAATTGGAATTGAGGTGGTGTGACAAGCAGGCACCCTTAAGCATTTGGTTGTAAAGACCGGAAAGATACTGAGATGAATGGCCTGAGTAAGAAAATTGAAGATTTCCTAGAAGATTGTAGAGAAACACTAACTGGCCACAGTCTGTGGGTCCTGCTCACACTGTCCACCCACAGTCTCAAGAGAAGAGGATTCAAGGTCAGTCTCTTCCAAATCTGAAGAGAAGTGGAACAGACAGGCCACCTCTGGAAGTTCCTGCAAGAGGGTGAGATGGCCACAGCCATTCAAGATCATCACACTAAACTGACCAACTCATCAAACAAACCTGAGTGACTGTGACACGATAAGCTTGCTGTGTCTACAACCTATCCTCAGAAAAGCTCTGTAAGTAATGGGGGTGCCCCAGATGGAGATTTCTCCAACAGTACTGTATATGTGCAAAGGAAAAAGCTAAGTTATTCAAATACCTGGTAAGGTACAAGGTAAAGGTGGAGAGAAAAACTATTTTTGTAGTTAATTAAAATTCTAGTGGGCCTAACTTAAAACCCACTTCTTTGAAGTAACTTATGTGAAAATTTTCTTACTAGTTATACTGAACCAGATCATAAACTGTAAATGCAAGCATTAGTCTGACTAAAGTAACTCAAAGCTGTGTTTATTAATAATACTATGATGCTTCAATTACTGGTGTTTAATTTATGCTATCATTACAGACAATAAGAACAGCTGTGCCATTCAAGTTGTTCCATTTATTGCTCCAGGGCCTGATTGGGTTAAGTAATATTCCCCTACCTAATTAATCTGATACTTTTCAGGTGTTAAGACTGCAAAAGTAAACCAGCTAACTGCTCATTTAGGAAAATATGATATTTCACCCTATCTAGAAATTGAAACTACTGTCCCCTGCCAGCCTGAAGTAGCTACAGAAAATTGATCTTCGACCACGTTCCCTTTAATGACTTCTAGGGTGATGAAATCTCTAGGAAAATATGAAGCAGAATGGTCATCAAAAAAAACTACCAGGGAAATATGGAGAAAAAGAAAGGCCACAGAAATTCATAAGCCAAGTTGACAATTAAAAATAACATTATGCCTATCTATCACAGAGGTTAAAGCAGGTAGCAAAAATAAACCAACCCTAACATTTAACAAAGATGGGTAGTATAAGGAAAGAAGCAAAAACTGTGCTTCCCTTGGTAATGTTAAAAGTAAGAAAATTATTACTAAATATGAAATTTCTTCATCTCTGTCTAACCCAGTGCGAAAAGGCAACTGAAGTTTAGGGCTCTATTGTTTTCTCTCTACCCCAACAGCCCTTTTAAGTTGCAGGATTAAAGAAAAGAACGCAGAAACCTCCTTATCTTTGGTGAAATTCACAGCCTGAACAAGAAGAAATCCCTGAAGATCCAGCTGAGTCAGCTCATAGGACCAGAACAAAAGGCAGACAGCCTGGTCTTCCTATAGCAGCAACCATACGGTGCTCCCACCCCCAATGTGTATGCTTTCTGAGCCTTATGATGTTTTCTCTCCCCCTTCCACTCCCCTAGCAGCTCGTCTGGCCGCCATCATTGCCCTACAAAGCCAAATCTGGAAGGGACTCAGACAGGCATATGAACCCAGAGAACTGACGGTACCTCACCCCTTCAAGCTGGGAGACCAGGTCCTGGTGAGACGGCACCACTCGCAGACACTAGATCCTAGGTGGAAAGGACGTTATGTCATCCTTCTGATCACCCTGCTGTTAAGGTGGACGGCATTGCTTCCTGGGTTCATGCCTCCCATCTAAAACCTGCCCCTGCTGATCTCAACCATGATGAATGGAAAGTGGAGCGCACTGAGAATCCCCTCAAGATTCTGGTATGGCAGGCACACTCCAGCCCTGATGTGCTCACTGACTCTGACAATGCTCCTCCTGGCACTTGCTGAGAAAGGACTCGATCAGGCCATACATCTGGATGAACTGGTAAAAAGACTATATGAAAACCCCTGTGACTTCAGGGGAGGCTATCAACTCAACAGTAGGCTTCTGTACACTCTCGATCAGTAGACTGTGGAACTAGAACTGCTTACCTCCAGTCCCCTACTTCTTCCCATGTGGGGGGGGGGGAGCCGGAATGTGTGTGTAAAGCAAAACCTCAGCCTTTGCCTCCCTCTTCGATGGGGAAATGCCTTGCTGGATGTGTGAAGCTTAATCAAGTTTACTCCCGGTGCTATAGGGATTATTAAGAGTGTACCAAAAATAACAAGGCATATCTGGTGGCCAAGCTCACTAAGACTTACAGGGGGAGCATGGGAGGGGAATGGACAGTTAATAGCCATAAGTCCCCCTACGAAGCCGCGAGTTGCATGGCCAAAATGGGAGACTTGGTCTGTTGGCCCCTAAAGGCGCCCATTCACATCTTGGATGGAGGGAGCCAACAGACCAGGAAAGAGAGAAGGAGGCTATAGACTGGGCTACAAAGGAGGTGGAGACCCTAATGCCTAAGTGGCCCTGGCATCCCTCCCTCCAACCCCGGATGCCTGCTGAGAAGTTAGATCTGAATATTCAGAACATCCTAGAAGAAACTCACAAACTTCTTAATTTCTCTAACCCTTCTTTAGCTGCTGATTGTTGGCTTTGTATGAAGATGGGGGAAAATTGGCCTCTGGCTGTCCCTGTCCGACTAGGTAATCTAACCTTTGCTTCTTTTAGTTGCACTTATGTCAAACACTTTAAGGTAGTCCCTCTTAGCTTTGAATCTTCTGTTTGCTATTCGCATAATGGCACCGAATCTGTAGACCTGGTCAGGTAGGAGCCGATTAGTGCTCAGAAGTCCTACCTGACCCCCACCCCCCCAGCCCAGGGTGCTTACCTCTGGGACCATTATGGATATGTGGGGGAAATTTGGCTTACTCTATTTTACCCCAAAACTGGACTGGAATTTGTGCCCCAGCATTAATACTTCCCAACATTGACATCATCCAGGGAACAGAGCCCATCCCTCTGCCTAGCATAGATCTCTTAGGCGGCACTCATCTGTCTCCATGAGCCATGGTGCTCCTGCCCCTACTGGTAGGGCTTGGGGTAGCAGGTGGATTAGCGACTGGGGGAGCAGGGCTAGCAATATCAATAGACAGGTATGACAAACTCTCGCAAAAGTTAATTTCAGATGTGGAGATGGTATATAAATCTATTAATGATCTGCAGGAACAGCTCGACTAGGTGGCTGAAGTGGTATTACAAAACAGGCGAGGATTAGATTTAATCTTGGCAGAGAAAGGAGAGCTTTGCGTGGCCTTTCAAGAAAAATGTTGTTTTTATACTAACAAATCAGAAATAGTGCGGGACAGAATCAGACACCATCAAGAGGCTGGCCAAAAGAAAAAAGGAGCTATTAGATGGTCCCTTATGGTCTTTATGGGGTGGGATTCTCCCCTATCTAATACCCCTACTGGGGCCCCTTTTGGGCCTCTTATTTCTGGTAGCCATTGGGCCATTCATAATCAATCGCCTCACTACATTTATTCGAGCTCAGGTTGGGGAAGTCAAGCTCATGGTATTATGCCAATAATACCAAGAATTAGCTCGCGCAGGTAATTCTGACCAGGAATATCAGGAGATGGAGGCCCCCTATCACACTGACTTCTAGGATTAGAAGCCTTACTACAAGAAGTGGGGATTGAAAAGGGAAGTCATCACTACCCTGCCCCCACCAACCTTAGGGGATGTCCTACCCTTAAGGAGGTCATCACTACCCCGCCCCCACCAATAACTCATATTACCTTGGCGGATGTCCCACCCTTAAGGAAGTCATCACTACCCCTTCTTTCCCCCTCCCCCTTCTTATGGTATATAAGAACAAACGTAGAACGCCACGTGGTCCTTTGCCTCTGTTTGGTTCTGAACGAGCATTGAACCTTGGCCGGCCAGAATAAAGAACCCCACTTGAGCTTTTGCCTGAGTAACTATTTCTTCATTTCTCCACGTTGGAGCAGTATCTGGACGGCCAAACCTTTAAGTAGTATCTTCTACTTGTGTTGTGTGTTCAGGTCCCTTACCTTTCAGGAAACTGACAGCATGGGCATTATAATAAATAGTAACATAGTTTGGATTGAAAGAAAAAGAAAAAATAATAATTTCTAAAAACATACTCAATAAACAGGGCCTGTAACAAAAGTCTATGGTGTATAATTGCCTATTTCAGTGGTCCCTATGTACAGGAGCATTAGATCATAATAGCAGACACCAGGAATATATTTTAACACTGAAGAGGAAGGGCACCTGCACTTTATAATGAAGTGCTGGCTCAAAATTCTCAACCACTCCAAGTTGTGTGTCCATGACAACTTTGTGTTCATATCCAATACAAAATTGGGTCAAGATTAGGCTGGCTCTTATCTTATCAAGATAAGGCAGTTCTACAAACTGCATTGAAGTGTATCAGGTGCATAGAGGAGTGCACTCACTCAGCAGCAGCACATTCCTTCCTACAGATGCATTAACTCAGAAATTCCCAAAGTAATGCCATTTGAACACTTTTTTAACATACATAAAGGGTTCTAATCATTGTGCAAAACTGGACTATTCAAAAGTAAAGAAGTCATAGAGATTTCTTTTTCAAACTCAAGTCAGCCACAAGAAAAGCAAGCCTCTTTCTTTTACTAGCTCTCCTTTCCCATTTTCTTCCTTTTTTATCAGCAGATAAAATCAGCAGAAATCTGGCAGATGAATCTCCAGGGCAGCATTTCCCAGTCTTATCTGAGTCTGGAATCCTTTAGCCAGAATAAAAACAATCTGTCTGACACTTTGAGGACAATACCAAGCTATGCTCTACTTGAGAACAAAGTTTCTCATCCATGCCTGCATCCTCATATCTAAAACAGTTAGAAAGGTAAAATTCTTATGCATTTCTAAAAAAAAAATTGCACTTTTTTCTTTTGGGGCAGTTGAGGGTAGAATTGTGCATACCCAACTGTGCTCAGGGAAATCATATGCAGTGCCAGATCAGCCTATCTCTTAGTCTTTGCACATTTTAACTTATTTAAATTGGTATATTTGAAAAAAATAAGGTCTAAAATTAACAACAAATAGGTTTCAGCTATTACTAAAACAATAAGAAACCAGATTTGGCAAGGCATAAATAAATGATAGACTGCCACATTTTCAGAGTTCTAGCAGTAAATGAAATAACACCAAATGGTTAGACAGTATAATCTCTGCCAGGGTAGTGTTAATTTCATGAGATCCAAGTCTCTTAGATTTACAACCTTGCCAGAAAAGCAAGGATCAAAGAGATAATACAGGGGTGAAGCACTTGATCTGCTGACCCCAGTTCAGAGCCTGGCAGTGCATGGTACCTAGAGCACCATAGGGAGTGATTACAGAGCAGTAAGTAGCACTCAAATAGTAGCAAGTGTTCCCCTACAATCAGCCAAATAAAGCCATTACTCTGTATGCAATTTGCTTCCATCAAGTTTAAAAATTCGTGAGTGGAGTGATGGTTCTATTTGTTTTGTTTTCTTAATTTGAAAGTTATGAGGACTCAAGCAAAACCATTGTGCTAAAACGCTTGTCTCACAAGTCTTCATATTTTTAACTAGCAATTCCACACTTCTGTTTCACAGAGAGCCCCTTGAATGAAGTTGTCAGCACATTTAAGGAGAAACTATGGCAACTATGACCTTTTCAGCTGGAGGTGTCAGCTGGAATCTCATGTGGACTTAAGACCCAGAGCTCCAGACCATAGATAGAAAAAGAAACTTGATTATGCTAAATTCTCTGGCAGCTAAAGAACAAGTTGAAGTGATAAAAACATATTTTGTGGGTAAGCCTTTCTGAACTAATAAAACATTTGATTCATTCTCCTTTCACTGAAACCCTAAGTAACTTATAGAATCTGAAAGAATATCAGGGAGTTATTATGTTCCACCTCAAGCCCTCAATTTTCTCAGCCATCTATTTCCCTTGTGAAAAGTTGCCATGGTGAGGTCTATTGCTCCTGCCGAGCACAACTACACACCTTTTGTCTAGAAAGGAAGAGGTTGAGAAAATATAAAAGAGCAATCATGTTTGCCATCTTGAATCAACGGTCCATTAGGGTGAAGCATCTTAGTGGATGTATTACAATTAAAATCCTACTTTTCTCACCTTCTGCTCATTAATAATGGTGTGGAGGATACTTTGAAGACATAATTTAAAACCTATGGGTGTTATTACTATAATTAGAGAAAATGAAAATATTCATGGAATTCTTTCTAACTCTGAGTTCATCGCTAGGAGCAAATAGAGGGCAATGTGTTTCTTTGAGTCATAAAAAGGAGAGGATTTTCATATTACAGTAACATGGAAATATTCAGTGGAGACTAAAACGCTGCATGAGGTGAGTTAAGAAAATCTAGAACATGCTTTGTCGGAGCCTTTATAGCAGAAAAGGGTACTGGAGAAATAGTACAGTGGGTAAGGTGTTTGCATTGTGTACAGCTGACCTAAATTCAATCCCCAGCATTCCATATGGTATCCCAAGAACCACCAGGAGTGATTCCTGAGTACAGAGCCAGGAATAACCCCTGAGCACAGCAGGGTGTGACCAAAAACAAACAAAGACACAAAAAACAAACAAAACAAAATAGGAACACTTTGAAAATGGGAAGAACAGGACAGTGGTGACAAATACCCTCTCTAAAACATAGGCAAGGATGAATACATCAGGGATACTTGTCACTGCAAAAATTTCCCCTCTGTCTCTCAAGTGATCTTTCCCAAGAAATTCTACTACATATTTATGTTTCTTGTGATTAATACCTTTTACAGGGCTGGAGAGATACAACAAGGGTTAAAGTAATCTTCTTGACTGTGACTGACACCATTTTGATCTCCAAAACTAAGTGTTGCCTACAGCCACCCCCCACAAACAGGTCAATTTTTTAAAAAACATAATCACTTTCCAATAGTTTTAATTCTGTAAAGTTTCTGAGCTGTTGTTTATCTGTGAAGCTATGTATACTTTCTTTAAACCTAAAAGTGATTCTGTCTGGGTGCCAATATTCTAGGTGAAGCATTCATTTCATTAAATTTTGTCACTATATCCCACCACTGCCTTCTGGCCTTCAGGGTATCTGTGACAGGTCTTCTGTAAATATTAAGTATGCTCCTTTAATTGTAATTTCCCTTTTTGATCTTGTTGCTTTGAGTATTCTATCCCTTGTGATTGTGATTAGTAATTGTGATTAGGATGTGATTTGGATGCTTTTCTTTGAGTCTCTTTTAACTGCTACTCTTTGGGTATGCAGGATTTGGTTGCATGCAATCTTTAGCTCTGGGATTCTCTGTAATGATGTGCTTGACTGTTGATTATTCCTGGAGATTATCTTCCTGGTATCTGGGACTCCAATGATTCTTATGTTGTTTTTTGTTGAGTTTATTAAAGACTTCTATTTTCATCCATTTACATTGAGTAATTTTTCCATTGTCTGATCATTTGCTTTAGGTTCTTTTCCAATCTCTTCTGCTGTATAGAGTTGTTTTGCACCTCATCTTCTAGCTCACTGATTCTGTCCTCAACTGCTCTTACTCTGTTGGAGAGGCTTTCTATTGAGGTTTTCATTTCATCTACAGAGTTTTTCAATCTTGTTATTTCAGTTTGGAGTTTTTTTTTATTTCTATCTTTGTGGTCTGTTCAGTTCAATCTATGCTTTATTTGAGTTCTATGAACATCCTCCATATTTCTACTTTAAATTCCTTATCTGAGAAGCTACCTAGGTGGTTGGTATTTTTCGGGTCATCAGAGCTGCCATCTTCATTTTCTATGCATGATGTTGTTCTGCATTGTTTCCCCATTGACAAACTTGTAGCATGCATTTTTCTACATGTTGAGGTGGGGTTCATAGGCTCTTTTTTGGGGAGGTTGGCCACACCTAGTGATGCTCAGGGGTTACTCCTAACTATGCACTCAGAAATCACTCCTGGCTTGGGGGACCATATGGGATGCCAGGGGATCAAACCAAAGTTCTTCCTAAGCTAGTGTGCGCAAGGTGACAGACACCTTAAGGCTTGCACCACCACTCCAGCCCTGGGTTCACAGGCTCTTCATGCATGTAGCCACAAAGCAAAGCAGAGCAGCTGTGCTGCTCTGGCTACACCCTTTGTGGGCAGAGTCAACCTACCTTGTGCAGAGTCCTAAGTAAATTATATCCACTGGAGACTTTCTTGGCTTGTGCTGGGCTCTGGGGGGATTATGGCCACTGGAGCCTTTCTTGGCTATCTTACACAGAAAAGCAGGAAACCAGGCATGGATTAAATCAGGAAATCAGGTCTGAGATTTCAATTTTGTACTTCAAGTGACAAATTCTTTCCAGCTGGCCTGAACTTCTGAGGTCTTGTGACTATCTGCCAATGACTGAGCACCCTCCTTCTTGCTCAGTACAACACAGTCATCTATACCCACTGCAAGTTGGTATCTCTTGCTGTCTGCACCCAGATTCCTCCAATAATTTTAATATGTATTTGGGCCACACTTAGCTGTGTTCTGGTTCTGTGCTCCCAGATAACTACTGGTGGAACTGGAGGAGGAAGGAAGGAACCATATCTGATGCCGAGGATCAAACTGAGTCAGTTTCATGCAAGGCAAATACCTTACCCACTATAATATCTCTCTGGCCCCACTTTTCCAATGTCTTCCCACTTTTTATTAGGGATGGGTCTGAGGTCACATTTAGCAGAGTGTTGGTTCTGAATCAGGGTTGGCTACATGCAAAGTAAAAGCCTTTCTTCTTGTACTATCTCTGGTGCCAGAATAAATATTCCAAAGAAGCAATGCAGAGAAAGCTAAGCAAATATCATTATAAGTGGTATCATTACAAGACCCTAGAATAATAAAAATTACAAAGCCAATTATGTTTGTTATTTTTAGGTTTTTTTGTTTGTGATTTCTTTGTTTGGGGAGCACATTCAGCTGTACTCAGTGGTTGTTCTTGAATCTGCACTTAGAAATAACTCCTTAGGCCAGAGTGGTGGTGCTAAAGGTAAGGCATCTGCTCACCTAGGACGGACCACAGTTCGATCCCCTAGTGTCCCATATGGTCCCCCAAGCCCGGAGAGCATAGCAGAAGTAACCCTTGAGCGTCACCAGGAGTGTTCCACCCCCCATAAAAAAGAAATAACTTCTTCTGGTGCACAGAGTGCCTGGGAATCAAACCCAGTTGGCCACATGCAAGGCGTATGCATTCCCTGCTGTACTATCTCTCCAGCCTGTTTTCTGTTTTTGGGTGTGTTTTGTTTGTTTGTTTTATACTTCAGATAATTTTCTGAAATCCAAAGCACATTCCTGTTGCAGGCTAACTTTGGTCTGCCAGATCTCGTTGACTGGATCTTGAGGTCTGGATGCATTAGAGGTCTTCTTTTGAAACTTGTTTAAGGAGAGTGGATACATGGGTGGTGAAATATAAAATATGAAGAAATGAGAGGTCACACAATAAATTGTATGGGAACACACATGCTAGAAGTATTAAAGGGTAAAACTTCAGTCTTAGGCATGAAAGAAATTTCTGCTTTGAAAAAAGGCAGAGGTTTTAGAAAACAAACATTAACAGTAGGCCTATTAGAATAAACATAATCTCACTGGCTAGGCCACTCAGGTGAAAAGGATCTTATGTAGGAAGTCTTGCATTTGAAAGAAAAGTAGTAAAACAAAAGATGGAAACTGCTTGGCTGCTATTTGAGAGCTGACACCAGAATGACAGGGTCTGAGGCTAGAAGTACAAAAGTTGCTTTTGAGTTATCAGAGAGCCAGGTCAAAGAAATGTAAATTTTGTACCTGGTTATGAGCTTCAAGACTCAGAGATTAGTTCCTGACTTGGCTTTTAGATGTAAATAGAGGTGACAGAAGAAAATTGTCTTAGTTTCGTTTTGGTACTGAGAATTAGCTGAGCAAAAGAATTTGATTAAAGCCATATTTTGGCTTGTCAATATACAAGGGAGAAATAAGCCAAATAATATGAAGGCAATATAGTGTCAGTACCAAGATATGTATTTCAGAAATATCTCTTCAAGAATTCCTCAACTCTCCATGCAAAGGCAAAGCTCCCTTAGCGGGCCTTTTGATGCAGTCCCTTGGGGAATTTTCAGTTCTCCATGCCAGGAAAATTTGGGGAATACATCTGACAGGCCTACTGAATCCTGCTTTAATATGGGAGATATGAAATTATTGTCAATGGCGTAGACACATTCCAGTCACTTTTGTTCATATTTTGTCCCAGGAAACTGGGGAGATATACAAGAATTAAGGTGCTTGAATTACATGCAGCCAGTTCTCATTCCCCAACACAAAGCACAGAGTAGCCCCCAAGCACCACAGGGTGTATTCCCTGACAAAACATTTTTCCTCCTGAAATGTCATATACATTTTATCTTAAAGTATATTTTCCAACAGTTTAATTGAATTTTTTATTCCTATTTTTATGTATAGGTTCCAATTGCATGTATTATGTCTTATAAATGGCTGTTGGCAATAGCTTTTCAGATGGACATCTTTAGGATGACTAGTAAACTAAAGAAGAAGAAATGAACAAAGAAGTCTGCACATCTTTGTTGGCTTTAATTTTTTAACCTCTCACCCAGTAGCTGAATCTACGATAAAAAAAATAATAGCCTTCACCAAAGCTGGCTAAAGTGGAAGGTTTTCATGTGTGGCTTGAAGCCATTTTCGAGTGCTACTTTGACTTTGGCTAATGGGCCATTTTATAAAGTACTTTTTCAGGCCTCTCTCTCTCTCTCTCTCTCTCTCTCTCTTTGCGTGGGCATCCTCCACCTATTTAATTACATGGCAGACAGGAGTAAAGAAGCATCTTTGGAAAGTCATCCAGGGATGCTGAGAGCCAATGAATCATTTCTGCAACACCACCTCTTCATTGCCACTCTAAATTATTCCTGTCTCTGGTTCCAGACTAGATTTGTCCTGTTTGCCTTTTGTTCTGTGACAGTACTACAGCTGATTCTCTTTTCTCTTTCTCAGGTTGCTAAACTTTCCCAAATCTTTTTCATATGACCTAAGCTATATATTCAGAATTTACTGAACTATATCAAATGATTGTGTTCTAAAGGAAAATAAAATCAATTCCCAAATGAGTATGTCGTCTAGTCTGAAGATTTAAAAAAAAAATTATTTAGAAGAATCTCCCAAGTGGTCTCCAGAGGCCCTAGGCCATTCCTAAAGATATTGGACATGAGGAAAAGCATGGTCAGTGTTCAAGGCTACCAGAGCTCAGTGGGAACCAGGAATCAAATTTAGCCTTGTGCATGAAAGTGGTTCACTTATGGGGCCAGAGTGGTGGAGCAGCAGTAGGGTATTTGCCTTGTAAGTGGCTAACCTAGGACGGATCAAAGTTTGATGCCCCGACATCTCCTGTGGTCCCCCAAGCCAGGAGCAATTTCTGAACACAGAGACAGGAGTAAACCCTGAGTGTCACCGTGCATTGCCCCCCACCCCCGCAAAAAAAGAAAAAGAAAAAAGAAGAAAGGAAGAAAGTGGTTCACTTCTTTAGAGCTATCTCCCTTGCTCCTTCAAGGACCAGAACGATAGTGTAAAGGATAAGGTGCTTGCCTTACTTGCAGCCAACCTCAGTTTAATCACCAGCACTCCATAGGGCACCCAGGAACCATCACGTGTGATTTCTGAGCATAGAGCCAGAGGCAAGACCCAAGAACTACTGGGTGTGGTTTAAAAAATATTTAAAAAAAGTAGAAAAGGAAAAAGAAATTCATCTTAAGGCTTTGTGAGTGCAGAGACAATTGAGTACATCAACCATATGTGTTTAGTTAGAAGGATTAACTAGATTCCTTAGCTGCCGCACTATTTCTGGAACCTATCCTATGACAAAAGAACATAACTCAGAAAATCATATGTTATCAACACGCTTCAGAACCACTGGCAAAGCCTATGAATTTAGAGACAATGTCTTTGGTGTATGTTTAAAGCAGTTTCAAAAACTTGTTTCATTTTATTTTCTGATTTACAGACTGTAATATTTACTATGCTTTTAAATTATGGAAACGTTAGAAATGGGAGATTTATGTTTTAATTCAAAATTTGTACATCATAGAAATGATAGAACACAATGTCTTAAGCTTAGTTATTTCCCATAGGCTTTTAAGGCATGATTCTTTTATTTTAGTAAAAATAGATTATCTCTATTGGAGGAAATTTACATAGAAAGATCTGAGGAAGAGAAGGAAAAGAATAAGTGTTAAGAGAAAACAGGAGCTGAAAAGAACAAACAAGCAAACATAGAGAGTTAAAAAATAAATGTGTTCAAGGAAGAAAATAGGCTTGAAAAAGCAAAGCCTGCATAATATTTTTACTGCTTGTTTTCCAAAAAATAGTAAGAGACAAATTTTGAAGGGAAAGAGCAGAATTAAAAATAACATTACTTCAGATTAATAGGTTAACAGAAAGAAGAGTCAACTAACAGGAAAAATAAAAATATTTTTTATTTTAGTTTTATCAATATCAAGGTAAAAATTGGAAAATACTAACCACATCTATATTGCATGGCCATTAGATAATCTGTGTCTGTACCTTTTTAGCTTTTCAGACCTTCCTGTACCTTCAGCTTTACCAATAACACATAATACACTTCTCAGAGCTCTGAACCAAATGTCTCGTTGGACTATTTTGTTTGCTTTGTTGTTGTAGTTGCTATTTGGAGATCTTCCAAGCAGTGCTCAAGAAGATCATTCCAACTGATGCTCAGCCCAGAACTATAAGAGTATAGCAGTGCTGAGGTTACCAGGGTCAACCCATCAGTGCTCAAGAGATCAAACATTGCCAGGTCAAATTCAGTATTTTTCCGATATCAGGCACAGAGTTAAGTTCTTTGAGTCATCTCTGCATTCTAGTTATACCTATTTAGTTTTATTCTATTACTTATAAATTTACTTAGTTTTTGCAGTGCATAGGATCAAACAAAGTTCTTTTGCATGCAAGATATTTGTTTTACTCCTGAGCCACATCCCTCACCTAAACAAATAATTCTTTTTTTTTCTTAATGGTTCTCTAAAGCTCCTCCCACCTCAGTGTTCAGGGTTTGGTCCTGGTGGTACTAGAGATCAATCATAGTCCTCATGCATGTGAAGCATGTACTCAACTCATTGAGCTACCTCTCTAGCCATGACTCATGAATATTTATCATTAGCTCATAACATCAATAGGCTTAACAGGAAGATTAGTCCATAGTAGAAACCTTGCCACAAAGCAGAGTGAGGGAATGCAGCCAGGGCAGAGACGTATGACAGTGGAAAATGATAGTGAGAAATGACCATTCTGAACAAGAACCACGTACTGAAAGGGCATAAAATCATATGCATAAAAAAAGCATATGCATGATGCCCTTTCAGTAACAATATTGCAAACATCAGTGCCTAAAAGGAAAAAAGAGGCAGGGAGGGAGGAAAGGATGAGAGAGAGAGAGAGAGAGAGAGAGAGAGAGAGAGAGAGAGAGAGAGAGAGAGAGAGAAGTGTCATAGAGGCAAGCTAGGGTGGGAGTGGGAGAAAAAGTGGGATGACATTGGTGGAGTGAAATGTACATTGGTGAAGGGATGGTACTGGAACATTGTCAAACTAAAACTCAACCATCAACAACATTGTAATGATTTATTTATCTCATTTTGCTCTTTCAATTTTATAAATAAAGGAAGGAAGGAAGGAAGGAAGGAAGGAAGGAAGGAAGGAAGGAAGGAAGGAAGGAAGGAAGGAAGGAAGGAAGGAAGGAAGGAAGGAAGGAAGGAAGGAAGGAAGGAAGGAGGAAGAGAAAATGTCAGCAATAAAGTGACAACAGGAGCTCATAAAGAAGACTAAGAAGGAATAGTCAGAAAGCTATGAGAAGTAGGACTCTTAGAAGAAGAGGCTTTCAAGAGATAGTTACAGAAGGTTGGCCTATATTTGATCCCTGGCACCACATACTACATGCCTACTAAAAGTAATCCTTGAGGAAAGAACCAGGAGTAAGCCCTGAACACTCTTGGGTGTGTCCAAAAAATAAAAATAAAACCCCCAAAAACCTAAATAAGTAAATAAATCTAGAAACAAGCTTCGAACTTGAAGTTCACTATAAAGCAGGTCTTTATAATAATGATGCATGAACTGTTAAAATAGTAGAAAGTTCTCAGGTCAGCACCATGATACAGTGATTAACACACTTGCTTTACATTCAACTGTGGTTAGCAACAATGGTTTGAATTCCAGCATTACATACATAGGATCCCCTGAGCACCACCAGGTATAATCACTGAGCACAGGCACTAGTGGCCCCTTCTATAGAGCATCTTTACCCTAAATTGCCCATAAAAATAGCTTGGCAGAGATTCCTTTGTATTTCATAACCTGATTCAGGTAC
Source organism: Suncus etruscus (assembly GCF_024139225.1). NCBI lineage: Eukaryota > Metazoa > Chordata > Mammalia > Eulipotyphla > Soricidae > Suncus > Suncus etruscus. The sequence goes on from NC_064851.1 coordinate 127,623,632, forward strand.
AACTAAACTAAGGTACGATCTAGATGTGTTATGTGACCTAGATAAAGCATAATGCAACATAATCAATCTTCCACTATACCCTGAGTCTATTACTGACATATCTTATTTCCTCAAGCAAACCAGCTGACATTTGTTTCATAGTAATTGTTTAATAACCTCATAGTTAGAAAGTTTGTAAATGCTTGAGAGAATACATAGTGGTCTCCAGGGAAGTTTAGGCTGCTAAAAAATGTGCTGAAAGGAATGAAGGGAATAGCTTAGTTTAGGAAGGGAAGGAACCTTGTTTTGAGCCAGCAATTAGACCATTCATTTATTTTCCCATTTATTTTTTATGTATTTGCACACTCACTCAAATTTATATCATCAAAGAAAAGTCTCATCTGCAAATAGAATATTTTTCTCTTAGTAATAGCAATTTGGGAGGCCAGAGCAATAGTTCAGAAAGTAGGGTGTTTGCCTTGCACACAGCCAACCCAAGCTGAACCTTCACACCCCATATCCCTCAAGCACTATCAAGAGTGATTCCTAAGTACTAGAGCTAGGAGTAAGCCCTGAGTACCATGGGTGTAGGAAAAACAGAACAAAACAAACAAACAAAAAGCAAGTTTCAGGGTCAGAAAGAACTTGTCTTGCATGTAAAACATGGGTTCAATCCCTGGCATCCCATACAGTTCCTTGAGCCCCAACAGGAGTGAACTCTTAGTACAAAACCAAGAATATCCCATGAGCACTGCAAAGTGTGTGCCTCATGAAGAATGAATCTCTGGTTTCTACCCTAACAGATAGAAATTGGTCATAAAGAACAATAAAAACATATGAACAAATATGATCAAATTTTCAAAATTGAGTATTTGATTAATCCCATATGAACCAACCAATAGCAACAACTTTTAACTGAGGCACATCTTTTCCATGTTTCTCTCACTTATTTTCCACAGATAGAATTATGACAAAGCATTCAAGACCTACTTTTGTTTCTTCAAAAAAACACATCATGCAAGAGCAACATCAAGTTTTCTAAAGGTAACAACGTTGGGAATAAAACCTTCAAAATAAACAGTACAATGAAGAACCTTGAAATTTTCAAGAAAATCTTACCATAGGAAAGAGGATTAGCTCTTACAAAGTTCAAAAGAGTGCAGATGTTTCCTAAAAGGCATACTTGAAATTTTCATCAACTAAGTGGCTATGACTTCATCTCTGTTCAGGTAAATTTATCTGTATTCAGGCTTTCAGTAATACCTTTAGGAACCTCAGGAATCAACAAACGTCAGGAGTTCTACATCAAGATAAGAATGATCTTAGTTAAAGTTAAATGAACAACTGGGTTACTAAATATCTGCTGAAGCTTCAAGACATTTTTGGTAATGATGTCAAGGGTATTAAATTTTCACTTTGAGGGTCCAGAGAGATAGCATGGAGGTAAGGCATTTGCCTTGCATGCAGGTTGGTGGTTCGAATCCTGGCATCCCATATGGTCCCCCGAGCCTGCCAGGAGTGATTTCTGAGCATAGAGCCAGGAGTAGCCTCTGAGTGTTGCTGGGTGTGACCCCAAAACAAACAAATAAACAAAAATTTTTTAATTTGAAACTCTTAAATACAGAGAAGCCAGGGAAATAGAAACCGAGTTGGTAAGGATCCATCACAGTAACAAGACTGCTTTGCAGTGGCACAGTGGTAGGGCATTTGCCTTGCACATGACTGGCCTAGAACAGACTGCAGTTCAATCCCCTGGCATCCCATAAGGTCCCCGGAGCCAGGAGCAATTTCTGAGCGCAGAGCCAAGACTGGCCCCTGAATGTCACTGGATGTGGCCCAAAAACAAAAATAAAACAAACAAAAACTATGTAGATAGGCCTAACATAACTGTAGTTTTTTGAAAATGTCTCTGTCTAGTTTTCTCTGTACCACATTCAAGTTCTCAGCTCTCACTTTTTAGTCTCTCTCACTCTCTCTTTATTTTCTCTCCTTTCCCTCCTTTTCACACTCCCTTCCTTTCTTCTTCCTATCATTTGAGATTCAAACTGAAAAAAATAAAAAAATTAATTCCATTCTATTTAATAAATTTGTGTTCCCAATTTACAACTATTGCAAAATAATCTTGAAGCAGAAAATGTGCCTAATAAATGTAGAAAAATAATAAGAAAAGCCCTGGGGAAAGAATTAAAAATTAAAATAAATTGGCAGGATTGACAAGTCTACCACATTATGCTAGCAATAATGAAAAGTGTTTTTGTTGGATGAATAATACATAATTTCTTCAGCTCAGATTGTTCTCTCCATATTTCTTCATTTTCCTTTGGTAAATAAACATAAATTACTTGTCAAAATTATGCTGCTGAGATTGTTGTTCAACAGTCAGTTGTAACATTTTAGAAAATGTTGGATAGGGGAAAAAATAATAGCAATCTCAGCCTTCCTAAGAAAGGAGCATCTTAATAAACTGTCCTTGAGGAAGAGCATTCATCTAGAAGAGCACTAATCTATTTCACAATCATCCAAATTATTATACCAGAACTTCTGGGGATGTCCATTTGTCCAAAATATGGCATTAAGAGGCTATTTGCATTTGAACTTCAGTTCTTCACCAAGAAGAGCAGAATGAGGTACTAATGAAGAGGAAAGCATCCAACCCCTTTATTACAATTTCAAAACTAAACTGAAGATACTGATCCAAATACAGATCCAAATCCATCTTCCACAACTTTTGATAGCTCTTTGATCTCACAGAGCAAGCTTCTATGCTAAGCAGTACCTCATGTCTTTGGCTCTGGGTAAGTTTATCAATCAACCTTGAACTCAAAACAGACATAACTCCTGCCAGTCTAAGACTGAAATAATATTTGGCATTATTGTCATCTGTTTCCAAGAGATTGCACCAGGGTTAAGATATGCAAGAAAACCTATTTTGGAAATAGGGCTGAGAAGAAAATAATGGAAGAAAATAGAGGAACAAACTATTGACATGAGGAGAAATGAAAGACCTGTTAACATTGCAAAAGTTTTGGAGCTGAAGAGAACTCAACAGCTAGAGTATGCTTTGCATGCAGGAGGCCTAGGTTCTAGCCTTAGCACAAAAGAATCCTCTGAGCACTGTCAGAAGAAATGCCTGAGGTTCCTTCCTGATGGCTGCAGAAGACTGCTGAGAAAGACCCCAGTCAACTTAATCAACTTAATCCCATTAAGGTTCACTGACCAGGTTTACTTACCAGGTTCACGGACAGGGTAGGCAGTCCCAGCCCACAAGGCAGTACCATCTCCTGCCTAATGCCTCCATATCCCTCCATTTTGGGCTTAATCAATTTGATCCTATTAAGGTTCATTGACCAGGTTCACCAACTAGGTTCATCGACCAGTAGAGAGGAGCTTGGCTGCTCTGTTTTGTAGTGTACATCTCCCAGCCCATGAACCCCACCATGACACGCAGTAAAAGTCACACTACAAGTGTGTTAATGGGGAAACAACACCGAACAACAGCATGCATAGAGAATGAAGATGGCAGCTCTGATGTCCCAGAGAGTACCAACCACAAGTTAACCTCTCACATGAGGAGTTTAGAGTACTAATATGGAGAATGCTCATAGAACTCAAAGAAAGAATAGATCAAACTAAAGAGAACACTAAGATAGAAATCAGAAAACTCCAAATTGAAATGACAGGACTGAAAAATTCAGTAGATGAAATTAAAAACTCAATGGAAAGCCTCTCCAACAGAGTAACAGCAGCAGAGGACAAAATCAGCAAGCTGGAAGATGAAATGCAAAACAACTTCATACAGCAGAAAATTCTGGAAAAGAATCTTAATGAAAACTATCAGACAATGGAAAAAATACTCAAAGAATGTGAATAGATAAATATAGAAGTCCTTGACAAATTCAACAGAAACAACATAAGAATCATTGGAGTTCCAGAGACCCAGGAAGAAAATCCACAGGAAGAATCAATAGTCAAGGACACCCTTACAGAGAAACTTCCAGAGCTAAAGATGGCAAGCAACCAAATCCTGTATGTCTGAAGAGTACCAGCTAAAAGAAGAAATGCCTGAGTTTAGAGCTGGCAGTAGTTCCCATGTACCACTGGTTTGATCCCAAAACAAATAAAACAAAAAGTTATCTTTGACTTTAAAAAGCCTTCTTAAATGCCTTTCCCACCAAGGAAAGTGAACTTCTTCATTTGAGGGCCGCTTTTTCCCCTCCTCATATTCCTACTGCCTAAGCATCTGTTATCCTCTGCTGAATTTATTACTCTTACATAAATTAAACTGTTCATAAATGAGACGCTAAAAATAATTAACAGATTTAACCACAGCTTAGTTTAATTTAAAATGTGAGTCATGACCCTATAGGTGGGCACAATACTGACTGAGGGAGCCATAAACACTTTTAAAGAAATCTATGATTTATTATTGTTATCATTAAAATATTCTTTTGGTGGTTTATGCCTATTGTTTATGCCTACTAGGTCACACTAAAAATTTTATGGCGGGGGCCGGAGAGATAGTATGGAGGTAAGCCATTTGCCTTGCATGCAGAAGGATGGTGGTTTGAATCCCAGCATCCCATATGGTCCCCCCGAGCCTGCCAGGAGCAATTTCTGAGCATAGAGCCAGGAGTAACCCCTGAGTGCTATCAGGTGTGACCCATAAACCAAAAAAAAAAAAAAGAAAGAAAGGAAGGAAGGAAGGAAGGAAGGAAGGAAGGAAGGAAGGAAGGAAGGAAGGAAGGAAGGGAAGGAAGGAAGGAAGGAAGGAAGGAAGGAAGGAAGGAAGGGAGGGAGGGAGGGAGGGAGGGAGGGAGGGAGGGAGGAGGGAGGAAAGAAAGAAAGAAAGAAAGAAAGAAAGAAAGAAAGAAAGAAAGAAAGAAAGAAAAGAAAGAAAGAAAGAAAGAAAGAAAGAAAGAAAGAAAGAAAGAAAGAAAGAAAGAAAGAAAGAAAGAAAGAAAGAAAGAAAGAAAGAGAAAGAAAGAAAGAAAGAAAGAGAAAGAAAGAAAGAAGAAAGAAAGAAAGAAAGAAGAAAGAAAGAAAGAAAGAAAGAAAGAAAGAAAGAAAGAAAGAAAGAAAGAAAGAAAGAAGAAAGAAAGAAAGAAAGAAAGAAAGAAAGAAAGAAAGAGAGAGAGAGAGAGAGAGAGAGAAAGAAAGAAAGAAAGAAAGAAAGAAAGAAAGATAGAAAGAAAGAAAGAAAGAAAGAAAGAAAGAAAGAAAGAAAGAAAGAAAGAAAGAAAGAAAGAAAGAAAGAAAGAAAGAAAGAAGTAATTTATGGCAAAATGGTGTGTTATATATGGAAAAAAAACTCAGGAAAAGTTTAATGACTCACCCAAATATTTATGAACTTTAAAATTAAAGTTAAAATTAAACTTTAAAACTTTAAAATTAGAGCCAGAGTGATAGTGCTGGTAGGCTGTTTGCCTTGCATGCTGCCAACCCAGGCATTCCATATATAGCATCCATATAGTCCCCTAAGCACCACAGGGGTAATATCTGAGTGTAGAGCCAGGAATAATCACTGAGCATCACTTGGTGTGGTCTTAAAACCAAAAAACAAAAACAAACAAACAAAAAACTGAATATAAATAGAAATTATAACAAGTTTCAAAAGCCTCAGTTGTCCTTTTCTTATTAGTGCTATCTGTATGGGTTATAGAAGTGGAGGGGATGATAGCTAGTGGTTAAAAAATAAACTAAGCTAATATAGAGACAAGAAAGATCCAGGATTTATGTTCAATCGTTTTAGCTAATTGATTTTCTCATCTCACTTTTTTTCAGAACTTTTATATATTATTGAATCTTTGAAACTCAGTGACATGAATATATATTATGCAATATATCCCTAGATAACACATCTGAATCTATACCTAGGTAATGTATATGTACTTTTCAAGTTAGCACTTTAAATCCAGGACCCTCTATGGGAGGATGGAGAGGGAACATGTCCATATGTTCTCAGAACTTACTTCTAGCTCTGCACATGGATTACTCCTGGTAATTTCAGGGAACCATATGGGATGCCAGGGATTGAGCCTGAAACAACTGCATGTAAAACAGGCTCCCTAACTGCTACACTACATTCTGACTCTCAAATCCATAAATTTACTTAAAGTTGAAGAAGCCTCACATGATGATACTTTGGCATTGTATATAGTGATCTATCTGACTAGTTAATCTATTGGATAACCTATAACAATGCTATATTATATAGCAATGGCTCTCAGAGTGGAAATTTTGATGTGTATTACTGGAGGTTTGAGGGTTGTATGAGAAATGTTTACTTTAATTAGGATTTTTCTGATTTTAATAAGACAAACATCTTTAAAAATATATGGGATACACTATAAAAGAATGATGAATTTAAATTCATTAAAATTCAAAATATTAAAGCAAGTGAAAAGGCACGATGGCAATTGCAAGAAGTTATTTGCAATATATGTATCTGTCAAAAAAATTCTGTTCAGAATAGAAGTCAACAGTTTGATCATAAAAGAATAACCAACATTAAAAAAAACTGGGTAAAAGTCTAAAAGACTTAAGTAGGCAATTCATAGGAGGATATACAAATGGTCTATAGCAAATAAAATAGGTTCTTAATATTGCCATGAGGGAAACAAAAATTAAATAAAAATTAAAGTGAGATATTACACACATCTCAGAGGAGCTAGAATGAAATAACTGAGATAACCAAGTTTGTCACACCTTGTTAATATTAATTTAAATATTTATACTTTGAAAAATGATTTACTTATACCTAATATAGTTCTACATAACTGTTCTATGATTTAGCAATTCCACTCCTATTTATTTAAGTAAAAACACTGATACTCATTTTCATTAAAACATTTTTGTAAGACTTATTCAGAATAGGGGAAAACTGAAAATGTGTTCAACAGAAACTGACTAATAGGCTTTGCTATATTCATAAAAACATTATATATAATAACACTTTGGCAAAAAATAACAAATCACATGCAACATGATTCAGTCTCAGAAAAATAATGTATAGTGCTTAAAAAGATTGTCCTGTATAATTACACTTACATGAGGTTCAAGAACATGCAAAACTTATCAATAATCAATAGAATTCAATTAACAGTCACTTCTACATTAATTTGGATATTAATTTGGAAATTTCAAGAGGAAGTCTTTGAGCATTCTAGAATTATTTGATAATTTAATCAGATTGTAAGTATACTTAAGGGCTCGCTTAAGACTTGAAAGAAATGTATAAATCATATTTTCATACGTCTTTTTAAAAGCCAGGGTGAAAATAAAGGCAGAGTGGAGTTCAAGTTTGAGACTGTTCTACAGCAAATACACTGCCATTAGGCACAGAAAAAGAAAAATACCCAACTTAACTCTTGAAAACTGAATTAAAGCTGCTTGATGTTAAATATGCATTTCTTAAATAGAAAATTAGTTGGTATTATAAATATTCACTGTTAGAGTATATTTAACATATTTAAACAGCATGCCCAATTCTCTTGCAATTAGAAAAGCAGTTTGTTTTATTTGCATAAGCTGACTTTAGCAAATAGCTCGATTTCTACCATGGCCATTCCAAAATAAATCTGAATTTCCTTCCTACATCATTTTCACTTCATTAATTAACATCTCATTTATAAGTACTCAACAGTTGAAGCATTTTCACAAATAGGGCAAACTAAAAATAAATGTGGACATATTTTGAACATCTTGGCAATACAAGTGGCCCTTCCTATTCTATTTCATTATTTCAAAATTCTTCCCCTGTGAAGCTTTCCTGACCTACTTAATCACAAGTAATGACTCCATACCTCATTCTTATAATATTTTGTTTTAATTTCTACCATCATACCTGGCTTCTAATAATTTTTTAATTGTGAATTCTTTGAAAACAGAGAATAAACCTTAGGAATCTTTTAATTCATTTGCCTTGGGAATTCCTGATCATTTGGCAGTTGTCTGTGGAATGGCTGAATTCCCTTGGGATTCATTCCGCAACCTTGAGAAGCCTCTGAATTTCCCCACACTTGCACTCACAGTTCCTTTCACCTGGAATATTTTTATTTCACACATACCTCCCCATTTGCTTCCTTCTGATAACTTCTGATTCTTTATGATTTCAGTACAGGAGTTTAGCATCTCAATTATTCCCTCTTGACTTACTATGGGCGAGGCACCTGCTTCCACAGAGCATCAGTGGCTGTCATCAAGCTCCAAGCACACCAAGTAGTTTTCTTCAGTGATTTTGCCTTCCAGTACTTATCCCAGACTCAAATCAATAGTACAGGCTTGAGAACCCACAAAAGATCAGAAACGCATATGATATTCAGAATAAAGGAACTTTGGGTAGAGGACACTGTTACCTCACCATCACCAAGGTAACCACACATCTATCTCATCAAGGAGTATCTGAACAGCAGAGCCTGCTTTGAGTGGAAGACTCTGGTATTGGCTCCAATGGGCCATATCAAGACATTCAGGTAACAACTAAATAGCCTAACTCAACCACTTGAAGACTCCAGAAGCTCACAAGATCATCTGCAGATTATTGACAATGATCCCCTTTACCTTTTCTCTAAAGACTTTTGTTCAACAAAGACAAAAGATCATAGAACCAATCCAAAACTTTTGTCATCTTCAAGAGAGATAGAGATAGATAAATAATAAATGATAGATAGATAGATAGATAGATGATGATGATGATAGATAGATAGATAGATAGATAGATAGATAGATAGATAGATAGATAGATAGATAGATGATAGATAGATAGATAGAGAAGAAAAATATATGCCAAAGACCGAAAGGAGAGAGAACATAGGGAGAATGAAACTAGGAAAATTGGTGGTAGGAAATGTGCCCTGGTGAAGATTGTAACTCAATCATGAACAATTTTATCTGTGGAAAAAAAAAACCTGTATATGAACAACCTTATAACTATAGTGTTTAAATATAAAAAATTAAATTAAAAATTTAAAAACTCAAAGAAACCATGGAACAGACAGCCAACAAGATTCAAGAGGATATGAGAATAGAAATGAGAAAATTTAAAACAGAACTAGGACAGAAAAATTTGGTAGGCAAAATGAAATACTCATTGTAAAACCTCACCAGAGTAATGGCTTCTAAGAATAGAATCAATGAACTAGAAGATGAGTTGCATAACACCTCCATTGAAAAATAGAAGTTGAAAAAGAGCTTTAAAATATCTGAACAGAAGATGGAAAAAATTCTCAAAATAAACAAACAGATGACAATAGTCCTTTGGGATAAATACAACAGGAACAACATAAAAATTGTGGTACAAGAGGGCCGGAGTGGGGGGGGAACTCTGAAGAAGCAACAATCAAAGATCTCATCTTTGAGAAGTTCCCAGAGCTAAAAAACTAGAACTCACATTTAGATGCATAAAACGTATCAGCTAAAAGAGATAAAAAGAAAATAATTCCAAGGCACAACTTAGTCACAATGATGAATACTACATATAGAGATAGAATACTAAAAGCAGCAAGGTCAAAAAGGGAATTTACATACACAGAATCAAACTGAAGATTTACAGCAAATTATCACAAGTAATCCTTCACGCCCAAAAATAGTGGTGGGTTATTGTGAAAACACAAATGAACACTTCACCAAGAATACTACTCCAAGCTAAAATTTCTTTCAAATCTGAAAGAAGGGTACACAGTCTCACTGATAAACAACAGCTCAGGAACTTTACCAACTTGAAGAAACATTAAGTTTCTTGATAGTTTCATCATGGATGTATAAATGTATGGGTGATGGATGGATGAGTGGATAGATAGAGGGAGATATAGAGACAGACAAAGATCGATGATGGATGGATAGATGAATGGATGATGAATGAATAGGTGGATAGATGGATGGATGGACAGGTAGATGACAGATAGATGATAAGAGAAAATAGATAGAAAGATAGATGATAGATAGATAAATAGATAGATAGATAGGTAAATAAGAGAAATAGGGCTGTCTCTTCCAAAAGCTGAACACACATTCTTCTCCAATGCATATGGGACATTCTCCAAGATTGACCACATAAGACATTACTTCTATAAAATCAAGAGAATAAAAATTGTATCCAACTATCTTCTCAGCCCATGATGCAGTGCAAATAGAGATAAATTACACAAAGAAATAGAGAAATAACTTTAATACCTGGAAATTAAAGGGGCCAGAGGAGAAAACTCAAAGAGGAAATAAAAATTTTCCTAGATACAAATGAGAATGAAGACATAAGTATTCAGAATTTGTGGGACACAGCAAAATCACAACATAAAAAAATTGGAAAATTAACAACAAAATAATTGAAAGCAGGCATAAGGAAGAAAATAATAAAACCCAGAGCATAAAATAATGAACTAGAAACCCAAAAAACAATCCAAATAATCAATGAAAGCGAGAGTTGTTTCTTTGAAAAAATAGATATGATCAACAAACCATTAGGAAGATTCACAAAGAGAGAGAAAAATGTAATAAATTAAATCACTAAATTGGGGGGGTATGTGGTATATACTACAGAAATTCAAAGTGTAATCAGAGACTACTTTGAGAATCTTTATACTACAAAGCAAGAAATACTAGAAGAAATCGATAGATTTTTTGGACTCCTATAACCTCTCAACGTTGAGCCAAGATAATATGAAATACCTGAATAAACATATCACTATTGAGGAAATTGAAATGATAATCAAAATGCTTCCCCCCAAAAAGAGCTCAGATCCAGATGGTTTCACTAGTGAATTCTCTCCAACCTTTAAAGAAGACCTACTCCCAATTCTTTTCGGGTTCTTACAGGAAACTGAAGAAAGAGAAACACTCCCAAATATTTTCTACGAAACTAATATCACCCTGTTACCTAATGCAAATAGAGATGCTCCCACCAAAAAAAAGAGAATTATTGGCCAATACCCTTGATGAACACAGATACAAAAATCCTTAATGAAATAATAGCATAGAATTCAACAGCTCATCAAGGAGGTCATACAACATGACCAAGTAAGATTCATTCCAGTCATGCAAGAATGGTTTAACATAAGCAAGTCAATCAATATAATATACCATATCAACAAAAGGAAAAATAAAAATCATATACAATCACAGCAATAGATGCAAAGAAAGCATTTGACAAGGTCCAGCACTTATTCATGATAAAAACTCTCAACAAAAGGGGAATTAAAGGAACCTTCCTCAGTATAGGCAAAGCTTTTTACCACATGGTATAGTAATCATTATATTCAATGAAGGACAATTAAAAGTCTTTCCTCTAAGACCTGGCACAAGCAAAGTTGTCCCCTCTTGCCACGTCTATTCAACATAGTCTTGAAAGTACTTGCCATAGTAGTTAGGCAAGAAAAGGATATCAAAGGCATCCACATATGAAAAGAAGAATTCAAGCTCCAACTGTTTGCAGATGACATGATAGTATAGTTAGAAAATCCTAAAGATTCTACAAAGAAAAGCTACTAAAAATAATTGATTTTTGATTGTGGAGTGAGTGAGAAATGGCTGCATGTGGGGGTTTCCAGGCAGAGTGCTGATTGCTCTACCTGCAGAGTCTCCACTGGGCTGTGCTTCTTCTGAGGAACTGAGCACCAGAAGGGAGCCCTGTCCTACCCTTCTCTGTCTTTCCTGAACTCTGGAAGCTCTCCTCAGAGCCCTGGGAAGCGAACCCCAAAGAAACTACATTCGGAAGCTACCCAGCGAGCCAGTGAGTGACTGAGAAATGGCTGCATGTGGGGGTTTCCAGGCAGAGTGCTGATTGCTCTACCTGCAGAGTCTCCACCTGGCTGTGCTTCTTCTGAGGAAACTGAGCACCGGAAGGGAGCCCTGTCCTACTCTTCTCTGTCTTTCCTGAACGCTGGAAGCTCTCCTCAGAGCCCTGGGAAGCGAACCCCAAAGAAACTACATTCGGGAGCTACCCAGCGAGCCAGTGAGTGACTGAGAAATGGCTGCATGTGGGGGTTTCTAGGCAGAGTGCTGATTGCTCTACCTGCAGAGTCTCCACCTGGCTGTGCTTCTTCTGAGGAAACTGAGCACCGGAAGGGAGCCCTGTCCTACTCTTCTCTGTCTTTTCTGAACTCTGGAAGCTCTCCTCAGAGCCCTGGGAAGCAAACCCCAAAGAAACTACATTCGGGAGCTACCCAGCGAGCCAGTGAGTGACTGAGAAATGGCTGCATGTGGGGGTTTCCAGGCAGAGTGCTGATTGCTCTACCTGCAGAGTCTCCACCGGGCTGTGCTTCTTCTGAGGAACTGAGTACCAGAAGGGAGCCCTGTCCTACCCTTCTCTGTCTTTCCTGAACTCTGGAAGCTCTCCTCAGAGCCCTGGGAAGCGAACCCCAAAGAAACTACATTTGGAAGCTACCCAGCGAACCAGAAACTGAGCACCTGAAGGGAGCCCTGCCCTACTCTTCTCTGTCTTTCCTAAACTCTGGAAGCTCTCCTCAGAGCCCTGGGAAGCGAACCCCAAAGAAACTACATTCGGGAGCTACCCAGTGAGCCAGTGAGTGAGTGAGAAATGGCTGCATGTGGGGGTTTCCAGGCAGAGTGCTGATTGCTCTACCTGCAGAGTCTCCACCTGGCTGTGCTTCTTCTGAGGAAACTGAGCACTGGAAGGGAGCCCTGTCCTACCCTTCTCTGTCTTTCCTGAACTCTGGAAGCTCTCCTCAGAGCCCTGGGAAGCGAACCCCAAAGAAACTACATTTGGAAGTTACCCAGTGAGCCAGTGACTCTCCTCAGAGTCCTGGGAAGTGAACCCCAAAAATACAGCATTCTGAAGCTGCCCAGCGAGCGAGTGAAAACTACGCCTGACCAGTGGGGCCCGACTGTGAAAAACTGTGAGCGCTGCCTGTGTGTGTCTCTCTGCTATCCTGTTGCATGAACCTCCTGAGAGTGGGCTGAAAAGAGGCTCCAGAAGGCACTTAGCTCCACTTCGCTACGCAGCCGTGCGCTCTTACTAAAAAAAGAACACCATCACAAGAAGAAAAAAACCACACTAAGAACTGTGCTGGATCACAGAAGCAAGAATTTCTCTCCAGACTGTCTTCTCTGCTGCGTGCTTGGGCCTAAGATTTGATCCTGTGTGAGGCTTCATCCACGGAGGACTCCCCTACCTTGGAGGCAAGTCGGCCCATCCAGAAAGGGCGGAGCCAGAGAAGTGTGTTGCCTGCATCATATAACCAATGAATACCACCACAACACGTAGAAAAAACCCACAATACAAGTGTGACAATGGGGAAACAACGCAGGCCAGCATCAGACATAGAGAATGAAGATGACAATTCTGATGACCAGTTAACGACCAACCAACTAATCAATCTCTCAGATAAGGACTTTAGAGTAGCAATATGGAATATACTCAAAGAACTCAAAGAAACCATGAATAGAATAGAACAGAACACTAATAAGAATCAAGAAAATATGAAGACAGAGATCACAAAACTCCAAACTGAAATAACATGTCAAATAACAGGCCTGAAAAAATCAGTAAATGAAGTGAATGACAAAATGGATAAGCTCTGGGACAGGGTATCAGAAGCTGAGAATAGACTTGGTGCTGTGGAAGATGAGATACATAACATTTCCATACAACAGGAGAGATTGAAAAAAAAAACTTAAAACAAATGAACAGACAATGGAAAAATTAGTCAAAGAATGGGAACAGATGAAAATAGAGGTCTATGATAAGATCAACAGAAACAATTTAAGAATCATTGGAGTCCCAGAGACCCAGGAAGAAAATTTCCAGGAAGAATCAACGGTCAAGAACATCATTAAAGAGAAACTCCCAGAGCTAAAGAATATATGTGATCAAATCCTGCATGCTCGAAGAGTACAAACCAAAAGAGACCCAAGAAAAACCACCCCAAGACACATCCTAGTCACAATGACAAATCCCACAGATAGAGACAGAATTCTGAAAACAGCAAGATCAAAAGGGGAAATTACATTCAAGCAAGCATCCTTGAGATTTACAGCAGACCTGTCACCAGAAACACTAAATGCCAGAAAGCAGTGGTGGATATTGTGACAAGACTGAATGAAATGAATGCTTCACCTAGAATACTGTACCCAGCAAAACTCACTTTCCGGTTTGACAGAAGAATACATGGTTTCACAGACAAAAAACAGCTCAGAAACTTTACAGACTCAAAACCAGTCTTAAGAGAAAAACTGAAAGACCTAATCTAAGACAAGACTGAGCATAAGACACACCAAATTTCGATATAAAGATGGCATTAAATCCCAGGACAATTCTTTCTCTCAACGTCAATAGACTAAATGCACCAGTTAAGAGACACAGAGTGGCTAAGTGGATCAAAAAACTCAATCCAACCTTCTGCTGCCTACAAGAAACGCACCTGAATAGTCAGAACAAACATAGACTCAAAATAAAAGGCTGGAGAAAAGTTATCCAAGCAAACAACACCCATAAAAAAGCTGGAGTGGCCATACTAATATCAGATAATGCAAACTTTATACTCAGGAAGGTTGTAAGGGACAAAGATGGACATTTTATATTAATCAAGGGGTATGTAGAGCAGGAAGAAATAACTCTCCTAAACATATATGCACCAAATGAGGGGCCAGCAAAATATTTAAAACAACTGTTGACAAATCTGAAAAACAATATCAATAACAACACAATAATTGTGGGGGACCTCAACACTGCTTTGTCAACACTGGATAGGTCAACCAGACTGAAACCCAACAAGAATATACTAGACCTGAGGAGAGAAATGGAAGAAAGAGGCCTAGTGGATATATATAGGACACTCCATCCCCAGAAACCTGGATACACATTCTTCTCCAATGTACATGGGACATTCTCCAGGATAGACTACATGCTGGCACATAAAACATACCTCCATAATATCAAGAGGATAGAAATTTTGCAGACTACCTTCGCTGACCACAAGGCTCTGAAATTATTTGTGAATTCCAAAGGGACTCAGAAGAAAAACTTTAACACCTGGAAGTTAAACAGCCTCATACTCAATAACCAGTGGGTCCGAGATGAAATCAAGAAGGAAATCAAAAGGTTCCTGGAAACAAATGACAATAAAGACACAAACTATCAGAACTTATGGGACACAGCAAAAGCAGTACTGAGAGGAAAATTTATAGCTTTGCAAGCACACATCAGGAAGGAAGAAGGAGCTTACCTGAGTAGCTTAATGACACAGCTAATAGAACTAGAAAGTACTCAACAAAAGGACCCAAAAATAGGAAGACAGAAGGAAATAACAAAGCTGAGAGCAGAAATCAACGAAGTGGAAACCCAAAAAACAATCCGAAAGATCAACGAAAGCAGAAGTTGGTTCTTCGAAAAAATAAACAAGATTGATAGACCACTGGCAAACCTAACAAAGAACGAGAGAGAGAGAAACTTGATAACTCATATTAGGAATGAAAAAGGAGAGATCACTACTGATATGACAGAGATTCAAAGGGTAATCAGAAACTACTTTGAAAAACTCTATGCCACTAAAAATGAGAACCTGGAAGAAATGGATAAATTCTTGGACTCTTATAATCTTCCACAGTTGAAAGAAGAGGATGTAGCATATCTAAGCACCCCCATCACCATTGATGAAATAAAAATGGTAATCAAAAGTCTGCCCAAAAACAAAAGCCCAGACCCAGATGGATTCACTAATGAATTCTATCAAACGTTCCAAGAGGAACTACTACCAATCCTGGCAAGACTCTTTCATGAATTTGAACAAGTGGAAACACTCCCAAATAGCTTTTATGAAGCCAACATCACCTTGATACCTAAACCAGACAGAGATGCTACGAAAAAAGAAAATTACAGACCAATATCGCTGATGAATGCAGATGCAAAGATCCTCAACAAAATCCTGGCAAATAGGATTCAATACCTCATTAAGAAGATCATCCACTACGATCAAGTAGGTTTCATCCCAGGAAAGCAAGGATGGTTTAACATCCGTAAGTCTATCAAAATAATACACAACATCAACAACAAGAAAAATAAAAACCACATGATTATATCAATAGATGCAGAGAAAGCATTTGACTAGGTCCAACACCCATTCTTGATCAAATCTCTCAGCAAGATGGGAATGGAAGGAACCTTTCTCAATATAGTTAAGGCCATCTACCACAAGCCAGAGGCAAATATTATCCTCAATGGAGAAAAACTAAAAGCCTTCCCTCTAAATTCTGGCACAAGACAAGGCTGTCCTCTCTCACCACTCCTAATCAACATAGCACTGGAAGTACTTGCTATAGCGATTAGGCAAGAAAAAGATATCAAGGGAATCCAGATAGGAAAGGAAGAAGTCAAGCTCTCACTGTTTGCAGATGACATGATGCTCTACTTAGAAAACCCTAAAGACTCTACCAAAAAGCTTCTAGAAACAATAGACTCATATAGCAAGGTGGCAGGCTACAAAATTAACACACAAAAATCAATGGCCTTTCTATACACCAATAGTAATAAGGAAGAAATACACATTAAGAAAACAACCCCATTCACAATAGTACCACACAAACTCAAATATCTTGGAATCAACTTGACTAAAAATGTGAAAGACCTGTACAAAGAAAACTATAAAACTCTGCTCCAAGAAATAAGAGAGGACACGCGGAAATGGAAACACATACCCTGCTCATGGATTGGCAGGATTAACATCATCAAAATGGCAATACTCCCCAAGGCGTTATACAGATTCAACGCTATCCCTCTAAAGATACCTATGACATTCTTCAAAGAGGTAGATCAGGCACTTTTGAAATTTGTTTGGAACAATAAACACCCTAGAATAGCTAAAGCAATCATTGGGAAAAAGAATATGGGAGGAATTACTTTCCCCAACTTTAAACTTTACTACAAAGCAATAGTTATCAAAACAGCATGGTATTGGAATAAGGACAGACCCTCAGATCAGTGGAATAGGCTTGAATACTCGGAAAATGTTCCCCAGACATACAATCACCTAATTTATGATAAAGGAGCAGGAAATCCTAAATGGAGCAAGGAAAGCCTCTTCAACAAGTGGTGTTGGCACAACTGGCTAGCCACTTGCAAAAAATTGAATTTAGACCCCCAGCTAACATCATGTACGAAGGTAAAATCCAAATGGATTAAAGACCTCGATATCCGACCCCAAACCATAAGATATATAGAACAACACATAGGCAAAACTCTCCAGGACATTGAGACTTCAGGCATCTTCAAGGAGGAAACTGCACTCTCCAAGCAAGTGAAACAGAGATTAACAGATGGGAATATATTAAGTTGAGAAGCTTCTGCACCTCAAAGGAAATAGTGCCCAGGATACAAGAGCCACCCACTGAGTGGGAGAATCTATTCACCCAATACCCATCAGACAAAGGGCTAATCTCCAAAATATACAAGGCACTGACAGAAATTTACAAGAAAAAAACATCTAATCCCATCAAAAAATGGGGAGAAGAAATGAACAGACACTTTGACAAAGAAGAAATACAAATGGCCAAAAGACACATGAAGAAATGCTCCACATCACTAATCATCAGAGAGATGCAAATCAAAACAACAATGAGATACCACCTCACACCACAGAGAATGGCACACATCACAAAGAATGAGAATAAACAGTGTTGGCGGGGATGTGGAGAGAAAGGAACCCTTATCCACTGCTGGTGGGAATGCCGTCTAGTTCAACCTTTATGGAAAGCAATATGGAGATTCCTCCAAAAACTGGAAATCGAGCTCCCATACGATCCAGCTATTCCACTCCTAGGAATATACCCTAAGAACACAAAAATACAATACAAAAATCCCTTCCCTACACCTATATTCATTGCAGCACTATTTACCATAGCAAGATTCTGGAAACAACCAAGATGCCCTTCAACAGATGAATGGCTAAAGAAACTGTGGTACATATACACAATGGAATATTATGCAGCTGTCAGGAGGGATGAAGTCATGAAATTTTCCTATACATGGATGTACACAGAATCTATTATGCTGAGTGAAATAAGTCAGAGAGAGAGAGAAAAACGCAGAATGGTCTCACTCATCTATGGGTTTTAAGAAAAATGAAAGACATTCTTGCAATAATAAATTTCAGACAAAAAAGAGAAAAGAGCTCGAAGTTCCAGCTCACCTCTCAGGAAGCTCACCACAAAGAGTGATGAGTTTAGTTAGAGAAATAACTACATTTTGAACTGTCCTATATTAAATGAGAATGTATGAGGGAAATGTAGAGCCTGTTTAGGGTACAGGCGGGGGTTGGGTGGGGAGGAGGGAGATTTGGGACTTGGGTGATGGGAATGTTGCACTGGTGATGGGTGGTGTTCCTTTTATGACTGAAACCCAAACACAATCATGTATGTAATCAAGGTGTTTAAATAAAAAAAAATCAACTGGAAAAAAAAATAATTGATTTTTATAGTAAAGTTTCAGGCTAAAAAATTAATACAAAAAACATGGCTTTTCTATATACAAATAATGAAAGAGAATAAAGAGATATTTTTCAAAATTTCAATCACATTTGTGCCTCAGAAAATCAAATACTTTGGAGTAAACTAAAGAGATGAAATAAATATACAAAAAAAAAAACTACAAAACAGTACTTCAAAAAATTAAAGAGGGAGCCAAGGTGATAGCACAGTGGTAGGGCATTTGCCTTGCACACAGCCAACTCAGATGAACCCAGGTTCGATCCCCGGTATCTCTTATAACCCCTTGAGCCTACCAGGAGTAATTTCTGAGCACAGAGCCAGGAGTAACTCCTGAGGGCAGCCAAGTGTAGTTACCCTAAAAAGAGAAATAAAAGAAGACACAAGGAAATGGAAATACATACCTTATTCATGGATTGGGAGAATTAATATCATTAAAATGAAAATATTGGGGCTGGACAGATAACACAGTAGTAGGGTGTTTTCCTTGCATTTTTCCAACCTAGGATGGATGGTGGTTCAAATCCCAGCATTCCATATGGTCCCCTGAGCCTTCCAGGGGCAATATTTGAGTGCAGAGCAGGAGTAACCCCTGAGTGCTGCCAGTGTGACCACAAAACAAAACAAACAAAAAGACAATATTTCCCAAAGCATTGTACAACTTTAATGCAATCTTTATAGTGATACCTATGACATTTTTCAAATATAAAGATCAAACCTTCATGAGATGCATATGAAATAATAAACCTCCACAAACAAAGCAATCCTTGGGATAAACAGATGGGAAGCATCACTTTTGCCAACTTTAAATTGTACTATAATTCATGCTATTAGAATAAAGATAGGCTCTCAGATCAATGGAATAGACTTGAATATACAGAGATAGATCCATATGTATAGAATCAATTAATCTTTGATAAAAGGGCAAGAAATACAAAGTGGAGCTGAAAAATCTCTTCAACAAGATGTGTTGGAAAAACTGGTCAACTCCATGCAGAAAAAAAGTAAACTCAGGCTTCTCTTTAATGCCATGCACAAAAGACAAATCAAAATGGTTTAATGATTTTAATGTCAACCTGAAACCATAAGATACAGAGAGTAAAATGTAGGCAGAACGCTACCATGATATTGAAACTGAAGACATAAATGGTGAAACACCATGGCTAAGCAAGTGGAAACAAAGATAAATAAATGAGTAAAATGAGTCAGAGGGAGAGGAATAGACAAAGAATTAACAGGCTCATTTGGGGGATATAAGAAAAGAAAAAGATAGTATGGTAATATCAAAGACAATATAGATAAGGGCCAACAAGACCAGTCCATGGTACAAAGCTTCCTACAAATAGCAGGAGAGTGCTATTAAGGCAGAGAGGGACCATTATAAAATGATAGATGGAAAGCATCACTCTAGACAAAGATTGTGTGCTGAAAGGAGATAGTTATAAGCATGCTACCACTCATAACAATAATGCAAACCACAGTGTCACCAGGAGTAATTTCTAAGTACAGAACCAGGAGAAACCCCTGAGCACCACTGGGTGTGGTTAAAAAATCATTATGAGACAGTTTAATGTGCAATGTTTAAAATGCAGTGAACCACCATGCAAAGTCTTTGGAATTAGAAATGCCCTATTTTGATGTATTGTTGATCCTGATATATTGATAACTACTCTGTGAGTGTACTGAAAAAGTTGGGTAACTATGGAGGTAATTAGAGACAGGAACTCTGAGTGTTCCATTCTATTCTGACCAAAGATTAATAGGTCATAAACAGAACAGATGAGTTAGACCTACTTGGTTGCCTGAGCAGGAAGGAAATGAGGCCAGAAAAAGAACCGATGGGAGACTTTGTGGAAATTAAACAGCATTTCTGTGAATGGGACCACAGAAGTAATTGAAGACTACATGAAACTTAAAACAAAGATTCTTACAAAAAGAATCTCCATCTGATCCAGACTCATAATATACTCTTCCAACTTCAATGTATTGGCATGAAGCACCCAATCAGGAAACTTCTTTGTCCCACAAGTTTGCTCTGTTGCCAGAAACTTTGCTATATATGTGGTTTTATATTCCTGCTCAGCACCATAATTTCAGGAGATTGCCAATAGCAGTCCATCCAACTTTTTGGACCTGAATTCTGAATAAGGAGGGACGCCCTTTTGTAAAAAGCCACATGGCAGGCTTCTTCTTGGGTTCTGAGCAGGGAGAAACACCATTTTGTAAGGACCACATGGTGTGGGCTACATTCTGGGGCTTCAGAAGCCTATTTCCATAGACCCTGCCTCAGTCTACCTGGCTGTACCAGGTAGCCTACCAGGGAAGGACAAGGGAGTAATAGGAAGATACCCCTAGACAAGAGTCAAACGTTTTAAGAATCATCAGAAAGCTGGAACCTCCCTATAGCCCTTCTCTATATAATCCTCATCATGACCTTGGGCGGGGCTCATTTCCTTCAGGGGATGGCCTCTGGCTGGCCAGGCTGGGGAATCTTGTGGGCAGACAGAGTAAAGTGTTAAAAACTTTATTCCAAGGGCCGGAGAGATAACATGGAGCTAAGGTGTTTTCCTTTCATTCAGAAGGTCATTGGTTCGAATCCCAACATCCCATATGGTCCCCAGAGCCTGCTAGGAGCGATTTCTGAGCGTGGAGCCAGGAGTAACCCCTGAGCGCTGCCGAGTGTTTCCCCCCCCCCCCAAAAGCCACTTTATTCCAGCTCTGTGGTCTCGTCCTTCTGCTCTGGAACCCTACACAACTTAATTAAATCTTTTTGCTTGTTCACCTTAGATAGTGTGTACTTAAAGATCAAGTAAACTCAGTTACAGTAGGACATCTGGACTGGACAAAGCCTATTTTGCATCCTGAACACCTCATGTGTGCTCCCAGAAACCAGAAACCTACAGGGTCACTACGTGGGGCAAACAGCTCCTTACATTCTGTGCCCCTATTGCCTAGTTTACCTTACCCAAATCTTACCATTCTCTGACAAACATGGACACACTAAATTTTGCCCTCCTCATGCTATTTTTTAAAAGTAAAAATCCTCAGAGATACACTAAAATGGAATTAAAATAAAAAGAAAAAACACCAGGGGAATTTCGATGACTAATTTGGCATTAAACACTGAAGCTAGTTAAACATGGAGATTGGTCTAATAAAAATATCATAATTTATTTTTAACAATGACAAAAGTGCTGAAAAGGGGGTGAAAAGAGGAAGATGAGGTTTGTGACTATTAAGTCTAGAAATGTTTATTAGAAATCCATTAGAAAGCTCCCCACTGAGTAGTGATATTAGGCTAGAGCCAAATAATAGAGATTGAAGGAGGCAGCCCAGTTTCAGATATATAGTGAACTCAGGTTAGAAGTACCAGGATGTGCTATGTGCCTGGCCAGTAGGCAAGAGAACACTGTTTAAAGCCTTTTTTTTTTTCCACTTTGTTCTCCGCATAGTGGGGTCCTTGTGTGACCTATGAGTCAGATGGAAAATAATCAGGCCACTCCAGAATCCTGATTGTACAATTAAACACAAAATAGTATATTCAAATAAAAAATGTCGCAAGAAACTATGCTACACCTTCCCTGTTGCTAAGTTGGATGAAAATGGCATACAAAGAGAATCTGGGCTCCATAGGCTCCAGGGACTCATCAGCCAGTCAGCCACAATATTGGAGAACCAATAATAACACAAGGAAAAATATGTGCAAATTTAATTTATTAGCAGCAACAGACTTACCCTATTCTATGACCACATGCAACAACAAATAAATCACAACTAAATATTTAACTGTTGCCATACACACAGAACTCACACCCAGCTTCTCCCAAAACAAAGACTTTGCCCTAGTTTCTTTTTCCCTTTACCCATCCCTTTTGAGATGTAAAAGACCCATCTAGGCTTGATTAGCATGAGATAACTAATTTTGTCAGTTACCTCTGCCCTTTTCCCCAAGTGAATTCAGCCTGTACAATAAAGTTTGGGAGGAAAGTTGGCTCTATCAGCCCAAGAGGCTGGAAGCCTCCTGTCCCCCATGTTCTTTCTCTCCCTTAACGACTATCTTGTTTTATTAATTATTGCAGTGACCCTGCTTCAGACCCATTGACCCAAAGATGGATTATGGCAAGTGGAGTCCTTACTTTTAAACATTAATCAAAACAAAAAGCAGAGATTGAAACACAACTTGAATAGATGAATATATAACCATCATTACAAAATGAAGCTACTTGACAGATTCTCTACTATAATTAATATGTTTCTAAAATATAATTATACATGGTCAGACACATGTATGCCCAGCCCCATATCATTCCCTCACAATTGTTTTTCCAAGTTTCAATAGCAGTCACTACAGAGACAGAGAAGAAATGACCTTGAGCACCCCAGAGTATGATCAAAATCCCCCCTAAAATAAACAAAAAGAAATAAAAATATAGTTATAATGTTCATTCTGGTAACAAATGCAAATAATCTTAGAAAAAGTAAAATGAAAACTGTCAGGTACAAATCCGTATACTTATTTATAACACTGCAGTCTCAGTGTTATAAATAGAAGTAATTGTTCCACTTGATGGTGTTCTAAACTGGACTTATTTGAACCATATGATATACAGATTTAGTCATGCAATTTATCTACTCAGTCCTCCTTTTGTCTTTTTTTCTTTCCTGGGTGGGAGCATCATGAGAAATGACCTAAGCAGTGCTCAGGATACCTGGGACCCCTCCCCACAATTCTCAGCCAACTAGGTCTGGTGATTCAATGCAAGGGTCCAAGAGAGCAGTTTCAGGAATTCCTTGGTCAATCAGCAGTGGTGGTTGGGTGCTTCCAATGTTACACTTGATATTTCTCAGGGAACCATGTGTTATCAGACATTCAACCAGGGTCAGCCAGCTGCAAGGCAAGGACGTTCACCTCTGTGTTATCTCTCTGGTTCCCTGTTTTTATTTTTTTTAATTGTTCTTGAAATAGATCAGCCCTCACATGAAGCTCTATCTCTGAACTACAGTCTCTAGTGCACACAGTATTCTTCCCAGGAACTTTATGCCACATATGAATACACATATGTTTCATATATATTCATAAACATTCTAACTCCTAACCTCTTTAATTAATTGTGTTTCTGAACTAGTTAATTCACCTACCTTCTTTTTTATGTTGTTTTGAGGCCACATCTTGGAAGTTCTCATTCTGGAAGGGTTCAGGGGTCATGTATTGTCAGTAATTGAACCTGTGGTCAACCACATGCAAGGCAAGTACCCCATCCACTAATCTAGCTTCAGTCTCTACTTCAAAATCTCTAATGCTGGCATCCTTTTTGTTTGTTTGTTTTGTTTTTTAGGCCACAGCCAGCAGCACTTAGGGGTTACTCCTGGCTCTGCACTCAGAAATTGCCCCTGGCAGGCTTGGGGGACCATATGGATGCCAGGAATCAAACCCAGGTCCATCTCTAGGTCTGCTGAGTGCAAGGCCAATGCCCTGTCTGCTGGTGCTATCTCTTTGGGCCCTGATGATAACATCTTATGTCAAAATTCAACCAAGTAAAACTCTCTATAATATAATACAATATAATAGTATTTAATATTATAAATAGAATTAAGCAATAATAAGCTGGACATTTAGAAGAACCAATTACTTATTCCTGGCCACAGAATAAATACCAAATATGTTAGTTGTACTTATGACAACAAAGTCTAATTATTAGCATAGAAAAGGAAAAGTTGGGGCCAAAGAGGTGGCACTAGAGGTAAGGCATCTGCTTTGCAAGCACTAGCCTAGGACAGAGAGCAATTCTATCCCCTGGCGTCCCATACGGTCCCCCCAAGCCAGAAGCTATTTCTGAGCACATAGCCAGGAGTAACCCCTGAGCATCAATGGGTGTGGTCCAAAAGCAAAAAAAAAGAAGAAGAAAGAAAGAAAGAAAGAAAGAAGAAGAAAGAAAAGAAAGAAAGAAAGAAAGAAAGAAAGAAAGAAAGAAAAAGAAAGAAAGAAAAGAAAGAAAGAAAGAAAGAAAGAAAAGAGAGAGAGAGAAAGAAAGAAAGAAAGAAAAAAGAAAGAAAGAAAGAAAGAAAGAAGAAAGAAAGAAAAAAAGAAAGAAAGGAAAGAAAGAAACAAAGAAAGAAAGAAAGAAAGAGAAAAAGAAAGAAAGAGACAAAGAATGAAAGAAAGAAAGAAAGAAAGAAAGAAAGAAAGAAAGAATGAAAGAAAAAAAAGAAAGAAAGAAAGAAAGAAAGAAAGACAGGAAAGAAAGAAAGAGAAGAGAAAGAGAGAAGAGAGAAAAAAAGAGAGAGAAAGAAAGAAAGAAAGAAAGAAAAAAGAAAGAAAAAAAGAAGAAAGAAAGAAGAAAGAAAGAAAGAAGAAAGAAAGAAAGAAAGAAAGAAAGAAAAAGAAGAAAGAAAGAAAGAAAGAAAGAAAGAAAGAAAGAAAGAAAGAAAGAAAGAAAAGAAAGAAAGAAAGAAAGAAAGAAAGAAAGAAAGAAAAAAAAGAAAGAAAGAAAGAAAAAAGAAAAGTAAAGCAAGACCTAATGTATATGGTAACCAATGTAGTTCATTAATGTTAAAATATATATACTAGGGCCCGGAGAGATAGCACAGCGGCATTTGCCTTGCAAGCAGCCGATCCAGGACCTCAGGTGGTTGGTTCAAATCCGGTGTCCCATATGGTCCCCCGTGCCTGTCAGGAGCTATTTCTGAGCAGACAGCCAGGAGTAACCCTGAGCACCGCCAGGTGTGGCCCAAAAACCAAAAATATATATACTATAGTAGGATCTGGACAGATAGTAAAAAAAACTATCTTGTATGTGATAGTCTTGTATGTGAAAAGCCTGAGTTTGAATCACAGAACCACATGACCCCAACCTCTGACTCAACACTTCACTGATACCCTCCAAGCTCTACTGGGTGCAACCCTGGTGGCCCAGCATGGCTGGGGTCAAGCATTATACCTCATATCACACAGCAGGACAAAGAATCAACAGAAATGTTCCCCAAATCAAATCCCCCTCACTACTGCTGGGAAAATATCTCAGATATATGTGCAGATAAGTTTTTATATATAATATGATAATGTCACAAAATATCAGCAAGTTTTATCTCTACTAAAGTAATAATAACCCACATGATAACTTTCAGTTTATTCCAAATTAATTTTTTAAAATCCTAGTTTAATGATGAATTTTATGCTCGTTCTATGAACATTTAACTCATTATAAAGAAAAATATCATCAAGTTGATTTATGAATAGATTATAAAATATATTATTATCTAAAAGCTTCTTATTATCAGTTGCATCAAAAGCATAAATTTGAGGAACATTTTTTTTGCTTTGTTTTGTTTTGGGGCCACACCGAATGGCGCTCAGGGGTTACTCCTGGTTCTGTGTTCAGAAATCGCTCCAGGCAGGCATGGGGGACCATTTGGGATTCCTGAATTCAAACAAACACCAGTCCTAGGTCGGCCACTTGCAAAGCAAATGCCCTACCACTGCGCTATCTCTCTAATCCCTGAGGATAACTTTTGATATAATGAAATATATTCTGACTTTGAGTTTGTTCTTGTTGTTGTTTTTAGTTCACACCTGGTGGGGCTCAGGAATTACTCCTTGTTCAAAAATCCCTTCTGGTAGGCTCAGGGAACCATATGGAATAAAACCATATGAGGATAAAACCAGGTCAGTTAACATTGCAAGGCAAAAATATCAGCTGTTCTATCCCTGCTTTAATTATTTTTATGTTAACAATAAATTTTACCTTAATTTTTGTTTGGCTATTTGGGGGCTCCACCCAGTGGTAATCAGCGCTTACTTTGCATATAGAGATCACTCCTGGTGAAGAGGGGTGTTCTTTACATGACTGAAACTCAACTGCAATCATATTTGCAATCAAGGTGTTTAAATAAAGGTATTAATAAAAAAAAAAAGACTTGAGTGTAGTTCTTTAGGATTTTGAAGTCCAGCCTCCTGATAACTAAGCCTTACAGGAGTCAAGAATGAATTTGTATTGCTGGACTGTGGCCATTAGCTTCACAGTGATTCTCTCAATGGGCAATCCCATTCTTTCGTTTTGTTTTGTTTTCATTTTCCAAAATACAATTTATTTCTATAATGAAGAACTAAAATATAGTTTTGAAAGTAGAATAAAAGTAGAAAAAATACTTGGGCCGGGCGGTGGCGCTGGAGGTAAGGTGCCTGCCTTGCCTGCGCTAGCCTAGGACAGACCGCAGTTCGATCCCCCGGTGCCCCATATGGTCCCCCAAGAAGCCAGGAGCAACTTCTGAGTGCATAGCCAGGAGTAACCCCTGAGCGTCACAGGGTGTGGCCCAAAAACCAAAAAAAAAAAAAAAAATACTTTAAATGTGCAACAGTAATTTTAGGGGAATAAAGGGTCAAGCAATATTTTACATATTATTAACTACACTGGAAAAAGCATAGCTACTTGTCATTTTTAATTAATAGTCATAATTTAAAACCAGTGTATAGTACCCGGTCACAGGCCTTTTGAAGACATCAATACAAAGTATATGTCTATGTTATTTTGAAGTCTGCTTTACTTCAGAGACGAATAACTTGGATATCCCCAAAGTCATAAGGATTGTCTTTACAAATTCAAACAGCCAGGAAGAAAGGTATACTTTCTAGTAAGTCAGTAGAAATAGAACAATCTTGCATTATCTTGGTCTAAAAGCTGGTAAATTCATGTGCCCTTAAAGCTTAGTATCTATCTGATGGATCTCAAATTTAGATACTAATCAAAAAATTATCTAATGAGTCTTCTTCATTCTTTCCCCAAAGTTTTACTAACAGTGAAGACATAGGTATCATGTGTATGCAAAATGTGTGTGAAGAGTAGACTGTTTGGTTACCAAGGGAGATGTCTTCAGGGCCCACTGCTGGCCTGGATAATTTCCACATAGCACCACTCTATTCACCAGGAAATCCCGGAGTCAGTGGATCTATCATGTGACAGGAAACCAAACTTGGCTGCTGACATCACTCAGCTTCCCTTTGATCTTCAGGAACTGTCTCTTGAATTTCAATCCATCCCCCTTAGAAAGTCGGAAATCAACCAAGATTTTCTCATCCATTTCTACCAAATTAATTTTAAAAATCAATTTATTGTTTCTCCTATCAGTTATTGATACAGTAACCTGATTCATGCAACTTTTCTTCCACTAATAACCCGATTTCTCACAAATCTCTTTCAGCAATTGATAAGATTTATTGGCATCCAACTTGATAAAGAACCGAGTCATTCTTTTCACTAAGTGCTGCCATGGGTTCTGTGAAAACCTCAGGGTACCAAGTAGTTGGCTATTGAGAAGCATGTGGTCAGGGCACGTGGGCTGGGAGAAGCTGATGCCCTGTATGCGTTTGCTGAGGTCTGAGGGGCTGCTGTCCCACAAGGACAGGGGAACTAGAAAACTTTACATTTTTTTCAGTGGAATCACTGTTCACTTGGGAGAAGTCTAAATTGGACCGAATATGCTTCGAGAACCCACTAGAAGAGTCTGGTATACCACCTGAAGTGCCCTAGGCCTTTTGGCCCCTTTCTTGAGTGTGAGTGGTTTGTAACATTGATCCTTTTTTTTTTTTTTTTTTTATGTATGGGATGGTGATCGTTAGGATGGATTCTCAACTAGGATCTTATGCAGCAGAGCTAGAGGAGCAGAATTGAATTTTTCCCCCCCAAGGGCTAAGGTCCCATTGCAGTTCTCCAGCCAACATTGCGGTGAGCACGATTGCCCCGGGCAATCCCATTCTAATAATTTATAAGAATGGGGGTTGGGGGACCGGAGAGATAGCATGGAGGCAATGTGTTTGCCTTGCATCAGAAGGTCGATGGTTCGAATCCCGGCATCCCATATGGTTCCCTGTGCCTGCCAGGAGCGATTTCTGAGCGTGGAGCCAGGAGTAACCCCTGAGCGTTGCTGGGTGTGACCCAAAAACAAACAAACAAACAAGAATGGGGGTCGGAGAGATAGTGAAGAGGTTCAGGCATTTGTCCTGCATGTGGCTGTAACAACAAACCTTGTTTGTCCCTGGTACCACAGATGGTCCCCAGAGTACTACTAAATATCCATCCTGAGCAGAGTTAGGAGTGCCTAAACACTATTGGGTTTCTCCCCCTAAAAAATAATGAAAGGAAGAAGTTGATCTAATAAAATGCTTATATTTTGAAATTATTTCTATGAGATCTCACATTTTATTCACTATCCAGGAGCCTGAGACTTTTGGATGAAATACAAATCACAAGCAAGAAATCATGAGCTTAAGGTAAAAACGTTTTTAGAAATCCAATAGTGTGTAGGATTCAAAAATCTTCCTTGTTCCTCTCCTAATTCCCCAAGTGGCTCTAGATGAGCAAGAAGCAGACATCTATTAAGCCACTGAAACTTGACAGTAATCCCTCTGAAATTAATACAGAAACAGGGTTTTAAAATGGAACATCATTACAACAAAACCCTAAAAGTTTGACCTGCTTTCAGCAGAGGGAGTTGAGGATTCTGGGGACAGAGATGGCAAACTGGAGATCTATGATGTGCAGAGACACGACATTTTAATGGCTACCTGAGATAGCCCTGACATAGTCTATGAGCCAGAAACCAAGGAGGGTGGAAAACGAGGTCAGCCATGCACAGCAATGGTTACAAACTCTGATTGCAGAATATTGGGAGAATTAGGGGATCTTGAGGAAAAATTGGTCAGTTGTAAGAAATAAATGAAAGGGATAGTTTAGAAATGTAAGGCCTTGAACGACTGGAAAAGGTGACTGTTCCTAGATACAAAGCAGCAAATATGAAAGTGAGAAAGATTTAGTGACAAAGCTAGTCAATAAATTCAAACAGGCTTTGTATTAGTAAAAATAAACCTCTCCTCTTTTAGGTCACTAAGATTTGCCAGTTGCCTTTTTTAAACAGTTAATGTTCCTTTAACTGATAAACATTTGAGTATTTAATAAATGAAATAGTCTTTATAACCAATAAATGTAGCATGTATGCATATATAAGTGTAAACAGATTCTAGAAGAACTATATCTTTTTTTTTCTCCCACCCCCAGAAGAACTATATCTTAGTTGAATAAAATCATTTGATTTTCCCAGGTTTTATTGAGGTTTTAATGAAACAATTTCAATTTTAACAGTGTTGCTAGAAGTATTAGTATTTGTACCAGCGATACTCAATATTTACTACTAAGATTGTTGTGATCCTTGATTTTAATTTTCAACATCTTCTATTTTTTCAGTTGCTGAAATTCTTGCTTTTTTTTATCAATGAATTCTAAAATTTAACTGTTTTCATACTCTGGTGAGAGTGAGAGTAAAGACATTTATTTATTTATTTATTTATTTATTTATTTATTTATTTATTTATTTATTGTTTTTTGTTTTTGATTTTTGGTCCACACCCGGCGGTGCTCAGGGGTTACTCCTGGCTGTCTGCTCAGAAATAGTTCCTGGCAGGCATGGGGGACCATATGGGACACCGGGATTCTAACCAACCACCTTTGGTTCTGGATTGGCTGCTTGCAAGGCAAACACTGTTGTGCTATCTCTCCTTGCCCTATTTTTTTAAATTTTTAATAATATTTTATTTAAACACCTTGATTACAAACATGATTCTGATTGGGTTTCAGTCATGTAAAGAACACCCCCATCACAAGTGCAACATTCCCATCACCAATGTCCCATGTCTCCCTCCTCCCCACCCCTGCCTGTACTCTAGACAGGCTTTCTATTTCCTTCAAACATACTCATTGTTAGGATAGTTTTCAATGTAGTTATTTCTCTAACTAAACTCATCACTCTATGTGGTGAGGTTCATGAAGTGAGCTGTAACTTTCAGCCCTCCTCTCTTTTGTCTCTGAAAATTATTGCAAGAATGTCTTTCATTTTTCTTAAAACCCATAGATGAGTGAGACCATTCTGCATCTTGCTCTCTCTCTCTGACTTATTTCACTCAGCATAATAGAGTCCATGTACATCCATGTATAGGAAAATTTCATGACTTCATCTCTCCTGATGGCTGCATAATATTCCATTGTGTATATGTACCACAGTTTCTTCAGCCAGTCATCTGTTGAAGGGCATCTTGGTTGTTTCCAGAGTCTTGCTATGGTAAATAGTGCTGCAATGAATATAGGTGTAAGGAAGGAATTTTGGGGCTTTTTTTTTTTTTTTTTGGTTTTTGGTTTTTGGGCCACACCTGGTGGTGCTCAGGGGTTACTCCTAGCTCTCTGCTCAGAAATAGTTCCTGGCAGGCATGGGGGACCATATGGGATACTGGGATTTGAACCAATCACCTTAGGTCCTGTATTGTCTGCTTGCAAGGCAAACACCACTGTGCTATCTCTCTGGCCCCAGGAAGGGATTTTTGTATTGTATTTTTGTGTTCCTAGGGTATATTCCTAGGTGTGGTATAGCTGGATTGTATGAAAGCTCAATTTCCAGTTTTTGGTGGGAGTAAAGACATTTAGGTTGAAAATAAATAAGAAATATTATTCCCATTACTAGGGCAAGAGAGATAGTGCAGTGGGGAGGTGCTTGCCTTGCAGGAAACTGACCCAGGTTCAATCTCCAGGATTTAATAATATGGTCCTCTGAACACTGCCAGTAGTAATTCCTGAACTGAGATCCAGAAACAAGCCATATCCAGTGTGATTCAAATCAAAACAAAACAAAACAAAACAAAAAATACAAGCATATTACCACCACCAAATTTCCATCACTTGTTTTTAAGCCTTTTTAAACACAGTTGGTAAGAACAAAATTAAATCTATCCAAAGGGAAAATGTAAAAGGCACTATAGAAATGCCAATCATCATTTTCATTATTATTTTAAGTGACTTTATACTTCTAGTTCTGTTGGTGAATTAAAATGTTAAGGTTTAACAATCTTGTCACAGTTGTTTTTCTCTTTACAAGTCATCCAACTTCTAATGATAGGGACATCTAAGTATTATGAAATGAAGAAACAGGTTAAAGTATATGGTTAGTGTGATACAAACAAATTTTGAAGCCAAAATTATTCCAAATAATATTCTTAGGCAAAGACCATAGCTCCATGTTAATAAACACATGCCTGATTCAAAGGAATTAAAAGCTATCTTTGGGGCCCGGAGAGATAGCACAGCGGCGTTTGCCTTGTAAGCAGCCAATCCAAGACCAAAGGTGGTTGGTTCGAATTCCAGTGTCCCATATGGTCCCCCGTGCCTGCCAGGAGAGGAGCTATTTCTGAGCAGACAGACAGGAGTAATTCCTGAGCACTGCCAGGTGTGGCCCCAAAAAAACAAAACAAAAAAAAACAAAAAAACAAAAAAAAGCTATCTTTAATAAATTTTGAAATAAAACAGGCTTCCATTAGATAAGCTAAATTAACATAATAGTACTGACATTTTTTTAGATTTTTAGTCTTACTAGATATGTAAATTATAGTGGGTAACTTACCTGTGAAGATCTTGAAAGGGTTATGCAGAAGTAATATATTATTTATTTTCAATTACTGCTGAAACCTGGAAAAATGTACTTCAATGAAACCTCTAAAATTTGAGCTCTCCTTACCTACCCACTGAGTCTTTCCAGACTGACATACATCATCTCTTTCCTGCATTAGAGCAATCACTTCCCTGGTGATCACTTAGATCTTGGCCTTGCCTACTGAATGATATAGAGCTGCCCATGTGGTCACTGTAAAATAAAAATTGAATCAAGTCACAGCTCTGCTCAAATCCCTCCTGTGACTCCCAATTTTACTTAGAGAAAAAAGCTAAAGATCCTCTGCTGTCCACAAGGCATTCTGCCTATGTTCTGGCTCCCCTGTTGCTCAGATCTTTTCCATTTCTGATCCCTACATTTCCTGCAACTGTTGTTGGGAACCCACTCTCCTCAATGACAAGTATCATCCACTTTCCCAAAAGTTCATATTCCTATTCAAGCAATTTGACTTCAGGAATGACTTAGATCAGTATGTTTTGGGGATCCAAAATAATTCTAAGGAGGATACTTTTGCAATAAAAGGTGAAAAGCATAAGTAATATCTGTCATTGGTTTAGCAACAATCTTTAGAGTGAGGGAGAGAACATACTGGATACAGAAAGGGTGGCATCACCAAGTTATTTTTCCCCTAGAAGCTATTTTATCCATATACATTTATAATAATTGCTTCTTTTTTATGTAAAATTTCATTTACAAAGGGTTTGATCAATGTTTCAGAAAGTGAGACAAACCTGGAGTCACAAGGTTAATACCAATCTTTAGGTGTTGACTTCAGTATCATTATTGTTCTGCTTCTCATAAACTGTCTTCCCTGAAATCCTACCTTGCAAACGACCAACCCAGTTCTAGCTCTGGCACCCATATGATTCCCAGAGCTCCACTTAGAGTGATCCCTGAGGGCAGAGGCAGGAGCAAGCCCTGAGCATTGCCAGGTGGCCCACAAACAAGCCTAAGAATGAAAGCTAAACTCCCAACCCTTCCATTCTCCTCCACTCTCTACGTCTACACCTTCTAACCTGCTTATTTTCTCCTTTGGAAACACATTTCATCTCCCAACATACTTTATAACTTATTTCATGTTATTTATTGCTTCTCCATATTCATCAAATATAAGATCCATAGGAATAGGTAATATTTACTTCATTCGTTGATGTATCCCCACTTCTTAAAACAGCCTGGTTCTCTGAGGCATTCAAAAGTATTTGATTAAATAATTAATAACTTGTTATTAAAATCTAACTTACTAATAAAATTAAAATAATGATTTATACAGGACACCTTGTTCATAGAAGACTCTGGTATATTTCCATTTTCTTTGCCTAAATAATAGTAACTTTATTATTAAAATTATTTTCCTGAAGTCTCCAATTTATAATCATTCATCATTGGTTATTTCTAAACTCAAGGCCAGCAGTTATTGATGTTTTCATATACTTGTGATAATGTAAAATGTGAAATTCATCACATAACATTTTTTTATTTAATTTTTATTTTGATCATAGTGGCTTACATATTGTTGACAATAATATTTTAGGTACATATTTACATAAAATCAGGGGGGATTTCCATCACCAATTTGTCCTCCCTACACCTCCATTTTTGTCCTACCTCCCATATGCTCTTCCCTCACCCCCAGGGATGCCAGAATATGTTGTCCCCTCTGTATCTAGCCTAATACTTAGTAGTCTTGCACCTGTTTGGTCCTGGTGCCTCCTTTATTTCCCCCTCTAACTGGGGGGCAGGACTAGCTAGTTCAAGTTACGTGATTTTATTTGAAGAAGAGAATAGTAGTAAACTGGGGTAAAAGTCTAATACGCAGAAAATAAGCGGAATTCTTCTAGAGGGTCTCATCCTCAATTTGAGAGATGAAGGAGAAAAAGGTGAAACACTCCACCAGTACAAAAAGAAGTGTCAAATATCCAGTGAGGACTCCAACAATAACGCTAAGCACCACACCACCAACAACAACAACAAAAAACCACCACAGTCTTGAGATAAGAAACATGGCAGAGCACATAAAGAAAGAAAAGAAAAGAAAAGAAAAGAAAAGAAAAGAAAAGAAAAGAAAAGAAAAGAAAAAAAAGTGTAAATGGGGGCAACAGCTTCAATAACCACACCAAAACAAAGAAATCAACCAAAAATAGATAGGTAAATAAAAATAATAATGAAATTCATCACATAACATTTAACCTTTGAACTGATTTTACTGTGTCTTCAATTTTTTCATTCTATGGTGGGTACAAATGTTTATAACAAATTCCTTATGACTTGCAAGTCATAAGTTGCTTATGACTTACAAATTTGTTTCTGCCATTATGATAAGATTTTTTTCAAATAAATAATTTGATGATAGCACAAAATGATGACTAACAGTAGTGTTCTTGATGATGCTATTGCTTTTGTCTTATTTGCTAGATTTAACTCTCATTGTGGATTCTTTCTTGTTTGATTTTAGTACTAAAGGCCATGTGTTCACTTAAAAGTATTCTGTTGTTGGCTTTACAAGAGGATTTACTACTAGTTTGCATATTCTCAAGAAGTCCATGTCTTATTATATATATATATAGATAGATAGATAGATGGATAGATAGATATAGATATAGATAGATGTATGTATGTATGTATTAAATCATGCAATAGCACAATAGCACAGGGGTTAGCATGAGCAGCCAACATAAATTTAATTCCCGCGTCCACATCCCCGAGCCTGCCAGCTCTGAGCATAGAGTCAGGAATAACCCCTGAGCATACTAGCTGCGGCCCAAACAAAAAACAAAACACAACAAAGTTAAAATTCATGCAACAATGTCTTCTGTAAAATAGCATTTCTAGGAAATACAAGGAAATTCTTTTCAGTATGGACTAATGACATGTTCAGCCACTGTGTGATGTTTCTGTGTAATTCAATCTGTGTAATTCAATTATAAGAAAGAATTACAATGAAAGAATTGCAGAGGCGAAAGAGATAGAGTAAAGGTTAAAATTTTGTCTTGCTCAATACCCAGCACTGTTTATAGTCTTCTAAGAATCAATAAGAGTCTCTGATATAGAGCCAGGAGTAATCCCTGAGCACTGTGGGGTGTGCCCCACCCACCTAAAGAAAGAAATAGTAGTATAGGAGTTAAGTCCCTTGTCTTGAGTGCAACCATATCTTCTCTGTTCCTCATTCAAATCTATGCACCACATCTGGTCTCCTGAATACTGTCAGGGATTACTCCTGAGAACAGCCAGGAACAGCCCTAAGCAACACAAGGTATGCCACTCCCAAACTCAAAAGCCAACAACTTGGCCAGAAGCCTTAGCCAAGAGACAATGTGGTGGTTAGAGACAAGCTGAGATGAGCTCTTCTATTGAACTGTTTGCCTGGTTGGTTGAGAATTGCTGGTGGGACCCCTGAGCCACTTAAGTGCTACTTGGGAAACCCTCAAATAAATATACTTTGGGCTGGAGAAATAGTATTAGGGTTAAGACACTTGTTAGCATCATGGGGGAGAGAACAATTGACAGGGAGGTGGGGTGGGGAGGAATGAGAGAGGAAGGAGGGAGAGGACTTAAAGCCTGGTCCAATGCAGAGTAGCAATGGTTTTCTCACAATCTATAAACATTCCTAGTGACAGGAACCTTGCAGGTAATTAAAAATATTTAATTAACTTAGCTGAAAATTTTTTTTCCTACTTCGGATGAACACTTATCCTTACCCAAAGACTTCGTGTTTGTTGGGCTTTGATACTTGGGAAGTGGTTTCAGAAATAGAATTTCCATTTCCCTGGTATCTGATTTTGAGGGGCACCAGGTTGTCAGGGCTGAGTGAAGAGCACAGTCATAGCTGGCTGGCTGGCTGCAGAGGCCATGCACTATATATCTGCTTCCCAAGGGGACTGCATATTGGCTATTTATGTTTTAAGTTGCACTGAGCATTAATTGTCTTGAATCTTCACTTTTATTTGATAGGACTAGTATAAAATTAGGTGCAGGGTATTTTATTTTCTCTGAGCATAGAAAATTCAAGGTGTAAAAAAGATATTTGATTAAGAATTAGAAGAATCGCCGAAGAGATAGCATAGAGGTAGGGTATTTGCCTTACATCCAGAAGGATAGTGGTTCAAATCCCAGCATTCCATATGGTCCCCCATGCCTGCCAGGGGCGATTTCTGAGCACAGAGCAAGAAGTAACCTCTGAGCACTGCCATGTGTGACCCTCCCCCCCCCCAAAAAAAAAGAATTAGAAGAATCCGGAACAGTGGGATGACTGGCTCATCATAGTTGTCCTTGAAAAGTTGAATCTAGTTTCAGATGGAATTTGTAAGTCCATCTTTTTGCACTTTAAAGGGCAAGCAAACAAAATCTCCTGACTGAGAATGGTCTGTTTCAGTGTTTTCTCCATCACCTAGGGCATCCATTGTCACCTCTCTTACTAACTCATCAAAAATTAGATGTGGGGGCCAAAGCGATGGCACAGCAGTAGGGCATATGCCTTGCACGTGGCTGACCCAGGATGGACCTCAGTTAGATCCCCCCACCTTCCCAACATCCCATATGGTCCCCCAAGACAGGAGCGATATCTGAGCGCATAGCCAGGAGTAACTCCTGAACATCACCGGTGTGGCCCCAAAACCAAAAAAAAAAAAAACCAAAAAAACAAACCTAGATGTGATAACATCTAGTCCCTTCAAGAAAAGACATGAAAAAGCCCCAAACTACAGCCAAATGCTCATCCCTATAACACCCATGAGGGTATTATTGTGTGAGTTAATTTAAGTTACAATTTCAACACCATTCAAAGCAATACCTGGGACAGAAGTGGTAGCACAGAGGGCAGGTTGTTTGCTTTGTACAGAACTGATCCCTCGATTGTATATGGATCCTGAGTACCCCGGAGTAATCTCTAAGCACAAATCTAGATTGTATCAGAAATTATAACTAAAAGGGTTCTTGTGAAGAAATTAGTGTCCTTATAAAAAGGAGACTTCATTCTCAGAGAGATAGCTCAAAAGGCTAGAGTGCATGCTTGATATTCAGAGGATGCAAGTTCAATCCCCAGCACCTCAAGGCCTGAGCAGCACTGACCAAGTTACTAGAAAGAGCCATCCAGCAAGGCTGGGACAAGTCTCACTCGGAGTGGCCCCAAAGATAATGATACCCTGATATTTAATTTTGGATTTTGCAGACTCCAGCACTGAGAGTAATTAATTGTCTGACATGCAAACCCAGATTTGTGGCGGTTTGTTACCATAAGGCCTTTGCACAGTTTTTGCAAATCTATACAAATCTAATAACACTCTACTTCTCTTGTTTGATCTCTTGGATTCACTGAGAAATGTCCCCAACCCTTTCTACTTTGCACTCTCCCAGTCTTCCTGAATCTTTTTCAAGAGCTTTTATTTTTGTTCGGTCTACCCAAATACCATTCAACATCTTTAACTGATCTTCAAAATTTCCCAATTTTCTGATTTTTCAAGGTCCACTAACCTGTTCCCATATAGTTTTACTTCTGAGTTCTCATCATAATCATATATAACCTATAGTATATCATATTTGATAAATTAAACTGTTGAAAGATTATATATTACTTCATTATATTAAAATTAGATAGATAATTCTCCCATTGAATAAACTGGGATTTCATTCAAATTACCTCTCCCATAAATCAGGATAGAAAATAAATACAGAGGCAGGAGAGATAGCATGGAGGTAAGGCGTTTTGCCTTTCATGCAGAACGTCATTGGTTCGAATCCCAGCATCCCATATGGTCCCCCGTGCCTGCCAGGAGCAATTTCTGAGCATGGAGCCAGGAGTAACCTCTGAGCACTGCCAGGTGTGACCCAAAAACCATACACACACACACACACACACACACACACACACACACACACACACACAAAGAAAAGAAATACAAAATGCTTTGCATTTTAAATATTTTTTGCATTGCCATAAGTGTCATGATGGTAGCAATATATCACTAGAGTTTTCTTATTATATTAATATAAGGCCTATTTTAGGAACATAGACTAAGAATGACTATTCTTTGTGAACTATTGCAGAAAGTTCTGTGTTATAATTTCTGGGAAAAATCATGTAAATTCCAATGTTATAAAAACAGCTCAGATTCAGTTTGATGTGTCATTCATTAGCTAAAATAGATCAAGGGAACTGGTTTCTGCACGCTCTAAATCAGCTTTACCAAAATTGTTCACATACTGGCATGCACAGAAAATTATAAAATCACATGGTCCAATGAAGAAAATGGATGAATCTGTTTAGCCTGAGATGACATGTAGGGACTCTGGCCATATAATGTCTAGCTATATGTTACCACAAATGGGCTGAAGAGGTCAATAAATTAGCATATCTATACTTGGTTGTATATAATACCAGCTGAGAAATTAATATGAAACTACAACCCAATATTGTATTATGATATTAAATTTCCACAATTACCTTCATGCAGAATCATTATTAATAGCATTGTAATCAGTATCAATTTAAAAATTTTAATAAAGAATTCATTTACACAAACACACAGGTATATAAGCAGAAGAAATTAATCATATAAGAAATACAAATCAAATATGAGGCACCACTTAATACCCTCTAGGATGAAGAGACTTAAAAAGTTAAAAGCAGGGGCCATGAGCAATAGCCCAGTGGTAGGGCATTTGCACTGCACATGGCTGATCTAGGACAGACCAAAGTTTGATCCCCCGACATCCCATATGGTCCCCCAAGCCAGGAGTGTTTTCTTAGTGCATAGCCAGAAGTAGTCCCTGAGCATCACGGGGTGTGTGGTGCAAAAAATCCAAAAAGAAAAAAAAAAGAAAAGAAAAAAAGAAAAGCTTGAAAGCAAAATAAAACATCACAACTGCTACTAAGGATGTGGAGAAACTGGAACCTCCATTCACTGCTGGTGAGAATGTATATTGGTCTGGACAATGTGATAAAAGTTTGCCAATATAGTGAATTCAAAACAACATATAATTACCATATGAAGCCTCAATTCTACTCTCAGGCATGTACTAGGAAGTACAGAAAATTGGTATTCAGGGGCCGGCGAGGTGACGCTAGAGGCAAGGTGTCTGCCTTGCAAGCGCTAGCCAAGGAAGGACCATGGTTCAATCCCCCAGTGTCCCATATGGTCCCCCCAAGCCAGGGGCAATTTCTGAGCACTTAGCCAGGAGTAACCCCTGAGCATCAAATGGGTGTGGCCTGAAAAACTAAAAAAAAAAGAAAAAAAAGAAAAAGAAAATTGGTATTCAAACAAGCATTTGTATATGCAAGTGTATAGATGTGTCCCCAGCAGCACAATAACTTAAAGGAAAAAACAACTCAAATGTTCACCAACAGATTAATGGATAACCAAATTATGGTATATGACCAGAGGCTGGAGCAATAGCACAGCCATTGGGCATTTACCTTGCATGTGGCCAACCCAGGAAGGACTCTTGTTGGATTTCCAGCATCCCATATGGTCCCCCAAGCCTGTCAGGAGTGATTTCTGAGTGCAGAGCCAGAAGTAACCCCTGAGCACTGCTGGGTGTAGCCCCAAAACCAAACCAAACAAAACAGAATCTTATGACAAGCACCCGTTATTTGCAGTTTAGCTCTCAGCTGTTTCAATGACCTGCAATCAATTGCAATTAAAAATACTATGAAATATATTATCATTTTTGTTTGTTTGTTTTTGTTTTGCATCACACTCTGTGGCGCTCAGCGGTACTACTGGCTCTGTGTTCAAAAGCTCTCCTAGCAATTTCAAAGGACCATATGGGATGCTGGGAATCAAAACACCATCGATTCTGGATTGTCCGTGTGCAAGGCAACTGCTGTGTTATCTCTCCAGCCCCAAGATGTATTATCTTTTGAAAGGAAAAGAATTTCCAATGGTTTTCATTATTGTATAATTTTCATAATTGTTCTACCTTACTGTTGTTATCTAATTTATAAATTATCATAGATTTATCATGTCATGTAGTATAACATTATTTAATTTATCATACATATGGACAGAAAGAAAAAAACATAAATTTAAGACTTAATATTATCTGTAATTTCAGGCATCCACTGGGGTTCTTATCCCGGTGAATGGGGGAAGTATCTATGGTACACATAAAGTATAATATTATTCAGCCATAGAAAGGAATAAAAATATTGATGTATGATAAGACAGAAATAAGCTTCCAAAACATTGAGCTAAATGAAAGGAATAACACACAAAATGTTACATATTTTAGGATACTACTAATATGGATTTTTAAAATATCTTTATTTAAGCACCATGATTACAAACATGCTTGTAGTTGGGTTTCAGTTATAAAAAGAACACCCCCCCTTCACCAGTAACCTTCCCACCACCAATGCCCCTCATCTCTCCCTCCCCCACTCCCTATATAATATGGGATTTTCAAAATAGATTTAAAAAATTATGTTGATCTACCTTCTACATCTGCCACCCCTGGGTTCAAGGTGACTGTTCCCTCCTCCCCCAACTCTCCAAGTGTGTCCCTCCTCGCTTGGTGAAAGAGGAAGGCCTTCTCCAAATAGAGGAAGGCTGATCATCATCTAGAGTTTGTGCAGACCTGTGATCCCCTGCTAGGACCTTCTTCACACAAGCACTCAAGAAACCACTTGTCTGAGAGGCTCAGCATCATGAGTAATTAAGAGAAATAGGAATCAAAAGAATAAAACCACTATCACCCATCTGATGTGCAAAAGCATAATAACCCGTGCTGAGTGGGATGTGGTAAAACTAGCACCTTCAAACATCATTTGTAGCAGTTCAGCTGATATGAAGGGACTGGGATACACCCAACAGTTTTCAAGGCCTCCTCCTGACTCTGTGTTTATGGGGGACCCATAGTGGTCCTCAGGGGATCACATGAGGTGCAATCAATCAAATCAAGGTCAGCATAGAGACGGTAAGTGCCTTATGTACTCTCTTCAGCAATTCAATTAATTTAAATTAATTTGAAAGTAATTCTATTACTATAAGTAAGTTTTAAAATACTAAATTTGTTTAAAAAATAAAATAAATTTGTTACTAGAGGTGCTACACTATAGTGGGTAGGCCATTTACCTTGCATGCAGCTGATTCAAGTTTAACCTCCAGCATCTCCATATATATGGTTTCCCACACCTCCCAGGAGTGATCCCTGAGTACAGAGCTAGGAGTAACCACTCTGGCTGTGACCACGAAATCAACAAACAATTACTAGATATTCAATCTATTAACATTTATAATGCACTAACTGATCTCTACAGTCTTACTGGGAAATGAGAGAACTGGAACACAACGACATATATTCAGTTATTTATGAAAGCATATATGAGCATTTATAAAATAAAAATGGGAGTAAAGTGGGAAAGGACACTGCCACAATGGTGATGTTTGGTGGACACTCAGAGGAAAAGACGGGTGCAGATTGTGTTGTGTACAATCATAATAATAGCAATATTGTAAACGGTGGTACTAAGTTAAAACTTTTAAATAAAAGTTAAATTACAAAATTCAAGTTTTATACATATTTATAGAAAAATTAATGGTCAGATACTTAGAATGTTTGCCCTATAATATATTAAACCTCTACTGAAAGCAATGATTTACAACTACAAGTGTTCATGTGGATACTGTGTATAAATTACAGTCAAGTGAAGAAAAAAATGGCATAAAAATGTGTTTATTGTAAATTTTCTTTTACTTAAAGAACCAAAAAAACCCTTCTAT
The DNA here is from genome assembly GCF_024139225.1 of Suncus etruscus. NCBI lineage: Eukaryota > Metazoa > Chordata > Mammalia > Eulipotyphla > Soricidae > Suncus > Suncus etruscus. The sequence goes on from NC_064851.1 coordinate 127,665,241, forward strand.
GTGAGCTAACCTATTTGTTTATATGTACTTTCAGAGATAAATATATGAAATATATCATAGAATGGAGTCATAAAAATAGTACAGCCAGTAGGGTGTTTGCATTGCACATGGTGATCCTAGATACCCAGGCTCACCCACCCTTGGGCACCACATATGGCCCCCAGAGTCCTACTAGAAGTGAACCTTGAACACAAAGTCAAGAATGACCTCTGAGCACTGCAAGATGTGGTCCAAAATTATAAAATCAAGACAAAATTTTCTTTATGTAACCCAATATTATATTATATTATGTATTATAAAAATTATATATGGTCTATGTCTGTCTACTGTCCTCTTGCGTGAAACTCTTGCGAGTGGGGCAAGGAGAGGCTCCAGAAACCTCGCTCGCCCAGACGCCATTCTCAGGGAGGGACTTCAGAGCATAAAAACCGGCTAAGCTTTGCAAAAGCCGGCTCCCTGTGTGTGACACCAGGCGGGGAAAATCCGCGAAAGTACACCGGCCCAGTGGGGCTCAACTGTGAAAGGCTGTGAGTGTGACCTGTCTATGTCTGTCTACTGTCCTCTTGCGTGAAACTCTTGCGAGTGGGGCAAAAAGAGGCTCAGAGGAGCACGGCCGCTCTGCTTCGCTATGCGGCCGTGCACTCTTTCTAAGGAAAGAACTCCATTGCAACAAGAAGGAAAAATCACACTAAGAACAGCGCTATATCACAGAAGCAAACATTTCTCTCTGGACTGTCTTCTCTGTTGCATGCTCGGGCCTAAGATTTGACCGAGTGTGAGGCTTCATCCACGGAGGACTCCCCTCCCTTAGAGGCAAGTAGGCCCATCCAGAAAGGGAGGAGCCAGAGGAGTGTGATGCCTACATCATATAGACAATGAATACCACCAAAACACGTAGAAAAACCCACAATACAAGTGTGACAATGGGGAAACAACGCAGGCCAGCATCAGACATAGAGAATGAAGATGACAATTCTGAGGACCAGATAATGACTGACCAACTAATCAACCTCTCAGATAAGGACTTTAGACTAGCAATATGGAAGGTGCTCAACAGACTCCAAGAAACCATGGATCGAGTTGAACAGAACACTAATAAGAACCAAGAAAATATGAAGGCAGAAATCACAAAACTCCAAACTGAAATAACATGTCAACTAACAGGACTGAAAAAGTCAGTAAACGAAGTGAATGACAAAATGGATAAGCTCTGGGACAGGGTATCAGAAGCTGAGAATAGACTTGGTGCTGTGGAAGATGAGATACATAACAATTCCATACAGCAGGAGAGATTGGACAAAAAACTTAAAGCAAATGAGCAGACAATGGAAAAATTAGTCAAAGAATGGGAACAGACGAAAATAGAAGTCTATGATAAGATCAACAGAAACAACTTAAGAATCATTGGAGTCCCAGAGACCCAGGAAGAAAATTTCCAGGAAGAATCAATGGTCAAGAACATCATTAAAGAGAAACTTCCAGAGCTAAAGAATATATGTGATCAAATCCTGCATGCCCGAAGAGTACCAACCAAAAGAGACCCCAGAAAAACCACCCCAAGACACATCCTAGTCACAATGACAAATCCCACAGATAGAGACAGAATTCTGAAAACAGCAAGATCAAAAGGGGAAATCACGTTCAAGCAAGCTTCCCTGAGATTTACAGCAGACCTGTCACCAGAAACACTAAATGCCAGAAAGCAGTGGTGGGATATTGTGACAAGACTGAATGAAATGAATGCTTCACCCAGAATACTATACCCAGCAAAACTCACTTTCCGGTTTGATGGAAGAATACATGGTTTCACAGACAAAAAACAACTCAGAAACTTCACAGACACAAAACCAGTCTTAAGAGAAAAACTGAAAGACCTAATCTAAGACAAGACTACCAAAAAGACACACCAAATTTTGAAATAAAGATGGCGTTAAATCCCAGGACAATTCTTTCTCGCAACGTCAATGGACTAAATGCACCAGTTAAGAGACACAGAGTGGCTAAATGGATCAAAAAACTCAATCCAACCTTCTGCTGCCTACAAGAAACGCACCTGAATAGTCAGAACTAACATAGACTCAAAATAAAAGGCTGGAGAAAAATTATCCAAGCAAACAACACCCATAATAAAGCTGGAGTGGCCATACTAATATCAGATAATGCAAACTTTATACTCAGGAAGGTTGTAAGGGACAAAGACGGACATTTTATATTAATCAAGGGGTACGTAGAGCAGGAAGAATTCACTCTCCTAAACATATATGCACCAAATGAGGGGCCAGCAAAATATTTAATACAACTGTTGACAAATCTGAAAAATAATATCAACAACAACACAATAATTGTGGGGGACCTTAACACGGCTTTGTCAACACTGGACAGGTCAACCAGACTGAAACCCAACAAGAATATACTAGACCTGAGGAGAGAAATGGAAGAAAGAGGCCTAGTGGGTATATATAGGACACTCCATCCCCAGAAACCTGGATACACATTCTTCTCCAATGTACATGGGACATTCTCCAGGATAGACTACATGCTGGCACATAAAACATACCTGCATAAGATCAAGAGGATAGAAATTTTGCAGACTACCTTCGCTGACCACAAGGCTCTGAAATTATTTGTGAACTCCAAAGGGACTCAGAAGAAACACTTTAACACCTGGAAGTTAAACAGCCTCATACTCAATAATCAGTGGGTCCGAGATGAAATCAAGGAGGAAATAAAAAGGTTCCTGGAAACAAATGACAATAAAGACACAAACTATCAGAACTTATGGGACACAGCAAAAGCAGTACTGAGAGGAAAATTTATAGCTTTGCAAGCACACATCAGGAAGGAAGAAGGAGCTTACCTGAGTAGCTTAATGACACAGCTAATAGAACTAGAAAATGCTCAACAAAAGGACCCAAGAATAGGAAGACAGAAGGAAATAACAAAGCTGAGAGCAGAAATCAACGAAGTGGAAACTCAAAAAACAATCCGAAAGATCAACGAAAGCAGAAGTTGGTTCTTTGAAAAAATAAACAAGATTGACAGACCACTGGCAAACCTAACAAAGAAAGAGAGAGAGAGAAACTTGATAACTCGTATCAGGAATGAAAAAGGAGAGATCACTACTGATATGACAGAGATTCAAAGGGTAATCAGAAACTACTTTGAAAAACTCTATGCCACTAAAAATGAGAACCTGGAAGAAATGGATAAATTCTTGGACTCATAATCTTCCACGGTTGAAGGAAGAGGATGTAGCATATCTAAACACCCCCATCACCATTGATGAAATTAAAACAGTAATCAAATGTCTGCCGAAAAACAAAAGCCCAGGTCCAGATGGATTCACTAATGAATTCTATCAAACTTTCCAAGAGGAACTATTGCCAATCTTGGCAAGACTCTTTCATGAAATTGAACAAACAGAAACACTTCCAAATAGCTTTTATGAAGCCAACATCACCTTGATACCTAAACCAGACAGAGATGCTACCAAAAAAGAAAATTACAGACCAATATCACTGATGAATGCAGATGCAAAGATCCTCAACAAAATCCTGGCAAATAGGATTCAATGCCTCGTTAAGAAGATCATCCACGGGGCCGGGCGGTGGCGCTGGAGGTAAGGTGCCTGCCTTACCTGCGCTAGCCTAGGAGACGGACCGCGGTTCGATCCCCCGGCGTCCCATATGGTCCCCCAAGCCAGGAGCGACTTCTGAGCGCATAGCCAGGAGTAACCCTTGAGCGTTACCGGGTGTGGCCCAAAAACCAAAAAAAAAAAAGAAGATCATCCACTACGATCAAGTAGGTTTCATCCCAGGAATGCAAGGCTGGTTCAACATCCGTAAATCTATCAACATAATACACAACATCAATAACAAGAAAAATAAAAACCACATGATCATATCAATAGATGCAGAGAAAGCATTTGATAAGGTCCAACACCCATTCTTGATCAAAACTCTCAGCAAGATGGGAATGGAGGGAACCTTTCTCAATATAGTGAAGGCCATCTACCACAAGCCAGTGGCAAATATTATCCTCAATGGAGAAAAACTGAAAGCCTTCCCTCTAAATTCTGGCACAAGACAAGGCTGTCCTCTCTCACCACTCCTATTCAACATAGCACTGGAAGTACTTGCTATAGCGATTAGGCAAGAAAAGGATATCAAGGGAATCCAGATAGGAAAGGAAGAAGTCAAGCTCTCACTGTTTGCAGATGACATGATACTCTACTTAGAAAACCCTAAAGACTCTATCAAAAAGCTTCTAGAAACAATAGACTCATATAGCAAGGTGGCAGGCTACAAAATTAACACACAAAAATCAATGGCCTTTCTATATACCAATAGTAATAAGGATGAAATGGACATTAAGAAAACAACCCCATTACAAATAAAAAATTAAAAAAAAAAGAATTATGTTATGTATTGTCCTTCCACTGTAACTTTACCTTGTCCTCTTTCTTTGCATCCTTGTTCTCATAATTACAAATAAAAAATTAAAAAAAAAAACCCATTCACAATAGTGCCACACAAACTCAAATATCTTGGAATCAACTTGACTAAATATGTGAAGGACCTATACAAAGAAAACTATAAAACTCTGCTCCAAGAAATAAGAGAGGACACACGGAAATGGAAACGCATACCCTGCTCATGGATTGGCATGATTAACATCATCAAAATGGCAATACTCCCCAAGGCATTATACAGATTTAATGCCATCCCTCTAAAGATACCCATGACATTCTTCAAAGAAGTGGATCAGACACTTTTGAAATTCATTTGGAACAATAAACACCCTCGAATAGCTAAAGCAATCATTGGGAAAAAGAATATGGGAGGAATTACTTTCCCCAACTTTAAACTGTACTACAAAGCAACAGTTATCAAAACAGCATGGTATTGGAATAAGGATAGGTCCTCAGATCAGTGGAATAGGCTTGAATACTCAGAAAATGTTCCCCAGAGATACAACCACCTAATATTTGATAAAGGAGCAGGAAATCCTAAATGGAGCAGGGGAAGCCTCTTCAACAAGTGGTGTTGGCACAATTGGATAGCCACTTGCAAAAAATTAAACTTAGACCCCCAGCTAACATCATGTACAAAGGTAAAATCCAAATGGATTAAAGACCTCGATATCAGCCCCAAAACCATAAGATATATAGAACAGCACATAGGCAAAACACTCCAGGACATTACAGGCATCTTCAAGGAGGAAACTGCACTCTCCAAGCAAGTGAAAGCAGAGATTAACAGATGGGAATATATTAAGCTGAGAAGCTTCTGCACCTCAAAGGAAATAGTGCCCAGGATACAAGAGCCACCCACTGAGTGGGAGAAACTATTCACCCAATACCCATCAGATAAGGGGCTAATCTCCAAAATATACAAGGCACTGACAGAACTTTACAAGAAAAAAACATCTAACCCCATCAAAAAATGGGGAGAAGAAATGAACAGACACTTTGACAAAGAAGAAATACACATGGCCAAAAGACACATGAAAAAGTGTTCCACATCACTAATCATCAGGGAGATGCAAATCAAAACAACGACGAGATACCACCTCACACCCCAGAGAATGGCACACATCACAAAGAATGAGAATAAACAGTGTTGGCGGGGATGTGGAGAGAAAGGAACTCTTATCCACTGCTGGTGGGAATGCTGTCTAGTTCAACCTTTATGGAAAGCGATATGGAGATTCCTCCAAAAACTGGAAATTGAGCTCCCATACGATCCAGCTATACCACTCCTAGGAATATACCCTAGGAACACAAAAATACTATACAAAAACCCCTTCCTTACACCTATATTCATTGCAGCTCTATTTACCATAGCAAGACTCTGGAAACAACCAAGATGCCCTTCAACAGATGAATGGCTAAAGAAACTGTGGTACATATACACAATGGAATATTATGCAGCTGTCAGGAGAGATGAAGTCATGAAATTTTCCTATACATGGATGTACATGGAATCTATTATGCTGAGTGAAATAAGTCAGAGAGAGAGAGAAAAGCGCAGAATGGTCTCACTCATCTATGGGTTTTAAGAAAAATGAAAGACACCCTTGTAATAATAATTTTCAGACACAAAAGAGAAAAGAGCTGGAAGTTCCAGCTCACCTCAGGAAGCTCACCACAAAGAGTGATGAGTTTAGTTAGGGAAATAACTACATTTTGAACTGTCCTAATAATGAGAATGTATGAGGAAAATGGAGAGCCTGTCTAGAGTACAGGCGGGGGTCGGGTGGGGCGAAGGGAGGCTTGGGACATTGGTGATGGGAATGTTGCACTGGTGATGGGTGGTGTTCTTTACATGACTGAAACCCAAACACAATCATGTATGTAATTAAGGTGTTTAAATAAATTTTAAAAAATTGTAAAAAAAATTATATATTAAAATATTATATTTAATATAAATAAAATATTACAAAAATAAAGAGAAGGGAAGAGGAAAAGAAAGGAAGGAAAGTGAAGGGAACAGAACAGAATGGAATGGAACAGAACAATAAAAATGGAACCAAGTAGAACAAAATAGAATGAAATGGATAGGAATGAAAAAATTAGGAACAAATTTAGTTTCTTGGTTGTCTTTTTCTCCAGAATGCTACATGGGATTCAAATGTAGTATTTCTATGCTTGGCTTTGCTTATGTGAATATTTATCCTTCGAAAGTAAGTGAGGAGTAATGGTTCTGTGGGGACAAGATTCAGGTCCAGAGAAACAATACAAGGGAGTATCACATATGACTGATCCCAGTTTAGTTGACAGCAGTGCATGAGATCCTCTGAGAACTGTCAGGAGTGAGCCCTGAACACAGAGCCAGGGGATCCACTGGTTCTGTCCCCCAAATAAAAACAAAACAATCTCGAAATAAAAATTAAAAAAAAAAAAAAGAAAAAGAAAACAATCAAAGGGGCCCGAGAGATAGCACAGCAGTAAGGTGTTTGCCTTGCACAAAGCCAGCACAGGATGGACCCTGGTTTGATTCCTGGCATCCCATATGATCCCAGGAGAGATTTCTGAGTACAGAGCCAGGAGTAACCCCTGAGCGTGGCCATATGTGACCAAAAAACCAAAAAAAAAAAAAAAAAAAAAAAAAAGAAAACAAAGATGCCTACACTTCTAATCACTTTCTTCTGCTTCATTACAACTTAATACAATATCATTTTGTCAGATATGTGAACTGCTCTATAAAGATGGAATTTTGAGGTTTGGTACAGTTTGAATGGAACTGGAAGGACATCACTCAATTTAAATGAATTAAGTCAAAAGGAGAAGGACCAATACCTGATGATCTCACTCATCTGTGAAATATACAAAAACAAGACAAGAGAATAGACATCACCCAATGATGACAAACCATTTGCCTTTCATTACAAAATTGAGATTACCAAACAGTGGGGAGGGTAGTGTGGGTGAATAGAGGTAGACTAGAGGTGACCTAAGGACAGAGGTGGAGGGTTTTGGGCACTTTGATGATAGTAAAGGTGTAGTAACTGTACAGCAAAACCATAAATATTGTTGCTCTTAGAACTATATTACATAAATTGCAATAAAAATTAAAAATTTTAAAGTATGAAGCTGGTGGAGATGTTTAATTTTAGCCTATGATTCTTTGCTGTTAGTATGATTCAGCCTATTTGTTTGGAGCTTTTGGCTTCAATTTAGGAAGCAGATGTTTAGCCTCCTGTTCCTTGAGCTAGTAATCTCTATAATTAAGAGTTCTGAAAGAATACTGGAAGAGGTACAACCTAGTTCTTGGATAAAATTATAACTGAGTGGGAAATTTATTTCCTTCCGATTACTTTAATTACAATCTTGAGTGTCTATAGCATTTGTTTTGCATTTGAATTTTAACAAAACTTGGAAAAAATAACAGATTCTTGAATGACTTCTTTCAAATTCATCTTTGATTTTCTGTTACATTTTGGCAGTCAGTGAATTTTGATGAACTATTTTCAAGTGTTAAATGCTTAACAGACAAAGCTAGAGAATGATTCTCTCTGTCACATGCACATGAACAACTGACTCTGAAATTTCCATAGTTGTAATTTAATTTCAGTTTAACACAGAGTAAGGTAGATTAGTTGGCTAACTAACATTTTAAAATGTCACCAGTTGATACATGGGTCCTCTGAGATTATAGAGCTGGGGAAGTAAAAGTGAAAGGAGAGTGCACCTTCATGAATCAACAACTAAAATTGGCTAATTGTTTTTTAGGCATACATACCCCATTCTTACTGGTAGAAGAACATCCACCCTAACAAAACAATGGATGAATATTTGAAAGACAGAGGGGAGTCTTCTATGTCGTTAGCATCTCTAGTATGTAGAAATCTTTTAATTAAGTCAACAAAGTAGAAAAACAGAGCAGGAAAGAGACTATGTATGTTTTCTGTTTGTTTGGCATTGATTTAATATCCTACATGGTCATTCACTAAGGATACCAAGGAGATAAATCTTACTGAGAATATGGAAAATAGTTATTTAGGGCTATCTGTGGAACACACAATAAGAACCTGTTCAGTTTAAAATGTAGCAGAAAGGACCAGAGTGATAGTTTAGCTTGTTGAGCAGCTTGTCTTACACATGACCAATATAGCTAGCACCCCATATGAACCCCTGAGCAAAACCAGAAATAATTCTTGAATACAAAGAGTAAGTCCTGAGAATCACTGGGTGTGGCCCAAAACAAAAACAACAAAAAAGGCAGCAGAAATTGTGATTGGCTATTGAAAGAAAAGCATGAAGAAAATAGCAAGCAGGAGTAAGGAATGAACATGAGAACAATTTCAAATAGGAAACATTTAGGAAAAACACAGGAGTAGCTCTATTTTTAGTTTCAGAAACTTCCTTTTAGACATTGATCTTTCCCCAACTCTATTTCGTAGAATTTCCCCAATTCTTTCCATTTTTCTATTTTTTCTGTTTTTTTTTAATTGGTCATATATTTCAATTAAAAATTTTAATTAATGGGGCTGGAGTGGTGGTGCATTGGTGGGGCGTTTGCTTTTCATGCAGCTGACCTAGGGCAGACCACAATTCAATTCTCTGATGTAACATATAGTCTCCCAAGCCAGGAGCAATTTCTGAGTGCATAGCCAGGAATAACCCCTGAGCGTCACCAGGTGTGGCCCAAAAACCAAAAAAAAATTTTTTTAATTTAAAATTCAATACAAGAATAAATAATAAGGCAGAAGATTTGAGATAGGCTAATTTCAAAAACATCCAAAATCCCTAGAAAGTTAAGCCTGAGGCCCATCGCAATCATAAAGGATATTAAGATCAATGAAGTTAATCTGTCTCTCAAGTAGTTCATCAGCAGGTGGGAAAAAATGAGTGACATATGGTATTGAACTCTATATAAAAACACAATGGGTTGGGGCTGGAGAGATAGCATAGAGGTAAAGTGTTTGCCTTTCATGTAGAAGTTTGATGGTTCGAATCCCTGCATTCCATATGGTCCCCTGTGCCTGCCAGGGCGATTTCTGAGCATAGAGCCAGGAGTAACCCCTGAGTGCTGCCGGGTGTGACCCAAAAACCAAACACACACACACACACACACACACACACACACACACACACACACACACACTGGGAATTTAAAGAGCTTGGCCAGCTTATCTGCCTGGGAGATTCATCAGAAGGATGTAAGGTGCATTAAAAATTGAAGCACAATGTAAAGTCACAGAAGTCAAAGTTCAGGAAACCAAATGAACATGACAAGTCAAGTTGACTGAAAAATGACTGTAAGCAATGTGATGTATAGGCTAGGATCTGAATGGTCATGTCTCTCAAAGCCAAATTAAGACACCTGATCAAGGCTGGGAAAGTGGTAACTCAGAAATGAGATATAGACTTTGTATACAGAAGACCCAATCATGAGCACCCCCTAAGCAACGTTCCTGGAGTAGCCTCTAAGTGCTGCTGGGTACCCGCCACAAATAGAAATACACTTGAGCACCACTGGATGAATGAGTTATACTATCACCGGTTATATTTTACCACCCCACCCATGTCCCTATTGCCATTTTTTGAGGTTGTTGCAATAATGGGGATCACACATTTGGGCTCCTTTGTTGCAATAATGGGGATCATACACTTGGCTCTATTGTTCACATATTTAGCTGTGGGGCTCACTATGCTGTACATCAGACTATGGTGCTCAGACTCGGCCAATGTGCTTGTCCAAGTTTTCACTCTTCTAACTGTGCTTGCATCTGGGAGTCACACTCTTAGTTGTGGAGCTCATAACATGTGTTTGTCAAGTGCTCCCACTGCCTGGCTCTAGTGTTCACACATCTTTTAGTAGTGGTGCTTGCTGGGTATTGAGCTTCTTTGTGGTGGTGCTTTGTGGTGGCCAAAAATTGCTTTTAAATAAACAGACATCTTTAAACAAATAGCAAGGCTGTCCTGATCACATGCGATACACGTGATTGGTTGGGACTCACTTTAGATTAAGATTGGTTGGGATTGAGTTTAGAACATGAACCTCATGTATTTTTCCTTCAGTAGAAAATATAGTGGTAGGAGGAAATGAGTTCTTTTTTTTTTCTATTGTACCAATGAATGTAACTGCAAGTTAATTGTGAAATGTCTATATTTATGGGTCAGCACTGGGGATTGAACTCATAGCATATAATGAAAGAGATATTTGTAGAATGTTTCTCACCTACATCTGTGATCAGTTAATCACCTTGAGCAAACACCCTGTTTTAACACCCAGAGCACAACCCCCTGGCACCCTTACCCCATCTTCCCTGTTCACAGAAGCACACACCCTGATTTAATTCCCTCTCCCATCCTACCTGATAGGCTGACACAGAGTCCACACTCTACACTCCCCTAATATAAATACTCTTTTCCCACCCACAATAAACTGAGTTACTCTCCCAAAGTGGCTGGTGGGTGCTTCTTTGTGAGTACTCTACTTGCCCGGGATCCAATCTCACTAGTGACTTATACATCTTGGGATCTGACTTGACCAGTGTTGTTTACAACCAGATTTAGGAAGCACATTATGATGAAGCCAGAATGGCAGTATGCAGAATTAAATACACTGGAGAATTCATGAGATAAGGAAACTCAGTAACTTGAATTGGCTAATTTTTTGAAAATATACTTTAAAAAATAACAATATCTTTATTTAAAAACTGTGATTACAAACATGATTGTAGCTGGGTTTCAGTCATAAAAAGAACACTGTCCTTTACCTGTGCAACATTTCTACCACCAGTGCCCCCATCGCCTTCCTCCCCCATCCTCTGCCCATATTTGTGACAGGAATTTTACTTCTCTGATTCACTAACATTGTCATAGTAGTCGTTAGTGTAATTATTTCTCTAACTGCACTCGCCACTCTTTGTGGTGAGCTTCATATTGTGAGCTGGTTCTTCTTTCTGGCTCTCATCTCTGGGTATTATTACAATATGTCTTTTATATACTTAAGTACACAGAGTTATTCTCTATGATTGTGCAACATATGACTGCATGCTTAGAAGCAAAGGAAAGAGGTTGAATGTCTGACATGTTTGCTGAGTTTCTCTTGCTCAAGTCACCACAAGGTTAAGAGAAGAAATGTTGCTCAAACTAAGTTTTCATCTAGAGAGCTAGGGAAAAAAATCTACCACTAAGCTCATTTTTATTATTGACATAGATTTTGTTTTCTTATTTTGTTTGTTTTGTTTTGTTTTGGGAACTATGTCTGGTAATGACCAGGGGTTACTCCTGGCTATGTGCTCAGAAATTGATTCTGGCTTGGGGGACCATATGGGATGCTGGGGGGTTGATTCAAGGTCCATCCTAGGTCAGCACGTGGAAGGTAAATACCCTACCACTTTGTGCCACTGCTCCGGCCACTAGAATTTGTTTTCTATTTTTTTTCCTCATTTGTGTGAGTGTTTTTGTTTTATTTAGGGGGGGGAGGGGGCAAAGGGACAAATCCTCAGGTGCTCAGGTAGCCTGGAAGCTACTTTCACTATTACTTAATGAACCAGGCCTGTAGTTCTACATGAGGGCCCAAAGATGAAATGATGCTCTGGCCTGTAAAACCTCACAGGGCTACATTGAAAACTGATGGTCAGGGACTTCCAGGGCTACAACCAGTAGTGTTCAGGATCAAACCTCCATTGAGCATATGTTAAGTATATACGCTAATCACTGTCCTGTCTCCCAGCAAAAGAACTTCATTTTGAGCACATCTCTCTGACTTCCCTTCTCTAAATAGGGTCTTTTAAGTCAGACCCATCATAATAATTTCCCCATCTGATAAGCAACTAATTGGAGACTTCATCACTAATCTCTTCACAGGAATAAGTACTAATATGATAAATAATCAGAAATATGGAAAATGGAATATCTTTAAGTAAACAAGCATTCAAGTCTCCACTTGCTGTCTTAAGAGTCCCTTTGGTCTTTGTTCTGTCCTCAAATTGAGAAATATTTTTCACACTCTGTGTGCTTGAGGTGCAGTAATGGATGAAGGAGCAACAAAGAAATCCTCAGGCTTATCTTGAGTGTTTTAAACACTCCTCATGCTTATCTTGCCAAGGGCTCCTCTCAAGGGCTCTTCTCCAAGAGTCAACAACAATGATAGCCTTGAAGAACTCTTTAAGAATCATTTAGGAATCTTCAAGGTTATTGCACAGGCCTAGAGAAGGATGACAGTCTGACTGTCAATGATCCAGCCCAGATAGCTCTGAGACAGAATTCCCCTTCTCTGCATGTGACCTTAAACCTCTTCTAATTTATTTTCCCAATTAACTAGCAATAAAATCTTAACCCCAACAGGAGATAAGATGTGAATAAAGTTTAAAACTTTTTTTTTTTAAAGCTTGTTCTTTAAAAAAAAATGGGGGTAGAGTTTGTTTTTGGCTTTGGTGTGCTTTTCTGGGTTTGTTTGTTTTGAGTCACACCCAGTGCTTAGGGCTTTCTTCTGGCTATGAGCTCAGGGATATCTCCTTGTGGGCCCAGGAACTAAACACAGGTTGACCACCTGCAAAGCAAAGTGCCTGGACTGCTATACTGACTCCAGCCTCAATATGGAATATTTTTAAAGGACATGAATCTGTCATCTTCTCAAGTTTCTAACACTTTGAATAAACTATTTTCTTGTATCTATTCCTGGTTTTTTTTTTTTTTTTTGAGTAATTAATTGGCCTTCAAGTGACAGCACTCAAACCTAAATACAGAAACAAAATCATTCTAAGTTTCTGTGTGTCACAATAAACAACTTTGTTTATAAAATAATCTAAGTTATGGCCAACAGCTTTCCAGTTTGGAAAAAAAAAACTGGGTTTTTTGTTTGTTTGTTTTTGGGTGGGGGGGATTTTAAGCCATACCTGATGACACTCAAGGGTTATTCCTGGCTATTCGTTCAGAAATCAGTCTTGCTTGGGGGACCATATGGGACGCTGGGGGAATCGAACCGTAGTCTGTCCTGAGTCAACCAGGTGCATGGCAAATGCCTTACCACTGTGCCATCACTCCGACCCCCTTTCTTTTTTTTTTTTTTTTAACAAAATTGATGCTATTGAAAAAAACTTTGAAGATAGCACAAGTAATCAGAGCTGTAAAAACAGAAAACTAGTCAAAGGACAACTGTGTAAACTATGTAAAATAGGACCAGAGAGATAGCATGAAGGAAGGGCCTTTGCCTTGCATGCAGAAGGACGGTGGCTCGAATCCTGGCATCCCAATTGGTCCCCCAAGCCTGCCAGGAGCGATTTCTGAGTGTAGAGCCAGGAGTAATCCCTGAGCACTGCTGGTGAGACCCAAAACAAAAATAAAACAAGACAAAAACAAAAACAAAATGTAAAATAAACAGGTAAACACCCAAGTATTTGTAATTAGGTAAAGTAGAATACTTGAATATTTTTAATTAGATTGTTAACTACTAAAGTTAACCTCGATTTCAAGATCCATTCTACAAAGACCACAGGAGATAAACAGCACTGCTGTTTATTTACCAGCATGCTGGGATTGCCTCTCTAAGATGCCCAACCCCTTACTGAGCTCTCAGTAGTAGGGTTATAGAGGCTTCAAACCATCACAATTAAACTTTAATTTGGTTAGCTGTTGTCTAGGATGTTTCCTTTTATGGCAAGATATTTAGAGTAAAATATTGTGCTTTTTAGAGATTTGGGGTTTGTGTCAGTTGAAGTAGTAGAGGTGGGGCTGAACGCCCATGACCTTGTCACTCAAAGCTCTCCCCAGGTGTTAATTTATCTAAACTTTTTAATGCATGTCAAGTCCCTGAAACTGGCTGTTCTGGCCTAGTCTTTGTTTCTTAAAATTTGAGCCTGAGCCTGTCATGGCTGTACTTAGGTTTACAGCTAAGCTAGGATACAGTTAATTCTAAATCAAACTTTAGATACTAACATTCCTTAGATTCTAACAAGATAAAGTAGGTCAGCCCAAAATTTAAGTCATTAGTGGTGATATCAAGTATTCTACAAATTTAGAACAAGAACTGAACTTAGCAGAGTGCAAATAATGGATGGGTTCGCCAGGCTAGTGAGATAGTACAGTGGGAAGGGCATTTGCCTGCACCTGGCCATCAGGTCACCAGGTCATCCTGTGTGGTCCCCATCACTACCAAGATTGATTCCTGAGCTCAGAAGCAGGAGTAACCCCTGAACACTGCAGGGGTGTGCTCCAAAACAAATAAACAAACAAAAAGAGAACCTCGTTTTAAAAAATATTTACTGTGGGTTTGATTTGAAAAGCAAAGTTTGGGGCTAAAGAGATAGCACATCGATAGGGTGTTTGCCTTGCACGCAGCAGATTCAGAACGGATGGTGATTTGAATCCCGGCATCCCAGAAGGTCTCCTGTGCCTGCCAGCAGTGATTTCTGACCCATCCCCAAAGCGACCCCCCCCAAAAAAAAAAAAAAACAGAAAATGAAAAGCTAAGTTTGAAACTTTGAAGAACAACAGATTCTATTTTCTTTTGGTTATTGCTACTGTTGCTATTATTGCTGCTGCTGTGAAGAAAAGATTGAGAAAAATGGCCCAGTTCTACTATTAAGAAAATGATGTCATCCAACTCTTCCTTAAGTAGTCTGGTGCAGTTTACAAAAGCATGGGTTTTCTCAGAATTAAACACAGAACTTTATACACGCAAGACAAGTACTCTACCACTGAGCCACATCTCTTGCTAAATGAAATGTTTTTGTTTGGTTGGTTGTTGGTTTGGGAGGTATGCCTGTGGTCTCTCCAAGAAGTGAAGGGACCATCTTCAGTGCCAAAGATAGAAACAACGTTAGCCAAATTCAAGGCAAGCATCTTATCCCCTCTACTATATATACAACCCCCAGTTCACCATCTTGTTGACAGCATCTCAGGTAAAGCAAACTTTTAAGAAAAATTTTACAACACTTGCTTTTACTTACATGCCCCTATGTTGGGTCATACCCACATTTTAATATGGTCTAAAAGATTACATTACCATCAAAATTCTAAAGACTGTACACTCTGTTAAACATTTTACTCTGTGATTTAGACAAATGTCTCCAACTATGTAGTTGATACAAGCCTAAGAGACACAGATGGCAAAAATCAATATTAAATTGCTGGCAGCAATCTAGAAACAAAAAACATAAATATTAGCCAATATTTTGACAAATATTGTGTAAAAATTTTGATTCGACTTCTGAATAGCTATACTATCAAAGATTATAATATACCTATCCCAGGAGGTCAATTTTATGGATTCTTGATCTGTGGACTGCCCCCAGTTCATATTCAATGAGGCTCTATGGGACCTACCTATCACCATTCTCTGCTGACCAATCTTTCCTGAGCATGATTAGCATATCCATCTCATACTTCAAGCTCATTTACTGTTTCATTTTTCTACTCCTTCTCCTTAAACCAAGATTTTCTCTTGCAAATGATCTCAACTAGATGCTGTTGAAAAATATTTTATTTTTTAAAATCAAAGTGATAGTGCATCAGATAGAGAGCTTGCCTTGCACTCTGCTAATCTGGGTTCCATTTCCATCTCCAGCATCATAGATGGTCTCTGCAACCCACCAGGAGTAATTCCTGAGTTCAGAATCAGGAGTAAGCCCTGAGCACCATCAAGTGTGACCCCAGAACAGCAATAGCAGAAACAACAAAACCATGTTAAATGGATGGAAATGTAAAATATCATGCTCAATGAAGCCAGTCAGATAAAAAGGGACAGATGGAGAATAATGTCTCTCATTTGTGGGATTTCAAGATACACAGGGTAATAACAAAATATCCTATTGAGGAGCTTGAGCACATACTTTGCATGTAGGAGTCCTGGGTTCTATCTCCAATACCTAATAGTCCATGGAGAACTGCTAAGAGCAACCCCTGAGCACTCTATTGGGGATAGTTCCAGTACCATTCATTGAGGTCCATAACCAAATATATGTATATATATTTATATATACTTAATATACATGTATATTAAATAAAAATAAAGCTATATATTATTGTAGGAAGATGTTATTATAGGATAATTACTGTAGGAAGATGCTATTTTTTGTTTTGTTTTTTGTTTTGGGGCCACACCCAGTGACGCTCAGGGGTTACTCCTGGCTATGCACTCAGAAATCGCTCCTGGCTTGGAGGGACTGAACCACAGTCAGTCCTAGGTTAGTGCTTGCAAGGCAAATGCCCTACTGCTTGTGTCACTATTTTTAAGACCATTCTTAACAGTCAGTTTTGTAAATTCAGCACTTTGTTCACCATTAGAACATAGTTTTGTTTAGTTAGGCATCAAATGAAGTGGTTGGTTTGCATTCAAAAACCATTTTGTGCCAGAAATATACTTTAGTCACACTGAGTACAGACTCATTTTGTAGGTAATTTGGGGGATTTCTATGGGTTTTGGGTCACACTGGCAGTGCCCAGGGGTAACTACTGGCTCTGCACTGAGGAATCATTCCTGGAAGGACTTGAGGGACTATATGAGATACTCAGAATAAACCTAAGTCAGCCATGTACAAGACAACGGCACTAACCGCTATACTGTTGCTCTAGCCCCAGGTTGTTTTTAATGTCCACCTCATTCTATTATTGGGCAGATAATCTCTGAGTAGACTATGATTGAAACTATTTCTAATCAGTATTTGTTTATTCATCCATCTAACTGTACTCCTAATAAAATTATCATAGAGGCAGGACATTAGAGAAAGCAGGCCAGTTAAGCAATCTTATTTTTCTGCATCTAATTCCCTAGAAATGACATTGAATGTGTGCATGTGTGCATTTAATATACAAATAATGTCAGGAAAGTACTTCTCTATTGAACAAACAAAAGCCCTAAAAGACCTGGTCTTTAACTGCCCTTATTATACGCAGCAGGGAATGCAGTGGGGGTGATAGGTCAGGAATTCTCTGGTGGGGAATGTGGTGTGAGAACATCATATGCATAAATCCTTACTATTAACAGTATTGTAAATCATTATATCTAAAAAAGATTTTTAATTCCAAAGATAAATGATGAACTGTGTGGTTAGAAGGATCTTTGCTTGATCATGCCGAACATTGCACTGAGTACCACTTGAGACACCACATATATACCTTCAAAAATCCAGTATCATAAAACATAAAATACACACTCCTCCATACTCTTTACCTTCAAATACAAGGTCATTCATTCTCTTCTAAACTGGACAGACGTACTTTTTGCATAATATTTTTATTTATTAGCTGGAGGGATATATATTTGCCTGTGAATTTACATAAGGATGCAGGAGAAGGAAGGAAAGGTTCCCCAAATATCAACCATTATTTCTTTTCTTGCTACAGTTTTTGTATAACTCTAGGCAGCTTAATTTGGCCATCCCAGGTCTATGTCTTTGAAACCAGAAAGCACTACTGCCATTTTCTCTTTGCCCAGAGTCAGATCTTAGTCTAAGACAAAACTTCCCTACTAGAGAAGAAAGATGATAAAGACCAAAGATTTGTCACTGTAATTAGATTGAGAAATGAATGATGGTATTAAAGTGAATACAAATCTTTTCACTTACCTTGATTTAATCTCTCTTATTAAGTTAATAGAAATCTTTGTCAGAGGAATAAACCTGGAATACTTATGTCATTTGCTAATGAAAAAAATGCATCAAAATTAGGAACAGGCTGGTTCCCAGCTGAACATCTACAGTTTCTGACCCAGCACAATTAGTCTTATTTGTTTCTTTTTACAGATATAAAATAGGTGAAATGGAGAGAAGGAGGAAAAGAAGGAGGAAGAAGGAAAAAAAAAGGAAGTAAGTTGGTTCATTTAGCATTTCTTTGGAGGGGCTGAAGAGAAAAGCAGGGGAGGTTGCTCTGGGGCTGGCAGCCATCCCCAATGGTTCTTAGCCCAGTCCTGCAGGCCTTAAAATCCAGTGCTCAAGCCCTACAATGTAGTGCTGCTTGAGCCCAGACACCTGTGACACCAAGGCAGTGCTTGAGGGACCACCAAAACATATATTACAGTGCTTATGGGTCAACAGGAATATACCCTGTAGTGTTTGGGGGAGCATACAATGAAAAGGGTCAAGGCATATATTCTTGGTCCCTAAAAAATTTCATAGTTATCATAACTATTGTTTTACATAATTAAAAGTATGGTTAATTTATTCTACTCCTTTAAATTTGGGGGTCAGGAGATTGGGACACATCTAATGCTAATCAGGGTTATTCCTGCCTCTGTGCCTCTGGCAGCACTGGAGGACCAGCAGAAGAACCAAGTATTGAACTAAGGCTGGCCACATGTAAAGCAGACACTTTAACCCCTCTGCTATCTCTTTGGTCCATTCATCCAGTTCTTAAATTAAAATGAACAGCAAATGTCATATTATAGCCAGACATATTTCTTTTTATTTTCTTTTTATTTTCCCTGCACCCAGCCCCTCAACAATGTTTATTTTTTGACTACTAAGTCTCACTGTTTTAACCTGATTAATCTATTGAAGTATACATGACCAATTTAGTTTATGTCTCAAGGAGATTATTTTTTTAAGCTAAGAGTTCCCTTACTAAGAAAATACCAACAATGTCCTTTAACATGTGAAATTTAAAAGATGATGCTTAATAATGGGAGTATGGGTACCAGTGAGAGAGTTTAATGAAGGCCTTGTATATGTGAAACCCTGAGTTCTAACCCTGGTACTCCATGACCCTCCCAAGAACCACTGATAGCATCATTGGCCCCTGAGCAACTTTACTCCACCAGATATGGTAGAATGAATGAGAAAGTCTAAGAAAAGGACAGTATATAGCCTAATTGGGGCCAGAGTGATAGTTTAGAAGGTAGGGAAATTGCCTTGCACATGACCAACCTGGGTTCAATTCCTGGCACCCCATACAGTTCCCTGAGTACTGCCAGAAGAGTTCTCTGAATGCAAAGCCAAGTGTAAGCCCTGAGCACTATCATTTGTGACCCGAAAATTAAAAAAAAAAAGAAAAGAAAAGAAAAGAAAAGGTAAGGTTTTGTATTGAATTTACAAAAGCTATTTCTGAATACTGGATCTAACATCTATTTATTGTCCAAAGAGAAAACAGATTTGGCAACTTGGGATAGTCTGCATATTCTTTGGTAGTGAGAGGTTGAGCCACTCCTGGCTTTGCTAGGATTTACTCCCGGTTTTGTGCTCAGGGAATTATTTCTGTAGGTGCTCAGACACCATATATGGTGCTGGGGTCTCACCCAAGTAGACAGCTAACAATGCAAGTGCTCTATCTCTGTACTCTCTCTCTTGTTCTAACTTGGAGTTTATGTTTAAGAACATGAAGAATTAAGTGCCAAAGTGATAGCACAGAAAGTAGTGTGCTTGACTTGCACAAGGCCAACCTGGATTTAATACCACGCACCACTTATGGTCCCCCAAGTCCCACCAAGAGCAACCCTCAAATGCAGAGCCACAAATAAGTCCTGAGTATAGCCAGGATGAACAAAAATACATGTTTTTAAAATTGCCTCCAAACTTTGACACTTAAAATATTTGGTTTCTTTCTTATGTTGAAATATTTGTAGAATTACTTCTATCATGTACAAGACACTGTACTATGTCTTACAGGAGCTAAAATATAAATAAAGCAAACTTTCAGTTTCAACTTCAAGTGGAGTTAGGGAGACTGATATGAAGTATAATGAAAAGAACAATGTTTAGAGTGACTAGTGTTAGGCCAATGTATGTAGAGTAACAGCTGAGTATGAGTGACAGAGCAAGCCAAAAGCTATAAAACTAAATCCTCCTAAATATGTTATTTATTATCTCAGTATCCATTTGTAAATAGTTTTCTCAGATCTCAGGGCCGAAGAGAGGTCAATTTGAAAATCCAATCTTGAGCCAGATAGTAAACCCAATGGGTTAGAGTGCATGCTCTGTAGACAGGAGGCCCAGTTTCAGTCCTGGCATGCCAGGACTTTGAGAAGCAACCTCGACCTCTATCTGGAGCAAAGAGCCATAAGTAACTCTTATGTATTGCCTGGTTTGATCCAAAAAATCAATAGACAAAATTCCATTCTTAGTCTAAGTTACATGTTCCCAGTCCTGCCAAACACCGTAAATAATTAAAATCAAGCTACTTATCATCTCTGTTGCCCAGTGGCTCAAATGTTAGAAAGAAAGAGCTGAGTGATGAAGATTGAATAAAAGCTCTGACCCAAGGTGGAATCCTTTAACACATGTTTCCTCTTCAAGGTCTTCACAGACAGAAGATAAATGCATTTTAAGATGTCCTTGCTGGAAATTATCAGAAAAAAGCCTCTGAAGTTCCTGGAACCATAAGAGTAATAGATTTAAATGCTTCACTTCAGTCAAATAACAAGTCTCTTGGAACATTGAGTTTAAGCATTTCAATATTTTAACTATAGGATGAGAACTGATAATAAAAATGGTGACAGAAAAGGGCTTAGAATTTTTTTTACTATGCTTAATCTGTCAGTATATTCGATATACTTAACTCCAATATAATTGATAAGAAACCACTGTGAGTCCTTATGCATATTATGACTTGACTCATCAAGATAAGACTGCTTATTTATAAATTGTCTCTAAGTGTGAATTAGATATGTTTCACGATAGTTTTTAAAAATAAATATATAAAGATTGGAGTGATAGTACAAAGGTTAAGTGATAGTGATAAGTGATAGTACAAAGGTTGCCTTGTTTAATCAACCCTGGTGTAATCTCCAATACCAATCAGTCCTTATGATCTCCTGTTAGATCTCTTTACTGCCAGGCGACATCTCTGACAGAAAGTACAGGTGGCCCTTGAGCACCACCCACTGTGGAATCAAAGCCAAACCAAACCAAACCAAAATGCATAAAAATATAAAGTTAAAGGTTGGCAATATAGTTTAGTGGTAGATCACTTGTGCTACATATGTAAGATTTCAGCATTCATTCTTGGTACTGAACACATCTATAAATTGGATAGAATTATATTCATCAATTAGAATATTGTCATTTAAATATATAATATATAATTTTTAAAAACCATCAAAAATGAGATCTGGAAGAACTAATTTATATTGACCACATTCTATTTATCAGGTCCTAAGCTAAACATAACACATTTCATATATCATTTTTTTCTTTAGACATCCAGAAGACTAACTTGCCATATGTTAAAAGCCAAGTATATTTATACTTTTAAAAATCCCTCAAGAGAAGCCCCAAGCTCAAGGACATATCCTGATATGTGATTGTTGGGAGCCAGTTTTTAGATGCTACAAGACCAAATCACAGGTTGAAGCTGTGCTCTGGATTTTACCCCCTCTCACACTATTTCAAAAGACTTAAAGGGAGCATGTATATCTCCTTTGAATATTTCTTTAGATATATTTTCTTAATAGGAATAACCCTTACTGAATATCTTCTTTTTTATTTTTCCAGTGGCAGTTCTTTATTAATAGTGATTATTTGCTTATTTTGTAGTCTTATGAGCTCATTGTATTAATGACATACTTATGAGCTTATTGAATTAATTCATAAGCATACTTGATATTTCAGTGCATGGCATTTTTTCTTTCCTTTTCTTTCTTTCTTTTTAATTTTTTATTATATATATATTTTGGCTTACATATCTTTCACAGTAGTATTCACCTGATTCAATGTTAATATGTACCTAAAATACTACTGTGAAAGAATATCTTCTTATATAGCTGAAATTTTCCCCATTTTGAGGATCTGTTTAGTAGGGAATTCTAGTAGCTAGTGTTTAGAGTTCATTTTAAAATCAGGTATGTGGGGGCTGGAGAGATAGCATGGAGGTAAGGGGTTTGCCTTTTGTGCAGAAGGTCATTGGTTCAAATCCCGGCATCCCATATGGTCCCCCGAGCCTGCCAGGAGCGATTTCTGAGTATAGAGCCAGGAGTAACCCCGCTGCCAGGTGTGACCCAAAAAACAAAAAACAAAAACAAAAACAAATCAGGTATGGGATTGATGGGCTTGCAACCTCTGCCCCCATATGCACCAGTAATACCTTGTGGCATTGTTTCTTTTTGCATAGGCACATTAAAATTGGGAAATCTTAAGTGTGCAAACAAGTTCTTCTCTAATTAAGATTGGAACACATATATTTTATACTGCAGTGGGGCCTTACACCCTGAATATTTGTCATAGTGATTTTTTGTAGGCTTCAGAAGATCGGACATTCACCATTCACCTCTGAACCTTGGATACCATCAATGGAAACAACTACGATTTTCTACATCACCAGGAATCGAACTTCTACCAGGGAAGGCCCTACTGCTGCCCTGGCATAAGCATACTCCAGAGAGGGTTCTTATGAAATCCAGACAACTTGGTAACAGCAACAACCTGCTTTCAGGGCAGGATTCTCTGCATTGAACCTAATGGTGAGATGAAACCAGAAGATGCTCCACATCACACTGATTTTGACATAGGATCTGTACCAAGATCTCTAATTACAGAAACCTGACAGCAACAATGGTGATTGTAAAGAACTTTTACCAGGACCACAGAGAAAGACTCTGGTGCATTTTCTTTAAATAAAAAAAATTTTTTTAAATTCCTCAAGAGTGGGGCCAGAGAGATAGCATGGAGGTAGGATGTTTGCCTTGCATGCAGAAGGATAGTGGTTCGAATACTGGCACCCATATGGACATCTGAGCCTGTCAGGAGCGATTTCTGAGTCTAGAGCCAGGAGTAACCCCTAAGTGCTGCTGGGTGTGACCCAAAAAAACAAAACAAAAAAAAATCCTTCAAGAGTTTTTTCATTTGAATTCTGGTCACTGGAGTGTCCAATGTTTGATGATCTTGAGGGGCTATAAGTGAGTATATATATTGGGGGTTACTGAGAAAAACTTCTTTGATAATAAGAGCATAAGAGATAGAAAGGCTCAGAGAATAGAAAGGCTCATAGAATACCTGTTTTGAAGACAGGCAGAAGGTGGGGGAGGAAGGAGGTTGAGGGCATTGGTGGTGGAAAGGTTGCACTGGTGAAGGGAATGAGTACTTTTTATGACTGAAACCCAATTACAAACATGTTTCTAAACATGGTTCTTAAATAAAGATATTAATAAAAAAGGCAAAAAAATCAGGTATTAGAAACCATAGTTAATCTATGGGTTATATACTTCAAAATAAAATGTATTCAATAAAAAAAGTGATATCACTTATATGTAGTATTTAGAATAACTGCATGAGTAAAATGCAATCGTTTAAATGAGCATTATATAGAACACACTTAGCCCCAGAAGATGGTGAGGAGAAGGAAAGAAATCAAGTGGGAGGAGAAAAAGACAGATGTGAAATATCAGGGGACAGGAGTCAAGGAAATTTGGGACATTGGGGGTGTTAAAGAAGGAGAGAGCTAAATATCCTAACCACAGATTCAACAACAATGAAATCATGAGCTCCAAACTTTAACAACCAAACTTTAAATGGTGCCTGCTATGATGGCATGCTATAGGTAGATAGCTACAGGATGGACTCTGAAACATTGGTGGGGAGAGGTTGATATTGGTGGTGAAATTGGTGCTGAAACATTATAAGTCTAAACCTGAACTATGAATAAATAGTAAATAGCAATGCTTTAAATACATTTCTTAAAGTATTTTTTTTCTTTAAAGAAGGGCTCAGAGGGAAAACTGAAGGGAAATGTGAGAGACCATTCAAGTCAAGAGCTAGCTAGACATTGAGGAGAGATCTCTATAGGTGGAAATGTCTACAGAATCAAAGAATATCACTTACCTTCTAATTGTTAGCACTATAAGTCTTTGTTTTCATTTCTACTCCCATCCCTCCCTGGGAAAAATCTGTTTTGGGGGAAATAGAGTGGAGGTTTAGGTTTACACCCTTGTGATGCCAAGTGCTACCCCATGACTGTGTTCAAGGGTTGCTTCATGCAGTTCTAGGGGGAACATATGTAGTGCTGGGAGGCAGTTGTATGAAAGACAAGCACCTTAACTTTGTACTATTTTTCTGGTATTAAGCCCTGATTTCTAAAAAGATAGTATTGGCTTGTCTTTGTGGAAGAAGGCTGAACAGGGCTGCATAAAGGACAACTCTTATTTATTTTTTGAGGGGGAGATGCCACACCCGCTGTGTTCAAGGCTTACTCCTAGCTCTCTGCTCAGGGATTACTTCTGCAGGGCTCAGGGAAAAATATGTGATGCCAAGGATCAAATCCAGGTGAGCTGGCAGGCAAGTACCTTATCCACTGTGCTATTGCTCATATTACTACTATGATAACTTATTAAAACTAGAATTTCTCAAGCCCCATATAATACCCCCTAAGTGTATGACCCAGTAACCTCCACTTCCATCCCAGGAGCACAGAAATCATCCATTCAAAAAAATACATGCATAGCCATGTTCATACCACAAAGTAATAATAGCCAAGATCTGACAAACAACCCAAATGTTCATAGATAGGCAAGTGAATAAGAAACTATGCTATATCTGTGTGTTTATATATGTATGCAGATATATATTTATGTAAAATTCATGAGTTGTGAGATCACCCCACATGGAGTGTTTCTAACGCCTTAGGCAGATGGGTCTAAAGAAGCAGGGCAGTGGCAAAGAAATAATAAGCCAAGCCAGTCAGGAGAGAGCGATGAAGCCAGTTTGCTTTTCCCCTTGATGCCTCTCTGCCTCAGCCAGAACTGGCTTTTTTATTAACCCCCCCCCAAAAAAAATCCACCATGACAGGGCAGGGCAAAATGATTTAGGTGAACTTCTACATATCAAAGGAAAGATAAAAAAATGAATAACACATTTATTTTGGGTTAATAGTTGGATGTCTTCTAACAATATACAAATGGAATATGATTAAGTTATAAGAAAAATTTAATCATCTCTTTTGCTATAATTAGGGTGGATTTGGAGGGCATCACACTAAACAAAATAAGTCAGAGGAAGAAGAATAAATGTTGCAGGATCTCACTCAAATAGGGGTATCTGAAGAAAAGAAGCTAGGGATCAACAGTGTCTAATAAAAATAATTTATTGAACTCTGATAATAGACGAAGGTTACAGAACAGGGGTGAGAGATTGAAAAACAGGTAATGGAAATGGGATGGTCTAGAAAGGACCTAGTGGGGTCAGAGAGATGGCATGGAGGTAAGGCATTTGCCTTGCATGAGGAAGGATGGTGGTTCGAATCCTGGAATCCCATATGGTCCCCCGAGTCTGCCAGGAGCAATTTCTGAGTGTGGAGCCAGGAGTAAACCCTGAGCGCTTCCAGGTGTGACCTAAAAACAAACAAACAAACAAACAAATAGAAAGGGCCTAGTGACAGAGCTGAAAGATTTGGGCACTTTGGCGATTGTAGTGGTGCACCAACTTTACACACATAAAGCAGAAGAAACATGCATCTCAACACACTGTTTTATGCAAGCACCTTAAATAAAAACATAAAAAACCTTCCCAGGTGATTCCGATACATGCTGAAGGTTGAGAACCTTTTTCCTACATGTAAACTTCCTTATTGGCTTTCTCTAAGTACTTAGGACCCCTTTACCTTACAAACAGAAAGCTAAAATTTAGAAAAGTGAATTAACTTTTGCGAAGTTCAATGATAATTTCATTTAAAAAAAGGCTGAAACTAGAATTTGATCATTTTTATGCCTTAATACAATTAAATTTTTATATTTGTATCAAAGTCTCCAAAGAAGAAACCACAGCCAAGGACACCAGAAATTCAATTCCATCTAACCATATTTCTTGGCAGTTTTTGCAATAATTGATTGCTTTTTCTTTCTTGAATCGTGTTGTCTTATGGCTCTGGTGACACTTTCCTCTCCTGATTTTATTCTGAGAAAGACAAAGCTGCACATTGACATAACTGACAGCTTTGGTGTTGCTGGGAGCTGGCCCCTGGCCTCACAGATGCTCCCTAAAGTTATTCTCTTGCACATAAGCCATCTTGAAGAATACGTATCCTATCCAAGACCACTGTGATCACAAGCCATCAAAACAAAAGTCAGGCATCTTCACAGTCCTATCTTCTCACAGCCCTACATGCACACATTGTCTATATAACAAAATGCCAAATATGTCCCCATGTTCTGGCTAATCCAAGGGAGTGTCATTTCCTTATTAAATACAGGCTCACCATTGCTCTTGTACTCTCTTCTTCATATTTGTACCCATAATCCCTTAAAAATAGCATCTCTTCCTAACAGCACTTATTCTAAACCAGAGCTTTGCCTCTAGTCTGCCCAAACTCAACTAACACAAGTGTCAATCTCGGTGTAGGTTCTAACATCCTGCTGTTAAAATAATTCCATTTCTGCTGCTGTTTTCCCTTAGCGTCAACCTTTGAGTAACTGGTGGTATCTTTGACTAGAGAAAAGCCAAACTACCTACACATGTCTGCTGTTTATTTCTTTTCTTTTCCTTTTTGGCTCTTTTGTTTGTTTTTGTGGGGGCTGGGCAAGTCTGCAGAGTTTAAGGCTTACATCTGGCTCTTTGCTCCTGGTGATGCTTGAGGGAACACATGTGGTGCCTGGGATTGAACAAGTATCAGCTGCATGCAAGATAAGTGCATCAACACTTAATCTACTTTTCTGGCATTTTGTCTCTTTTTTTTTTTAATCTTCTTCCAAATATCTAAAGCATTTATTTTTTTAATTTTTTAATTTTTTTTATTTAAACACCTTAATTACATACATGATTGTGTTTGGGTTTCAGTCATGTAAAGAACACCACCCATCACCAGTGCAACATTCCCATCACCAATGTCCCAAGTCTCCCTCCTCCCCACCCGACCCCTGCTTTCCATTATTTTCGGACATTTTGAAGATTTAGTTTTGTGGGCTGGTTGGTTGTTGGTTTGGGATAACATATAATGGTGCTCAAGGTTTACTCCACATTTGGTACTCTGGGTTTTTTAGCTAGTGGTGTTTAGGAGTCCATCTGGAATCAAAGTTTGAACTTGGTCCTATACCAAGTATGTGCTCCAGACATTTGAACTCTCTCCCATACCCTTAAGTGTAGTATTTATTTGTGGTTCAAGGGATTACACTAAGCTTGAGAAAGGCTACATTTATCTTTAGCTTTTTTTAATTTTATATGGGAAGGGGTTGGTTGTTTAGGTCAATAAGCTTGCTGTGTGGGGTCACACATAGTGGTGTTTAGGGAGGAAAACTACTCCTAGGCCTTTTTTTTTGGGGGGGGTGTATACCTGGCAGTTTGTGTCTCCCTTGTCATTTGTTTCTAGGAAGGTTTTGATTTCCTTTTTGATTTCATCTCAGACCCACTGGTTATTCAGTATTAGGCTGTTTAACTTCCAGGTATTAAAGTTTTCTTCTGTGTCCCTTTGTAGTTCACATATAATTTCAGAGCCTGTGGTCAGCGAAGGTAGCCTGCAAAATTTCTATCCTCTTGATATTATGGAGGTATGTTTTATGTGTTAGCATGTAGTCTATCCTGGAGAATGTCCCATGTACATTAGAGAAGAATATGAATCCGGGCTTCTGGGGGTGGAGTGACCTGTATATATCTACGAGGCCTCTTTCTTCCATTTCTCTTTTCAGGTCTAGTAAATTTTTGTTGGGTTTCAGTCTGGTTGACCTGTCAAGTGTTGACAATGCCGTGTTGAGGTCTCCCACAATTATTTTGTTGTTATTGATATTATTTTTCAGATTTGTCAACAATTTTATTAAATATTTTGCTGGCCCCTCATTTGGTGCATATATGTTAGGAGAGTATTTTCTTCCTGCTGCATGTATCCCTTGATTAATACAAAATGTCCATCTTTGTCCCTCACAACTTTCCTAAGTATAAAGTTTACATCATCTAATATTAGTATGGCCACTCAGCTTTTTTATGGGTGTTGTTTGCTTGGATGATTTTTCTCCAGCCTTTTATTTTGAGTCTATATTTGTTCTGACTCTTCAGGTGCATTTCTTGTAGGCAGCAGAAGGTTGGATTGAGTTTCTTGATCCAGTTACCACTCTGTGTCTCAACTGGTGCATTTAGTCCATTGACATTGAGAGAAAGAATTGTCCTGGGAGTTAGTGCCATCTTTATATTGAAGTTTGGTGTGTCTGTTGGTCAGTCTTGTCTTAAAGTAGGCCGTTCAGTTTTTCTTTTAAGAATGGTTTTGAGGTCTGTAAAGTTTCTGAGCTGTTGTTTGTCTGTGAAACCATGTATTGTTCCTTCAAACCTGAAAGTGAGTTTTGCTGGTTGCAGAATTCTAGGCAAAGCATTTATTTCATTGAGTTTTGTCACTATGTCCCACCACTGCCTTCTGGCCTTGAGTGTTTCTGGTGACAGGTCTGCAGTACATCTCAAGGATGTTCCCTTAAATGTAATTTCTCTTTTCGATCTTGCTGCTTTCAGAATTCTGTCTCTATCCATGGGATTCGTCATTGTGACTAGGATGTGTCTTGGGTGTTTTTCCTGTGGTCTCTTTTAGTTGGTACTTTGGGCATGCAGGATATGATCGCCTGTATTCATTAGCTCTGGTAGTTTCTCTTTAATGATGTTCTTGACCGTTGATTCTTCCTGGAGATTTTCTTCCTGGGTCTCTGGGACTCCAATGATTCTTAAGTTCTTTCTGTTGAGCTTATCATAGACTTCTATTTTCATTTGTTCTCATTCTTTGAGTAATTTTTCCATTGTTTGATCATTTGCTTTAAGGCTTCTATCCAATTTCTTCTGCTGTATGGAATTGTTATTCATCTAATCTTCCAGTGTACTAATTCTGTCCTCAGCTGCTGTTAACCCATGGGAAAGCTCAACCATGTTTTTCTTCAATTCATCTACTGAGTTTTTGAAAACCTGTTATTTGACCTGAAATTTCAGTTTGGAGTTTTCTGATTTCTATCTTCATATTCTCTTGATTCTTATTAGTGATCTCTTCTATACCTTCTTTGAGTTCTTTGAACATCTTCCATATTGCAACTCTAAACTCCTTATCTGAGAGACTAACTAGTTGGTTGGTCATGTTCAAGTCATCAGAGTTGCCATCATCATTCTCTATGTCTGGCGCTGGCCTTCTTTGCTTCCCCCATTTTCACACTTGTATTGTGGGTTTTTCTACGTGTTGTGGTTGTATTCATTGGCTAAATGATGTACACGGCTGGGAAGCGGAAGCGCTCCTCTGGCTCCACCCTCCTCTGGCTCCACCCTTTCTGGGCTTGTAAATTCACCTCCCTTCCAGGGAAGGCTCGAGGGAAGGCAAGCCATCCGCAGATGAGCTACACACAGGATGAAATCAGGCCTAAAATGGAGCACAGCACAGAAGACAGGCAGATAGGGGTGCTGGCATCTGAGTTCCAGCAGAGTTCAGCGGCTTTCCCTTTCTGAGCCTATAAAGTCAGCCATCTTTTACTCACTCACTCATTCACTGGGTAGCTTCAGAATGCAGTTTTTTTTTTTTTTTTTTTTTTTTTTTTTTTTTTTTTTTTTAGTTCGCTTCCCAGGGCTCTGAGGAGAGCTTCAAGGATTCAGAAAAGACAGAGGAGCACAGGACAGGGCTCCCTTCAGGTCCTCAGTTTCCTCAGAAGAAGCACAGCACGGCGGAGACTCCTCAGGTGAAGCAATCAGCACTTTACCTGGCAGTCCCCACAGTCAGCCATTTCTTACTCACTCACTTGCTCGCTGGGTAGCTTCAGAATGCAGTGTTTTGGGGGTTCGCTTCCCAGGGCTCTGAGGAGAGCTTCAAGGATTCAGAAAAGACAGAGAAGCACCCCTCACAATTTCTTATCTTCAACTCTGAACTCCTAATACAAATTCAGTGTTTTTGTTGTTGTTGTTTTATTATTATTTTTTGGCATCCTGGAATGACTTCTTTCATTGGGCACCATTTTCTTTGCTTGTTATTGTTGTTGTGGTTTACATCAGGCATTGTTCAACAATTACTCTCATTTCTGTGCTTGAGAGTCTTTTTCTGTGGTGCTCTGCAAACCATGCAATGCTAGGGATAAAATTCAGGACTTCTGCATAAAAAGCATAAACTCAGCCTGTTAAACTGTTTTTTTTTTTTGACCCCAAAAAGTCATCCTTGTTGTTTCTATTTGTATTTTGTTTTGTGGGGGGCACACCCAGCAGTGTTCCAGGTTTACTCCTGTCTCTATACCCAAAGATATCTAGGGAGACCATGTGGAGTGCCGGGATTAAACCTTGGCCAGTCTCACACAGAGTACCCTACCCACTTTACAATTGCTCCAGCCCAGAAAAAGCTTTTTTTTTTTGGATTTTGGTTCACACCGGCAGTTCTCAGGGATTACTTCTGGCTCTCTGCTCAGAAATCGCTTGTGGCAGGCATTGGGGACCATATCGGATGGTGGGATTTGCACTACCATTGGTCCTGGGTTGGCCGCTTGCAAGGCAAAAGGCTTACCGCTTTCCTATCTCTCCGGCTCCAGGAAAACATTTTTAATATTCAGCACTAACTCTTCCATTCCATAGTTAGATTTAAGTACATTGAGTCTTTATAAAATGTTACGGGGGAACATGAATCAGGTTTTTGAATGTACTATAAATATCCTCTGGTATAAAGATTCCGTTTTTTATTTTCCAACCTTCAGGAATACTCATGTGCATAAATAAAGATATGACACAATTTTCATTATATAGTAGTCCAAAATAAAAATATTAAGAAACAACTTTAAGAGCTTCTTAATAGAAAAATTATTCTATTAAATGGGAGATATTAATAAAGTAAACAAATAAATAAAATATACAAGTACTTGCTAAAAACAACACAACGCTCAACTACCATACACAGCTTAGTAAGCCTTCAGACAATGATTTAATGTGAGATATAACATTTTGCACAAATCTTCTTTTATTAAACTTATTTTTGATAGTTCCATCATCATTAGTTGTAAACTAATTAGTTGTAAACAATATTATTTTGTGGCTGTCAAGGGGACAGGCTTGGGGATGACTGGGAAACTGAGGCCAGTGTAGGATTGGTATTAGAACACTATCAGAAACGACTATGTTATAATCAACTTTGTAAATTAGAGTGTTTAAGTAAATAATAAAGTGTTAAAAATTATTTTACATGTACAGCTAAAAAGTAAAAACTTAGAGGGGCAGGGTGATAGCACAGCAGGTAGAGAGTTTGCCTTAGACATGCTGACCCGGGTTCAATCACCTGCCTCCTATATGGTCCCCTGAGCCTGGCAGGTGTAATTTCTAAGCACAGAGCCAAGATTTACCCCTGAACATTGCCGACTAGGGCAAGTGGCCATTCTAGGAAACCCTGAGCTCCCGGAACAGGCCAGAGTGCGTGCAGGAGGTCGCCACTAGGGCGGGTGGAAAGCAGCCATTCTAGGGAACCCTGAGCTCCTGGAACAGGCCAGAGTGCGAGCAGTAGGTCGCCGACTAGGGCAGATGGAAAGCGGACATTCTAGGGAACCCTGAGCTTCCGGAACAGACCAGAGTGCATGCAGGAGGTAGTGAATAGGGCGGGTGGAAAGCAGCCATTCTAGGGAACCCTGAGCTCCTGGAACAGGCCAGAGTGCGTGCAGGAGGTCGCTGACTAGGGCAGGTGGAAAGTGGCCATTCTAGGGAACCTTGAGCTCCCGGAACAAGCTAGAGTGCATGCAGGAGATTGCTGACTAGTGCGGGTGGAAAGCGGCCATTCAAGTGAACAGGGACAGGCCAGAGAGTGAACCTGCACTGTCTGGCTTGAAGGGAGTGGTGATTTTCAGGCTGGACTGAGGATGAGGGAAGATCCAAAACTCAGCAACATCACCCAACATACTCACCTAGAGCCACATCCCGAGAAGAGACCCAGCCCCACACTACAGGTGGCAAAAGCATGCTGAACCTGAAGGTACTGCACTTCAAGCCAAGCCAACAAATGCAAAGAAAGATGGGTAAACCAAGGAAAACATTAACAACAGGGGAGATGGAGAGAAATCAGAACAAGTTCCCAAGTCCACCAAAATGCGCAGACCCAAGAGAGGAAGACCTAAAAGGAGCCATGAGAATAGAATTCCAAGCCATGCTATAAGAAATGAAAGACACACTGGCCAGAGATTACAATAAATCAATAGATAAACAAATGAACCAATTTAAACAAGAACTCCTACAAAATATGAAAGACTCCATACAAACAGAATTAAATGAAATACGTAAAACTGTAGAAAACCAGAAGAGCAGAATCGCACAGCTCGAGAATCACATAGAACAACTCAAAGATAAACTGCAATCAAAAGACAACAAAGAAGCCAACAAAGAAATAGAAGGAAAAGCACTGGAAGTAAAAGTCCAGTATTTAATAAACAAAGACAAAAGAAACAATCTAAGAATTGTAGGTATACCAGAAGGGGAGGAAACAGGAAAAGGGGAAGAACAATTAGACAGGGAGATAATAGCGGAAAATTTTCCCACCCTCTGGAAAGACACATCTGAACAAATCCAGGAGGTTAAAAGAGTCCCCAACAAAATAGACCCTAACAAACCAACTCCAAGACACATAGTAATTCAAATGGTAAGAAACAAAGAGAAAGGCAACCTACTTAAAGCAATAAGGGAGAAAACACCCTCACATACAAAGGAAGGAACATTAGAATCAAACCAGATCTCCCATATGAAATACTTCAAGCAAGAAGACAGTAGAATGACATATTTAAACAGCTGAATGAAAGAAATTTTCAACCTAGAGTCCACTATCCAGCGAAACTCTCATTCATATGGGAGGGAAGACTAAAATCATTCTCAAACAAAAATGAACTTGCACTATTTGTGCAAACAAAACCGACCCTAAATGACCTACTCAGAGATGAATTATACAATCCAAACCCCCAATTGTAACAACCACCCTAAACAACACAACTGCACAACAGCCCTCTCTGTCAATGATCTCATTAAATGTTAATGGACTAACTCTCCCATTAAAAGACACATAATAGAGAACTGGATTAAATTTTTGCTGCCTACAAGAAACACACCTACAAGTACAAGATAGGCACAGGTTTAGAATAAAAGGATGGAAAGCAATTATCCAGGCCAATGGGAAAAAAGCAGGGACGGCCATTCTTATATCAGATCAAATTGCATTCAACCTCAAAAAAGTGATCAGAGACAAAGAGGGTCACTACATACTGATCAGGGAAACACTAGACCAAGAAGTGCTAATGCTAGTTAACACCTACGCACCTAATGCAGAGCCAGCAAAATATGTATGGCAACTGTTTGCAAAACTGGAGAAACACATGAAGGGAAATGTGATAGTAGTGGGAGACCTTAATACTCCACTATCACCACAGGAAAGATCCACCAGACAGAAAACTAACAAAGGAATAAGAGCCCTACATGAAAAATTAGAAGAACTAGGGCTCATAGACTTATATAGGGCCCTCTACCCCCAGAAAGCAGAATACACATTCTTCTCAAGTCCACATGGAACCTTCTCCAGAATAGACCATGCCTTAGGATACAAATCTAACCTGCATAAAATCACAAAGATAAGGATCATTAGAAGCACCCTGTCAGATCACTATGCAATAGAAGTCAAAATTGACTGTAAAAAGAAACAATAGAGAAAATCCAACACCTGGAGATTAAACAACATGCTGCTCAAAAACAGCTGGATCAAAGAGATACTCAAGGAAGAAATAAAAAATTCCTTGAGACAAACGACAATGAAGACACAACTTGTCAAAACTTGTGGGACACAGCAAAAGCAGTAATCAGGGGGAAACTCATAGCAATACAATCCTATGTCAGGAAAGAGGAAAACCACAAAATTAGCAGCTTAAAGGACCATCTTAAGAAGCTGGAACAACAGCAACAAAGAAACCCAAACACAACCAGAAGACATGAAATAATAAAAAACCAGAGCAGAAATAAACAACATAGAAACTAAGAAAACAATACAGAAAATCAATGAGACCAGGAGTTGATTTTTTGAAAGAATAAACAAGATACAAACCACTGACAAGACTCACCAAAAAAAAGAGGGAAAACACCCAAATAAGCAGGATCACAAATGAAAGGGGAGAGATTACAACAGAACCCCAAGAAATCCAACACATCATGAGGATATAACATATTATGAACAACTATACTCAGTTAGGCTAGAGAACCCAGAAGAAAGTGATAGATTCTTGGAAAAATACCAGCTTCCAAGACTAGAAAAGGAGGATTTAGAAAGCCTAACCAGGCCAATCACGTCGGAGGAAATTGAAACAGTAATTAGGAAACTCCCCAAGAACAAAAGTCCAGGCCCAGATGGTTTTACCGGTAAATTCTATCAAACATTCCAAGAAGAATTACTTCCACTGATCCACAGACTCTTCCAAACCATTGAAAAGACAGGAATCCTCCCCAATTCCTTTTATGAGGCCAATATCACTCTGATTCCCAAAGATGGCAAAGATACCACCAAGAAAGGAAACTACAGATCAATTTCACTAATGAACAAAGACACAAAAATACTCAACAAAATCTTAGCGAACCGAATCCAGCACTACATCAAAAAGATTATATATCATGACCAAGTGGGTTTCATCCCAGGGATGCAAGGCTGGTTCAACATACATAAATCAATCAACATCATATACCATATTAATAATAAAAAAGACATAACCATATGATCATATCAATCAATGCAGAGAAGGCATTTGATAAAATTCAACACCCATTCATGTTGAAAACACTAAGCAAAATAGGTCTGGAAGAAACCTTTCTCAAGATAGTTACAGCTATCTATGAAAAGCCAACAGCTAACATTATCCTTAATGTTGAAAAACTGAAAGCATTCCCACTAAGGTCAGGAACCAGGCAAGGATGTCCACTCTCTCCACTCTTATTCAACATAGTCTTAGAAGTCCTAGCAATAGCAATCAAACAAGAGAAGGGAATCAAAGAAATTCAAATAGGAAAAGAGGAATTCAAACTATCTTTTTTTGCAGATGACATGATGATATACATGAAAAACCCTAAAGAGTCCACAGTAAAATTTCTAGAAACAATAAACCAATACAGCAAAGTGGCTGGTTACAAAGTCAATACACAAAAGACAGTAGCATTCCTCTATACAAATTATGAAGTAGAAGAGAGAGAGATTAAGAATACAACTCCATTTAAAATTGTATCAAAAAACATCAAGTACCTAGGAATCAACCTTACCAGGGAAGTGAAGAACTTATACCTGGGAAACTTCAAAACACTTCAGAAAGAAATTGAAGAGGATCTTGGGAAATAGAAGAACATCCAATTCTCATGGGTAGGTAGAACCAACATAGTCAAAATGACCATCCTACCCAAACTCCTATATAGATTTAATGCAATCCCCATCCAAATTCAGACATCATTCTTTAAAGACTTAGAAATATCAATCATAAAATTTATCTGGAACCACAAAAGACCCAGTATAGCTAAACACATACAAAAAAACAGGAAGCTGGGTGGCATCTCCTTACCTAACCTGAAGCTATACTATAAAGCCATAGTGATCAAAACAGCATGGTACTGGTACAAAGACAGAGCCTCAGACCAGTAGGTTAGAACAGAATTTCCAGACATAAGCCCTTAGATATACAGTCAACTAATATTTGACAAAAAAAAGCCAAGAATTTGAAATGGGAAAAAGAAAGTCTTTTCAACAAATGGTGTTGGTAAAACTGGAAACCACATGCAAGAAATTCAAAATTGACCCATACCTCACTACTTATACAAAAATTAACTCAAAATGGATCAAAGACCTCGAAATCAGACCCGAATCTATAAAGTTTATAGAGAAGAAAATAGGTAGAACACTCGAAGACCTACATATCAAAAAGGTCATCGAGGATGGAGCACCAATGGCAAGAACTTTAGCATCAAACATAAACAAATGGGACTACATCAAACTAAAAAGCTTCTGCATGGCAAAATAAACCCTACTTAAGACAAGAAGACAGTTAACTGACTGGGAAAAAATCTTTTCACCCATCATATCAGATAAAGGGCTGATATCCAGAATATACAAAACACTCAGAAAGCTGAGTCCCCCATCCCCAAAACCAAATAAATCTATAAAAAATGGGAACATAAAATGAATAGACACTTCTCTGAGGAAGACCAAAAGATGGCCAACAAACTCATAAAAACATGCTCACCTTCACTCATCCTTAGGGAAATCCAAATAAAGACAACAATTAGGTACCACCTTACACCAGTGAGGATGGCTCACATCAAAAATAATAGGAACAATCTATGTTGGTGGGGATGCGGCATGAAAGGCATTCTCATCCACTGCTGGTGGGAATGCCCCTAGTCCAACACGTATGGAGAACAGTCTGGAGAGTGCTCAAAGAACTCAGAGCTACCATTTAACCCAGCAATTGCTCTCCTAGGTATCTACCCCCAAGTTGGAAGGACATTCATTCCAAAATATGTGTGCACTCCACTATTTATCGCAGCACTCAGTATAATAGCCAAGTCTTGGAACCAACCTCAATGTCCACAAACAGATGAATGGATCATTAAGATGTGGTATCTATACACAATGGAATACTACATGGCAGTCAGAAATGATACAATCACAGAATTTGCAGCAACGTGGATGGACCTAGAACATACTATGTTAAATGAAGTAAGCCAGAAGATAAAAGATAAACACAGAATGATAGCACTATTCTGAAGCACCTAGAATATACACCTTATATACAACTAATACTCAACAATCAAATAACAGGGTTAAACAGGGTAGAAACCCCAGACACTCTAACAGTCAACATATACCAGAGAGCATTGCTCAAAACACATAAAAGAGGAACAACACAAACTCTTAACTACACACTATACCACAAAAAATATCCAGCAACAGCAGAAGCAGCAGCATTGAAAGACCAGGTAAGTAATCAGCCTTCTACTACAAAGACCCATAATAAGCCTTTAGGGATTTTATACAGCATTACAGGTAAAGGATACCATGGGAAACCATTGACTCCAACAGAAGCATGCCATAAAATATGTTTTAATGCCTTAATATTTCTATACTTAAAATAACCTATCAGCTTTTCTGTCTACAGGTATTCTTGGATACAAAGGGTTGACAAACTTAGATTGCGTCTTGGGGCTCATACCCAGCTTGCACTACGAGAATGTCCCAATAAAACTCTTTAACATTCCCTTTATCCCTAGGTAATACCTTCAATTAGGACTTGAAGCACGTGACCACCCAAATCACCAAAGCAGCAACTGTGACCTATAGACTTATACTACAGGCCCTACTCATCGAACACAAACTAGCATTCCCTTGCTCTTTTCTCTACTCTTCTCACTACTGTTTTTTTTCTTTTTCTTTTTCTCTCCTTTTCTTTTTAATTTATTTTCTCTTTTCTTTCCTGCCTCTTCCATATACTTTCCCCTTTCACCTCTTTGATAATCCGACTATCCCTTCACCCCGCACTCCCATCCAGATTCCCCACATTAAAACTCTTCACCCTCAGTTCCTATTCCATTAGGCATCAAGAATGACCTCCTACCTTAGTGAACCAGTACCCAGCACCCAAGCGAAGGGACAACTCGTCAAACCCACACCTCGCCCCTTACAAGAAAAGGCAACCAACTCCCCTGCTGACTCATACTGCATGGTCCTCCTTATCAACCCTTCCTAACGTGGACTGTTACTTGAAACCAGACTTAGCTCTACAAGTATCCCCCTATGCATGAACTCTTCCCAAGTCCTCCCTACTGCAAATCTTTTGCCAATCTCAAGAAGGTCAGGTTGGGAGATGAAAAGGTGCCCGGGAACCCACACACCACAAGAAAATTTCAAAAGACAATGGGGAAACCTATACTACCGTCATAAGTATAAGACCTGTATTACACTATCTCTTTACCTGCTTTTCCCCAAATGCAAGATACTTTCTTTTATCTTTTTTGGGTGTGTGACATGTTTTTGTTTTCTTCTCTCTCCACACTCAAATGCATCGGCAATATAATGTAGCATCATTTCTTCCTGCAAAGGCACACTAAAAAATGGGGAAATCTTATGTATAAAAACGAGGTCTTATTTATTAGGGAAAAGAACTCATACTTGTTTACAATACAGGGGTATTTCCCACCTTAAAAATATGTCACATGGACCCAACTTAGACACCAGGTGATTAGACACCAACCGTCCAGCCTAGATCCCTGGACCACAGACATAGAAACGACACACTTCTTCACAACAGCCACAGGAAACAAATCCCAACCGAGACATCCTTAACAGTGCTCAGACACCAACAAGTGACAGCCCTAATATGATACCTTGACAACGAGGAAAATAGGAACAACTTGACCTAAGAGCAAGTTATCCTACCTCACCAACTAATGATAAGACAAAATCAGAAGACTTGTCACCCTTTGGTCTGTCCAAATGCCAAGATTGCAATTTACAAATGACTGGCTGACAGAACCATGGCCAGACTGTATGTATCCTGGGACCAATAAAAAAGCCCTAGTTTAGGGTGTGAGCTACAACCTGCAAAACAACTATGATCCCTAGTTCCAGAGGTCTGTCTGAGACTATTGCAATGGAAGGGGACCTCTGGAAACATAATGGAAGATGCTATCCCAGGCCCATCCTAGGATCAGTGCAAAAGACCAGGACTGCCAACCACAGAAGACAGATTAAAATGACACTGAGGGAACAGAACTTCTAGACCCACAAAGAAAGACATAATCGTAAGTTCAACTCCTTGACTCTTGCAGATACCGAGACCTCTAGATACAGAGGTCTGATTTTATCACACAGGACAGAGCAGAAGTCTTCCACACACCACAAAAGCACCAAGGGGAGAGTAAATGAATCTGAAAGGAGTTTATAGTTAATCCCATGACAATATACTTCAAGGGTGGAGAAACTCTGTATCTCTTAGGCAAAGAAAATTCTTTCTCGAATGACCCCAATATTTACTGTGCATCGGCAGGAGAAAAAAAATCACAAAACAATTTATTATTATTATTTACTTATCTATTTTTTGTTGATTTCATTGTTGTGGTTTGGCTATTGAAGTGGATGTCTCCATTTATATTTATTTATTTATTTTCTTCTTTTCTTTTCTTATGTGCTCTGCCACATTTTTTTTTATCTCAATTCCATGGCTTTTATATGGTGCTTACCCTTTTGTTTTGTTTTGTTTGTTTGTTTGTTTGTTTTTGGAATGCTCACTGGATGTTTTATTTGACAGTTCTTTATGTACTGTTATGGTGTTTCACCTTCTTTTTCCCCTTTGTCTCTCAAACCAAGGATGAAAGCGTCTAGAAGGACTCTGCCCATATCCGGAGTATCTGATTCTTTTTTTCTTTTTTTTCTCCAGGTTATTACTTTTCTCTTCTTCAAACAAAACAGCATAACTTGAACTATCTAGTCCCGCCTCCCAATTTGGGGGGGGGGATAAGGGAGGTACCAAGACCAAATAGGTGTAAGACCACTAAGTAGTAAGCTAGGCACAGAGGGGACCACTTATTCTAGCAGCCCCAGGGATAAGGGAAGAGGTTATGGGAAGAAGGACGGGAACGAAGGTAGAGGGAGGACAATTCGGTGATGGGAATTCCCCTGATTTTATGTTAATATGTACCTAATATATTATTGTCAATGATATGTAAGCCACTATGATTAAAATAAAAATTATATTTAATAAAAAATGTAAAACCTTATTTTGCTGTCCTTAGGATATTTGGCAATAGATATTTTATTACTTAGGAGTTGTTACAATTGGGAGCTGTTCAGTTCAATAATAATCATAGTGAGCATTTTCCATGTTCAGCTAATATTCCTGACATCAGATTGTCTTTATACTTTAGATAATGGCTATATGTTTAATAATTAATTCCATGTCATTTTTATCACCTATTAACATGATACATATATCTTGATTTTATCGATGGAAAATAAACGTTTAGAACTAATTACTGCCTCAGCAGTAGAGTGTATTATTTTCAGCCTCCTGAATTTGTCCCCAAATAATTATATTCCTATTTTCCAACTCCAAAAGAGCATAAATTTGTGACCAGTTACAGAAAAACCAGGGTAAAGGACACAAGAAGAAAAGAATCTTAAAACCTTTTATTTCCTTAAATTCCTAAAATAATATAGTAGTATTGATTTAGGACAGTGAATCATTACCACTTCTTCTGTAAATACATCAATTTGACAGAAATAGCTTATGAGAACTGAACCTCTTCCTGTTTAAAAGTGCTACAACTATAGGATAACTATAAAGAAGACTTGAAACAGCAACAAAAGACATTTATGTTAAATTCTATGATAACTTTCCTATCTTAAAAATCATTAAATATCTGAAGAATAACCACTCTGATGACTACATACTCTAAAAATACTTGAATACTTCTTTGTTTGTTTTTGGAAAGAGCCACACCTGGCAGTGCTCAGAAGTACTCCTCGCTCTGAACCTAAGATATCATTCCTGGCAGGCTCGGAGGACCACATGGGATGCTGAGGATCAAACCCGGATTGGTCCCAGGTCCGCTGCATGTAAGGCAACTGCCCTACCTGCTATGCTCTCACTCCAGCTTGCACACTTCTTATTAACAACTCTTGGGACAGGAATGATAGGATAGCAGGTAGGTTACTTGCTTTTCCCAGATTTGATCCCTGGCACCCAATATAGTTCCCCGAGCACCACTAGGAGTGATCCTTTATGACAGAGCCATGAATCAGCCCTGAGCATCACTAGATGTTGCCAAAATAATAACAAGGGATACTTTGGCCATCACACAAACATTATTTGAGTGCTCATGTGCCAAGTTATATTCCTATCACTAAGAAGGTACAAAAACAGAGGATCCTCCTTTGTATGCAACTGACCCAGGTTTGATCCTCAGTACCCCACATAGTCCCTAAATCAAGTCAGGAGTAATATTTGAGTGGAGAGGCAGGAGTAATCACTGAGCACTACCAAATGTGGCCCCCAAAAGAAACAAATAAAAGGTCCAAAATATATGAAACATGATCCTATACATAAAAAATTCATCAGATCTCAGAAGAAAGAAATGTATTCACCTAGTCATTCACTCAATAATGCCAAGTATTTGAGTGCTAGTAAATGCCACACTGTATCCCTGGGGATACAATGTGACCAATGCCCAATATGCAATTGCAACAGAAGAATCCATTTCTGTCTTACTTTAGAGTGGAGAAAGATTATTCTTCCTACAACATGTATCACGGAAACTGGAAAGCTTCATACAAGAAATATTTGAGTTGAACTGAGTCTTTATGAAGGTTTTTAAAAACATGAAAGGATGGAGTTTCAGTGAAGCATTAATGAAGGTGATAGTAGAAATTATATTGACAGTGCCGAGTGCAGAACTTAGGATGTGCATGATAGTATATTAGTTACTATTAACTGGCAACCCAAATATCTCTATAACTAACAACAATAAAATATAGTATTTATTAGTATTTGGTGGCTGACCTTTCACATGAATATTAATGAACCTCTGAATCTAGTAAATCAACTTTCATATGAAGGGTTCAGGAGAAAAAGAGAGAACTGAGGAAGTTGTTGGAAGGAAGGAACAGAATTGACAGGACACAGATTATTTCTAACTCATAGGGACATGCTCCCACTTGCCTGAAAAGTCGTAATTTCCCTTGAACACCTCTCTCCCTTGCTTACCTATTTCTTTCTTAAGAAGCCTGTGCTCTCTCTTGACCATGTACTTCTCACTTTCCCCTCACGTCTTTCTAAATAAGCTTCTTATTTAGAATAGTAAAAACTATTTTTGCTTTACACACACACACACACACACACACACACGCACATACACACACAAAACCCCTATAACATTGATGGAGTGGAAAAGTGAATCCCATTTGGGAACAGTGTCTGGGTGAGTGTACATGTTCTCCTCATATCCAGGTGAGTAACACTATAGTCATGCATTGGTTTAAACTTCTATACTATCGAAGCACATTGCCAGCTCTTAATTGTTCTAATCTGAGTAGGAATGGGTCCCAGGGTAAGTCCTGTATTGGAAGGGCTTTCAATTCATGGCTGAGTCCAGCTCTGGACACTTGAAACCCTGAACTAGAACACATGATGGAAAAGAATGAGTGAATGAATGAATGAATGAACACAAAAGCCAGCTTAATACTAGAAGTGTTGGTTTTCTTTACTTGAAAGTTTGGTGTTTATGTGGGAGCAGGGGATTGGGACCATAGTAGGAAATACACAGGGCCTATTCTTGGCTCTGTGCTCAGGGAACCATATGCAGTACCAGGGATCAAACCAGGTTTGGCTACATGCAAGACAAGTACATTATCTCCTGTACCATCTCTCTGGATCCTGATGATGTTTTTATGATGAGAAGTCTGCCGCAGATCTCAATTTTATTTGGGGGGCATTGCTTTTGTTCTTGGGCTACAAACAGTGACGCTCAGAGGTTACTCCTGACTCTGCACTCAGAAATCACTCCTGGAATGGCTCAATGAACCATATAGATGCCAAACAGACTGAACCTCAGTAGGCTATGTGCAAGGCAAGCACACTGCCTGATATACAATCTCTCTGGCCCAACTTAGTTCTTGTTTAATCAATTAGCTTCATTATATACTATTTAGAGTAATTTCCAAAAATCTGTAAATGTTAAGTGAAGTCTAAAGGAGCTTACCATTTAGGCAATTATCAAGACTTAGAATGAAAGATTGAAGCGATAGCACAGCAGGTAGAGTGTTTGCCTTGCTTGCGGCCAACCCGATCTACAGCATTCCATTTGGTCCCTTGAGCCTGTCAGGAGTAATTTCTGAGTGCAGAGCCAGGACTAACTCCTGAGCAGTTCCAGGTATGGCCCAAAAAACAAAAACAAAAAAGACAAAATGAGAGAAGATAGGGAAACAGAATATATGACCAACTGCCAAAGCACAGACCAACGCTCTATAAAAAGCAGTAGATTTTATGTGTTCTGGGTTTTCTTACATAGTTTTAAATTAGTCTTACAGAGATTCCAAAACACAAACAAATGACTTTCCATTTAAAATTCAGAGCTGTGAAAAATAAATAAATAAATTGAAAACCTTAAGAAGAGTGTTTGCTCTCTGAGAGGACTCATTCTAACAGCTGTCAGGGTAATTTATTCAGCAAGGCTTCTGAGAGAAGTTATTTGATCTAAGAAGTGAAAAAAAATGTTGACATTTTATTTGTTTCATGCAGATATGGTCCATCATAATCACTAAGAATATTAGAATCAGACTTATACCAAAATTGTTTCAGGACTGAGCTCTATCATTTATTGACTTGAGGCAAGTTTCTCAACATCCTTAACTTTTGTTTTCTACTTGTACTTTTTATTTTTAGGATAATACCAATGATAATAGTAATGCTGCCTCAGGCTCTCCTGAGAATTATATTCAAGATAATGCCACCACCTGGGGAATGCTCTATATTTTTTAAATAAAATATGATTTCAAAGCCAGTGTTTGGGGAAATTGCTTAACTACATATATGGCATATAAAGATACAATTTAAAGGGAAATGGAAGGGCCTGGAGAACTAACTTAGCCCTGGCATACACAAGGATCCTAGCTCAGTTTCTGGCACCATAAGGGACCCTTGAAGAGCTTCCTGCTCACTCCCCAATAATAACTGGAGTAATAACCTGGGGACTTGCAGAAGTGCTGAGTCTGACCAGGGCTACACTGAAGGGCACTAGTCATGAAACTTCTGGCCTAGCTAGCCAACTAAGACAGTAGGTATTGCTTCGGAAGCCTGTCTCTTCCCAAAAATAAGGTAAAACTGAGCATAATGTCATCCCAGTTATACTTTAGAAAGATTAAATTAAGCCAAACTACCAGGAAGAA
Organism: Suncus etruscus; assembly: GCF_024139225.1. NCBI lineage: Eukaryota > Metazoa > Chordata > Mammalia > Eulipotyphla > Soricidae > Suncus > Suncus etruscus. Next base: position 127,709,462 of record NC_064851.1, read on the forward strand.
AAGACATCAAAACATTAGAGATGTCTTTAAGTGGTACTATTGTGAATTTTTTTCACATATTTCTGATTTTCAGACTAAATGTTTATTTCATGTGCATTCTTTATCTGAATCCCCCTAGTTCTACCTATAATTGCCTTATTAATATGATATGATTATTTTATGTTATTTTCTCATGAACACAAGACTTCTCTGAAAAGACTCTTTGCTTTACTTTTGTGTTAAAATAATTGGCAGTAACATTAGTAATTAATTTCACTATGAAGCAAGTACTTTTTCCTCATATTATTCTTCAGTCAACAGTACAAAGAAATCTATTTTTTGTTTTGTTTTGTTTCTGGGTCACACCGGGTAGCACTCCTGGCTCTGTGCTCATAAGTCACTACTAGCAGGCTAGGGGGACCATATGGGATGCTGGGATTCAAACCAGGGTCTGTCTTGTATTAGTCGCGTGCAAGGCAAATGCCTTACCGTTGTGCTATTGCTCCAACCCAATTTTATATATATATATATTGGTTTTTGGGCCACACCTGATGATGCTCACCTTACTCCTGGCTATGATATCAGAAATTGCTTCTGCCTTGGGGGACCACATGAGATGCAGGGGGATTGAACTGCGGTCCATCCTAGGTTAGCCACTTGAAAGACAAATGCACTACCGCTGTGCCACCGCTCCAGCCTTTTTTTTTTTTTTTGGTTTTTGGGTCACACCCAGTGGTGCTCAGGGGTTACTCCTGGCTGTCTGCTCAGAAATAGCTCCTGGCAGGCACGGGGGACCATATGGGACACCGGGATTCGAACCAACCACCTTTGGTCCTGGATCGGCTGCTTGCAAGGCAATCGCCGCTGTGCTATCTCTCCGGGCCCAGCTCCAGCCTTTTTTAATCCTTATTTCCCCCTTATTTCTCTAAGATGCACCTGGAACCTGAATCAATAAATGTCACAATAATCCCACAGAACATCTAATATAAAATTTCATAAACAATTGAAAATGACAATTAGACAAGTAAAAAGTTAAAATTCCAGGCTATTTCAGATTTTCTTTAGGCTAGAGTTTGAATGTACTGGACTTAAATATGTCCTGTTCTGTATTAGGGGGAGGGCATGTTGTGAGAATGGGGGAAATTGAATTGGGGATTATTTTCTAATATTTTTGTACATTTGGAACAGTGACAATAAAAGAGCCCCTTTAAAAAAAATATGACCTGTTCTTTTATGAGGTGTTTTTTTTTTTGTTTTGTTTTTTTTTTTGTTTTTTTTGGGCCACACTCAGCGGTGCTCAGGGGTTACTCCTGGCTGTCTGCTCAGAAATAGCTCCTGGCAAGCACGGGGGACCATATGGGACACCGGGATTTGAACCAACCACCTTTGGTCCTGGATGGGCTGCTTGCAAGGCAAACGCTGCTGTGCTATCTCTCTGGCCCCTCTTTTATGAGTTTTGATTTAAGTTTAAATTTGAAAGATTTTTTTTTTACTTTTATGAAAGATAATATTCTCTTTTACTTGAATTTTCTTGGGTCAAGTTAACCATTGTGCAAATAAACTATTTTAATAAACATTCAACTTGAATATCAGAAAATTGTGCCTGGCATTTTTTCTCAAATGGTTCTCTTTAGGTTACACTGATTTGATTTCTGATCAGACAGAACGGAGCCCAATGGGAAGAAGGTTACCTAAATTGCATCACACTTGCCTGTGTGTGGCTGGAATAGCAAGTACAGATAAAAAAAATTTGCCTGGAGAATAAAAAGAATCAATATACAAAATAAAGCAGAGCTTGCACCTGCAATAATAGAAATAGTTCAGACCAAGGACTCTGCCAGCTGCTTTCCCATCAACAGGGACCTCTACCTCCAGAGCCATTTAGTCTGCACTCTTCCCCATAGGGAGGCATTTTTCTCCTGTATTGCTCTTTTTAGGAAATAACTGATTGTTTGGGGTTATTTTTGCATTTGAACTAAAAACAAAACAAAGGCCAATGAGATAGCACAGGGATTAAGGGCACTTGTTTTGAATTCCCTAATTCCAACTGGAATGTTCTGTTTAGTACCATATAGAGCACACACCTTTGGAGTCAATTCTGAGCACAGAACCAGAAATAACCCTGAGCACCCTTGCCTGTGTGGCCTGAAAACTTTAAAAGGAAATAAAATAACTAACCCAGAACATGGCTCAATGGGCTTGTTTATGCTTTTTTATCACTGTCCCACTGTATTTGAATAATCTATCATTTCTCTTCTTTTATGTTAAATAATAAAAAAGGAAGAACAATTTTAAGTCAGTAGGTAGGTGCACAGTCTAATGCCAAAACAAAACCCTGTTTTCTCTGACATCAGTGTCTCTTTTATTCATTATTTGTCCACATATTTCCTCTCTGGTTTGCCAAAGTCCTCAAATGATGGAACTAAACAATGAGGATTTTCGTGTGTCTATTTACATCTTGACTGTTTCTAACAGCACCAGGTTCTTTCTCATAACACAGAGATGCAACCATCTGTGGAAGGAAAGGAAAACAAGCACTGCAAAGGCTGCGATGTAAAAATACCAGCCTCCTCTTTGTTCAAACACCTGCAGAGACTTTGCAATGTGTTATTTCACCCACCCTTTGTCAATACCACATCAAAGAATCTCAGCCAGGAAAGGGCCTTGAGCTATCTTTGTGACCTACCTGATATGAATTCTCTCTGCAAACATGAGCAGTGAGCTGGCCTCAGCATCAACCATTCCCCAGACAAAGAACTGTGCATCATCCTCTTGAAGAAGCCCTGCTCTCAGGCAATTCAAACTAAAATTTGAAATCCCTTTCTCCTGTTGAGCCTAAATGTTCTGCTCTGTACCTTGCATACTTGGTCCAACTCTGCCCTCTGGAGCCTCTCAGAATAAGTCTCTTTCCTCTTCCAAATCATAAATTCTTCCTAAGCTATTCACAAGTATAAGAAAGTATTACAACCCCATTAATTCCACGTTCAATCCTTTGCAATTTAGCTTTAATTGCAACCTCTAGATCATAAATGTATAAAATAAAGGTATTAAATCCTTTCATTTACACATGTACACAACACAAACACATACAATGAGTCAGCAGCTCCATTTTCCCTAGAGCTCACTTTTATAAACTCAAGATTATTATAAGTAGAAAAAAATCAATATTCTTATCCAAGGACCTGAAATTTGACTGTATTTGACAAACAAGATGAAAATAGAACAAATGGGACCAAAGAAGTAGTGCAGGAGGCAGGATTTATACCTTAAATGTTGTTGACCCTACTTCAATCTGACAATCAGTGCTAAGAGGTCATTCCTGAGCAGAGTCAGAAATAGCCTCTGAACACTAGTGACAGGAAGGAAGGAAGGAAGGAAGGAAGGAAGGAAGGAAGGAAGGAAGGAAGGAAGGAAGGAAGGAAGGAAGGAAGGAAGGAAGGAAGGGAGGGAGGGAGGGAGGGAGGGAGGGAGGGAGGGAGGGAGGGAGGGAAGGAGGGAGAGGGAGGGAGGGAGGGAAAGATTTCATATATTCTCAAATTTACAAAGTACAAGCATGTGACACAATGATTTATCATCTAACCATATTGTAGCAATCATTTCTTTTTTCGTTTTGTTTTGTTTTAGGGTCACTCCCCAGAAGCACTCAGGGGTTACTCCTGGTTCTGCACTCAAAAATCGCACCTGAAAGGTTCAGGGGACCATTATGGGATGGCAGGATTCGAACCACCATCTGTTGTGCTATCTCTCCAGCCCCAGCAATCATTTCTTAATATGCACATGTGTAAAATCAACACACTTGAAGCTTATCCAATAGCATATATCTATCATATCTCAAAAAGTAAAAAAATATATTAAAATAAAAAAATTGGGACCAGAGAGATAGTGTGAAGGTAAGGCATTTGCCTTGCATGCAGAAGGACAGTGGTTCGAATCCCGGCATCCCATATGGTCCCCCGAAACCTGCAAGGAGCGATTTCTGAGTGTAGAGCCAGGAGCAACCACTGAGTGCTGCCAGGTGTGACCCAAAAACCAAACCAAACCAAAACAAAAAAGCACAGCTATGTATTTTCTCCACAATAGTCAGTCCATTTTTCAAGTTCTATGAATACAAACCCCAGTTAGAATTTACCCTTTTGCAGTTTTCTTTCCCTACCATAACAAACAAGGTCATCTTTTGCCATTCTTCATATGTTCCAAGCTAAAAACAATCAACACATACCCCCAAAATTTCAGACTTGAGTTACTGCACCTGGGAGTGCTTCTTGAGAAAGAAATAGAAAGCAGCATCATCATAAAAAGTTAAATTAACCCAGATTAAAAAATAGTAAAATTAAAATAACCTGGGTGATAGGTGTCACTCACAGTCCCAGCAAAAGGCTGACTCCAAATTCCAAAATTACCAATACAATATAATAGCCACATGAGAGCAAAGTTAAAGAAAAAGGACTACAGAGGAGAAACTCAAATAGTTTCACAGATGTAGAGGAAGTAAGGAAATGATAGAGCACAGAGATAAGGATGACATCATTTCCTATTACACAGAGAAACAGAACTGTCTGATATCTTCAGCCAACATTGTGACTATAAGGAAAAGGAGTAGGATGCTTGTATGGGTGTTAAGTCAAATAATAGCAAGAAAGAACTTCTGTACAATGTAAAGAATATTCTTTATAATGCATCTAGGATATTTACAAGTTGTCACACTGGCCAAGAAGCAACATGCATTTAGTGATAGATGAGCCTGGGTTGGTGGTAATGATACAAAAGCCAGCTTAAGAGGCAGTGTGTTGGGGATGGGCAAAAAAAAAAAAAAAAAAAAAAAAAAAAAGAGGCAGTGTGTTGAAATCAGCATCTGATAAAATACTTGTTGAGTATTTAATTCAATACTGTGCAATTGGGGAAAATGGGCAAATGTCTAGGTCAGAAGTAGATACACTGGCTCATTCCACAATACCTTAATGAAGACCTTTTTATGCCTACTTATGGGCTAAACTCTGAGGAAAAGAGGGTTAAACCCCACAAGGATGCTTTCCCTCGAGGAAGCCTAAAACATATGAATTCTCATAGCATTCTATAACATCCCTTCCAGATTCTGGCTTCCACTTATAATCAGACATTATTGGTGATTATGTGATAATCTCTCAGTCCACCAATAGTGGTAGTTGGTACATAATAAATGCTCAATAATTTCTTTATGAATGGATCTTTTTTTTACAAAGATTTTCATTAGTGTATATAAAAAAACTAATAAATTCTCAGGAAAGACTAATTGCAGATGAATGCCAAACAATTTTATGGAAGAGATAGGTGGTCTTAGAAGTCATGAAAGATTAACTAATTATAATCATCTAGGTGAGAATAGGACATAAACAACCAAGGTAAAAACAGGAGGGATGAAATCAGTAGAATTTTACAAAGATAATATTGGCAGATCGTGACTGCCATTAGTTATGAAAGACAAAGAAAATCTAAGAGTTTAAGGGTGTTTCAGCTGACCAGGATGAGAGAAATTAAAGGAAAAATCAAAGAGCATCAGGATTAGCCATGGAGGGTTTAGGCCCTCTAAGCAAATGTATTGAGGTTACTCCTAAGGAAATGTCAAGCAATTTGCTAGCAACGTGAAATTCAGGAGTGATGAGAAGATGTATAGAGATGCATTTTGGAGTCATCAACACAGAGATTTTGCTAGCAGTTACTGAGGAGGGCAACAAGGTCTTAGGCAAGATTACAGAGAGAAAAGCAGAGATTTTTTTTTTCTACATACACAGTTTTTTTACATAGTTAGGAAAGTTAGAGAGGCCATAAGACACTTTCATATGTGACACTGAAAGGTCCGGAAGTCCTAATTTTAGCTGCCCGGCGCAAAGAAATGAAGAGGCGTATGAGTTCCAGCAGATGCTTTAAAAAGTGCTTTTAATACTGACCATTATGAATGGTCAGGGTCTATGAATTCCCACCAGAATCAAAGACCTCGTGGGTCCCTCGTTACCCCCTTATATAGGATGGGAAGTGGGAGGGGAAGAAGAGTCCTTGAGGGCTGGACTTCCGCTACGATAACACCAATGATTCGTGAGGTAGGGGTAGAGGTGGGGCCGAGGCAGTGACGACTTCCTTAAGGGGCAGGACACCCGCCAAGGTTGGTGGGGGGGGGGCTGATTTCCCTTTTCAATCTCCACTTCTTGTACTGGAGGCTTCTAATCCTAGAAGCCAATGTGATTTTGGGGCCTTTACTTTCTGATATTACTGGTCATAATTATTTGCATGAGCTAACCCTGCATGGGCCAATGGCTACCAGAAGTAAAAAGGCTTAGGAGGGGCCCCAGTAGGAGTATTAGATAGGGGAGAATTCCATGCCATAAAGACCATAAGGGACCATTTAATAGCTTTGTATCTTGGCCAGCTACTCTTGATGGTGCTTGATTTTGTTTTACACATTTGAAATTAACTTTTGTGAGAGTTTGTTATTTTTGTTTAGCCCTGCTAGTTTTGCTTTTCCAGTTACCAATTTTCCTGCAACTTCTGAGCCCTACCAGTAGAGTGCTCAGACCTAGGAGTGCCTAAGAAATGTATGCTAGGCAGAGGGATGGGCTCTGTTCCTGGGATGATGTTAATGTTGGGGAGCACTAATGCTGGGATGCATAAGCCAAATTTTTACCACATATTTATATCCGTTTCGGAGGTAAATACCCTGGGCTAGAGGGATCAGGCAGGACTTTTGAGCACTGAGTACCTTCTACCTGACCCAGGTTTACAGATTTGGTGCTGTTATGAATAGCAAACAGAAGATTTAAAGCTAAACGGGATTACCTTTTGACATAAGTACAGCTAGAAGAAGCAAAGGTTAGATTACCTAGTGAGACAGGGACAGCCAGAGGCCAATTTCCCCCACCCCCAAGAGGGAGTTAAAGGCTGAGGTTTTGCTTTACACACCCATTCCGGCTCCCCCAAACACACACATGGGAAGTAGAGGACCGGAGGTAAGCAGTTCGAGCCCTTCCTTAGCAAGTGCCAGGGAGAGCATTTTCAGAGTTAGTGAGTGCATTAGGGCTGAAGTGTGCCCGCCGGACCCGTATCTTGAGAGGATTCTCAGTGTGCTTCACTTTTCAGGTTTTAGATGGAAGGCGTGAACCCAGGAAGCATGCAGTTCACCTTGACAGCAGTTCTTCTCACATAGGCTGTGAATTCCACAACGAAAATAAGGAGGTTTCTGCTTTCTTTTCTTCATTTCTGCAACTTAAACAGCTGTTGGGGTAGAGAGCCCTAAACTTCAGTTGCCTTTCCTGCACTGGGTTAGACAGAGATGAAGAAATTTTATTTTTATTAATGACTGTTTTACTTTTTAACATTACCAAGAGAAGCATAATTTTTGCTACCTGCTTTAACCTCTGGGATAGATAGGCATAATGTTATTCTTAGTAGTTAACTTGGCTTATTAATTTCTGCGGCCTTTATTTTCCCCTTATAGTTTTTTTTTTTTGATGACCATTTTGCTTTAGAGATTTTATTACCCTAGAAGTTATTAGAGGGAACGTGGTCGAAGATCAATCTTCTGTAGCTACTTCAGGCTGACAGGGGACTGCAGTTTCAATCTTTAGATAGGGTGAAATCTCATATTTCCCTAAAGGAGCAGTTAACTGGTTCACTTTTGCAGTTTTAACACCTGAAAAGGATTAGATTAATTATACAGGGGAATATTACTTAACCCACTCAGGCCTTGGAGCAGTAAATAGCACAACTTGAATGGCATAGCTGTTCTTATTGTCTGTAATGATAGCACAAATTAATTAACAGAAAACAAAGCATAATAGCATTATGAATAAACAGTTTTGAGTTACTTCAGTTAGACTAACATTTGCATTTGCAATTTATGATTTGGTTTAATACAACTAGTAAGAGCATTTTTACATGAGTTACTTTAAAGAAGTGGGTTTTAAGTTAGGCCCACTAGAATTTTAATTAGCTACCAAAAATGGTTTTTCTCTCCACCTTTACCTTGTACCTTACCCGGTATTTGAATAACTTGGCTTTTTTCTTTGCACATATACAGCACTGTTGGAGAAATCTCCATCTGGGGCACCCCCATTACTTACAGAGCTTTTTTGAGGATAGGTTGTGGACACTGCAGGTTTTTCACAGTTACTCAGGTTTGGCTGATGAGTTGGTCGGTTCAGCATGAGGTTCTTCTGGCTGGGCATCTCACCCTCTGCAGGAATTTTTAGAGGTGACTTGTCTGTTCCACTCCTCTCCAGGTTTGGAAGAGACTGACCTCGAATTCTCTTCTGAGCTTGAGGGAGAGAGCAGGGCCCACAGGCTGTGATAATCTTCTAGGAAAATCTTCAATTTCCTTACTCAGGCCATTTATTTCAGTTTCTCGCCGGTGCCTGCTTGTCACACCGCCTCAACTCCAATTATTCCTCTGAAAGAGGGCTTTGGGGTTCCCTTACTAATTTTTTTTGATTTTCTGTTTGCATGAGGACTACTCCCCATGCAGAGAGAAAAGCCATTTGCTTGTATTCTGTGCAAAGCAACATGATGCCATGACATAAATGGTACTAAAAGGTTCTGGGAGAAGAGAAAAAGCAAATATTACTTAAATTACTTAGATAATTTTAGAATTTTTTTCTTTTCAACGAAACATTTTATACATTTTTAAATAAAACCATGACCAATTTTATAAAACCTCCTGTGATACAAATATTAATGTTCTTGGTAACATATAATGAAAAATTGCAAAATAATATTTTAATTATGCTTAATTCTAAATATAGAAATTCACTTAGTTTTCTAAACAGAAAACACCAGGAATTTACGTTACACAAATTAATGTTGAAAACCAGAAAGAATGAATACTTACTACTTTTGGTAGAACATGCTTAAAAACATTTACATTTTTTTAACCTAGAGACATATTAATAATTATTTAGATTGATTATACACATTTTTATTACACATTTTTAATTTCTTTTACACCACTTTCCTTTTTGCATGCAAGGCAAACGCCCTACCATTCGGCTTCTTCTCTTTTTCCTCCTTTTTTTTTTTTTTTAAGCTTCGCCACTCATTTTTTTGCAGTGGTTTCGCTGCTAAAAATTTTCACGTGCACCGAAAAACAAACAAAAATAACAACAGTAATTTGCAACATTTTCTTATTAATTTTTTAAGAAACCTTTAAGTTAGAAATTTAAATGCTTAAAAAAAAATTTTTTTTTTGACTTCCAAACCATTTGCTAGATTTTTCTTTGATATGTAAATGACCTACATTCCTCAGCCAGGTGGAGCTGGGAGGACAATAGTTTGCCCTGGGGCGTGGTGAATTTCTTCACCACGTGGTGAGTTAAAAAGCATTTTTTTTTTTTTTCGGCTAGAAAAAAAACGGCCAGTTGCTCTTTTTGGCCTGAACGCATGGCAGGATAGTTGGGGAATTGCAAAGTTCAGAAATTCTCCAGGAAAATTTATTCCCGATGGCCATTTGAGAAATCTGGGATTTGCAATTTCCAACACCCCCCGCAAAGTCCCTAGTGTGGACCTTGCATGCGCCAGCTTCCTGGTTGGGTGGGGAGCGGGTTAGGCGGGTTTCGGGCGCCCTCTCGCCGCGCCGCGGGCGGCGGGGGTTGCGCGTTTCGCTGCTGGGACGACTGACGGGCGAGGGAGACGCGGGCTCACCGGCGGTCGGCCCCTTTCCCCAGGGGTCGGCCCTTGAGAGGGGGTCGGGCTTGCGTCCCGTGGTCAGACCAAAAAAAAAAAAAACATAGAACACACAGACAAGAAACAGACAGACAAACAGACAGCGTGGCGCCACAAATAACCAAGCAAAATGCGTTCAAGTAATCTCTGCATTCCACAATAAATCCTAGACAGACAACTATGCCAATGACCAAGTTCTTGAGCTCCAAAAATCACAGACAGACAACCTCTTCAGCAGCTCGGAACGTCTTCCAGCTGCTCTTACTAAACCCCTGGGGTACCACCAGGGTCGTGACCTAAGCAGCCAAAGTTCGTCAACCTCTTGCCCATCTGGTATACGCATCAGATGGGGAACCACACACACCTGGAAACGCATCAGGTGGAAGATTCCTTAGTCACCCGGGGGGACTCTAACCCCCCTATGAAACAAAGTCTGCTTCTACTCGGTTTCCACATCGAGTAAAGAGCTTAAGCCACCACAAAGCTAGCTTCCCACTGGACACAGAATACAACATAATCTCAGACTAAGACAGACACGAAGCAAAGCGTGCTCACACACACACATACACACATCAGAACTCACCAGACACCTTTTCATAGCTTTGTGCCGGGCAGAATGAGTGAGGACTCCTGGTGGCTCGCCAAAATGAAAGGTCCGGAAGTCCTAATTTTAGCTGCCCGGCGCAAAGAAATGAAGAGGCGTATGAGTTCCAGCAGATGCTTTAAAAAGTGCTTTTAATACTGACCATTATGAATGGTCAGGGTCTATGAATTCCCACCAGAATCAAAGACCTCGTGGGTCCCTCGTTACCCCCTTATATAGGATGGGAAGTGGGAGGGGAAGAAGAGTCCTTGAGGGCTGGACTTCCGCTACGATAACACCAATGATTCGTGAGGTAGGGGTAGAGGTGGGGCCGAGGCAGTGACGACTTCCTTAAGGGGCAGGACACCCGCCAAGGTTGGTGGGGGGGGGCTGATTTCCCTTTTCAACACCAACCTAATATATTAGGAAAAATTACAGAAGTGACTACAAAAAAAAGGGAAAAAAAATTTTGTCTTCCTTATTGGGAAATCCATTTGCTCCAAGAGGCCTTCCATGAATTAGAGGTCTGGAAAAAAAAAGCAATTCCTGGGATAAAGACAACAGCTCCAGATTGTCTGGCATCAAAGTTACTTGTGATGTAAAGAATTTAGGTTTTACAAGCTACCTGGCCATACCAAGTAGCCTATCTAGGAAGGTCACAAGGGAATAGTAGAAAAGTACCCTAGACTGTAACAGCCTATCATTTTAAAGATAACCAGAAGCTAAAACCTTACTCTATCCCCTTTCTATATAATCTCAGTCATGACTTGGGAGATGGTCCTGATGGATCAGTACGGGGTTTGTGGCTGACAGAATAAAGTTTTGTTTAACATAAATATATATATACAAATATATGTATATATATGTATGTATACACACACACACACACACACACACACACACACACAGAGTTTAGGAGGATAGAGCACAGCCCTTGTCAAAGACAGCTCCTGGATTGCCTCTTATTTCTGAGACATCCTGAGTTATGTTAGCTATAGTTGTGAGCTCTTTGATTCCCAGCTTGTTTGGGGATCTTTTGACTTGCTTGTTTTCTTTGAAACCAAGAAGGACTCAAAGCTTAAGCCTTGTCTAACCCTGTCACAAAATTGTTCTTTAACTCTTGCTTCCTCCAGTGTTCCTCGGGAAGACTATGACACTTCACAATTTCTTTCTATAATCTGTAGCTAATCTCAGTTTACTGTTTCACTAGTTTAGATGACTTGTTTTCTTTTGCTTCATGATATAATTGTACAAAGGTATTTACAATCATTCAAAGTTACAGAATGACTTTGGAAGGATAAGAAATGTGAATTAAAAATACAGAAATATATTTTAAAGTCTCCATTAGAGTAATAATAGACAAAGCACTCAAAGGAATTAAAAACTAGCAATTAGACTAGGGTTTTGTATAGGCAAAGATGAAACCAATAAGAGTTACATAAGCATCACAGGTATATTATGAGAGTTGAAGCAATATATGCAAATTCATTAGTTCAAAGTGTCAAGAACTACAACAGACAATGAAGACAAAGTAAATCAAATAATGGCTAAAGCTTTCAGAACACAGTATATGTGAATTTCTAATATAAATGCCAGGATTTAGGACATTGGAATTATAGCAATTAGAGTTGCTGCAGCAGCTGGATAAACCTAATGAGCTTCTATGGAATGAAAAAAATAATTTGTCCCAAACAGAGTACACTGTACCCCTTTCTAGGGACACTAAATATGCAATGGACAGGGAAAGAGACCACAGGCAAATGGGTCATGAAATAATTGGGTTTTAGTGTTTATGAATTACATTTTCCCACATTTCTGTTATTAAAATAATGCTTGCCAAATACCTTTCATAATGGTGAAACTGGTCCAAAGACTTTGAGTTGAATTAGATGTTAGAACAGTCAACTCATTTGTGCAAAATAGTTGAAAATATTGAGAATGTTCCCATTATCTTTACCTACAGGATAAGAGGAAGGAAACTTTCATCTAAAATCTTTTCAGTTCAGGGCACCAGCCCATGAGTGAATTTAAAGGTCCCCCTGGTGCCCACCAATTTGTAACCCACCTTCCTAGAAATGTGCTTTCCTAATCCCTGGTCCTATAAAAATTGCTTCTTAAATCAGAGAAATAGTACAACCGGTAATAAGTCATTTGCTTCACATGTAGCTGACCCAGTTTCATTTGCCAGCACCACATATGGTCCTTGAACCATGTCAGGAGTGAGTGATCCCTAAGTACAGAGAGTCAGGAGTGATTCTTGAGCACTACCAGGTATGTCCTCGACCCCACACATCCCAAAAAACAAGAAAATCCATTTCTTGTTACAAATAAAGGAAAGATTTGGGGGGGGCACCTGAGTCTTCCATTTTCTCAGGCTGCTCGCCCATCAAATCTTCTTGTTTTCCCCCACATTCTCTCATTTCTTGTGAATATTAGCCTTCAGATAGTGCTAGCTAAATTTGAATTTGATAACAATGATTTAGAGAAAAAATGTACTTTTTGTGGAAAAAATATTTATTTTCCTAAAATATAGTCCATTGGAAAATGTGTTTTGATTTGTAGTAAGTGGCTTCAAATAATATCTCCAAGAAGGTATTTGTTTTTATTGCGAGAAAAGACAAATAAAATGAATATAATGGAAAGGGAGACTTATAACTCCATATTTTTCCAGGGAGGCATTATAGGCAATAGGTATACTATCACAGTTTGTGTACATTCAGGTTATAAAGAAGACAAACAGGTTATCTGCAGCAATATCACTGCATCATGAAGCAACACGAGGAAATAAAGGAGAATGAACAGGAATCTACCTCCACAGCCCTCAGCAATTCAAAAGGCCTTGGGAGGTCAGTGAGAAAAAAGCAACCCAGGGCCCAAGGGGCTGTGTGCTTCTCAGCAGTCAAGGCAGTCATTGCTTTTACAGTGTAAATTAGTTGTGCATGGAACTCCTGCTTCTCCTGAGGCAGTAAAAAGATTGGCTAAGCGCAGGGGCTCTGGAGTACTCACTGGGGTGAAATCCAGACACCTTAGGTAAAAATCTAATTGAGTCATGTCTTTGCTAGCCAGGACAGCACCTTCCTATCATTGTCTGCCCTCTGCTCTTCAAGAAGTGCAGACCTAGAGTTAATTAATAAAAAGAAATGCTTGGGGCCGAAGAGATAGCATGGAGGTAAGGCGTTTGCCTTTCATGCAGAATGTCATTGGTTCAACTTCCGGCATCCCATATGTTCCCCGAGCCTGCCAGGGGCAATTTCTGAGCATGGAGCCAGAAGGAACCCCTGAGCACTGTTGGGTGTGACCCAAAAACCAAAAACCGAAAAAAAAAGGTTGACTAACCATACTTCAATCTTTTCATACCTGTAGATTCTGCCTAACAGTCCATGGTCTAGCAATTATAACCATGGCAAGACACCAGTGTTTTTCAACTTTTCTACATCCATAGGACAGCATCAGTCCATGAACTAGTGGTTTATGTGAAGCATTATTAAAAATATAACAAGGTATTTTATAATAACAGTAAAGCATTTGGTTAAGCAATGTAGAATTATGTTTTAGAAACTTCATTTTAAAACCTAAGTTTTGAAAAAATAAGGAGGTACAGAGAGAAAGTACAGGCATTAAGGCACTTGCCAACACAGTTTTGGTCTCCAGCACTGTCTATATATGATTCCCCAGTCATAGCCAGGAATCACTCCTTAGCACAGAGCCAGGAGTAGCCCCTGACTACCAATAGATGTAGCCCAAACCCCCTATCACCTCTTAAAAGAAACAGGAGTATATTTCTGCTGTCACCATCATCAATATACTTCATAATATACAATAAATGTAGCCTGTTATTTCTATAAAGATTCAACTTTCAAATTATAACAATCTGATGTGTGCCATCTATGACATACTTCTTGTTCAAAGTTTTCTATACAGAAGTACCATTTTAACTAATCAAGTTAGAAGATGTTATAGGATTGGTTATGGATATTTGGTTATTTGGTTATCATATTTGGTTATTGGATACCTGAAAGTGAAAATTTACTAATGCATTATTTTCAGAAGCAATTGTACAGTGCACAGAGCATTTTTGCCTTGTGTGATTCTAACCTGGCATGTTCCCCAACAACACATATGGTCCCTGTGCACTGAGCACAGACTCAGAAGTAAACCCTGAGTATTGAGTGTAGACCAAATAAAAATACAACCAAATAAAAACAAATTAGGAGATAGCAATGCAGTAACTCTCCTGGAGCCCTCAGCATCAGCACCTGTGCTTGACAGTCATATTGTAACTGTGTCTTCCTTTCTCTAAGAAAAGAAAGATTCTAATGTTAAAAAAAATATGAAGAAAAATGATCAAAGATCTGGGTTCAAAGAAAGAATGTTACTACTCTCCTCCTCTGGTTGATGCTTTCCTTAAGGCATTTTCCTTTCCATTGCCTCAGTCATTACCCAAACTCTGCCGGTGGCCATGGAGATGATTCCTTTGATGTCCTCAAATAGAATAAACTATTTTTTTCTGCTTTTTAATAAGGAAATAATCACACAAGCTGACAGACCTGTCGAAGGTCCACAGATCCACTCCAACTAGTAGTGTGTGAAAATCAAGAAAACTTGTGACTTATATATTTTATTGTTGTTGTTGTTGTTGTTGTTGTTTTTATCAGAGTATTCTATGGCTGTGCTCTGATTCTCACATACCTATGAAGGTTAAGCACATCAGAGACTACCTTATCTTGAAAGCCTCACAAATGTACTTTCTCACTTCCATGCCTTAGTCAATTCTTGACATCAAAGCTTGTTTGGACAACATCTCAAGGAAGCTCTCCTTGACCATCTCACTTGTATAAACTGGTTTTCCTGTGGGACCAGAAGAATAGTAGAGGATCCAGCACTTACCTTGCATGCTGACTTACCCATGTACCCTGGCATCCTGTATGGTTCCCTGCCCCCAGCACCTTAAGGATTGTTCCCTGAGCAGAGAGCTAGGAGTAAGCCCTGTGTAGCTGAGTGTGGCCTAAAAACAAACAAAATTGTGTTTCCTCATATTCTCCTGCAGAACCCCAATCAGGATGCTTTGTATTTATCACATTTATTTTAACATCTATTTAGCACCTATTGTGTGCCTGGCACGCTATTATTCTTACTCAGGTGTGGTTTTCCTCCTATTTGTGAGAAAAGTGCAAGATACATTGCTGAGTGTCTCCTGCATCTAAGAGCCTCTGACTAGCTGTGAGTACTGAATGGAAATACAAAAGAGCAGTGCCATTTCAGTGGGCTGGCATTCAGCTTTAGAAGAAGATGTAAATTTGGCCTCATTCTTTCTCACCCCCCCCCAGGGGAAAGAGATGTTTACAGAAAAAGGAAATGTCAATTTGATTATATTGGGTCTGGGGATAAAGAGGCCAAAGCAGAGATTCTACTCCCACCTACAGTGGCATCAAAAAATGATCCAGAACAACAAATGACAGAGCTGATCCTGACCTGCTCTTTTGAGAATTCCTTACATCCATTTTGTTTGTTTGTTCTGGGGTGCCACTCAATTGTTCTTAGGGATTACTCCTGGTTCTACACTCAGGCAGTATTCTTGATGATGCTCTGGGCATCCTATGAGATGCAGGGGATTGAACCTCGGTCAGGTGTGTGCAAGGCAAGTGCTTTACCGTCTGCAGCTATGTCAGGCAGAGTAGATAGAAAACAGGAGCCCCAGACCCAGAAAACCGGCGCTGATGTGAAAAGTCACTGAGGCAAGGATCCTGGAACTGCTTATCTGTTTTCCCAAGAAATAATCCCTTTAGGAAAGCTCACAGCAAAGATTTTTGTGTAAGTACACTGAGACCGTTCATATATTAATACATTTTAGTCCTGTGAGATTAAGATAGTTAGAATGCTGTTCTCACAGTAATGTTTATGAGACCAAAGTAAGAAACACTCTACTGGAAGGACAGCAGGGGCTCTCAGTCCACTAGCTGTTATGTTAGCACCCCATACCCCCTACTTTTTTTTCTTATTTCTTAATCTTCCAGGACTTGGACTCTGTTCAATCGAGGCTGGCCCAAGGCAAAAAACAGTAGTTGAGGAAAGAACTCAACAGGAAACCTTCCTTCCAACTCTCTTCCCCTCCCTTGCTTCAAGTCTTCTATTCCAAAGGAAGGGCAGCAGAGAAGTTACCACAGCTTTCTGTCCCAGCCTTTGGCCCTCAGCCCAGGTACCTTCAGGTGAGTTGGAGATGGGTCTCCAGCCCACGAAGCTTTCTCTCCAACAACCCCCTCAAGTGCATTTCTTTTCCTAATTCATATGCGCCTGATGATTTAATCGTAGAGATTTAATAATAGCGGTTGGGTTGATCATTCTGACGAAAGACTAAGTAGTTGACATTATTGATACATTATTGCTACTGGCGTTGTCACGTCCGATTTGGGACGGAAACGTCTTCACTAAGTGACACCTCTCCTTCCGAGAGATGCTACTTTGATGGGCTAATTTTGCAAAACTCTTAGGTGCTGATGCACCGTGCAGTTTTCAGGGCCAAGATTTGGAGTGCCTGGGCAGTGGCAGTTTGGGGCTGAACTCTTTCGGACTCTGGTTAATAATTCCTGGCACCCAAAGGAGACCGCACCCCTCAAATAGGTAGTTGCCAGGATCTGGGCGCTTCAAATTGTTGTCACTTCAGGTCCGTGCAGCTGCGCTCAGGGCCCGCCAGGTGTACTCGCCCTCCTCTGCGTCCTCCCCTAGGTAGGACTGGCCACGCCTGGAGCACCCCAGGATCAGAGCACCCGGGGGAGAAAGGAAGGTCACCCCCAGGCCGGGCAGGGCGGGCACGGCGGAGCCTCACTTCCCCAGATCGAGCGGGCGGGGCGCTCCCAGAGGCTGGGCACGGAGGCAACACCTCCCAGGCTGTGTGTCCTCCCCAGGGCCGCTGTCGCCAGATTGGGGGAGCCCGGGCTCCACCTCCAAAGAGGTAAGGGCGGGCCAGGGAGGTGAGGGTGCAATAGGAGTGAGAGGGGGTGGAAACCTCGCTCCCGTGGCCACCCTAAGGCCCTCCGCGCCCCGGGTGCGGGCAGTGGGCGAAGCCTGGACCCGCGCGCCACGCCAGGAGGAGGAGTTGGCAAAGGGCCACCCCCGCCCCAAGCTCTGCGGGTCGCAGAATCTCGGCGGGGAGGAGTGGGGGAGGCTTCCCAGGGCCTCGCTGCAACTTCTCTGGGGAAGACGGGACACGCATCCGCGAAGAAGGGGTGCGGGGTGGTTGCTTCTCCACGGGCACGCGCGCACGCGCGCCCTCCGACTATTATTATTATTTTTTTTTTTTTGCTATTGTTTTCGTTCTCACGCTCTAAACTAGGTCAAGGGGTGGAAGTTTCATCGGGTACAGCAACCCCCGGCTCTGATGCAAACCCAAAGCCGCTTGCTTTTTGTATTTTCCCCTCTCCCGGGCTTCTGGCAACTCTGCACGGTCGGGTCGAGCTTCCCTGCTTGGCACCCTGCTCGGTGCCAAGAGCTCGGGTGACCGTGGCGCTTGCCCGAGCTCTGCAGCGCGGAACGGCGAGAAGCCTCCCGGCTGGCAGGAGGGGGCGCGACAGGTCGCCTAGGTAAGTTCTCATGCTCTGTGTCTTCTTGCCTTTCGGAGTGGGAGACCTGTTTGTTTATACCTAAAGGTTTGGACGTGATTCTAAAGAGCGAGCGAGCTGACCCGGGATTGCGGGGTTTCGCTTCTCTTGTCAACCCCGCGCCTCCTTCCCAACTCAGAGCTGCAGGGTTCAGCAGCTTAAAGGTGAACAAGAACTGATTTTTTTTTCTCTTTCATGCAACACACGGTGTCTTTCCCGTTAGCAATTATGTCTTAGGGATGACTCTTGAACCAGCAGGAAGCGGTGAACTGTTATAACTTAAAAAGCCAGAAAGTTGATTTTGATTTCAGTTGACTGGGAAGAATTTACTGTAGTAGTTAAAGCAGATTAATAATGATGATGATAATAATGATAATAATCAACAAAACATCAACATAACCCCCCATCTTAAGGAGAGCTATATGTCCTTATCTCCTGGTTCCTTTTGGACCTATGCTTTTAGCACATCTGTTTTATGTGAAAAACCGGTAAGGCTGAAAACATCTATGTGTCAGGCAGTGTAGATTGATATGCAAGAATTTAAATGTGTATTGGACATTCTGTGTTCATACAGCTAGAATATATCTATACATTTTTGCAATTTAGGGTATTGGCACTATTGGAGATAAGATGGGCTGTGATTTACTCTGTTTTAGTACTAAAATGTACAATCCCTCATGTGGCTCTCAGGAGGCTGTGGAATGAATCCTTATGTTCCTGGCTAGTGAATGGCGGCTTATCTGTCCTTGGTACATGACTGGGATGGCAGTGGGAAGGTCTCTGGTGGTGGTGAGAATGCTCTAGTGTGGCTCATTAAAGAAGAGTGAGAGTCACTCCCCAGTGGCCAGAAATGCCCTAAACTTCTTTGAAACCTTCAATTAACTGGCAAGTATCTGATCACTCGGAAGCAGCCCTGGAGAACTGCTGCTTTGTTCCTGTCAGATTTCGGAAAGGAGCTCTCTGTATATTCTTCTCTTAGTTCAAAAGAAATCCAATCTAATTGAGGCAGTCTGGAGTACAGCAGGCAGGGCATTTGCCTTGCAAGCACAACAGTGGCCTTCAGTTCCCTGCATCCCATATGATCCCCAAGCACCACCAGGAGTGATTCCTGAGCTCTGAGTCAGGAGTAATCCCTGACCAAGCCAGGTGTGGCCTGGCCCCAAAACATAAAGAAATCCACCTTAGAAAGAGTTATTTACTTAATAATATTTTTTTTGTTTGTTTGTTTGTTTCCACACTTGGCAGCACTCAGAAATCACTCCTGGCAGGCTCAGGGAATCATATGGGATGCCCAGGGAATGAAACTGTGTCCATCTCGGGTCAGCTGCATGCAAGACAAATGCCCTACCACTGTGCTATCACTTCAGCCCCTACTCAATGATATTCTTTGGTAAAAATGTGTCCTTTATATGCCATCCACAGCACCAAAACAATTTAAAGGATTTTCAAGATACTTTATTTTTGCACTATAGGACTGATGTGAAATAAAAAAAAATACTGTCTGCATTTTAACCCTGCCTTAAAATAATGGGGGGTTACCTTTCCCAACCAATCTTAAACCTATTTACATTTTTTAAAGCCAAATCCTACTATAAAGATTATAAGGACCCAAAAGAAGGCAATAACTCTGTATAACATTTCTCATAGGCTGGTGCATGAATACTTGTATGTACCTCCTAGAGAATTCATATGCACCTTTAGATATTTAGTTTCTAAGACTTTTAACCCATTATCATGAAGGCTCATTGCTTTGAGGAGGACACAAAGGACTAGTCCATATACAATATTTTATTGAAGAGGGTCACATCCAATGATGTTCCTAGATCTGAGCTCAAGGATCACTCCTGGAGGTGCTCAGGGCCAGGGATGGAAACGTAGTTGACCACATGCAAGGCAAATGCCCTACCCACTGTACTATTACTCCAGCCATCCCTATACAAGATTTTAATGTTTTGGGAAAAGCCACAACTTGTGTTTACCACATGCTGATAGTCTGGTTTTTGTTTGTTTGTTTTGGGATTATACCTTGCTGTGTGCAGATTTTATTCCCTACTCTGCAGTTGGGAATCACTCCTAAAAGTGCTCATGATCATATGCAGTGTTGGAGATTGAATTTGGGTTGACCACATCCAAGACTAACACACAATTAACTATACTATCCTTTTACCCTAAATGATTTGTTTTTGTTTTGGGGCCTCACCCAGCAGTGCTCAGGGCTTTGCACTCAAAAATCACACCTGGGGGCAGGATCGGTGACACAAGCAGTAGGGCGTTTGCCTTCCCCAAGCTAACCTAGGATGGACCTCGGATTGATCCCCTGGTGTCCCATATGGTCCCCCAAGCCAGGAGCGATTTCTGAGTGCAGAGCCAGGAGTTAACCCCTGAGTGTCACTGGGTATGGCCCAAAAAGCAAAAAACAAACAAACAAAACAAAACAAAAAACAAAGAAATTACTCTTGGCAGGCTTGGGCAACCATATGGGATGCCAGAAGAGAGACATGAAAGTGTTACGGTACGGGAGATTGATTCTAGGAGAGTCTGAAGGAACTAAATATCAAACCTGACTCTACTAGTTTGGTTCCCAGCAGGACTGATGTTTTAATGGTGTTAAAAGCCAGCTCAGTGTCCTTCAGCTTTTGTAATTCTCCTCTCTTGGGGCTTTAAGTGAATACTTTGCACAGAGTCCCCAGCTAATTAGTGTCCAAAAGGAGTGGACATCATTCACTCTGGGTACTTCTTGCCCATCTAGAGAACCATCTTACCACTCAGGAAAAGGAATTTTAAGTTTGAACCAGGTCACAGGAAGTGAATCTCCACTCTGAGCCATTCACACTCAGCTATTTTCCAAAGTGTGAAAATGGCATAATGATGTTTCCTGAGAAGGCTGCAAGGAACAAATGGGATCCTTGGTGTAAAGGCTGAGTCCTGCATTGGCAACATGAAGGGAAACTTTACTAGAAGTAGAAATAAGCAGGCTGGGGCCCGGAGAGATAGCACAGCGGTGTTTGCCTTGCAAGCAGCCGATCCAGGACCAAAGGTGGTTGGTTCGATTCCCGGTGTCCCATATGGTCCCCTGTGCCTGCCAGGAGCTATTTCTGAGCAGACAGCCAGGAGTAACCCCTGAGCAGGGTCGGGTGTGGCCCAAAAACCAAAAAAAAAAAAAAAAAAAAGAAATAAGCAGGCTGAAATATCACCCCCTGTATGTTACAGAGGAGTGTGCCATAATTACAGGAGAACTGAACAGGAGGTAAATGGATTATTCCTAGCCTTGATATACTCAGTATTCCCATAGTTTATAATGCTCAGTACCCAACACACTTGGAAGACTCAAGACAGTATCGTTTGGAAGTAAGAGGCTTTCACCATCAAGTTGCACCTCTGTTACCTACAGCGTTTGGTTTATCCAGATTAAAGAAATTACCAGTGTTGGTTTGGGAAAGAACTGATCAGGAGGGAGAAGATGACTAGTTGGAATTCTAGAGCAAAATTTAGACAATCATGTAGTTCTTGTTCATGGCACTGAAGTGACCTTCAAAAAAGGAGAGTCGTTTTCAAAAATTAATTTCTCTAAAAATTAATTGGTTTTGGATTTTGATATTTGATCTTTTGATATTTGGTTGTTGTTTGTTGTTTTGTTTTGTTTTGGTTTTTTGTTTTTTTGGGGTTTTTTTTGTTTGTTTGTTGTTGTTGTTTTTTTGTATTTTGGGGCCACATAGCAATGGTCAGGGATTACTTCTGGCTCTGTGTTCAGAGATCAGTCCTGGCAGTGCTTAAGGGACCAACCCAGGTCAGATGCATGCAAAGCTAGCACTTTAGTGTAGCACTAATGCTCCAGCCCCCTAATTTCCTGTTTTTTTAATCTAAAATTATTTGCTTAAACTAACTGTTAGGTGTAGCCCAAAGACAAAGAATTAATAGAAAATACATATTTTATGTGTTTTCAGCTGCTGTCTTTCCTACCACATAGGGCTGGAAATGCACAAAAATACACTTGACCATGTTTGAATCTGTATCTTTTAAAAAGTGCTGTCACAACGGGTTCCTTTGCATTTGGGAGTAGCGAGATTTTCCATGTTGTATTGGAGAAGGTCTGAGATGGTCTCTGCAAAGCAGAGGCCTGCAGAGCAGAGGCAGGAAGCAGCTTTCAATGCGGTCATGCGGTCAGTGCACGCTGGATTGGAGGTAAACGCATGGGAGGGCTGTGTTCTATGGGACCTGCTTTCCCACAGGCATGCTTTCCTTCTCTGACACTCTCCATTCCATTCCCTCTCATCCCTTCTTTCCACTCCTCCTATCCCCTTTGTCTACCTGTCTATGTATGTATCTATCTGCCTTTCCCTGGTTCTGTGCTCTGCACTTATCACTGGCAGTGCTCAGGGGACCTTAATGTGATACCGATTGAACGAGGCAAGCAGCATGCAAAGCAAGTGTCTTTTCTCTATACTATTTGTACATCTGCTATATTTCTCTACTCCCAGCAGTTCTCATGCTTATTTCTCAGCTTCTATAATCATAAGTTTTCCACAATTGTGGCCCTCTTGTTCCTGCTTTGGAAAGTTCTCTGTCCGAAGGCCTGTCTTCTGAGCAACACTCTGGCCTGTCCTTCAAAGTGTAACTTCTGATGTGCATGATTCTTGCATGATTCTGCCCCAGCTTTACCTGCTTTCTTGGTTCAGTGAATGACCTTTTTTACATGGGTCAGGTTACAGCTAATGTAGCTCAGGTAAATGAAGCAGGAAGGGGATGGATATGGTAATCAGGCTCTTACTGGAAGGTTGGAGGAAAGGAGCAATGAGAAGATGGGGGCAGATGCAGGCTGAGCTTGAGGGGTGATTCCCTAAGGATTGCTGCATTAGGGTCACAGGCTTGGGGACCAAGACTGTGTCTGGGTACTGAAAAAAAGCCCCCTGTCGACATCAAGAGCACACTGAACTATGTGCCAGTTTTCAGGGGACCTACTGCAAAGTGCCACTCTTCTGGGAAACTGGGAAGTGAATATGGTACCCACAATAAAGAGAAGCCAGCACCCGTACATCTCTTCCACCTCACTTTTCATCCTGCTCATTTTCTTGGAAGAGCCTCATTTCTGCCAGGAACCTGAGCTGCAGGGGACTCTGGGAGGTGCTGATTTGATAGCTTTACAGTCTCAGAGAGAGAAAATGAATCCTTGATGGAGTCAGGAATGAATGCTGAGTGACACTCCATCCTGTTAAACTAAGACATATTTCATCAGAAACTTGCTAGAATATTTCATTCAAAGCAGGTAAAAGGTATACTGCAAAAATAAAAAAAGCTGTAGTTGCTAACCAATTTCCATTTCAAACAGATGGATATTATAGTCATTATAGCTAAAATTGCTGGAGAAAACACCAAGCAAATAAATAACTAAAAATTACCAAGCGCCTGTCTCTGCATCTGATACTATTTGAATGCAGAATAATATTCCTTTGTTTCAGCTTGGTGGCCAAAGTCAAAATACCAGAAAGATAATTTATAAAAAAGGTCCTTCTCACTAATGTTCCAGATAGCCAACCTTTTTAATGAATTGCAATACAAAGGAAGAACACTGTGTCCTTTTAGAGTAATAATAGCCCGTGGCAGACAAGTCTCTCCTTAGATGAATTGAATGTGTTTCTACTGAATTTTCTTTGGTTCTATAACTTTAATAGTATCTTCCCCTTACATTATTTTTTTCCAAATAGAATTACAAATATAGAAATGACCTGTTAATTGAATATTAAAATAACATTATTCTTGAATTCACTCTAATCATTCACTGCATACCCTGGTGCATGTTAGATTCCATTTTTGCAAACTATTGAAGCAGATACAATTGTATCTCTACTTATGTCTAAGTAATAAATTAGCAGTGTATTTGCACCCAAAAATCACATTATCACATTATTCTTGGTTATTGAATAATGTCATTTTATATTTGCCTGTGATGTTTAGAGCGAGTAAGTGAGAGAAGAGTGGCCAAAACATATGAAATTAAATAATGAACTTGTCAGTCCATTACATATAAAATTTTAATAATATCTTTATGTTAAGCACCATGGTTACACACATGTTTGTAGTTGGGTTTCAGTCATAAACAATACACCCACCCCCATGGTTCCGGAGAGATAGCACAGATGTAGGGCGTTTGCCTTGCACACAGCCAATTTAGGACAGATGATGGTTCGAATCCCGGCATCCCATATGGTCCCCCGTGCCTGCCAGGAGTGATTTTTGAGCGTAGACCCATGAGTAACCCCTGAGCGCTGCTGGGTGTGACTCCGCACAATACACCCCCCTTCACCAGTGCAACCTTCCTGCCACCAATACCCCCCTTCTTCTTCCTCTTCTACCCCCTGCCTGTCTTCGAGATAGGCATTCTATTTCTCTTACTACCATTGTCAGGTAGTTGTTAGTGTAGTTATTACTCTAACTGTACTTACCACTCTTTGTGGTAAGCTTCATATTGTGGGCTGGTCCTTCCAACCCTCATCTCTATTGTTTGTTTCTGGGTACGAGTAACATAGTGTCTTTTCTTTTTCTTTTTTGTTTTCTTGGGTTGCACCTGGCAGCACTCAGGGGTTACTCTTGGCTCTACACTCAGAAATTGCTCCTGACAGGCTTGGAGGACCATATGGGATGCCAGGATTCAAACCACCATCCTTCTGCATGCAAGGCAAATGCCCTACCTCCATGCTATCTCTCCGTCCCCTCTTTTATTTTCCCTAAATCCTGCAGATGAGTGTTTGTGTGTGTGTGTCTCTCCCTCTGACTTATTTCACTCATCATAATAGTTTCTGTGTATAGGAAATTTTCATGACATTATTTTATTGATGGCTGCATAGTATTCCATTGTGTTTATGTACTACAGTTTCTTTAGCCAATTATTTGTTGTCAGGCATCTATGTTGTTTCCAGATTCTGGCTATTGTAAATAGTGCTGCAGTGAATATAGGTGTGCAGAGGGCATTTTTGTATTGTGTTTTTGTGTTCCTAAGGTATATCCCTAGGAGTGGTATTACTGGATCATAGGGGAGCTCAATGTCTAGCTTTTTGAAGAATATTCCTATTGTTTTTCAGAAAGGCTGCATTAGACAGCATTCCCACCAGCAGTGAATGAGAGTTCCTTATATTTTTAAAATTTTTAATTTTATTGAAACCATTGTGGTTTACAAAGTCCTTCATAGTTGGATACAATGGATCAGGGCCAATCCCACCACTAATGTCCACCTCCCCCTACCAACGTTTCCATATCTTCTTCCCTTGCCATCTCCTGAAGGAAATGAACCCTACCTAAGGAGTATTGGCAGAAAAATGATCTCACAAGTTTTGCTGTTGTTCTGGTCACACCTGGCTCTGATGTGTTTTCACTCTGGCCTCCAAAGGAAGGATGTTCTTCAGTGTTGTACCTAGAAAGCCCACATTTTGCTGCAGTTTATCTTCTTTAATTTCAGTCCACATTGTCAAATAGTTGTTAGTGGTTTTTTGCCCTTTTCCTGTGTTCTAAAGACACTTTTGTTCCCAAGCATTTCTTTCTCCGTCTAGGAAAGAGGATACCTAAAGGTTAGTCAAGAACATCTTTGCATCTTGGGATTGGAGCGTAGGGTGCTTGCCTTACATGTGGCTGACCCAAGTTCAAACCTGACATCCCATATAGTCCTCTGACACCTGCCAGAGATGGCTTCTGATCACAGAGCCATATCTAAGTCCTGAGCACTTCTGAGTGTGACCCCCCCCATACCACTCCTAAAAATAAGTCCTTGCACTTAATCTCTACATAGATGAAAGTAGAAGCATCAAAATATTACTCTCCATCTGAAATATTAAGTAATTTTATTTTCATCAGGGATTTATAATCCTGGAAAGTAGAAACTGACATGCCTGAAGCATATACAGAACTGTCACATTTACTGGATGGGAACTGCTTCCTTTCTCTAATTCTATTCAGCTATTAGCGCTCTGTGTGATCAACAGAGGAAATAGGTTTCCCTTTGACAACAGCTTGATAGAGCTTGCTAACTTTGAGCCAGAAGCAGGAACTAAATTTCAGAAAAGACATCTACAGAAGTTATCTACAAATTGGGAATAGGGGCTAAGAGCCAAAAAAAAGTATTAAGGAGCTTTGAGGGGAACATAGACATAAAATGAATACCTTACAGCACTCCAGTATAAAGTGTTCACAGATTTGCTCTCATCTTATATTGTCATAAAAGTTGAAAAATTAACAGGGAAATCTACATAAGAACCTGCCAGTGTGTGTTTATAGCAGTTTTGTTCATAATTGGTTTTGAAAATGGAAATAACCAAGGAGTCCTTCTACTGAATAAAATTCATAGTCATCATAGACATCTATGATATAGCAATATAATCAAAATAGAGTCAGTGACAAAAATGACAATCAAGATATAAAATGATAATGTGGCTAGTGCAAAAGTACAGCAAGGTACTTGCCTTGTACTACGACGACCTAAATTTTATTCCCTAGAATCATATATAATCCCCAAGTACCACTGGGAGTGATTCATGAGTGCAGAGCCAGGAATAAATCTTGAGCATCAAGGAGTGCTGTAACCCCCCAAACCCAAAATATGAAGGAACCATAAATGCATCATTGTTCAATGATAGTAATCAGTCTGGAAAGACTAAATACTGTTTGAGTCCAACTGTGTTGAATTCCTGAAGCAATACTATAGGAATTTTTTGTTTGTTTTTGAGCCATTCCTAGTGGTGTCTGGGTTTATTCCTGGCTCTGTATTCAGGTATCACTCCTGGCAGGCTCTGGGGACCATTGGGATTTCAGGTATTGAACTTGGCTTGTCTGCATGCAAGACAAATGCCTTTCCCACTGTGCTATCACTTGGGCTCCCTATAAAAATAACTTTCAAAAAAATCAGTGATTGAGTGGGGTGGTTGCTCAGTGACAGCACATGTCAGGCAGGTTCCATCCCTGGCAGAAGCAGTACCACCATCCCAAGAGCAAATAGAGCAGTGACTAATGGGGCTTTTTGCTTGTGTGTAAACAAATCCATAAGAATTACTCAATACTAAATATTTGTGAATGCAAACAAAACTTTGGACCCTTGGTAATAATAATAATAATAATAATAATAATAATAATAATAATGTATCAATGTTGGTTATGTTTTACATACCAGTGTAAGATTTTAATTAAACATTTCAAAATATTTTTATAATTAACTCCATCTTTTTAATTTAGGAGAGACATAAACTTCAGAGCTTTAGATAAAGGCATGTCAAGTAATAGGCAATGCAACTCCAAATCAAAATAGGTAAAACCAGTCTGTCATTCTAATCTAATTTCAGCTGAAACAATGAATCAGCTAAACTTGCACTGCCAGTGCAGAAATTTTATCCAAGATCTTAAGATGTATGGAAGAAACACTCTTTACTCTGATTTACTTTTGACTTCTGAACAAACTACTTGCTTGCAATTCAGTGCCATATTGGTTAAAGACTTGGGTCATTGCCCATAGAATCCATTTACAGGACAGAAACCAGAGATAAGGGGCCAGAGTAATAGCAGAGCAGGAGGGCATTTGCTTTGTACCCAGGACAGACCTGGGTCATGGGACCTGGCGTCCCATTTGGTCCCATGAACTTGGAACGATTTCTGAGCACATAGCAGGGAATAACCCCTGAGCGTCACTGGGTATGGTCCAAAAACAAAAAACAAACAAACAAACAAACCCAGAAGCCAGAAATAATGCCAGATCCTAAAGCTACAAACCCATTCATAATCATATCCCTCCAACCCTTTCCTATTAATTTTTTCTTCTTCAGACACTAACTGGATTCTTCATGCAGGAAATACCTGAGCATTTGTGTAGCTGACAAACATAGACAGAGCTCATCCTGTTTTGCAATCAGAAGCTGCTATGGCTCCTACACAACCATGAAAAAGTGGGCTGGAACTTATGCCTTTCCCAAACAATTCTTCATCGTCATCCATGCGCTTTCTGTATGCATTGTATGAAGAAGCCTGCAGGAGGGCAGATGAGACAGACAAGCTTATTTAATGTTTATCTTACTCAAAAAATATATAGTCTTTTGTCAGATCAGTTGTCTGTCTACTTGTTGAACTTTTAGCCTTTTGAAATGAACTGACACTCTGCATTCAGACAACTTTCCATCCTCATTAGGATAATACATTCTGGCATAGAAAAGATGATTTTATGTATAGCACATCATTTTTACAATGATAGTGGA
Organism: Suncus etruscus; assembly: GCF_024139225.1. NCBI lineage: Eukaryota > Metazoa > Chordata > Mammalia > Eulipotyphla > Soricidae > Suncus > Suncus etruscus. Next base: position 127,737,526 of record NC_064851.1, read on the forward strand.
GCTTTGGAAAGCAGACGCTTTTAGTCTTCCCGCAGCTAAATGGATGCCACTGACAACTCACATTTTCTGTGCTAGAGACCCTCGCTTCTTATAATGAAGGCTGTTATCCTACATAGGGTGATTGTGGGGCTGCCTAAACTCATTATGAAGGTTAATTCCCCAAAAGTTTAGCACCAGTAGACAGTTTCTGAACACACAATGTACAAAAACAAATTCAAAATCAACCTTGATTTTGGCATTTCTGGCAACACTTGCTCACCTGGCATTTCTCCCATGAAATGGGGTCACAGGTAAAAAAAAAAGTTTAAGCAGCTCTTCTGTGGACAATACCCACTGTTGACTCTATCATCAAGGTTATCCACTTTTAAACACATAGTTCAGGATGAACATTATTCCCAGTGCTCTGGTTTTATGGTTCATCTACTTAAAATAGAAAATTAAAGCATAGTAAAAGACTGGGCTGTTTATATTGGTTTTTTGATGTGGGAATGTTATTTCTAGATAAACAGCAGTTAGTAAAACACTTGCATTGGTTATTGAGTGGTGATGGATTAACTCCTTTGTTTCCTGATCTTTAAAGTAGACTGCAATATACAATATAACAAGTTACATTCCTGAACTCAGAACGTGGACTCCTTGTTCCTTAAGAAAGTAGTTATAGGGCTGGAGAGATAGCATTGCAGTAGGGCATTTGCCTTGCAAATGGCGGAACTGGAATAGACCTAGGTTTGATCCCCAGCATCCATTTGGTCCTTCAAGCCTGCCAGGAGTGATTTCTGAGCACAGAGTCAGGAGTAACCCTTGAGTATCACAGGGTGTGGCCCCCAAACAAACAAACAAAATAAAGAAATTAGTTATAAACTTAGTTTTTTTTGGATTGGCTTTTAAGTATTAATAAATTACAATTTATTAATTATAATATCAATTTACTTTTCTTTTGGGGCAAAGGGAATTCCAAATGGTTCTCAGGACCCTTCTTGGTAATTATTGGCCAGATTAATCAATGAGAAAACCCAGGTGCTCCTCAGACCCTGCAAACCTCTTAATCTCAGTAGAGATTGCTTGGGCCATTCCAGTGTTACTCAGAATCCTCCACAGCTACACTCTGGCAATGCTCAAGGATGTCAGCCACATGCAAAGTAGATGCTATCATTCAGGCTCTGGCTTTCACTTTCTGTGAAATGAGCTTAAAGCTCACTGCATGAAGAGCCCTACCACTTTTTCACATTGCTCCCCATCAGCCCCTTATCTCACCACCTCCTCTGTGGCCTTCCTCAGTGTGTGACTCCCCCTACCCTCTTGAGTTAGACATTAACTGTGTGGGCCTTCTTTTTGGAGGGCCATGCCCTGAATGGTGAATAGCTTCAGGAAATGTACATCTGGGCTTCATGCTGATTGATATTCCCAGAGGTGCCAGCAAAACTACCAGCTGTGGAGTTCATCTGTAACTTTTCTCAAGGGTGGTGAGAGAAGCCTGTGCAAGAACAACCAGTAGCCTTTTAAGATAACAAGCTGCAGGGGGTTGAGAGGAGAACACTTGGAAGTCGTGAGATTTTTAAACCCTCCTGAAGTGGGCCTTGGGGAACAAAAAGTTGAAAGGAAAAGCCAAGCTGGTTAGGTCCCAGGAAAGAGATGTCCATCAGAGGAGAGGCTTTTATCTTGGGAAGGAGTATGAAATTTTGGAACAAATTGGAAAGGAGTATGAAATTCTGGAATGGCAAGTGCACAGGGTGAAAAGAAGGTCATTGAAGAAATTTTGTGGGTTTTTTTTGTTTGTTTGTTTGTGTGTTTGGTTGTTTGGTTGGTGTCTTTTGATGTACGATCAGAGTTAGCCTAATGAAATATCAATATCCACATTTTTTTTTAAAGAAAATTAAGTCCCCAATGAAAATACTTCAATTCTGAATTTATACCTATTTGCCTGTTTGGATTCTTGTCTTACCATGTGTGAGCTGGTAATTTCTCATTTTCTAGTAATTTTGGAAGTCATCCAGATAAAGATCTATGATGGAGAGTCTTATTCCAAGAAAGAGCCTGCTTAATGAAATGCAAGCCATTACTTCTTTTGAATTTAATAATATTTTTCAGGGGCCAAAGAAATAGCTCAAAGCATGCAGGAGAGAAATTTAAACCCAGCAATATATAATATATATATTATATTATATATTTATATAATATACATTATATATATAATATATAATATAATAACACAGAAATAGACTCCTGAGCACAAAGCCTGAAGTAGCCCTTTGAGCACTGACAAGTGTGGTCCCAACCTCCATCCACAAATAATGATACATAAAATTAGTTTTCAAGATATGTATTTTGTATTTTTAACAGTTTTTATTTTACTGGAACTCGGTGTATTCTACATTGATTTCCACATCTACATTGATGTGTATATTCTAAAGTTACATGGTCTCTTAACAAAGAGGGCAGTAACAACACACCCAAATTGGGTGGTATCAGTCATATAAGTACATTTGCTCACCATGCTAGAGGTGGGCCATCCTATGTGTAGATGGCAGCTGACTTGGTTTCTGCTGTTCTCTTTGTTCTCACACAGCTTTTCCTCTCTGTGCCTCTGGACAGTTCTCTGGAGCCTCTTGTGGTAAGCACACTGATCCTGTACATTATGTAAATGTACATTATGGTACAGGGCATCTTCCTCTTTTTTTGTGTGTGTGTGGTTTTGGGTCACACCCGGCAGTGCTCAGGGGTTATTCCTGGCTCCAGGCTCAGAAATTGCTCCTGGCAGGCACGGGGGACCATATGGGACGCCGGGATTCGAACCGATGACCTCCTGCATGAAAGGCAAACGCCTTACCTCCATGCTATCTCTCTGGCCCTGCATCTTCCTCTTATTTAATTGAATTTAAAGTATTTTTTGGAGACCCCTTCTCCAAATACCTCTACACTGGGGGTTAGAGCTTCAACAAGGGGCTTTGAGGAGCCATAAACATTCAGTCCAGGCAGATAGCATTCTGACTCTAATTAAGTATTGGATGGGTTGTTTGTTTGTTTGTTTGTTTGTTTTAATAAAATCTTTATTTAAGCACCATGATAAGAAGCATGATTGTAGTTGGGTTTCATAAGTATTGGACAGTTTTTATAAAATGCATTACTATCTAGCCTGAAAAACTCCAGTTTTGGGACCACACTTGGCAGCGCTCGTGGCTTATTCCTGGCTCTCTTCTCACAGATCATTCCTAGTGGGGCACAGGGAGCTGACTATATGGGATGCTGTGGATTGAACCTACGTTAGCTATGTGCAAGGCAAGCCTTACCTACTGTACTATCTCTGTAACCCTCTTATTTATTTTTTATTTATGTTTTGGGGGCCATTTCCAGTGGTTTTAGAGATCATTCCTAGCTGTATGCTTGAGGGTCACTCCTAGCAGTACTCAGAGAATTACATGCTAGGAATCAAACCAGTCCTTCCACATGCAAAGCATGTGCTCCAGTGTGTTGGGCGATCTCTCCAGACAATTTTTTTTTTGTTTTTGTTTTTGGGCCACACCCATTGACGCTCAGGAATTACTCCTAGCTATGTGCTCAGAAATTGTTCCTGGCTTGGGGAAACCATATGGGATGTGAGGGATAGAACCATGGTCTGTCCTAGGCTAGTGCTTGCAAGGTAGACAGACGTCTTACCTCTAGCGTCATCACTCCGGCCCCTCTCCAGACAATTTAAAAAAAATTTTAAATTAGAATCAGAGCCTTGTATTGTGTGTGTGTCTTGTGTGCATGCACATGTGTGTATGTGTGTGTGTGTGTGTGCCACGCATACAGGGAGGCTAAGGCACATTAGTGATGCTCTAATCTAAGCCAGGTATCATTTCTGGTGATGCTCAGGGATTATATGTGATGCGTGGGATCAAACTAGGGTCAGTTACATGCAAGACAGGCATTTTAATCTCTGCACTAGAGTTCCTGCTCTCAAGTTAATTTTTACATAGTTTATGGTGGGATCCTTTGACTAAAAGGTATTTGTAGTTTTTAATTATAAATAATAGCTATGTATCCTTATAAATTTAACTTTTTAAAATTTACTTTTATAATATATTTATTTAAGCATCATGATTAAAAACATATTTATAGTTGGGTTTCAGTTCTAGAAAACATACCCCCCCTTCACCAGAGCAACATTCCCACCATCAATGTCCCCCCATATTTCTCCCTGTCTATAAATTCATCTTTAAAGATATAAGCACAATGATCAAACAGAATACAAAATCTGAAAAAAAAAAATCAAACTTTTCAGAACAGTCTCCATTATTCTGGGCACGGAGTTAATAACTCCTACAGGGAGAAGTACAATTTATGACCGCAGAAAAGCTTAAAATGTCAAACATATTCTTACAAAATACAATGCAAGCTGCCTGCAAATAGGGTCATTCTTTCAACTGATGTATTCCCTACTTCTGTGAAACATAATTGGAGCACTTAGAACAGAAAGTCTCTTGTCTGAAGTAAACACTCAAACCCTACCACTGCTATAGTTTGCATAGACTTTCGGCAGGTGTGGTTGCTGCAGACATTGGAGAGAACTCTCAGATCCAAGTTAATAGAAGCCCAGTGTATGTGAAATAAAGGTCTTATACCAGAACACTAAGGAGATGGTTGCAGGGGTGCAGTGAAGGTGGTGACTAATGGGGTGGAGAAGACTGGTTACAAAACAAAAGGCTGGCAACTGGGTCAGTTCGCAAAGATTTAGCAAGAGACCAAGGAGTGAGTGTTCGGCCTCTCAGCATCCAGATGGTGGTCCAAAGCCAAGAAAATGAAAGAGTCTGAGTGCAGATGTCACCGAACTAGTTTCTCCAAACTGACCTTTCTGGAGATCCAGCAGTGCTTTTCTTCAGGTTTTTGGATGGGATTTCAACAAATTTAGTGTTTGGTTTTATTTTCAACCTAAAGCCAAATAAAGCAGCATATTTGAAAGACAAAGAGTAGGGCAGAAACCTGACTAAGATGCTCTTCAAAGGGTCTGAAGAGATGGCCCAGAGGGCTGGAGCACAAACTTGGCAGGCTGAAGCCTCAAGTTTAAAATCACTGCATCACATTGTACTCAGCTGTAAAGAGTAGTTCCTGAACATCAAGGGGTGTGGTGTGATCAAGAAAGAAAGAGAGAAAAAAAGAAGAGAGAAAGAGAGAGAGAAGAAAAGAGCTCAAAACCTGAAACTGGGCCAGAGAGATAGCATGGAGGTAAGGCATTTGCCTTGCATGCAGAAGGATGGAAGTTCAAATCCCAGCATCCCATTTGGTCCCCGAGTCTTCCAGAAGTGATTTCTGAGCATATATAGTGTCTCCATATCCTATTCTAGAAGTCTTGGTCATGGGTATCCCTGTATTCTCAATAAAATGTGTCATTTATAGATATTTAAAAAGCAAAGTGTGCTGATACCTGAGGAGTTCTGAGCAGGGCCCTGCAGAACTGGATTAGCTCTGTTGGCTGAACAGGTATCGCTTAGGGGTATGCCAAAAGGCTGTGTCTGCAGTGTGAAAAATACCTCACAACCAATCAACAGCCACTTGGAAACGGAGCAGAAACAGGAAGCAACCAGACAGGGCAGGCCCCCTGGGCCTCTGTTGGCCTCTGGTGCACTGTCTGCACCACTTCCACCCCACAGCACAGAGCAGTGGTGGGAAGGGACCAAATACCTAAGGGCCAAGTATGCCCATGCTCTGAATCACATGAAGGCCTGTAGATGTAGTGGTTAACAGCCGTTGTTTAATACAGTCATTGTAATATATTAAAATATACTTATGCTCCAGTATCAAAGTGATAGTATAATGGGGAGGGCATCTGCCTTGCTAACCTGGATTCAATCTGTGGCATCCCATATAGTCCCCCAAGCACTGCCAGGATTCCTAAGTAACCCCTGAACATCGCTGGGTTTGGCTGCCCTAAAAAAAGCCAAAATACTTGTCTTAAAATATACAATGAAAGGGCTAGAGCAGTGGCGCAAGCGGTAGGGCATCTGCTTTGCATGTGCTAACCTAGGATGGACCACAGTTCGATTTCCCAGCGTTCCATATGGTCCCTCAAGCCAGGAACGATTCCTGAGAGTGCATAGCCAGGAGTAACCCCTGAGCATCACCGTGTGTGCTCCCCCCAAAAAAACCCAATGTATATAAAAATCCATATATATACATACACATATATTTGGTCCAAGGCCCATTTCTGGAGCAGAGGAATCCACACACCACAAAGCAGTATATGAGGGGGTGTCTGTGCCCACATCATCCCCTCTCCATCCAGTGTCAAGTCCCACAGGTGGAGGTCTTAGCCTGACAAAGGGGGAAATGCCCTTGCTATGATGGGTACTTTCCCCAGATCTCTATGTGCTCATCTTTGTGGAAGCTCTTCCCCACTTCCTAACCTCTGAAGTTTCTACAGAAGCTCCATTACAAAGGAACAGTTAATTAAATCATTGGTCTCTGGTGGTTAGTTAAACCTCCTGTCTCTGTTTCCTCCCCAGAGGTACATATGATTTCTTTAGAGAGCTTTGTAGTTCTCTCCCCTACCCACATCCACCCTCCCTCTTCTCTCTCTCTCTCTCTCTCTCTCTCTCTCTCTCTCACACACACACACACACACACACACACACACACACACACACACACACACACACACACACGGATTTAGGGGAAGGATTCACCTCTGACCTAAAGTGGGTCACACAAGCCAGGGTACTGGAGAAGTGAGGAGCCTGAGACTGAAAAACAGTGCAGGCACAAAGCAGGATGGCTACCCACTGAGAAAACTGTCAGAAAAACCTAGGGGCTGAGGTGGAAAATCTCATGTCAGGATGCTACAGGTCGGCAGTAATAAGGGTCTGCAAAGATCCAGTGAATAAATGAATGATGGATTCCCAGGTATCAGAGAAACAGGAAGATGCTTCAGTCGGCCAGAGATGGATGACATCATTGCAAACCATGAGGAATCAAAAGACTTTTCTGGTTTCTTGTCTTCTCCCTGCCAGGCACCCTTGTAGCCCCTGCATCAGCAGGAAGGTTGGAGTGAAATAGAACATGAGGAAAGCGGGGAGCTTCTAGGAAACTGAACCTCCTCTCCATTTCCCACCCATCCCTTCACCTTGGCAAGCAGGCCAGCATGAAGAGAAGCATTGGTTTTAATTTTGGCTTAATATCAGATTGGGATTATGCAGGGTATCCTGTAAATCAAGTGATTCAGAGAACATGTTATTATCTAAAAATCTATGACAATCCTGTGACCCTACCCAAGCTTCACTTAAGAGTTTGTATTTGACAATATCTTATCTTCTAGGGATAAGAACTCACATTTTTTAATAGCAGAAGGGTGCCTCCCATCCTGAACATGTGTCATGTGGATACAACCAGTCCCCAGGAGACTGGACAGTGTTAGTCCAATCCGAAACCCCAGATCCCTGACGTAGAAATGATACAGCTCCGGGCAACACCACCAGGAACTAAGCTTCATTGGGAGATTTATAACACTACTCTGGCACCAACTTGTGCCAGTTTTGATATGACAACGAGGAAAAGAAAACTTGACCTAAGACCAGGCTGTCCTATCACATCACTAACACTAAATGGAAATCAGAAGATATTGTCCTTTGAACTGTGGAAAATAAGAGCACCAACCACAGAAAACTGACTTTGACAACCGTGACTGGACCGAGCCTACCTTGGGCCTAATAAGGAAAACCCTACCCTAGGTTGTAGCCCAGGACACATAAAAACAACAACAACAAGATATCTTATTGCAGAGGTCTAACTTGGACAACAGAGACTGAGCAGAACCTTTGGATCCATAATATCCTAGGCTTTGGCTTAGGGACTGAAGGAAAATAGGGGGCAAGTGTTACAGAAGACTGAACATAACAACAACGATGGATAGGAACCTCTAGAACCTAGAGACTCTATCCTAGACCCTGACCTATAATTGCGCAAATACCAAGATCGCTAGCTACAGTGCCTTGATTTTCTCACACACAACCGAGAGGAAACTTCCCTGGCATCACAAAAAAGCCTTTGGGATGGGGTAATGAGTATATATGGAGCCAGGGGTTGATCCCATATGGTATGCTTCAAGGATGGAGAAACCCTGAATCTCTTAGGCCACGGGAATTCCCTTTCTTCCCCAATGCTTACTGTGCCTATGCAAAAAAAAAAAAAAAAAAAAGTGGTGGGAACGCCAAACCCTACCACTCCAGCACCCATACTTTTTCTTGTTTTGTTTTGATTTGTTAGTTTTTTACTTTATTTTTCTTCTCTTTTTTCTTCCACTTTTCTCTTTCGTTTTCACTCTTGTGGTTATTATTTAGAGATTTATTTTTATTTTTATTTACTGAGTCCATTTTTTTCTTTTTTCTTCCATTTTTCTTTTCTTTTCTTTTTTCTCTCTTCTTTCTTTTTTTGGTAGTTGTCACCAAATTTTTTTCTCCCTTTTTTCTTATCCTTTTTATCTCCAATGATGGTGGAATAGATGCTCAATCTACAGCAAGGTGTAAAGTGGAGACCAGTTGCACTAGCATTCTGGGGGGTAGAGGAGGGAGATATGGGATGCATACTGGGAACAGGGGCAGAAGGAGGACAGCACTGGTGGTGGGAATGCCCCTCATTCATTGTCACTATGTACCATAAATGATACAGTGAAAGATTTGTAATGCACTTTGGTCACAATAAAAATTTAAAAAAAAAAAGAGTTTGTATTTGAGTTTCAGCCATACCTGGCTGTGTTCAGAGCTTACTCCTGGTTCTGCACTAAGGAATCATTCCTAGCAGATCATATGTCATGCCAGAAATCAAACTGGGGTCACACATGCAAGGCAGCATCTTACCCCTATACTCTGTCTGGTCCTTTCTATTTACTTTTAAAAACTAATTTCCTCAGCCACCCTGTTGGCTGCAGCATTCTGATCAGCTTGCTGATCAGCTTGCCATGGCAAGTTTGAAAGGCAGAGGAAAACCAGCAAAAGAAAACTGTATCTAAAAGAACTTTTCCTTCAAATAAAAAGCAGGAAGTTAACAATACTGGATAATGAGATGTGGTTGTTGATGGGGGAACTGTATTTTTTTAGTTGAGTGATGTTGAAAGCATGTTTTTATGGTGATAAAGACCCAGGAGTGATGGGAAAGTTGATCATTGAAAAGGGATAAGAGAGTGGCAAAGTGAAGTTGTTGAACTGTTGAGGAAGCAGAAGAGTCAGTTAGTTAAAAGCCATGACTTGTTCTATAGAGGAGAAAAAATACCCCATTCATTCTCCATCTTCCAGAGGAAAGAATATATGATAAGTCAAATAGGTTTACGTATTTGAGAGAAAATCATAATTTTCCACCTTCCTGAATAGTAATCCTCGCATAGAAATTAGATCATTTGTTGACCATGTATCTCAGTTGAGCAATGCAAACTCCAGGATCAAATATAGAATGTTTCTTAGACTACATCAAACTTAAGAATTTGGTGTCCAAGAACACAATAAATAGAATGCAAAGACAACATTCAGAATAGTAGAAAACAGGACTGGAGCAATAGCATAGCAGGTAGAATGTTTGCCTTTCACTCAGCCAACCTGGGTTTTATCCCTGGCATCCCATATATTCCCCCAAGCCTGCCAGGAGTAATTTGTGAGTGCACAGCCAGGAGTAATGTCTGAACACCACCAGGTGTGGCCCCAAAACAAAGAAGCAAAAAAAAAATTAGAAGAAAAAAGCTTTGCAAATTATACATTTGCTGAGAGGCTAATATGCAGAATCTCTAAAGAACTACAGATAACAAGAGAAAAATGTACCTGACTTTAAAATGGGCAAAGGACCTATAATAGACTTTTGTTTCTGCTGATTATATAAATTGACAAAAAGCACACGAAGAGGCTCAGCATCACCCATTATAAGAAAAATGCAACTCCATACCACAACAAGATATCACCTCATGCTCATCAAGGTAGATGCTACCAAGTATAACAGTTTTTGAAAGAATATAGAAACCTGGGACACCTGTACACTAGGATACTGATAGGATTATAAAATGGCCTAGCCACTAGGAAAGATAAGATAGAAATTTCTCTGGGGCCGGAGAGAAAGCACAGCGGTAAGGCATTTGCCTTAGATGCAGAAGGATGGTGGTTCGAATTCTGGCATCCCATATGGTCCCCTGAGCCTGCCAGGAGTAATTTCTGAGCATAGAGCCAGAAGTAACCCCTGAGTGTTGCCAGTTGTGACCCAAAAACCAAAAAAAAAAAAAAAAATAGATAGAAATTTCTCTGAAGTTAAATAAGTTGTAAGTATCAAATGACCCAGGTATCCCTGTTCTGTGTGACTTCAAAAGGCAGGAGAGTAGGGTCTTGAAGAGAGAGCAACACTCAAGTCGACAGCAGGTTTATTCCCAATAGAGAAAAGGTAGAAGCAACTCAGATGAATGTATACAGGCATGTAGCTCCACACACTATAGTATTAACAGAATATTTGGTTTTTGAAAGGATGGAAATTTTCTCAAATACCATCAAAGGCTACAATATAGGTGAAGCACAATAACATATTACTGAGTGAAATAAGCCAAAGTGAAACAAGACAAAGAAAGACTATGACTTCTCTTTTATAAGGTGGCTTTATTTGTTTATGTTAGGATACTCCCAGTTCAGTGTTTCGGGTTTCTCCTGCCAGTTTTCTCCTGTTCCAGGGGGCCACATGGTGCCTCCTTTGAAGGAGGCACAAGCAAAACATGTGCTCCAGCCCTTTAAGCCATCTCCCTGGCTCCTAGCTAAAGTATTTTTAAAATAGTACAACTTTAATTTTGTTTGTTTTCTGTATGGGAACCACTATCTGGTGGTGTTCAGGACTTAGTCCTGGCTCTGTGCTTAGGAATTACTTCTGATGATGTTCTGTTGTTCAGGGGGAAGCATATGGGATGCTAGGGATAAAATCTGGGTCAGCCAGATGCAAGACGGAGCCATCCCATTGGACTATCACTTTAACCCAATAGTCAAACTCTTGCTCATGATTAGGGACTAGTGGGAAAAGGAAAAAGTGAAAATTACTGATTAATAAGGATATTATTTCCTTTTAGAAAGTGGTTTTGAGGATCTGTTGCAAAAACAATCTAACTGTAATTAACATCATTGAATGTATACTTAAAAATTATTCAGAAAGTGGCCTAGAGAAAGTGACCTTCCCCAGGATAGATTTTGAAGGGCAAGACAATGTCCAGACTCATGCTGGCTCCCAGGCCTCTGGCAACTCCCCTACAGCTGCCTAAACTGTTGTTTTATACAAGATTTGTCCTAGCCTGCACCTCCAGCTGGCACAGGGATGGCAACCGTGATAAATCACACCTAACAAATTCTCATCAGAGAGCTGTCAGAGCCTGGAAAATAATGATATTTATATTTTGTAATAACAATTAACCAGTAAATAATGTCCTTTAAATAGCAAAAATGGAAGTTTCAGATGATACATTTTATTCTGTTTTTATACATTGATTTGTTCATGTATATTAAAAACAGTTCTTGCTAGGTCTGGAAGATGACACAGCAGGTAACCTTGTCTTGGACGCCACTAACCCAGCATCTCAAATAGTCCCCCAGGCCCACAAGAAATGATTCCTGAGTGCATAAGCAGGAATAAGCCCTGAGTATGGTTGAGTGTGGGCCCCAAACCAAACCAAAAAAAAAAAAAAAATACACCTTAGCACCTCTTCTTAAAATAGTAATCTCCAAAATTCTTTTTAAAAATGGATACTGTTAGCTTTTGGGGGGCATAACATTTGGGATGAGAATTACCTAAGACTTTCATATCCACCATAGATGAGAGACATTGTGGCTGGAGAGATGAACCAGATATAATCATGAACTATAAGTAGCGAGAGTCAAGGTGAAGAAAATCAACTTAAATATACTGAGTGCCAAGGTGTCCTTCACTACTCTCCTAAATTTTTATTGTTACTTTGTCCTGATTTGCTTTGTTTTGTTGTTGGGTAAATGAAATAGGCTGCAAAGTAATGTGATTGGCATAGGTCTGGCAAAAGGCAGAATATAGATACTGAGTACAGACTTAGATGTACTAGACAGGAAAGTGTACAGACCCCCTCCTGCTGCCCCTGTGGGCTCTGTAATTCGTAGGTAGATACAGGAACCTCTGTAATGTGCACCCATGTTGATAAATCAGCATACACTCAACACTCCTCTTGCCTGGCTGTCTTCTTCAGAATTCTTCAGAATTCCTCTAATTTTTGCCCTCCAAATTCCACAGCCCATCATTTCACCTAACATGTAAACCTTCATTGTTTGACTTTAGAGTGTCTCCTTGGGCCATGCAGGAAAGTGAGGAGGTAAAGACCTGGAGTCAGTTAGGGGGCAGGAATGAGGTGTTATGAAGTGGGCCAAATTTCCCAGAACCCTGTTCTGTGTCCCTAACTAAAAACAGTTTTCAGTGAGGTAGGGCCTACAAGAAAATGATTGTCCTCACCAGCAAAGAAGGGAAGGCATAACCCCTCAGTTCTGTCTTCGGTACCCGGCTTTGATGAAAGATGCTGAGACTGAAATTCTAGTAATTTGGCAATTTATAAATTTGAACTTAGGAGTTGATTTTTCACTGCCATATACATACAGTTCTAGCAAGTGAGAGAATCTGCCTTGTTTGTATGTTAAGTGACATAAATCTGTTTTTTTTTTTTTTTCCTCATCCTTAAGCTCTTGAATTCCTATTCTTTTGTGCCCTTCCTTCTGCTCTGATGCACTGGCCGTTGTCTGCAGCCTTGCCACGCCACGATCACAGCAACTAACTTAATTTACTTTTGGGTACCACTGGCTGCGAGATTCCCATTCAGAAAAATGCTGCTTTTCAGAATCTTCATAGTTTTCCAGATGGCCTGGACTACAGTAACTATTAATATTTTTTTAATTATTCAACATTTTTAAACTGACACAACAGAAATTGTGAACTTTAAAAAAAATCATTTTCCTGTAAAAGCTACCTCCTGAGTAATTATTGAAGAGTAAAATGCTTTGCTCCTCTTTTGGTATTGCCTTTCCTGATATCAGAACCATCTTCTTCCAAATTTTTGTTCCAGGGATCTTATTATCTTTATCTCAGTACAAAGAGCTGGCTTTGTCAAATTGATACCAACAGCAAATATCTGGTGGAAAGCTAGGTGTTCTCTTTTCATTTTAAAACTCATATTTCATTTTCTTCTTCTTTTATGAGGTTTAATCTACAAAATCAAAATGTAATAGCATTACAATGGATACAGTCTCATTACTGTATAAGAGGGAGTTACCACTAATAACTTGCCTCAGCATCAATATAGTGCTGCCAGTTTTTTCTCCTACTTTTTGTATTTCCCTATCTTAGGGGCACCTCCTTGCACCAAGAACCCATCCCAGTTTCACATGGATACATTCTTTAACAGGTTTTAGATGACCTTCACTTCCTTCATTTAAAATTTACCGATAATGTCCTACTTACCCTAAAAAAGAATTATGATATGTAATAATGCCATCTGAATAATGTCACTGAATAATGCCATCAAAAAGGATGTCAGTTAGAAAGGTAAGCTTTGGAATGTTTTGAGAAGATTCTATGATCCTTGGAATATTGGGTCTACCTACTCTCCTAGACAATCAGCCTCCCCTACCCTCTCTTCCCCAGCTATATGGTTAACTGTGGGAACTCTGGTATTTCATTCTTTGTTTTCACTTTCTGCTTCTGCCACTTACTAGCTATAGAACCTGCCTTGAGCCTCCCTCTGTTGTCCTGGACAATGAAGATAATAGTACTTTTTATTTCTACTTCTTGGGAAGGTTCAAAGAGTTACTATTTCTGAGGGCCCACCTACAGATTCTAGGAGGTACACATTGCTGCTCCGACACTACAGCAATGCTGGGGAGCCACAGCCAGTGGGAGCCTTTTTGGGAGAGCCCGTGTGGTTCCAGATTATTGTAGAGTTGCTACATTCAAGGCATTTGTCTTACCTCCCATACAAGCTCAGTCTAAAAGGACATGTTAATATATGGAGTGTACTGTACTTCTAAGTACATTTTTTTTTCTTTTTGGGTCACACCCGGCAGTGCTCAGGGGTTACTCTTGGCTCTATGCTCAGAAATCGCCCCTGGCAGGCCAGGGAACCATTCTAAGTACATTTTTTTTTGTTTTTTGTTTTTGTTTTTTGGGCCACACCTGGTGGTGCTCAGGAGTTACTCCTGGCTGTCTGCTCAGAAATAGCTCCTGGCAGGCATGGGGGACCATATGGGACACTGGGATTTGAACCAACCACCTTTGGTCCTGGATCGGCTGCTTGCAAGGCAAACGCCGCTGTGCTATCTCTCCAGGCCCACATTTTTAAACAATCAGCCCCTATAACTTTCCATGAAATTGTACTTTTTACCAGAATAAAATTAAATTATTTCATCATATTCCTGGAAGGATGATAAGAATTGAAGGTCAACTTTGAATCCCATGCCTTAATTATATTTATAGTCATCATTTTCATCAGTATTACTAAAATTTTTTTCTTTTACTTTTTTTTCTTTTTCTTTCTTTTCTTTTTTTTTTTTTTATTTTTGGGCCACACCTAGTGATGCTCAGGGATTACTTTTGGCTATAAACTCAGAAATTGCTCCTGGCTTGGAGACAATATGGGATGCCAGGGGATTGACCTGCTGTCCGTCCTAGGCTAGTGTGGGCAAGGCAGATGCATTACCCCTTCACCATCGCTCCGGCCCCAGTATTACTATATTTTTTAAAAGTATTCTAGTACAATCCACCTGCTGATATTTGTTCATACTCTCATCTACTTTCACATCACTGTGACAAGCACTTTTATTCTTCATTGTTTACATTTATTATCTTTTTTATTTTGTGATGATCTATCATGAAACAAATGAAAGACTCACCATTTACAACAGAGCCAAATAATAATAGTCTATGTCTTTGTGTACCTTTGGGTTGGTGTATCTTTCTGTTATTGTGGCTCTTGCTAATTTACTCAAATTCATCAACAAGATTGTACTTCACATCATTCTTTTTGCATGCACTATTTCCTCTGTGCATGCAACCTCTTGTACCGAGTTTCTCTTGACAGAAATCTGAACTCCTTAGACAAAAGTCTCTCAAGGAATATTTCACCACTCCTCCCCTCCCTACTCCAGAAAGGATGAGTTGCTCTCTGATGTGCTCCTGAAACACATGAGGTTATTCCTGTAATCCTGCGTGTGCAGGGACCACAGAATAATAATCCAGGAATTAAGGCAGCCTTGCATGCAACTGGTCCTACTTCTTTCTTTTTCTTTTTAATAAATAAATTCTTTACTTGAATCACTGTAATATACCATTACAAAGTTGTTCGTGATTGAGTTTCAGTCATACAATTATAACATCCTTCACCAGTTCACATTTCTCCCCATCAGTGTACCCAGTTTCCCTCCTGCCCTCCTCCCTGTCCTCTCTCCTGCCTGCCTCTTTCTTCTCTCTGTCTCTGTATGTATCTCTTTCTATGTAGCTTTCTCTCCCTCTATGATTATGATTGAATTTCATTTGCTAGAGCCAGAGAGTGAACTCCACAGGCTGAGCAGATTCTATGCTGCTTTGAGGCCCAGATTTTGTCCCTGTTATTAAATGGTCCCTTAGCGCCACTGGAAGTGGTCCCCTGAGCAACTCTTGTTATAGCACAAAAGAAACAAGCAAATCCCATTTGCATCAGGTTCATGAATTTTAGAATAGGTATTTCCCACCATACCAGGCCCCTTTCAGTCCCCCTTCCATAAATACTCTAGGAACTTGATATTGTAACATGTTTTGAAGTATATATATATATATATATATATATATATATGTATATATATATATATATATATATATATATTTGTTTGTTTGTCTGTTTTAGAGTCACATCCATCAATACTCAGGGTTTACTCCTGTCTTTGCACTCAAGGATCACTCCTTCACACCTAGTGGTCTTGGAGGACCAAAGGGTGCTCAGGTTGGCCATATACAAGGCAAGCACCTTACCTGCTGTATGATTACTCTGGCCCCTTTAACTTTAGAGTCTTCTAATACATTTTATGACACACACACTATAAAATGAAAAAGAAGATAACATGTGAACAATGGAGAATGAGTACTTGTCAAAGTGACATGAAAGTAGATGATAGTATGAACAAACATCAGCAGTTGGATTGTACTAGAATACTTTTAAAATATATAGTCAAAATATAGAGATACTTAAATGGTGACTATAAATATAATTAAGGCATGGGATTCAAAGCTGACCTTCAAGTCTTATCATTCTTCCAGGAATAAGATGAAATAATTTGATTTCATCCTGAGAAAAGTACAATTTCATGGAAAGCATGGGAGCTGATTGTTCTTATATTCACAGAGCACCCCATATATTAATACATCCTTTTAGTCTTTGCTTCTCTTGATATTTTATATTTCCACATCAACCTGGGCTATAATTAAGGCAATACTTTTATTATGTGAAATGACATTTTGTATTTGTTTTTATATACTAATAGGGGCTGTGCTCTTTTCAGTGACTCACACAAAGTGGTTCATCATGTGAAGGAGCCCGTTGTGTTTGATTTCCCTTCTACTACCTTTCATTTACATTCCACATGGGAAGATGTCAAAAAACAACAGTCATTTTTGGAGCATGAGTGGCAACAGGCGTGATTCACACAGAAGAGAAATTATTTGCCTGTAATCACAAGATGACTCAGGTTAGTTGTTTTTAGCTATTACTGCGAGTCAAATAAGATGAGTCTTGGGAAACTATGCATATTCAGCACACATAACTAGTTTCACTTTATATTATTCTGAAGTATGACAATGTAATAGAAAGCTATGGTTTATTTTTGTACTACCCCAAGAAAAGAAATTTGAAAATTAAAATAACAAGAGCACATACTATAATTTTAGAGAGCATAGTACTTTTCTAGGACTTACCCTTTCCTTGTCATTCCATTTTTCCTTTTATTTAATTAAAATAAAATTAATTTATAATGTTATTAACAAGTTTTCAGGTGAACAAAATATAATAAACATTAATTTATATGAATATATATAAAATAACATGTGTGGGGGCCGGAGAGATAGCATAGAGGTAAAACGTTTGCCTTGCATGCAGAAGGACAGTGGTTCGAATCCCGGCATCCCATCTGGTCCCCCAAGCCTGCCAGGAGTGATTTCTGAGCATAGAGCCAGGAGTAACCCTTGAGCACTGCCGGGTGTGACCCAAAAACAAAACAAAAAACAAACAAACAAAAATAACATGTGTGTATACTACATTTAAAGTCTAGGTAAATCCAACTGTACAGCTGACCCTTCTAACCAATTTAACTCACCTTCTTTTCTCTTCACTTTCAGTATTATTAATTTGGTCTTGTATTCTAATAGTGTGGTTGTTCATTTCATGTAGGTTCACTCATTTGTTTTGTTTTCTTATATACCACATATGAATGAAAATTACAATATTTGTCTTATGCCAGCTAACTTATTTCACTAAGCATAATGCCTCTAGATTCATCCATATTGTTGCATTTAGCAGAATTTCATCTTTTATTATGGTAGAGTAATACTCCATTGTTGTGTATATACCACATCTTAATCTATTGACAATTAGGTTGTTTTATTTTTAATATCTGGTTTTCAGTTCTTTCATTATTTTGTATAATAGTCACTTGTTGGATACATACTTTGCAAATATCTTCTATTCTTATAGAATAGATTTTCATTTTGGTGATAGTTTCTCAGACTCTGCAGGTCTTTAGTTTGCTGTAATTCTATTTGTTTATTTTTATTTTGGTTTCTCTTTTAAATTTAAATTCTGTAGGATGTTCCCCTCTTCTCCTCTCCCCTCCCTTCCCTTCCTCTCTTCTCCTTCGCTTCCCCTCCCCTCTCCTCCCCTCCCCTCCCCTCTCCTTCCTTCTCCTCTCCTCTCTTCTTTGTCTCTCTCTCCTCCTCCCTCTCCCTTCTCTCTTTTCTCTCTCTTTCACCTTCTCTATTACTATCTCTCTTTTGTAAATACCACACCTAGCAATGCTGAAAGGTTACTTGGGGTTGGTGGAGGGGAGGAGGGGCACATGTAAAGCTTTTGCTCCAGTCCTTTGAGGTATCTCCTCTGCTCCAGAAAGATGTTTCTTTTGTTTGATTGTTCACTTTCACACCATACCTAGTTGTGCTCAAGACTTACTCATGGCTCTGTGATCAGGTATCACTCCTGGAAGTGCTCAGAGGACATGTTTATACCTGGGACTGAACCTGGGCAGGCTTCTTGCAATGCAAGCTCTTTAACCTAGATACTATCTCTCTGGGCTCAGAAAGACATTTCTAAGGCTAAATTCAAGGAGTATAATACCTGTTTTCCTCTGTATATGTATGATTTCATGCTTGCAGTCAAGCCTTTCTTCCATTTTATATCAATTCATGTGTGTATTGATTTAGATAGGTTGTATATACTTTAAAAATACCTTATAGGCCACACATGTTTGATTATTTTTTGAAAGGAGTGATAGTAATCCTCTTTCTTCCCTTACATGTCTATGTGAGATATCAGATAGGCACCAAATTGTTTCTAAGGTTTATAAATACTATGAAATTTGTTTAGTAAGATTTTACTCTGATAAGCTCAGCAGGTTTTTCCAGTAAGTACATGGAGAATAACATAAACAGTTCTGCTAATCTTAAAAGTCAGGAATCAGGACATTTTGACCTATCCAAACATTTCTATGTATTCAAACACTCCTGATAAAGTACTGAAGTAGCTATGGATTGTCTTAATGATGAAGAATAACAACAAAACACCAAGGTAATAGACAATTCGGAAGTCCACTCTATTACAAGATGAGGGTAACAGCTTTCTAAATTCCTTAGACTTTTCTGTTCCCATTCATTAATTAGATTCATAATCCTCATCTGTAATCATATTTGCACTACTTGGAAACTGTAGCTGATATAATATTTTTCTGTTGATTTGGTAAACCTATTTTTGTCTAATCTAAGGTTGGTAAAAGGAGTTTACTTCCTCTCAATGATGAGATGAGTCACCAATTTCTTCCTGCCCTAGTGGATGGAACACCTTTACCATAAACATACTCTTAATCTTGACTTAATCCTAGAAAATATGGCTTTGGGTGTCATCACAAATGAATGATAAAGTAGTCCTAAGTCCCATTTCTTAGAGCTACAATCTTCCACAATAGTTTCTGGATAGACATGTTCTAATTAATTAAATGGGGATGTACCTAATGAAGAAATGATGATCATATTTTAAATTAGTCAGGGGCTAGAAAATTACTGCAGTGAGTAGCATTTGCCTTGCATGTGGTTGACCCAGATGCAATCCCTGGCATCCCATATGGTCCCCTGGTTCACCAGGAGTGATCCCTGAACACAAAGGCAAGAGTAAGCTCTGAACATCTCTCAGTGTGGCCCCAAAACCAAAAAATAAAACAGTTTAAAGTAGACTAAAGACAGTTATGTGAGAGCAATAGCTTTAAGTTGAAACATACTCAGAGAAAATGCAGATATTTGCTTATACAGATGTTTTGAGAGAGAGAGAGAGAGAGAGAGAGAGAGAGAGAGAGAGAGAGAGAGAGAGAGAGAGAGAGAGAGAGAGAGAGAGAGAGAATATGTTCATTCCTGGGACAAAATGGGACTTTCTTAGGTTTTCCTAGATTTCTGTCTCAAGGGCAGCTCTTTATTATTTTTTTAAGTGGATGCTGTGTGGACCACAAAGAAATGGTTCTTTGCTCTTTGCTCAGAGTGATTCCTGGCAGTGCTTGGAGGATTATATGTGGTGCTGGGAATGGAACCAGGGTTGGTCACACACAAAGCAAGTTTCTTAACTCCTGTACCATCTCTCTGGCCCATAAGGGCTAGTGATGAGACTCTAAGAAAGACATGTCCCTGCAAGTCTTTTTAGATTCTCTGAGTATTTTCACAAAATGAGCTCTCTTTCAAAACCAGAACCCAAATCAATACGTGCAGCATTATCAGTTCCCTGAGAACATACCCTCTGCTCCTTTCCAGCTATTACACCACCCCCTTTGCCGTAATTTCTAGTCTACTTCTAAGGGCACAGAGGTGCTTGACCTACTTTAAGTACTTGACTTCTAGAATCTACCAATGCAGACACTTCTATGTTTCCTTATTTATTGAACATCAGACTTACCTAATCAAATTGTCTGGTTGCATGTGGTTACCAACTTTTCATTCTTATAACTTGGTAGTTTTCCATCTGGAAAGTATAACATAGTTTACTCAGCTATTTTGCTGCTGCTGATGTTAGGCCTATTACCAGGTCTGTGCTCTTTTGAAGAATGATATTGTGGAAATTCTACAATGTCTCTGATGGACACAAATGTGCATTTTCTTTAGAAACATGTTCCTTAGAGTGGAATTCTGGGACTGTATAAACTACGTATGTATAGCTTAAGTTTTCGTATCAAGTTTTCGAGACAGATTTGATACAGTCTACTCATCTACAAGCCACATAGTAAACTCTGATATTCCATGTTTCCACATGACAATTCCTGTATTTCCCCATTCAGTGCAAATGACCACATTTTACTGTTTCTAAATTTAAGTTCCCTAATACAGAAGTCAAGCCTTTTGATTTGTTTCTACATATTTTCTGCCCACAGTGAAATGTCTGCTAAGGTCTTTTCTCATTTTTCTCATTGTCTGTCTTTTGCTTACTGAAGTGTAAAAGTATACAATCTACAGTCCAGAGTTTAAGGAGCTTGACCTGAATGCAGCCAAGCAAGCACCACATCTGGCCCTGTGTCCCACCATGAGTGATGCTTGATCACAGAGCCAGGAGGAAGACCAGAGCACAACTGGGTGTCCCAGAAGAGTGTGTGTGTGTGTATGTGTTTGTGTATAGTCCCTTATCAAAAAATTCAGAAACAACCAGTGTTGGCAAGATGCAGTGAAAAGGGAACCCTTATTTTCTGTTGGTGGAACTGTTATCTGATAGAAAATAATGGAAATGTTTCAAAACTTTAAAAATAGAGCTAATAGGGGTCGGAGAGATAGCATGGAGGTAAGGCGTTTGCCTTTCATACAGGAGGTCATCGGTTCGAATCCCGGCGCCCCATATGGTCCCCCGTGCCTGCCAGGAGCAATTTCTGAGCCTGGAGCCAGGAATAACCCCTGAGCACTGCCGATTGTGACCCAAAAACCACGCACACAAAAAAAAAAATAGAGCTAATAGGGGCCGGAGAGATAGCGTGGAGGTAAAGCATTTGCCTTTCATGCAGAAGGCCGGTGGTTCAAATTCTGCATCCCATATGGTCCCCTGAGCCTGCCAGGAGCGATTTCTGAGCATAGAGCCAGGAGTAACCCCTGAGCACTGCCAGGTGTGACCCCAAAAAAAAAAAGAATAGAGCTAATAGTGTTCACTGGTGCCAGAAAACTATCACACGGATTAAGACACATGCCCTGCAAGTAGTCATCCCTATGGTCTGTTTGTTCGCTGACCACCTCCAGGGGTCAATCCTGAACAGAGTCAGGACTAGTCCCTGAGCACCTCCAAGCTATGACCCACCCATCCTCCAATAAGTAATGGAAAGTTCTGTTATAAATAAGAATTTTTTTTTCTGGTGATAGACTGAATTTTGAGCTAAGTTTTAGCTAACAACCTCTTTTCTAGGACTACTTCTGAGTAGGAGCCACTATTAGCCTATCTGAAAACAGGCCTCAGTAATGATTCCTTTCCCACTCCCCAGACAAAGCCATTTCTGAGGAAATGAAATGTACTTGTGCTCTCTAGATTTCTGTGTTTCCTTGATGAGAAACAATCTGTTTGCAGATCCTCTTTACAAATGTATGTGACCTGTGTATAGCTTTACAATGATCACTTGAAACTTTTTAGTTATTATGCAGTCTCCAGCAGAAACAGATTCATGAGAAATGATCAACAGAAGTGGGAATTAAGGATGTGCTGGGAAGGGGAAAGTGACCATGGAAGAATGACAGAGGAGTCTGACACATTGGTGGGGTGATGGTGTAGTCACTCTGAAACTGTCTAATAATGGCTTGCATCCACTGTAAACTATGATTGGCCTCAAGAACAACATATAAAGACCCCAAAACAAAAAGTTAAAAGACTTTTAAAAATAAACAAAAGACCTGAGATTTGGGGGCCGGAGAGATAGTATGGAGGTAGGGTGTCTGCCTTGCCTTGCAGAAGGATGTTGGTTTGAATCCCGGCATCCCATATGGTCCCCTGAGCCTGCCAGGAGTGATTTCTGAGCAGAGCAGGAGTAACCCCTGAATTCTGCCGGGTGTGACCCAACCCCCCCCCCAAAAAAAGACCTGAGATTTATTTATTTTTAATTTTTATTTTGATCATAATGGCTAACATATCTTTCACAGTAGTATTTTAGGTACATATCAACATTGAATCAGGGGAATACCCATCACCAAATTTGTCCTTCCCCCATCCCATCCCAGTTTCCCTTCTGCAACCCATATACCCCACCATCACACCCCCCCCCGACTGCTAGAGTACGTGGTCCCCTCTTTGTCCTGCTCACTATTAGTGATCATATATCTCTTTGGTCCTGGTACCCTCCCCTGTCTTCTCTCTATTTAAGAAGCAGAGCTAGATAAATCGAGTTATGTGGCTTTGTTTGAAGGAAAGAAAAGCAATAGATTGGGGTACAAAATAAGAGGAAAAAAAAGAAGTCAAATATACTGAAAATAGGCGGAGTCCTTCCAGAGGATTTCAACTGACCTAAGATTTATTTTAAATAATTTTTATTTATGTACACATAACATTTCAAAATTGCATTTGAAATTGCACCAGTTGAATATATGTTGCAATCTTTCATTAAGCATCCCTCTATTCCTCATCTTTGAAAGAATTAGAATTAGCTCTTTTCTAAATGTTTCCTTTGTTTTGTATTTTTTTGGTATTTGGGCCATTCCCAGCAGTACTCAGGGCTTACTTCAGCCTGTGCACTCAAGGATTACTCCTGGAGGTGCTTTGGGGACCATATGGGGTGCTGAGGTAGGTTGTATTCAAAGCAAGCACCCTACCCACTGTACTAATTCTCTAGCCTCTCTCTTTAAATGTCTGTGCCTTGTTTTTGTCACATAATATGAACACTTATGTTAGAATATGTTCCATACAGAACAATACATGGTCTATTGCTGTTCTGAGAATACACGATCAATTATTGGTGAACAATGCTCAGAGCTTCTGCTCTGCACTCAGAAATTACTTCTAGTGGTGCTCACGGGACCATATGGGATGCCAGAGATCAAATCTAGGTCAACCACAAGCCAGGCATGCACCCTCTTACTGTCTGTACTATCCAGCCCCAAGGTCCACATTTTTTATAGTGCTATTCAAACCCACTGTTTCCTTATTGATTTTTATGTCTGAATAATTCATTATTGAGAGTGAGGTTTTTAAGTCCCCAATTTATTATTTTATTATTGTTTATCTCTCCTTTGTGCATTATATGTTTTACTATTCTAATATTGAATGCATAAATATTTATAAATATTATCTTTTCTTATTGAGTGACCCGTTGATTATCATTTAATGTTCTCCCCTGATTCTTTTACTGTTTTCAATTTAAAGATTATTTTATCTAACATAGGTATAGCTATCCTTGCTTTAATTTGGTTGTCATTTGCTTGAAATGTCTTTCCACTCATTTTCTTTCTGCCCCTTCATGTTCTTAAAGCTAAAACTAAAGTGAGGGTTTTTTTTTTTTTTTAAGACCTTGTCAATTACAAATCCTTCGTAGTTGTATTTAGGTATGTAATGATAGTGAATTAGGGTCATTCCCACCACCAGAGTTGACCTTCCTCCACCAAAATTTCCAGAATGCATTCCATACCTCTGCCCTTAGCCCACAGTTCAACCAGGTCTACAGGTCCATTTTATGTTTAGATTGTTGTAGTTTGGGTCTCTTGATTCTATTATTCTATTCTATTGTAGTTGACTTTGGCTTGGATATTTAGTTCTGATCTTTTATTCTTCTTCTACCCAATGCACCTGAGAGACCCTTTGGTCCCTGGGCCCCATCCATAAAGTGAATTTTTACTCTATCATCAGATCTTGTATTTTTATCCATTCAGTAGTTCTATACCTTTTGATTGAAGAATTTAAGCCACTTATATTTAAAACAATTGTTGATAAACAAGATCACTGTGACTATTGCCATTTTATTTATTGTTTTCTTTGTTACCTGAGACATTTTCCAGTTATAATAGTGAGGTGTAACAACACTAAACAGCAGATCCTTAAAGAATGGTTATTTGAGATGTAAATGATCATTTCAAAATGTACTTTAATAAAAGAACAATTTTCCCATCTTGGGGGAAACATGGTAAAGAATATTTCAGGGTCAAAACAGGGAATGTCATTTAAATTTAAGGTTAGAAAGGAAGTACATCAGGCTCACTAGCACTGTAAAGAGCACAGGATTGCTGAGCTGAGTGTCACAATGTCTTACTAGAGCCTACATGGAGATGAGGGCTAGAAAGCCACACGTTCTACTTTTATGTCTCTTGCAGTCTCTTAACCTGCTTTTCTAAGTAGAGTGACATTTTAAACATCATCTTTCTCAATTCATACAAATGTTCAGGATAAAATGGAATCCTAAAATAGACCCCAATTGACAATAGTCTGCAGTCATCTAATTATTCATGTCCATCAGTTCAGGTTCTCAAGATTAAATCAGCTGTATTCATGAGCTAGTTCCCTGTAGGTCTGGTTTTCAATGTGGGCCCAGTATTCTGGAACTCAATTATTTGGAACTCATGGAAAGAAGGGCCTCTGAGTAATAGGTAGATTATCTGAAATCATCAGTGACAACTCTCTGAGGCTCCTTTTGAATGTATAGCAAGAATGTGTGCCTCATACTTTAAAGAATTTTTCAGTCTCCTTACAAGTTGAAGTATATAAATCGTGCTTCTTAAACAATAAACATACTTTATAAAAATTATGTGAATGGCCAATGAGTTTGTACAAAGTACAAGGCATTTGCCTTGTATGCAGCCAGCCCTAGCTCAATTCCCAGCACTGGATATGGTTCTGGGAGCGGCTTTAGGGGTCACTGAGTATAGAACTAAGAACAGCCCCAAACTCCCACTTCCAGAAGAAAAAAAAACAACTACATGAATAAAGAAAAATATTCAGGGAAAATAATTCTTTGGTTTAAAATACTTCACTCAATCAGAAGTTAAGTTACTATTTCCTAAAGTTTATTCTTCATAATATTATTTACTAAGAATACAAGAGATGGTTAAAAGAAAGAAAGGGTATTATTATAAGCTCAGTCATTTGAGATAAAGTAGATTTAAAAGATCAGTTAGGGGCCAGAAATATAGCTAAATAGATTGAGTGCATGTTTTGCATGCTGGAGTCCTGGCTTGGGTCCCAAGCACATAGTCAAGAGCTAAGAGTAATCCCTGACATAGTCAGGTATGGCCCATAAACACAATACAGACAGAGAAAGGTCAGTTAGGACTCTTGCTGTCATATTTCTCAAATCTTGTCATTCTAGTGTGCTTTTTGGATCTTAGAGAAGGGATGTATCCGAACCTTTAATCACTGACTTATTTTGCCTAGAGGGTTGTATGGACATAAATTCAAAGTATACAGATTACAAATTCTGATTAAAATAAACCCTAACATCATTGTTTCCTTGAACTCTGCTCTCTTATTTGTAATATTCTTTTTTTCTTTTTTTTTTTTTAGCATTCAGTCCAATCTATTTGTAATATTCTTACTAACTTAACCACATTGCCAACTTCACAAGGATCTTTGCATATATATAATTTTCCTGTAGGAAATGTTGCTGAAACTTAGATTCATAGTTTCAAAAATGCCATATTGGACATCACCAACTCTGCAACTCAACAAATCAGCTTAACTCTAAATGTAATAGATAATTTTATAATTAAATAATCACAAATGTCACTATTGTGACAGTAGTTGCAATTGGACTTACAATGTTCTTACACTTAGAAATAGCTTTTTAGTGGCTGGAGTGACAATACAGCATAGATTAAGGTGTTTGCTTTATTACAGCTGACCTAGGTTCAAATTCTGGCATCCCATAGGGTCACCTACCAGGAGTGATTGCTGAGTGCAGTCAGGAGGAAAAACCCCGAGTATCACTGAGTGTGGCCCAAAAACCAAAGCCAAGAACAAAAAAACCCAAAAAATTCTCTATAAATTTACTTTATTAAATGATGATATAGGATAGCAGTAAGAGTACCTGCTCTACATGTCTGTAGCTGGGTCCAATCAGTGGCACCATAAAACTATAATAATAATAATAATAATAATAATAATAATAATAATAATAATGATGCTACCTGCCTATAATAAAGGCCCAGTCATATGAGAGACTAAGAAGATACCCCAAGGTATCCTTACTAAGGGGTAATGTAAATTCTGAACTTAGAGTTGCAGTCAATTTGAAGTGACTGAGTTTATATCTATTGCTAGTTATCATCAGCCATGCAATAAAGTGACATTTATTTATACTAGCATTCTCTTAATTATATTTCCCAGTTGATTCCATAAAAAATTTAATAGACATAAGTCTACTGAGATTTATATTTAAAAAAGAAAAGTACTTAGTTGATCCTTCTTGTGTGTAGGCAGTGATACCCAGCCATATGTCTCTTTTTTAATAACAGTGAAGGGTGCAATATCAGCTGTTTCAATTTGGGTAGAAGTTTTGTCAGACCTCATGAATGAGATTTTTGCCAGGTTGTTTTCATTGTTGTTGTTTTCAGAAGCTGTGAGCATATATATGGTAATTAAGGTCAGACTACTGATCATTTGTGTTTAAGAACAAATCTTCAGAAGCTCTTTCTTGCAATTGAAGGAATGACAGAATTAGAATGTTATCATTTGGTGAAAAGTATATTAATGATAATTATTTGTAGCAAGAGCCATTAATGAATCGGATGCTAAAATTGGAAGTGAGAGTAGGAAAAAACAAGAGATCATAGTATCTCTTCACAGATATTTCTTTTTTTTTTTTTTCTTGGATTTTGGGCCACACCCAGTGACACTCATGAGTTCTCCTGGCTCTGCGCTCAGAAATCGCTCCTGACTTGGGGGACCATATGGGACACCGGGAGATTGAACCTCTGTCCGTCCTAGGTCAGCCTCATGCAAGGCAAACGCCCTACCACTGTGCCACCATTCGGGCCCCATCTTCACATATATTTCTTAAATACAAAGGGGAGAATAAAATACTTTACAATGGAGAAACCAGTGAGGCACCATTTTACCCAAATGCTTTGCACTTCCCATAATACATCTATCTGGGTGACCTGGGCAGGACAAAAAGACTGCACAATGAAATATTTTCTTTTTTTTTTTTTTTTTTTTTTTGGTTTTTGGGCCACACCCGGCCCTGCTCAGGGGTTACTCCTGGCTGTCTGCTCAGAAATACCTCCTGGCAGGCACGGGGGACCATATGGGACACCGGGATTCAACCCAACCACCTTTGGTCCTGGATCAGCTGCTTGCAAGGCAAATGCCCGCTATGCTATATCTTCCGGGCCCACAATGAAATATTTTCACTTGCCACACTCTTATCCACAAGATTTTAAGTAGCTGATCCTTTCCCTTTCCACACACAAAAAAAGAATCCCTTCTTCTTACAAAGCTAGTACTATCCTCTATATTCAGATTTAGCTTCATTTCTGATTAGAGTTGGGTGGGCATTTTCGCTTTTGGGTTTTTTTTTTGTTTGTTTGTTTGTTTTTTGAGACCATACCTGACTGTGCTCTAAGCTCAGGGATCATTTCTAGTGGGGCTCAGGGGAACATAAGTGGTCCTGGGGATTAAACCAAAATGAGTCAGGAGCAAAACAAGTGCCCTACCTGCTATCCTATCTCTCTGACTCCTGTATGTACATTTTCTGAGGGTCAGCTGTGTACAAACTATTGGGATTCAGCATTACATAAGATGAGCTTTAGTTCTCTAGACTTTTCCAGCCTTTGGTAGAAAAGATGGGAATCAACTGTTACAGGTTTTGGTAACCTGTAGAGGTAGCATGAGATACTAGAGTTCAAGATAGGACTGAACTGCCTGATATACACAATACTTAAAGGGTGAAAATATTTACATATTGATTGATAAAAAGCCCTACTCTGAGCCTATGACTGCTACCCTGGGATAACAAGGGAATAATTGGGGCCAGGTGGTGGCGCTAGAGGTAAGGTGCCTGCCTTGCCTGCGCTAGCCTTTGATGGACCGAGGTTCAATCCCCCGGTGTCCCATATGGTCCCCCAAGCCAGGAGCGACTTCTGAGTGCATAGCCAGGAGTAACCCCTGAGCCGTCATCGGGTGTGGCCCAAAAACCAAAAAAAAACAAAAAAAAAAAACAAAAAAAAAAACAAGGGAATAATTAAACTTGGAACATCAGAGACTGCTAACACCTACATTTATACCTTCCCCACTTCTACCTGATTTTCCCCTTCTTGCGCTCTCTGGAGAGGTGATGTTTGTGCCAAGAATGTCCAGGTCTTAGGAAGGAAAGCAAATATTTGCTCAGTTCAGAAGATAGAGTTCATGAAATATTATAAGGTTCTGTGATGCTGGGGAAGGATGGGGAGAAAGGATGGTGAGAAATGGTGTCAGGATATATATTAGGGTTAGATCAGAAACAGCTTTGAGCTTCTTTAAGATGCCAAAAACTAATAAGATAAGTTTTAAGTTCCTTTGAAGAAGTATAAGACAGAAAGCAACATTATTTTTAAAATATAACATCATTTAACTGAAGAAAAGCAACTGAAAACCTCTTACCCCTCTCCCCAAATAAGAACACTTACGGGGCAGAGCAGTGGCATAGGGCATCTTGCATGTGGCTGAACTAGTAGGGTCCATGGTTTGATCCCCTGGCATCCCATATGGTCCACACAGCCCACAGAGTGATTTCTGAGCACATAGCCAGGATGACCATGAGCAATCACCGGGTATGGTTCCAAAAAAAAAAAAAAAAACCACAAAAAAATTAAATTAAAATTAAATTTAAAAAATTTTTTGAAAAAAATTCAGGCAAAAACTAAGCACCATTAGAGGTCAGAGCATTAGTGCAGCAGGGAGGGCACTTGCCTTACATGACCTGGGTTCTATCCTTGGCATCCCATGTGGTCCCCCTAAGCCCACCAAGAATAATCTCTGAGTGCAGATCCAGGAGTAAGCCCTGAGTACCACTGGATGTGTCCCAAAACAAAACAAAACAAATGAAAAAAGTGAATCAAGCATCTGTGTGTGAGCATGTGATGTAAGAGGAGCCCTCAGACACTGTTGGTGGAATATCCTCTGTTTCAGCCTTCATGGGAAACAGTATGGAGGAATAGAAAATAATACAATAATTCGAGAACTTGCCTTGTATACAGCTGATCTGGATTCTATCCCAGCACTACATATGATCTCCCAAGTCCGGCTAGGAGTGAACCCTAAAGCACAGGACCAGAAATAAGTACTAAGTAAGTATGGGCAAAACAAAGCAAAACAAAAACCACCAATGAAAAGAAATGGAGACTTCTCAGAAAATTAAGAATTGTTCTTTCATTCAATCCAGTGATTTCTCTTCTTGGCATCTATCTACAAGACATTTACACTCCTACATTTATGTAGCACTGTTCACAGTTGCCAAAATCTGGAAACAACCCACATGCCCAACTGGATAAAAAAAAAAAATTGCATATATACACAACTACTCAGCTTTAAGAAAGGATGAAATCCTCCAGTTCACTACCACTTAAATGGAACTTAAAGTGCCATGATGAGCAATTTAAGTGAAAGGGAGGATAAATACCAAACATGTAGAATATAAAGAAATACAGGGAATAAAAGCTGGCCAGTGATAATAGACCCCACACACACACACAAAAAAAGAGTTGCCTATGGATCTGAGTCTCTTAAGTTTGGTGGTTGGGGAGATAGGGTAGTAGATGTGGTATGACAATACTGTATTCTCAGACATGAATGTTCATGTGAACATGAATGTTAACATGTTTATAACGGTGCTGAAATTGCTTCAACTGAAAATAAAGAACCAGGCACTTTATCTAATATAGATTTAGCAGGATATAGAGAGAAATGGTTGGAATTCAAAGACATTAAAAGGTTTAAATCAATAGGGCTTTGTAATTAAATTGGTGGTGAGCTACCTGTTATAAAATTTTAATATTTACTATAGTAGGAGATAAATTTTTATCCAAAATGAGCCATCAGCAAGTACAGTTTTTTTTTTTTTTTTTGGCGAGGGGACCTTCCGGTGGAGACCAGAAGGCCTTGCTGGACAAATTCTAAAAGAGCTGTAACACTAGCAAGTACAATTTTTTGTGTGCTTCCAAAATTAAGACCACATCTTGCACAGGGAGGTACCATGACTAGCACATCTGTCTCCAAACTATTTCCTGAAAAATTTGAAGGTAAAAGGCTCTGCATTTGTTTGTCTCTTCACAACTCTTGTGAGGTTAGGTTGAAAGTTTGTGTTCTTTACATATAAATAGCAGACCTTTTTTTGCAGTTGTAGATTCCCAGGTCTGGGGCAGCTCCCCTTGCCTTCTGCTATTTCTAGAACATACTCTGACCAGCATTCTTTGTGGGGTTCCTGCTTTCCCCAGGATGGACCAGGAAGCTGCCCAGCTGGAGAAGCAGCATGTGCATGCTGTGTATGAAAGCACTGCTCCATACCTTCAGTGACCTGCAGAGCAAGGCTTGGCCTCGTGTCCGCCAGTTCCTCCAAGAGCAGATGCCCTGGCAGCCTCATTGCTGACATAGGTAACCCATCAGCATGCCTCATGGACTGAAATCTATTCCATCTCATCTTTCCTTTTCAGTTTCATTTTTCTTCCAACCCTAAGTCTGAGATTGTGCTCTTTCCATGTAGCACTTAGACTCTACATTATAGCAGTATAAGCATCTTCTAATCAAATAAGATGAAGAAAACTTCCTCAGATCCACATTAAATAATCAGTCTTATCAGGACCTTTGTACATACCTTCCAACAAAACTGACCTGATAGGACAGATAAGCAGCAGGAGTAATCATTGCTTTTGAAATTGACCTAGTGAGTCTTGGAGACATCTACATGTAAAAATACCACATTTTGTTTTTCTGCTTTACAGAAAAGCCAATTATGGGTTTATAAAAAAAAAAAAATCCTAAGGGGCCTGGAGTGATGGCACCCGCGGTAAGGGGTTTGCCTTGCATATGGCTGACCCCACAGTTCCATATGGTCCCCCCAGACAGGAGCTATTTCTGAGCACCTAGCCAGGAGTAATCCCTGAGCATCACTGAGTGTGGCCCAAAAACCAAAAAAAAAAAAAAAAAAAAAAAAAAAACCCAACCCCTAAGTATGTAGCTTGTCAGTAGAGCACTTGCCTCACAAGTGTGATGCTCTGGGTTCAATCCCTAGTATTGAAAAAAAATTCTTTACTCTCTTTTTTCTTTTATTTATTTTGTTTTGTTTGTCTGTTTGGGGCCACACCTGGCAGTATTTGGGATGTACTGCTGGCCCTGCATTCAGGGGTCACTCCTTGCAAGTTCAGGGAACTTTATGGGGTGCTGGAGACTAAACCTAGGTCTGCTGCATGCTAAGCAAGTATCCATTATATTATCATTCTGGGCCCTCTACATCTGTAACTTCTTAATTCCAGACATCCTCACCCTTAACTTAATATTTACTAATATTATTATAGAGCCTACCTCTTTTAATTAGATCCTAGATACTTTTGTGTGGGAGGGGATAATGTGGTGGTATTGTCAAAAATGTGGTGGTATAGTCATACAATAAAGTTTCTAAAATGAAATTTAGAGGAGTAAATACAACTAAATTATTTTGAAATTTTTAATATTCTCCAGGCTGGAGCGATAGCACAGTGGTAGGGCCTTTGCCTTGCAATACAGCTGATCCAGGACTGACCCTCTGGTTCAATTCCTGGCATCCTATATGGTCCCCCAAGCCAGGAGATATTTCTGAGCACATAGCCAGGAGTAACCCCCTGAGTGTCAACCGGGTGTGGTTCAAAAACCGAAAAAAAATTTTTTTAATATTCTCAAAGGCCCTTTTGGTTTTTTTGGGGGGGTCCCACATCCAGCACTACCCATGGGATTAACTCCCAGTTCTATATTTAGAAATGCACCCCCTGGCAGTTGCTTGGGTGATCCTATGGTATGCCAGAGTTGAAACCCAGGTCAGCTGAGAGCAAGATAATTGCCCCTGCTCACTATAACATCTCTCTCGCCCCTCACAGATCTTTTGACCAATATGTGTGAAATAAACAAAAGCCTGGAATCATGAAGTATAGTTGCTTGTTTTTATCCTAAGTACATACATTCTACACTCATTTCCGTTACAGATTAAGTTAGTGAGCATTGAGTCATTGCCCCAAGGAAAAAACATCAGAATAAGTATCCCATGAGCTTCTGATGACAACATTATGACAACTGATCAGTACCTAACTAGTTCCTTTGTCAACAGTTCCCTTATTTTATATTGTTGATTAATTGATTCTAACTTCATGGCCCACACACTGCAAATCAGACCTGAACAAAAACTAATTAACACACCATTTGCCCACATTGTGGCCTACTTTTGCTAAGGAAGACAGCATTCCCACTCTGTGCTTGGTGATGACTTCAAATAGTGAAACCAACCAGAAGCACAAAAATGCAAACAAAAAACAAATCAGGCATTAAATAGACTGCCTACAGAACATGTGTTGACAGCTTGAGAGCAGAATGAAGGAGGCTGGTCACATGGGTCTCAGGCCAGTCAAAGCTGTCACTGTCCCATGGACACACTCTCAGTGGATGATCAATTACCTGCAGCCAGGACTGTGAGTGTCAAACATAGCAATTGACCATGCCAATATGGAACCTGTCTGCAATGAAATTCAACTGTGCTGATTTTTTTTAATACTCTATTGCCAGGAGGGAGTAGGGGATAGCCTTCTGTGCTGAAAAGTGACCCTGATGGTGCTCAGAGGATCGTATGTGGTGCTGAAAATTCAAACTAGAGTCAGCAACAAGAAAAATAAGCATTTTACTTCCTGTACTATCTCTGACCCTGTGTGTTGATAGATATAGATAGGTAGATAGGTAAGTTGGTGGGTGAATGGGTGGGTGGATGGATGAATGGATGGATGGACAGGTGGACAGGCAGGTAGGTAGATAGACAGACAGACAGGCAGGAAGACTGATATTTTTTAGCTTGGGGGGCCATACCTAGTGGTGCTCAGTGATAACTCCTGTCTCTGCACTCAAGAATCATATGGAATATTGGGATGGTACCCAGTGTGCAAAGCAAGCACTGCACTGTCTCTTCAGGCCTATAGAGTGGCATTTAACCATAAAAAGTATCTCATTGAAATTAAAGTTAAAAATGCATTATTTTAAAAAATTTAAGTAATACAAAGCAAAAATCTAAATATATATATGAAGTCAAAATACCAAGCGCTAAGTAAAAACATCTGCAGCATAACTGATAGAAAACTTGACTGTTGGTCAGAGATACTACTGTGTTTAAGGCACTTGCTACATATAGCCAACTATGATCAATTCTCAGTATAATATACTGTCTCCTGAGTACCCCCAGAGTGATGCCCAGAAAAAAAAATATATAAAATGAAGAGGAGCTGGAGAGATATTACTGTGGGTAGGGTGCTTGCTGTGAATATAGCCAACTCAGGTATAATCCCCAGTACACTGCCAGGAGTGATCTCTGAACTCACAGCCAGGAAGGAGTAAGCTCTAAGCATAGATAAGTGTGCCCCTAAAGCTAAAGAAGATGAAGAAAAATAAATCTGGACTTTATTTGAGGATGGTGTGTGTGTTGTGTGTGTGTGTTGTGGTGTGTGTGTGTGTTTGGTGTGTTGTGATGTGTGTAGAGGAGGGTTTGGCCTTACATGCTGCCCACTCCAGGGGGCTCATTCCTGTGCTTGGGAATCATTCCTGGCAGTGCTCAGGGACTTATATATGGTGCCAATGATTGAACCTGAGTTAGCTGCATGTAAATAAGTGCCATAACCTTTATAAATATCTTAAAGATCCTGATTTCTAATCTACAAAGCATTTTTCAAAAGCTAAAATAAAAGGCCTAAACAACTAAAAAGAAAAAGGATGAAGAATATGATCAAATAGAGGATGAATATAATTAAGCAGAAGATGAATATTAATTGTTTAAATTTTTCTTTTTCTTTTTGATTTCTTTAAAAGAGGCCACATCTGGTTGTGCTTAAAGCTTGTTCCTGCCTTGTGCCCAGGGATTAGTTCTGGCAGTCTCAGGGGACCATATGGAGAATCAGGAATTGAACTGGGTCAGCAGAATGGCCCTACTTAAAAATTTTTGATAGATATTTTCCTTATTTGTCATGCCAGATATATTTTGCTAAACCTGGGCTAGAGCAATAGTACAAAAAGGTAGAGCAATTGCCTTTCAAGCAGCTGACCTAAGATCAATCACAGCACTTCTAGGAATGATTCCTGAAAGTAGAACAGGAGTAAGCCCTGAGTATCAATGGATGTAATCCAAAAACTAAACAAGTTAACCCTGTACCACCAATCATGTATCACATATGGTCTCCTAAATATTGCCCAGGAGTTATCCCCTGATCACAAGCTAAGAATAAGCCCTGAGCACAGCCAGAAGTGGCATAAAAGCAAACAAAAATTACAGAGATAAGAAATACATAGAGGTAGTCGCAATATGTAAGTACCCATAGAGAATTTCTCTAGAACATTTCACTATTTCAGTGGTAGGACTAAAAATTTTGGAACCTAAATGATATAACCTCATGCCTCTTTCCAATTAGGAGCAAATGAATAGGAATTATAAACTAAGTGAAAATTACTTTTTTGGTGACTCAAAGGCAGCTGAAAAAGCATAGTAGACTTTGGAAATAATGTAATCCTGTGCAGTTATGGAGAAACCTTTACCTGTTGGGGATGCTTAACTAAAAACATATGGTACATGAAGGCTATTCTATGGTTTGGTCCTGGTTACTGGGTTACTTTAAAAGCAAGAGACCATGTCATATAGGTGAAGTAGAGGACGACATGCTAAATGAAGTTAGTCTGGACTGGAGAGATAGCACAGCAGTAAGGCATTTGTCTTGAATGCAGATGACCTGGGACCGACCTGGGTTTGATTCCAGGCAACACATTATGGTCCCTCAGTAGCCTGCCAGGAGCGATTACGCATGCAGAGCCATGCGTAAATCCTGAGTGCTGCCAGGTGTGACCCACAAAGAAACAAACAAACAAAAAATGAAGTTAGTCAGGAGAAGTGGGACAAGTGCAGAATGACCTCTCTCATATGTGGAATATAAGAAGCATAGTAAAGGGATAACAGATAGCCAATGGCAAAGACCCCAAGACTCATTCTATAGAACTGAGTCTAACAAGGGGGAAAGTGTGGTGGGGATGGAAGGGAAACTTCAGATATTGGTGGAGGGACATTGTCATGGATTGATGCTAAAAAACTGTATCCCTGACTCTCTGTCACTGACAGTATTATAAATGTGATGCCTAAAATAAATAGTAAGGAGAAAAAACAATGCCTAGATTCTTTTGAAGCAGGTTACCTTTTGACCAAATATCAGAGCTAACAGTCCTATAATAGGATTAAAGCGCTCAGTGATTATAATAAAATGTTTTAAAATTCACTGAGATTCCCCTTTGCCTATAACTCTCCTTGTATTTATTCCCAGTTTCTGGTGGCTCATACTTATTTGCTAGTCACTATCTAATTATAATTTCTCCACCAGAACTCATAAACATTTAGTATTTCTAACGTGTATATACACTATGCTTGCAGAATAAAACATATTCTTCTCATAATCAGCCTCAAAGAAATCTCTGAAAAATAGGGAAAAATGAGTTTCTTTCTCATTTTTCCTCCAGAGGAAAAGAGAATTCTCTCTTCAGATAAGATTCTTGCAAGGACTTTTACTTTAAAAAAATATATAGTTGTGGAGCTGGAGAGATAGCATGGAGGTAAGGCATTTGCCTTTCATGCAGAAGGATGGTGGTTTGAATCCCGGCATCCCCATATGGTACCCTGTGCCTGCCAGGGAGCCAGGAGTTAACCCCTGAGCAGTGCCGGGTGTGACCCAAAAACAAGCAAACAAACAATATATGTGTGTGTGTGTATAATGTGTGTATATATACTATATGTATATATATATATAGTTGTGGGGCCACAGAGATAGCACCAGCCAATTTGTCTTGCAAGCAGCCAACCCAGGACCTAAGGTGGTTGGTTTGAATCCCGGCATTCCATAAGGTCCCTCGTTGCCTTGCCAGGAGCTACGTTCTGAGCAGATAGCAGGAGATAGAAATTCTGAGCATCGCCAGGTGTGGCCCAAAAACCAAAAAACAAACAAACAAAAAAAGTAGTTGTGAGGCCGAAGAGATCGCACAATGGTAGAGTGTTTGCTTTGCATGCAGCTGACCCAGGACTGAAGATGGTTTGAATCCCAGAATCCCATATGGTGCCCTGAGCCTGCCTAGGAAAATTTTTGAGCACAGAGCCAGGAGTAACCCCCTGAGTGCTGCCGGGTGTGACCCCAAAACAAAACAAAACAAAATTATAGTTGTGGGACCAAAGAGATAACATAACAGTAGGGGCTTTTGCCTTGCACATGTCCAACCCCCAGACAAAACCCAGGTTCAATTCCTGACATCCCCATGTGGTCCCCCTAGCATGCCAGGAGAGATATCTGAGTGCAGAGCTAGGAGTAACCCCTGAGCAATGCTGGGTGTGACCCAAAAAGCAAAAAATACAAAAACAAAAACAAAACAAAAACAAAACAAAAAAAATGTAGCGTTGCAAACAAATCTCAGATATAAGCATTCTAATTCATGATTTTTTTCAAATGCTTGCTTATTTTTGTTAAAATATTTTTTAAGTTAAGATAATTCTATGTATCTCCACTTTCTCATAGTTTGGTGTGTTGAAAACAGGGAGGGCTTTAAGCATGCAGGACACTCCAAACATCAGTATTGCTGCTCCAGTGCCATGAAGTTAATCATTTAATGAGGTTTTTCAAAGAGCAGGATTGCTGTGTACTGTGAGCTTGCCATGGTATCAATAAATGGCCTGATTTATTTCTTGTACATTTAAGAAATGTGGTGACTGGCTTGGCAGTAACCCTGATTTCCTCATTAGGATAAAATCTTCCCCCTCTCCAGTATTTCTGTGTATGCACTTAAGAAATGGGTAATTAGCATCATAGTTGGGAGTTCACTACTATCCTTATGCCTATTAGAAATGAATGTGGGATAAACAGAGCGTTCCAGAGGCACTAAAAACATTACAGGAGATTTGAAACGTCTTCATTTTCTCCTTGCTACCAGATGCTCTCCTACACAGTTCCCTTCTAGCTCTAATAGCTCTTGAGCCCTGTTTTGTTAGGATTTTGGAGTCATTTTTCCTTTCATTTCTCTACATGCTTCTGAGCCAATTTCTAAAAGGCCACATTAGTTTTCAAGCTTATTTCTTTAAAAGTGTACCATCATTTTTTAAATGCTCAGTTTCAATTTTAGAATACTTTTGTAAATACATTTTTCCCTTGATTACTCACAAATATTGGATACTTTCACTCTAAGCATTACCTAGGCACAACCACTCTGCAATCTAAAATATTTCTAATGCCCTAGTCATACACACTTGAAAACATTATATTGGAAGTATTTTTTTTTTTTTTTGGTTTTGGGGCCACACTCAGTGGTGCTCAGTGGTTTCACCTGGCTCTGTACTCAGAAATCAATTCCTGCTAGGCTTGGTGGTACCATGTGGGATGCCCCAGGTCAAACCAAGGTCAGCTGTGTGCAAGGCAAAAATGCTCTATTCACTATGATATTGTTCCAGCCTCTGGAAGGATTTTCTACCACATATATTCTCCTGTCTCATCTGATATCAGAGAACATTATGCTTTTTAATATCTCATATGATTTTGAACAATACCCAGTAAGGTAAAGTTATGAAAGAGTATCGTGACATAGTTCAGATATGGGAAACTGATCTTTATTGGTTTTGGAGCCCCTTCAGCTTGTGCGCAGGGTGTACTCCTGGCTCTGCACTCAGCGATCACTTCTTTGCAGAGCTCAGGGAATCATATCTGGGGCCAGGGATTGAATCTGCAATGCAAGCACCTTCACAAACTGTATTAACCTCTCTAGACCCTAACTAGTATTGCCTTGTTTGTTTGGAAAGGTCTAGACTCTGCAGTACTCAGGGATTAATGCCAGGCTCTGCACTCAGGGAATCTCTCTTGGTAAGTACTCCAGCAGCCATAATGGGATGCTGGGGATTTAATCTAAGTCTACTGCATGCAAGAGAAGATCCTACCAACTGTACTACCTCTCTAGCCTCCCCTCTACTAATCAATTTTGAATAGCTTATATAGGGTTTTTAGAAAAGTATCAGACAGGAAAACCTGTAGGTAAAAAATACCAGCACTAGTAATATTTTTATGATCATTATTTTAAAAGAGGTATTAGATAATGTGACTTTTGAAGTACATAAGAGTTATGAGAAAGAGTGACATGTTCAAGACTATACTAAAATATACAAATACTGAGCTTGAGAGATAATATAAAGATTAAGGCACTGCCTTTGCATGCAGTTGACCCCTGGCATCACTTGGTTCCCCCCAAACTACTGCCAGGATTCAGTAGCCATTGAGTATTGCTAGGTGTAGGTCCCAAAACCCTCAATATAAAAACAAATAAAGATAAAAACATGCTTACAGTAGAAAAATGCTTAACAGAGAAAAAACAACAATTATCCTGTAACATAGAAACAAACCATAAAGTATAAGGGTGTGATGGTTTCTTAAGAGACTGTGTAGGCGGGAGAGATACCAGGTTCAATTTCTAACATACCCATATATTCCCCCCCTGAGCACCACCAGGCGTCATTCCTTAATTGCAGAGCCAGAAGTAAGCCCTCGAGCATCATTGGGTATGATGCTCAAAATAACCCAAGAGACTGTGCACTCTTCCTGATTAGTCAAGGAACTCGCTTTCCCTGCAACCAGCATGTTCTGGTTGTACTAGCTGTCATGATCTTATGGACAGTTAAATTCCTCTATTTAATAAGTAGTATCAAATTTGGTGTTTTAATTATAAACATTACTAAAGTTGAAATAACCTATTATTTAACCCTTCATTTTTTGTGGATAAAATAATTTTTTTTACTTTATTTAAAGAAAATGCATCACAGAGTTGACCATAATACATTTGTTTCTAGAGTAAGTCAAAGCAAAAATATTTTTTTTTTATTTTTTTTTTTAATTTTTTTTTTATTTAACACCTTGATTACATACATGATTGTGTTTGGGTTTCAGTCATAAAAGGAACACCCACCCATCACCAGTGCAAACATATCCCATCACCCAAGTCCCAAATCACCCTCCTCCCCCACCCAACCCCCGCCTGTACCCTAAACAGGCTCTACATTTCCCTCATACATTATCAATATTAGGACAGTTCAAAATGTAGTTATTTCTCTAACTAAACTCATCACGCTTTGTGGTGAGCCTTCCTGAGGTGAGCTGGAACTTCCAGCTCTTTTCTCTTTTGTGTCTGCAAATTATTATTACAAGGGTCCTTTCATTTTTCTTAAAACCCATAGATGAGTGAGACCATTCTGCGTTTTTCTCTCTCTCTCTCTGACCTTATTTTCACTTCAGCATAATAGATTCCATGTACATCCATGTATAGGAAAATCTTCATGACTTCATCTCTCCTGACAGCTGCATAATATTCCATTGTGTATATGTTACCACAGTTTCTTTAGCCATTCATCTGTTGAAGGGCATCTTGGTTGTTTCCAGAAGTCTTGCTATGGTAAATAGAGCTGCAATGAATATAGGTGTAAGGAAGGGGTTTTTGTATTGTATTTTTGTGTTCCTAGGGGTATATTCCTAGGAGTGGTATAGCCTGGATCGTATGGGAGCTTCGATTTCCAGTTTTTGGAGAATCTCCATATCGCTTTCCATAAAGGTTGAACTAGACAGCATTCCCACCAGCAGTGGATAAGAGTTCCCTTTCTCTCCACATCCCCGCCAACACTGTTTATTCTCATTCTTGTGATGTGTGCCATTCTCTGGGGTGTGAGGTGGTTATCTCATCGTTGTTTTGATTTGCATCTCCCTGATGATTAGTGATGTGGAACATTTTTTCATGTGTCTTTTGGCATCGCGTATTTCTTCTTTGTCAAAGTGTCTGTTATTTTCTTCTCCCCATTTTTTTGATGGGGTTAGATGTTTTTTTTTTGTAAAGTTCTGTCAGTGCCTTGTATATTTTGGAGAATAGCCCCTTATCTGATGGGTATTGGGTGAATAGTTTCTCCCACTCAGTGGGTTGGCTCTTGTATCCTGGGCACCTATTTCCTTTTGAGGTGCTGACAGAAGCTTCTCAGCTTAATATTATTCCCATCTGTTAATCTCTGCTTTCACTTGCTTGGAGAGTGCAGTTTCTCCTTGAAGATGCCTGTAATTGTCCTGTAGTGTTTTGCCTATGTGCTGTTCTATATATCTTATGGTTTTTGGGGCTGAATCGAGGTCTTTAATCCATTTGGATTTTACCTTATGCTACATGATGTTAGCTGGGGGTCTAAGTTTAATTTTTTGCAAGTGGCTATCCAATTTGTGCCAACAACCACTGTTGAAGAGGCTTTCCCTGCTCCATTTAGGATTTCTGCTCCTTTATCAAAAATTATGATGGTTGTATCTCTGGGGAACATTTTCTGAGTATTCAAGCCTATTCCACTGATCTGAGGACCTATCCTTATTCCAATACCATGCTGTTTTGATAACTGTTGCTTTGTAGTACGAGTTTAAAGTTGGGAAAAGTAATTCCTCCCATATTTCTTTTTCCCAATGATTGCTTTAGCTATTCGAGGGTGTTTATTGTTCCAAATGAATTTCAAAAGTGTCTGATCCACTTCTTTGAAGAATGTCATGGGTATCTTTAGAGGGATGGCATTAAATCTGTATAATGCCTTGGGGAGTATTGACATTTTGATGATGTTAATCCTGCCAATCCGGTGAGCAGGGTATATGTGTGTTCCCATTTCCGTGGTGTCCTCTCTTATTTCTTGGAGCAGAGTTTTATAGTTTACTTTGTATAGGTCCTTTCACATATTTAGTCAAGTTGATTCCAAGATATTTGAGTTTGTGTGGTACTATTGTGAATGGGGTTGTTTTCTTAATGTCCATTTCTTTCTTTATATACTGTTGGTGTATAGAAAGGCCATTGATTTTTGTGTGTTATTTTGTAGCCTGCCACCTTGCTATATGATGTCATATTGTTTCTAGAAGCTTTTGTTGATAGAGTCTTTAGGGGTTTTCTAAGTAGAGTATCATGTCATCTGCAAACAGTGAGAGCTTGACTTCTTCTTTTCGCTATCTGGATCTCCTTGATATCCTTTTCTTGCCTAATCGCTATAGCAAGTACTTCCAGTGCTATGTTGAATAGGAGTGGTGAGAGAGGACAGCCTTGTCTTGTGCCAGAATTTAGAGGGGAAGGGCTTTCAGTTTTTTCTCCATTGGAGGATAATATTTGCCACTGGCTTGTGGTAGATGGCCTTCTACTATATTGAGAAAGGTTCCCTCCATTCCCATCTTGCTAGAGATTTTGATCAAGAATGGGTGTTGGACCTTATCAAATGCTTTCTCTGCATCTATTGATATGATCATGTGGTTTTTATTTTTCTTGTTATTGATGTTGTGTATTATGTTGAGTAGATGTACGGATGTTAAACCAGCCTTGCATTCCTGGGATGAAACCTACTTGATCGTAGTGGATGATCTTCTTAATGAGGCATTTGAATCCTATTTGGCCAGGATTTTGTTGAGGATCTTTTGCATCTGCATTCATCAGTGATATTGGTCTGTATTTTTCTTTTTTGGTAGCGTCTCTGTCTGGTTTTGGTATCAAGGTGATGTTGGCTTCATAAAAGCTATTTGGTAGTGTTTCTGTTTGTTCAATTTCATGAAAGAGTCTTGCCAAGTTTGGCAGTAGTTCCTCTTGGAAAAGTTTGATAGAATTCATTAGTGAATCCATCTGGCCCTGGCTTTTGTTTTTCGGCAGACATTTGATTACTGTTTTAATTTCATCAATGGTGATGGGGGTGTTTAGATATGCTACATCCTCTTCCTTCAACCGTGGAAGATTATAAGAGTCCAAGAATTTATCCATTTCTTCCGAGTTCTCATTTTTACGTGGCGTAGAGTTTTTCAAAGTAGTTTCTGATTACCCTTTGAATATCTGTCATATCAGTAGTGATCTCTCCTTTTTCATTCCCTGATACGAGTTATCAAGTTTCTCTCTCTCTCTTTCTTTGTTAGGTTTGCCAGTGGTCTATCAATCTTGTTTATTTTTTCAAAGAAACCAACTTCTGCTTTCGTTGATCTTTCGGATTGTTTTTTGAGTTTCCACTTCGTTTGATTTCTGCTCTCAGCTTTGTTATTTCCTTCTGTCTTCCTGTTCTTGGGTCCTTTTGTTGAGCATTTTCTAGTTCTATTAGCTGTGTCATTAAGCCTACTCAGGTAAGCTCCTTCTTCCTTCCTGATGTGTGCTTGCATAAGCTATAAATTTTCCTCTCAGTACTGCTTTTGCTTGTTGTTCCCCATAAGTTCTGAGAGTTTGTGTCCTTTATTGTCATTTGTTTCCAGGAACCTTTTTATTTCCTCCTTGATTTCATCTCGGGACCCACTGGTTATTGAGCATGAGGCTGTTTAACTTCCAGGTGTTAAAGTGTTTCTTCTGAGTCCCCTTTGGAGTTCACAAATAATTTCAGAGCCTTGTGGGTCAGCGAGGTAATTTAGTCCTGCAAAAATTCAATCCTCTTGATCTTATGGTGGTATGTTTTATGTGCCAGCATGTATCTATCCTGGAGAATGTCCCATGTACATTGGAGAAGAATGTGGTATCCAGGTTTCTGGGGATGGAGTGTCCTATATATATCCACTAGGCCTCTTTCTTCCATTTCTCTCCTCAGGTCTAGTATATTCTTGTTGGGTTTCAGTCTGGTTGACCTGTTCCAGTGTTGACAAAGCCATGTTAAGGTCCCCCACAATTATTGTGTTGTTGTTGATATTATTTTTTCAGATTTGTCAACAGTTGTATTAAATATTTTGCTGGCCCCTCATTCGGTGCATATATGTTTAGGAGAGTGAATTCTTCCTGTCTACGTACCCCTTGATTAATATAAAATGTCCGTCTTGGTCCCTCTACAACCTTCCTGAGTATAAAGTTTGCATTATCTGATATTAGTATGGCCACTCCAGCTTTTTTATGGGTGTTGTTTGCTTGGATAACTTTTCTCCAGCCTTTTTATTTTGAGTCTATGTTTGTTCTGACTATTTCAGGTGCGTTTCTTGTAGGCAGCAGAAGGTTGATTGATTGAGTTTTTTGATCATTTAGCCACTCTGTGTCTCTTAACTGGTGCATTTAGTCCATTGACGTTGAGAGAAAGAATTGTCCTGGGATTTAACGCCATCTTTATTTCAAAATTTTGGTGTGTCTTTTGGGTAGTCATGTCTTAGATTAGGTCTTTCAGTTTTTCTCTAAGACTGGTTTTGTGTCTATGAAGTTTATGAGCCTGCTGTTTTTTGTCTGTGAAACCATGTATTCTTCCATCAAGCCGAAAGTGAGCTTTTGCTGGGTATAGTATTCTGGGTGAAGCATTCATTTCATTCCAGTCTTGTCACAATATCCCACCACTGCTTTCTGGGCATTGAGCGTTTCTTGGTGACAGGTCTGCTGTAAATCTCAGGGAAGCTTGCTTTTGAACATGATTTCCCCTTTTGATCTTGCTGTTTTCAGAATTCTGTCTCTATCTGTGGGATTTGTCATTGTGACTAGGATGTGTCTTGGGGTGGTTTTTCTGGGTCTCTTTTGGTTGGTACTCTTCGGCATGCAGGATTTGATCACATATATTCTTTAGCTCTGGAAGTTTCTCTTTAATGATGTTCTTGACCATTGATTCTTCCTGGAAATTTTCTTCCTGGGTCTCTGGGACTTCCAATGATTCTTAAGTTGTTTCTGTTGATCTTATCATAAACTTCTATTTTCGTCTGTTCCCATTCTTTGACTAATTTTTTCCATTGTCTGCTCATTTGCTTTAAGTTTTTTGTCCAATCTCTCCTGCTGTATGGAATTGTTATGTATCTCATCTTCCACAGCACCAAGTCTATTCTCAGCTTCTGATACCCTGTCCCAGAGCTTATCCATTTTGTCATTCACTTCGTTTACTGAGTTTTTCAGGCCTGTTAGTTGACATGTTATTTCAGTTTGGAGTTTTGTCATTTCTGCCTTCATATTTTCTTGGTTCTTATTAGTGTTCTGTTCAACTCGATCCATGGTTTCTTGGAGTCTGTTGAGCACCTTCCATATTGCTAGTCTAAAGTCCTTATCTGAGAGGTTGATTAGTTGTTCAGTCATTATCTGGTCCTCAGAATTGTCATCTTCATTCTCTATGTCTGATGCTGGCCTGCGCTGTTTCCCCATTGTCACATTTGTATTGTGGTTTTTCTACGTGTTGTAGTGGTATTCATTGTCTATATGATGTAGGCAGCACACTCCTCTGGCTCCTCCCTTTCTGGATGGGCTGACTTGCCTCTAAGGGAGGGGATTCCTCCGTGGATGAAGCCTCACACTGGGTCAAATCTTAGGCCTCGAGCATTGCAAACAGAGAAGACAGTCCAGAGAG
Organism: Suncus etruscus; assembly: GCF_024139225.1. Lineage (NCBI taxonomy): Eukaryota > Metazoa > Chordata > Mammalia > Eulipotyphla > Soricidae > Suncus > Suncus etruscus. Next base: position 127,782,240 of record NC_064851.1, read on the forward strand.
AAATGTTTGCTTCTGTTATATACGCGCGTTCTTAGTGTGATTTTTCCTTCTTGTTGCAATGGAGTTCTTTCCTTAGAAAGAGTGCACGGCCGCGTAGCGAAGCGGAGCGGGCCGTGCTCCCTATGAGCCTCTTTTTGCCCCACTCGCAGAGTTTCACGCAAGAGGACAGTAGACAGACATAGACAGGTCACACTCACAGTCTTTCACAGCTGAGCCCCACTGGGGCCGTTGTACTTTCGCGATTTTCCCCCACCTGTGTCACACACAGGGAGCCAGCTTTTGCCTGCAAAAAATATTTTTAAAATAAATAAAGAAAAAGATGAAGAACAAAGTTTTTAAAATTAAAAAGAAAGAAAAAAATAAAAAAGTACAGTAGCAAGCACAATTTTGTATCTCCAATGAAGTCAATTAACAAAATGTCAGAAGGTTTAGTAATTTCTTGTTATTAGCTGTGCATTCTGTTAAATTGGTGTGTTCCTAAAGTTTGGTCAAATTGATGTCTCTGAAGTCAATTATAGAGTGCCAATGAGGCAGAGCTTTTGGGAAAACAGTGATTTTAGGTGATGTAGGCAGCACCCTCTCCCTCTAAGATGGCCAGCTTTCTGCCTGCAAGGGCTGGTGTACCCATTGATTTTTCATGGCTCTGTTTACATTTTGTTCAAGAATGAGTGAGTCTTTCAAACTGGCGGGTTTCCAGCATGGCGACTGTATTTATGGGCATGAATATGGCTGCCAGGCTTCACGAGAAGAAGGACCAAACAGTGGGGAGGGTTCTGCCACTTGTTCCAGAAAGCCCTGATGATGATCAACCCCCAAACCAGTTTGTGGTCAGATGGGTGTTCCCAAAAGGGAATTGAAGAGGGGCCATGAGGTGAGGGCCATTGGGAGTATAAAGATTATGTAGCTTCACTTCTTTTCCCTTCTCTATATTAAAATATAGCAGTGATACTCTGAAAGTCTATCTTTTTTTTTTTTGTTACATACCCTACCATATTTTAATCTATCTTCGTAGTTCATATAAACAAAATAGCTAGTGTCCACTTCAGGAGCACATTTAACACCATTTTCTCCCTTTCCCTTGTAGGTTGTGGAACTGAAAGTATCTTAAAGTGAACAGCCAGGTCCACAGTCTGGGCTGTGACTACTGTGGTCCATTGGTAGAGATTGCCCGGAATAGAGGATGTGAAGTCATGGTATGTGACAACCTTAAATCTCCCCATTTAGGGATCAGGGCTCGATGCCATCATCTCCATAGGAGGTAAGGCAGCCCAGCCACATACTTAGTTCCATCACCCATTGCAAGAATAATGCTACATGATTAAGGCTAATCTCACAACTCAACATTATTCTTCATAGAAAGTGTTATTTGATTTATTTTATCTTTTTATTAAAGTAGTTTAATCTGTTGATCGAACTAATACCAAATGTACTTAAGATGGTACATATGATTATTCTAATTCATTAAACCTTCAAAGTACAACTGGATTCATTTTGATGACTCATACCAATGTTTTTAACATTTAACATTTAAGTAAGAAAGTTATTTGAAGAAATTCATGCATTGAATATAGTTCTCTATTATATTAAGTGGAGTCAATTTCTTCCAATGTGGAATAGACCAAGATCATTAAAAGTCCTATTACCATTGGTAGATCACAGGGTACCTTTTATTAACAGGATATTGTGGGACTAATGTCCTGAGTGTTACCTAGAATAGCAGTCACTAGGAAAGACAGTTTCTCCCACCACTGCATGCTTCACTCTGCTCTCTAACTGTGAGATTTTTCCTCATAGTTTTCCAGCAAATGTGTCCACAAAATACTAAAAGTGCTCAAAATAATATCCAATCCCAAATCCCAGCCTCAAACACATATTCCTGAAGCCTACAATCTTAGTCATAGTTCTTTGAAGTATAAAATCACAAAGCAAATTATTAGTTACAATTTAAAAATTGAGCTAGGGTCGAAGTGATAGTACATCCTGATCACCCTGTAAAATACCCAGAACCACCTATGTTTCCTTAAGTACCACTAGTGGTCACTCCTGAGGAATAGCTCTTAAGAATCTGCAGGTGTGGCCTAAAAATAGATAATAAAACAAAATAAAAATAAATCTACTAGAAAGGCCAGGTAGCTAGCATAGGGATTAGAATATATGCCTAGCATGTTTCTGACCCCTGCTTAATTCCCTGCATCACATGCCATTCCCCATTCTCAGTAATTCTGAGAATTACTGGGTATAGCCCTAGAAACCTCCAAACACCACCAGTTGGCCTTGGTAGTCCCTGGCACCACAGAGCCCAAGCAACATTACATCTTGGACCTGAGCCTTCTGCCATCTGGCCCAGTTGGCAGAGATTGACTAGCATAGCCTATAGGTGCCCAGAGCACCATGGGAGCTGACCCTCCATCCCCCAATTAATCTAGGTCATAAATACAGCTCAATAGGCTGGAGCATATGTTTTGACCACAGGAGGCCTGGGTTCAATCTCTGGCACTACATGGTCTCCTGAGCAGTGCCAGGAGCAGAGCCAAGCATAGAACCTGGATAACCACTGAGCATACCAGGTATGCACCCCAGGTTAATCTATTTGAATATTCCAAACCTTGTCAAAGCAAAAGGATCCTATTTAAAACTGATTAAGCAGGTAAAAAATACTTAGAATAACTGAAATTCTTTTTTAACATTAGTTGAGGACTATGTACCTGTGAGGTGCACAGGCCTGGGTGTCATAATACAGTATTAGGTGGAACCAGCAGGACACTACTGTCAGAGAAACCTGCTCTATGACAGTCCCCATTTTTTTGCACTGGAAACTAAGTTTATTTTGATTGTAAACATAAAAGGACAAATTCTGGTTAAGCCTAGCAATTCTCTGCAGTGCTTGGCATCTTTAGTGGAAATATTGTGTCTGGATGCTTATTCCACTTACCGAACTTCTTGGAAATTAGAGCAATGTTAAATAAGTGTAGAGTTCACTTTTTTGATTGATTGTCTTAGTCTGAGAACCTTAACGTGTGGCTACCTGGAGTTGTACCATGTTATTGGGGGATACTAACTAGCTTTGCTACTATGGTAAAATGCCCATGTGAAACATTTGGGAACAGGAGTTCATTCCTTCTCTTCTTCTAGTGTAACTCACACCTGCCCAAAGAGAAAACAGAAACCCTCTCCAACCCAGAGCATCACTTGGGAGCCCCACAAATTAACTAGGGCTGGGATGAAGGCAAAGGGCTAGAGCACAAGCTTTGTATGCCGGAGCCCTGGGTTCAATTTCTACTCACCCTGAACATTTTAGGAAGTGATGCCCAAAGCACCAAACTGCCAGATTATCCCAAACCTCTGAAAAAAAAATTAAGTAATTTTAAATAAATTATCATATAATACTTCTTTAAGAAATGAATGAACATAAAGTTGTACTTCATGTGAAACTCAGAATACTAAAATATCAAAGATCTATGTATCCAAAGATAGATTAAAAAGACCAGAGTAATAGCACAGCTTCTAGGACAATTGCCTTGCATGCAGTTAACCGGGATTTAATCCCCAATACCCCAAATGACCCCCAGAGCTAGACAGGAATGATTGCTGTGCACAGAGACAAAAGTAAGCCATGTACATGACTGGGTGTGGTGCAAAAAACAAAATAAAGTAAATACAAACTGTTTAGAGGTTAAAGAAATAGTACAGCAAGGAGGGCACTTGCCTTGCACAAGGCCAACCTAAGTTTGATTCCCAGCATCCCATATAGTATCCTGAGTAAAGACAGGTGATCTTCAAGTACAGAACCAGGAGTGAGCATTAAATATTTCTGGGCCCGGAGAGATAGCACAGTGGCGTTTGCCTTGCCAGGAGCTATTTCTAAGCAGATAGCCAGGAGTAACCCCTGAGCACCGCCGGGTGTGGGCCAAAAACCAAAAAAAAAAAAAAAAAAAAAATTCAGAGTGGGGCCAAAGATAGCATGGAGGTAAGGCATTTGCCTTGCATGCAAAAGGTCGGTGGTTCAAATCCCGGCATCCCATATGGTCCCCTGAGCCTGCCAGGAGCGATTTCTAAGCATAGAGCCAGGAGTAACCCCTGAGGGCTGCCCGGGTGTGACCCAAAAAACAAAAACAAAAACAAAAAATATTTCAGAGTGTGACCCAAAAGCAAAAAAAAAGAGACCATGAAATTGAAGGGGTACTACACTTAGCAATGCTCAGTCATTACTCCTAGTTCTGCATTCAGGGATCACATCTGGTGGTGCTTGGGGTCCATATGGGTGCCAGGGATCAAACCCAGGTCTGCAACACACCCACTGTACTATCACATTAGCATTAGCCCCAAGATCCTATAAATTTATAAAAATAAGCCTAAAGTTTTCTGGATAAAACAATCCTGTTTTATTCATTTCTACTGAGGGACTGGAAGTAATATGAAGACCTAAAAATTGAGTGTTTTTTTTAAATGACTCATAAGCACTTTATATATAATATTCACAGTCCTACAATTATAAATAACATTTGTGTTTGGCCAAGAGCATTATCTAAACAGAAAATCACACTGATCTCTACTTCTGTTTGATTTATTAATTTTATTAATGCTCATTACCACTGCTAATCTTTTCATGCTTTGAAAGTACTAACTACTGGGGCAAGAAAGAGGATAGAGTTCAAAGCACTTGCATTATAGGTAGCCAACCCTTGTTCTATCTCTTGGACCCCACAGTACTCCCAAGTACCTCTAAAAGTGTGACCCAAAATACCACCCAGTAAAAAAATACTAACCATTAAAGTGATTGTTTTACATAATTCCACTTGGAAATATTTACTGAGTTAGTTCTTTCTTGTAAATTAGATTCTTAATGTTATCCTCCTGGTTAACAAAATTCAAAAGACTGGTGTACTGGGTGAGCCTTATTATTCATCCCAGGTGGTTTTTCCTAGGTGTTTTGTTTTGTTTTAAATAGACCTAGAAGCTTTCAGTCAAATAATGGCCAAAGTCTGAAATGTTCAGGAGTCAGGGAGAAAACTCAGTGTTAGGGGGTTATGCACAGTGTCTGGACAAATAGTTCAGATTCCAGCACCACAGGCCCCCCAACAAGCATCTCTAGACATAGCCCTGGAGACCTCTGAGCACTATTTAGAAGTCCTCACACACACTACTGCAAAAAAATATTTTTTTTTTAAGTACAGTAACCAAAGTTAAATTTCATGTTTCCCTCTCCTAAAGTTTGTGTTATTTCTTCTACTTGCCTTGCCCCTTCAAACAGCATTATTGTTGTATAATATATAGCAGTTCTAATCTGCAGATACAAATATCTAAATGTGTGATGATGTCTGTATGTATGCCTGCATATATAGACATACATTGCAATTTGATTCCTTCTCTTTCAGTTATACATCATTTCTCTACAAAACAAAGGAGAATCAGAGCAATCAAAGAAATGGCTCGAGTCTTAGTTCCTGGAGGTCAGTTAATGATCTATGTTTGGGCCATGGAACAAAAGAACCGGCACTTTGAGAAGCAGGATGTTTTAGTCCCCTGGAACAGGGCCTTGTGTTCCCAGCTCCTCTCAGAGCCCAGCCATTCCATGGAAGAGCAACGGCCCCCACACACACAGAGACACCAGCCCTGCCCTCGACCCTGCAGTCACAGAAGCTGTGCTGTCGGCTCTAAAGAGCGATGGGATGCAAAACGGTCCCACAGTATGGACAGCGAGCCTGTTGGAGCTGCAAACTGTTGTGCCATAGTTTCAAAGAAAGGCGTGCAAGAGAATGGATTCTATAACACACTGGGGAAATCTTTTCGCTCCTGGTTTTCCTCCCGATCTTTAGATGAGTCAACGCTGAGGAAGCAAATTGAAAGAGTGAGACCCTGGAAAACCACAGAAGGTTGGGCCAGTAACACCATCTCAATCCAGCCATCTCGACAAGCGAGTCTAGACTCGGACCACTCAGAGCTGTTAGCCATTAGGGGAACAACAGATGAGGATGTGTTTGTGGAAACGTCTTCAAAACAGTTGGAGTGGTTGAGAGCACCAGCCACCAAGAAGCAGCTTAATGGAGACCATCAAGATGTCAAGAGAAATGGAGATGGGAATATTTTGCAAAGCAGCGACTCATGTGGGGCATGCATAAAGGCTGAAGGAAACCATGTGACTAGTAAAATACGAAGAAGGATTTCCACTTCTGATTCTATAGACTCCAACCCAGATGATTCCATTTCCATCAAAGAGCAACAGCCTGATATTCTGGAGGCCACAGCCTTCATGCGCTACTACCACGTATTCCGGGAGGGTGAGCTCTGTGACCTGCTGAAGGAGCATGTGTCAGAGCTCCGTATACTGAGCTCAGGAAATGATCATGGCAACTGGTGCATTGTGGCCGAGAAAAGAGGAAAACAAAACTGCGATTAACCAGGCCATTTTAGAAATGCAGGACATCCCACATACCAAACTCAGTTCATTTAAATGTGCCAGAAAAGTATTTGAGCTAATCAGTGAATGACCGCACACTCAATACTCATGTGTACTTTGTATATTATTCTAGATGATCCTTAAAAGAGATATTTTCACATCATGTTAGCAGAACTGTAAATGAAACATTTTTTAAGAATAATTTATATTTTCTGAACACAGAGCCAGGAGTAACCCCTGAGTACCTCTGGGTGTGGCCCCAAAATTAAATAAACACTTATAATAGAATATTTTGCTCTTCATCAACTGAATACAAGAATTCTATGCTTCCAAATATGTTTTGTTTATCAGTATTTAGCTCTGTGTTGATAACCTCTCTTTGGATTCAGCATATAAAAAGTACTCGAAGAACTAAATAGTGAAGGTCAAAGCAATACTACAGTGGGCAGCTGCTTACTGTGCACACTCTGATCCCTGGCTCTCATATGGTCCCCAGAGGCTGCCAGGAGTGAATCCTAAGTGCAGAGCCAGGAGTAAACCCTGAGCACTGTTGGCTGTGGCCCAAAAATTTAAAAAAAAAATTAAAGGAACTAACTACTGTAAATAGCCCCAATTATTTAAAAATCCTTGCTCATCTTTAAATGATCTTCAAAGGAAAACACAGTCATAAGTGAGTTTAAACAGACACAGGCTATTTGTCAGTGCTTTGTCTGCCTTAACTCAATCATAGATTTTATTGAGCTCTCTAATTTGAAAATGCAGACTTCGTTATTAGTACTGGAGCCAGCCTGGTCTTTTTTATCTCCTGTACATGAACACTGTTGTAGAGTCCCTCGCCTCAAGTAGGTGAGCCTGTGGGGAGATTGCTGGAAGGTCCTTCAGTACAGATGTAGAGATTCCTCACTAGCTCATTCAAAGAATTCCAGGCTCATACTCAAAAGGTTTAGGGGAATGTCCATTTCCAGGAACAAGGCTACAATCAAATAATGTTATAATAACAACCAAGCATGTGACCTCCTTATATTTCTTTGTAAAGTATTACTAGAGTAGGGGGCCAGAGTGATAGCACATTGGTGAGGCATTTGCCTTGCACGCAGCCAACACAGGACAGACTCCGGTTCAGATCCCAGCATCCCATATGGTCCCCCAAGCCTGCCAGGAGCAACTTCTGAGTACAGAGCCAGTAGTAACTCCTGAGCACTGCCAGGTGTGACCCAAAAACAACAACAACAACAAAAAGTATTATAGTACTAGAGTAATAAAATAAGACCAACATACCATAGTGACTAATATTTTATATCTTAAACAATAACATAGATTCGATCCTCCTGTCTTAACACATATCACTTTACAGAATAATATACAGTGTCTGACTCTAGTTTGATTTTCTCTGCCCTTCCAAATTCTAGTTGTCTGTAAGTCCTTTGTAGTTTAACTGACCATCAGTCAAATGAGCAAAAAATTAGAGGAAATCCAGAAAGAAAGTAATATATATAACTCAGTTCAGAAAACTCCTATACACTATGAGTTATTAAAAAATAGAGTAAGCTCTGATGCTTTGTTGTTTTAAATAAATGAACTTGGGCTAAAGAGATATTATAGTAGGTAGGGTACTTACACTACATATATATTGTCTACTGAGAATGGCCAATAGTGATCTCCGAGCAGAAAGCTAGGAATAAGCCCTGAGTATGGCCCAAAATACAATAAATATGTGTGCATAAACAGAGAGTCTATAGTGATTGGATTTAACAGGGTTAAATTCAGGTTTAAGAGGGTTGCCTTCCAAATGAGATGAGTGTGAAAGAGGAGAGAGAGAGAGAGAGAGAGAGAGAGAGAGAGAGAGAGAGAGAGAGAGAGAGAGAGAGAGAGAGAGAGAGAGAGAACAAACAGGGCTAAGTTGCTTGAATGCAACTAACCTAGTTCAACCCTAGCACCAAATTCTCCTTCATTACTGTGGGAGCAACCCTTGAGCACAGAGCCATGAGTATCCTTGGAAACGATGTCTGCCCACACCCTCAAAAAATATATAAGCTTTGGGAAGGAGGAAGAAGTAGCTGAAGAGGAATAACCATGTCTGTAGTCTGAGAACAATTAGGGCAGACTTGAGCTTTCCTCTATCACCTGGAAAATGTCTTCTAGATAACATTTCTAAATGTGAGATTTTTTTTTGGTCTGTTTTCAGGGCACATCTTTATTCTTGGGAACAACTCCAGATCTTTGTTGGGGATCACTCAGCCAATACTTTGGAGGCAAGGCTGTGCCAGGATCAAATTCAGGCCTCCTGCACACAAAGTATATGTCAGCCAATCAAGCTGACCCTAATATTTATTATTTTATGTGTAATTCTCATGTTTTAATTTAAGAAAAATTTAAGGGCCAAAGAAAGCGAGATAACTTCTTAGGCTTGAGCACCTGCTTGTTATAAAGGAGGCCTAGGTCCAATCCCTGACACCATACTGTCCTCTAGCATCATCAAGAGTGAGTGACCTGAGGCCGGGCGGTGGCGCTAGAGGTAAGGTGCCTGCCTTGCCTGCGCTAGCCTAGGACGGGCCGCGGTTCGATCCCCCGGTGTCCCATATGGTCCCCCAAGCCAGGAGTGACTTCTGAGCGCATAGCCAGGAGTAACCCCTGAGCGTCACCGGGTGTGGCCCAAAAACCAAAAAAAAAAAAAAAAAAAAAAGTGAGTGACCCCCTGAGCACCCAGCCAGGACTAGCCCATAAGCAATGCCAAATTATGCCCCCCCCCCCAAAATAAAAAAAATATGTTTTTAAATAAAAATAAATTATATTTTTATTAAAAATAAAATTATATTTAAAAACAGATCATATTTTATTTTTATTTTATCCATAACATGTTTTCTATTTTATGAATGAAGAAGTTGAAGGCTATTCAGGTTTTTATTAATTCCATTTATATATTGAACTCTGCTATGTACCAGATAAATATCTGGCAATGAATATCAGGTGTTCAGCATATACACAAAATTATTAGAACTAGTTGACCTAATGGCAAACTATAACATTTTACATATTCTATTTGTACCACTTACCACATTATACTGTTTGGTTAAATCAGACAACCAATATGCAAAACCCAAGAGTTAGAGAACCACAAAGTATATTAGAATATTTAAGGCGTAGCCTCAAGAAAATTGGGACTGAGGTTTTTCACTTAACCAAGATAGCCCTCATATTGGCATCCTCTAGCACACATTTCAGAAAGCAACATGGCCACTGAAATCAAAAGCAAACTCCTTAGGATGGCTATCAGGCCCTTCAGAAATTGGCTCCATTATTTCTCAACCTTACTGCCTACAACTACACCTGTTCTGAAATCTGCTGTTTCAAGCAAAGCTCTTCATGATAAAATATTCATATCAAAGATCAATCACATATTCTAGAAACTTTAGTTTCAAATACCATTATTTTAATCCTTGCTGAAGAAAAATTCATAAAGCCAGATTTCACTCCATTAATGCAGAAGGCATATGAGATAAGTTTTGTTATTATATATAATATATTATATTTATTATATTTTATAAAGGGTTGTTAGGGACTCATCCAACACATTGGAAAACTGCTGGAGAGAAAAAGAATGTCCAAATCAGAATGTTGAATCTATCTCATCCCATCCTTAATAAACATGATGATTATTGATTTGATATCATAAACTCTATATCTGCCACCTCAGTTAACAAAACTGGGGCTGGAGAGAGAGTATAGGAGTTAAGGTGCTTGCCTTTTATACACTGGCCCCAGTTTAATCCTTGACAACTCATATGGCCCCCCAGCATATCCCCCAGCACTGAGCAAAAACCCTTACCCCCTAAAAATTATCTTCAAGACTAGAATAGTTTGGCCAAAAGAAATAATTTCCTATACATGGATGGACATGGAAACTATTATGTTGAGTGAAATAAGTCAGAGGGAAAGAGGTAAACACAGAAAAGTCTCACTTATTTATGAGATTTAAGAAAAATAAAAGATAGTATTGTTTGGTGGGGGAGGGAAATAGGGCATTGGTGATGGGAATGTTGCACTGGTGAAGAGGGGGTGTTCTTTTTATGACTGAAACCCAACTACAATCATGCAGTTGTAAACATGGTGTATAAATAAAGATATTTTAAAAAAGTATTGTAATAATACCCAAAGACAATGGAGATGAGGGCTGGAAGGACTGGCTCATGAAATGAAGCTTACCACAAAGAGTAGTGGTGTATGCAGTTAGAGAAATAACAACAACAAAACCCTATAATAGTACTATTTAAAAGGGACCGACCTAGGAATTTATAGTGCAGTTTAAATAGAAAATGTGTATGCCATGAAAAGATCAAAGCACAAATCTCTTAGATGACCTGTGTTCATCAAAGAGAAAAGTGCTAACTGTGAAGTGCCCTATTTTGGATTCGCCACAGTTCACACAAGTATGTGATGTACTCATGGGAGCATGAATCACTTTAGACAGGGCATACATCCTGCCCCCTCTACATGAAAGTCTTCCAAAGATATGGCCAGAAAAATGACTTTATCTGGTAGGATTTTTACTATAATTTTAGCAAGATAACCAGTCTTCTATATCACTTGGGAGACGTAATTATCAAACTGGAAAACAATATGTTTTTTATCTTTTCTTGGCAAAGAAATCCACCACTTGGCAAACAATTTTTTTTATCATTTCTTTAGTAAGAACTGGGAAAAATAAGGTTCACCCTCAACCCAACTATTAATTAATTCCTATGAGTTGATTTCTCTCTCTGGAACATTTCTTTTTCTTTCTTTTTCTTTTTCTTTTTTTTTTGGAGACTGCCTATACATAGACAAGATGTCAGTTCACTGCAGCATTGAACTCAGTAGCTGGAATGGAATCCCTGACAAAGTTTATTTCTATTTATGCTCACTATTAGGGAATTAGGTTGAATGATAGGTGTTGAAATCAGGCCTCAAGTTCCAAAGCCAGGACACTGGAGAGACGCAGGTCTAGAAGCAAACGTCGATGCAAGAAATAATCCGCACACACTAAAGAGGGTGAAACAAGTTCCAAAACATAAGCTTTCAGCTCCTAAGAAGCAGGAAGCTCAGTGGGAAGTCCGGAAATGCAAGATAGCATTTTCCTGAGATTTGAGATATTTATTAGGAAGGAACAGACCACACCAGAGGTGGGATTAAGTGGTCTAAACACCAATCCAAGGTGCTACATTCAAAGATGTTTCCAACCAATGAGTAACAAGGCGTATACTGAGTGAGAATGGCTCCTGCATAATCCTACTGATGGGCATTCCTCTAATGAATGAATCCTATTTCTTCCATTAGATTCTATCTTTTTCTTTCTCTCTCCATACTCTCCTCAAGTAGGTGCTATCTATGACTCAATGCTCAGGGGACCATATGTAGCCACTTAATTGAATTGGGGTTGGCCACATGTAAGACAAGCACTTCAACTGTTCTAGCTCTCTGGCCTCTAGATTCACCATGTCTGTCTGTGGGGGTGGTTCAACTGTTAAGGTCTGCTTTACACAGGAACTTGGCTAATGCTCATCCATGTGAAATGAACCGTAGTGAGCTTCCTAACACTTTGAATATGTACTTTGAATTCGCCTACTGAATATGTAGGTGAATTCATGTTTTCCCATAAGGTATGTATTAAATAAATATATATACATATATCTTCCTTGATGTCTAGTGTTTGCTGTCATTCACCAAGAGAAAGCAGTCCTCATGTATACTTGTGAAAACATTAAATTAACACTAATTAGGAAAAATGTATTTAAGGGAATAGATCTTACTGTTTCCAGGACATTTCAAAGATAATATGTAAGTGCAATTGTGTGTATTTTCCTGTTAATATATGTATTTGTATTCAACATACAAAAAGTATTTTTTCTTCAATACACCATTACTTTAGCTTTCCCATAAGCAGCTATCAGTAGTTGAAAAAGCACAAAATTAAGTAAAATATTGTGACTGCTGTAATATTTGAAAATATTGTTTGCATTAAATAATGGGGATTTTAAATTTTACAATAAATATTTCAAAATGGAAATGTTTGTTTGCTTATGGGAAGTATTTAAAATTTTAAGTTAAATATTAACTTTATTTTTGTTTTTGAAAACAGACCACACCTGGCAGTGCTCAGGGTTTACTCCTGGTTCTATACTCAGAGATCACATCTGGCAGTGATCTGGGGATCATGTGAGGTGATAGGGATCAGACCCAGGTCAGGCATGTCAGAGGCAAGCATCCTACTCACTGTAATATTAACATATCATATTTTTATAAGGTTACATAGAAAACACAACTTTTCCTGAGGCACTGTTCTTACATACCCATTGCATCAGCTCTTGTCCTACTGCAGTGAACAGGGAATTTGTAGTTGAATTCTGCTATTTTGTCTGCAAGAAACCAGTCCTGCCATGTATCAATATGTTATTCTTCATGTTTTAAGGAAGGGGTCTTGCAAAGATGAGTAATATGCTCTAGAATTGGAGGGAATGGAGTGATTGCCTTGATTGTGGCTGACCTGGATTTGATTCTGGTTTACCCTTTGGTTCCATCAAGCACCACCAGGAGTAATTCTTGAGTACAAAGACAGTGGTAACCTTTGAGAACTGCTGGGTGTGGCCAAAAACAAAACAAAAATAAATTAATAAATAAAAGTAAAAGTGGAGGAATGTGCAAATGTGTTGCCAAGGCTGGAAGGTTGTGGGCCCTTGGATGCCAGCCTATTGTTTTCCTGCCGTGACTTTTGTTGGGACTGGAGGGAAAATACAGCAGGTAAGACACTTACCTTGTACACGCAGCTGACCAGGATTCAAACCTTAGCACGTCATATGGTCCTCTAAACTCTACAGGAGTAATCCCTGAGCACAGAACCAGGAGTAATCCCTAATTAGTAATCCTAATTACCAGGAGTAATTCCTGGGTCTGATTCAGAAAAAATTAAAAATAAGTTATTTTTTAAAAATAAAATCATTTATGCATTATTGCACAAATGTTTCTCATTATGTCTCTCCAATTTGGAAAATTTTAATCACAGAGGAGCTGACTATGACTATTGTAGGTCAAACCTCATTCCCATGTATTTCTCCTGCATGACACCCCTGCCATGGCCTCCAGTTATTCATACTGACCCTTTATTTGCCAGGCAGATGGTAGTTTGGGGGCCAAACCTAGCAGGTTATCCCTTGTCCTGTGCTCTAACATCATTCCTGCCTGTGCTCAGGAAACCACTTATAATGTGGGAAATGGAACTGAGGTTGATTGATGTAAGACCAGTGCCTTAGCCCTAACTAACTCTCCAGCCCACACTGACCATTTTAAAGAATCTATAATAACTCTGTTGAAATCAGGGTGCTCCCAGCCATCCTCCATCCCTAGCCTGTCTCCTCTCCTGGCAGGAAGGGATTACTGACCCGCCCCTCCACTTGAGGAATCAGTTCCTGCCTCATCTTCACTTCTGTCTGACAGCCTCTCCTCTTTCATCTAAGACCCTTCTCTCATATAAGACTCTCGAAGAGAAAGTTTTTTCATTTCATTCATTGTGTACCATTTACTGCTTTCCTTTTTAAATGTTTTTTAATTTTTTTAAATAATATCTTTTGTTAACCACCATGACTACAAACAAGTTTGTAGTTGGGTTTCTGTTATAAAAAAGAACACACACACACACCCTCACCAGTGCAGCCTTCACAACAATGGACCCCATCTCCTTCCTCCCCGAGCCACTGCCTGTATTCGAGACAAGCATTTTATTTCTCTCACTCACTACCATTGTCATGATAGTTGTCAGTGTAGTTATTTCTCTAACTGAATTCACCACTTGTGGTAAGCTTCATATCATGGGCCAGTCCGTCCAGCCTTCATCTCTATTGTCTATGTGTATTATTACAATAATGTCTTTTATTTTTCTTAAAACCATAAATGAGTGAGATGGATGTATCTATCTCTCTCCCTCTGATTTATTTCACTCAGCATAATAGTTTCCATGTCCATCCATGTATAGGAAAATTTAATGACTTCATTTTCCTGACGACTACTACGTAAGTTTCTTTAGTCATTCATCTGTTGTTGGGCATCTGGGTTGTGTCTAGATTCTGTTTATTTTAAATAGTGCTATAGTGAATAGAGGTGCAGAAAAGGGCAGAATGCCTTTTTGTGTTGTTTGTGTGTGTGTGTGTGTGTGTGTGTGTGTGTGTGTGTGTGTGTGTCCCTAGGGTATACCCCTAGGAGTGGTACAGCTGTATCATATGAGAGCTCAACTTCCAATTGTTTAAGGAATCTCCATATTGTTTTCCATAAAGGCTGGACTAGATTGCATTCCCACCAGCAGTCAATGAGAGTTTCTTTCTCTGACAGCACTAATTGTTCTTTGTGATGTGTGCCAGTCTCTGTGGCGTGAGATGATACCTCATTGTTGTTTTGATTTGTATCTTCCTGATGATTAGTGACATGGAGCATTTTTTCATGTGCCTTTTGGCCATTGTATTTCTTCTTTGAGGAAGTGTCTATTCATTTCTTCTCCCCATTGTTTGATGCAGTGGTCCTCAAACTATGGCCCATGGGCCACATATTGTATTTGTATCTGTTTTGTTTCTTCATTGCAAAATAAGATATATGTAGTGTGCATAAGAATTCATTCATAAGTTTTGTTTTTACTATAGTCAGACCCTCCAATGGTCTGAGGGACAGTAAACTGGCCCCCTGTTTAAAAAGTTTGAGGACCCTTGGTTTGATGGAATAAGATGTTTTTTTCTTGTTAAGTTCTGTCAGTATCTTAAATATTAGCCCCTTCTCTGATCGGTATTGGGTGAATAATTTCTCCCATTCTGTGGGTGACCCCATTTACTTATTTCTAATTGGTTTACAATCCTACAGAATATCTGGGGGTGTAGCTTTACACTTTTTTATATGTACCAGATCCCTACTGGTGAAAATTTTATGTAATGTCCAAAAATGATCATGTATGTATTCATTGAAGTTTATCAATCAAAGTAAAAGTGAAAATAATTGGTGATTACTTTGTATTAATTGAAGTTTTATTTCCCCTGTGGGGAAGTGTTTGGGCCACAGCTGACAGTGCTCAGGTGATGGTACACTATACTGGGAATCAAATCAGGATCAGTGTAAAAGTAAATGACATTTCCCCCTTCCACAATCCTCCATCCTTGTTCTCCAAACCAAGCGATCCATATTAATCATTTACTAGCATTCTCTTCCCCTGAAAAGAGAAAAAGCCCACCAAGGTTTAAACTGATGGTTTTGATAATGCAGCCCTGAGGGAAATGTCTTTGTTCTCACTGTTCCCCTTGAAACCCAGGCTCTTAGAGATTCCGGCAAGAGAAGCACAAGGCTCTACAGTGAACCCCTCCCAAGACTTTCAAGCTGAGGCCCTCCAGGCCATATTCATGGAGAATCTGTACTGAGAGGAACAATGGAACAAGCCACAACTAGCGAGAGCCAGTTGGGATAGTAAGCTGGAACCCCTGACACCACCCCTAGAAGTTAAGGCACTCCTTGTGTAGGTCCCAGGTGCACCAAGACCTGAACTCTGGTCCCATGCCTGGGATCCTGTGCCAAACTGAACTTGAAGTAAGGTCTAACATCCTCAAGAGGGCGCTACAGGGCCCTTTCCCTCCAACTCAATCAGTGCTCTATGCCTGCTCTGTGCCCAGGCAGAGGGGCCTCATCAGAGGCAGGTAAGGGTTTTCCCCTTGGGGCCGGAGAGATAGCATGGAGGTAAGCATTTGCCTTTCATGCAGGAGGTCACCGGTTGGGATCCCGGAGTCCCATATGGTCCCCCTTGCCTGCCAGGAGCCATTTCTGAGCCTGGAGCCAGGAATAACCCCTGAGCACTGCCGGGTGTGACTCAAAAACCAAAAAAAAAAAAAAAAGAGTTTTCCCCTTTAAAGGAATGTCATTGGGGGTCCAAAGAGAAAGTCCAAAGGGTCAAGCACAGGCCTGAAGTGAAAGAGACCTTAGTTTCACTGTTGGCACATCCCCCCCCCCCCCACTACACTGCCCAGTAGAGTTGTGGAGCCTGAGCATCTGTGCAATATGGTCACAAGTTATCACTGGAGGTGTCTCCTGGATGCCTCCAGCATTGTTTAGGTGCTAACACCTGCACCCCTACTTCTACACATACCTCACAAAGAAAACAAGGTGGCCAAAGTTCTATAAAACATGAGTTTTCTTCACGGGAGTGTCCTAATCTATTCCTACACTTCTATATTATTAAAGGGAACTTGTGAGTGTGAGGGTTGAATGATCTGCCTAGTCCCAAAGAATAAGAAAGACCCACATATATTGAGGATGTCCCTTGGGAATGTTCAACTATTTTGAAGAAAGCAGAATCATCTCATGGGCCTTCATTGCTGGGTAGAAAGGTTTGGAGGAAGTGGGTTCTTCCAAGGATAGCTTATATTCACCAACACTGTCATAATATTGACAACTGATTCAAACTGTATAGAGAAAACACCCCTCCCCAGAAGAATGGAAATTCCAGAAACAGAAAGCACTACTTTCTCTTTGGTTTCCAAGAGGGTGATTTCAAAAGCTGTATTTCAGAATGATCAACTTTTGAAAAGTTAAACTAGTCAAGGGTTCTTGGGAGCACTGCAGGAGATTTTTCCTAGAAATAAAATCCAGGCCTATGCCCTGAAGTATTAAAGTGAGCAATATGCAATGCTAAGAAAAAAAAAACTGCAGCAACAGGGAAAGAAATAGAGGATATCAAGCTGAGTTAAGTCAGTCAGGAGAGGAACGGAGACAGAATGAAATGTCTTATGTGAGGGACTGACAGATATACAGCAGGGTAGCAGCAACGGGCCAAAGGCAATAGAGCAGGAGAACTGACCCACACAACTGAGTTGGTGATTATGGGAAGTTAATAGGAAGGAGTGTTGGGGGTCTTTAGGAGAAAAAGATGGTACACTGGTGAAGGTGTGGTGATGAAATTTTCTGAGTGAAAACCCTTTATAGTACTGTAAATCACAAAACTTTAATTTTTTTTATTTTATTTATTTATTTATTTTTTTGTTTGTTTGTTTTTTGGGACACAACCGGTGACGCTCAGGATTTACTCCTGGCTATGAGATCAGAAATTGCTCCTGGCTTGGAGGACCATATGGGACACTGGGGAATCAAACTGTGGTACGTCCTAGGCTAGTGTATGCAAGGCAGATGCCTTATGCCCTGTACCACCACTCCAGCCCTCAATCAATTTTTAAATTAATGTTTTTTAAAAGAAAGCAAAAGAGTAAGCAAGAAGACTAACATTATGATGTGTAAACGTTAAGTTGTAGGTTTGCTCTGCTCTCCTGGTACCCTTTATTTTGGTCTGTTGTTATAGTGATGGGAAAGTTAGAAACATAAGCAGGTAGCTAAGCACAGGTAACCAGGGAGGCTGCCAGTGGCAGGAGCTCTGAGTGGCACATTGTGTGCACTAGACAGAGATGAACAGGTCATAAATCATATATCTGAACAGAAGAGAACAGAACAAACCAACTGTTAGCTAGGCAGGAAAGAGAGCAAGGCCATTGCAAAATAATTAGTAAATTAGTAACTATCTTTACGGGCCTACAACAGAATGTATCTGCCACAAAGATCCTCAGCAACAAGGACCTCTCTAAGTCCTGTGTTGTGTCCCTCCTGCTTCAATGCACCTCAGTTTATTGTCACAATACAACCAATCAATAAACCCCATTCTTTTTTTTATTTTTGAGAACAATGTAAATTACAAGCTTATCACAGTTATATTTAAGATCGTAATAGTGAATTAGGGCAATTCCCACCACCAGTGTTGACCTCCCTCCACCTCTGTTCCGAGCATTCTTCCTCTGTCTTCACCCTTAGTCCCCTGGACTGCTAATGTAACTATTTTCTTTTGTGTATAACTTGTAGTTTGGGTCTCTTGATTCTATTGACTTTGGATTGAGTATTTAGGTCTGATCATTTTTTACTTTCACTCAATATTCGTGGGGCTCTTTGCCCCTGGTACCTACCATCCACTTTTTTTCTTGATTTATGAGGCAGAACAAGAATATTCATGTTTTATAGTTATGTTTATGTTGAAGAAAATAAAGAAAAGAAAAGAAGAAAAAGGAAAAGAAGCAGGGAGGAGCCTTGTCAAGAGACCATAAATATTAATTTAATGGAAGAAAGAAAGAAAAAGGGGGGAGGGGAGACTGATATGGCAAGCTTGCTTCTTTTTTTTTTATTTTTTTTACAAAGGTACAGTAAGTATTGAGAAAATTAGAAAGGAAATTCCTTTAACCTAAGAAATACAGGGTTTCTTCACCCTGAAAACATACTGTCATGGGATTGACTACAGGCTCTGGCCATGTTCATTGTAAACACTGGGGTCTGTTTATGTTGCCTAAGAATATTCTGCTCAGTTGTGGTTGTCAAAGTCCATCGTCTGTAATTAGAGATCTTGGTTTTTGCACAAGTCCTAAGATGAGGTCTAGGATAGAACCTCATGGTTCCAGAAGTTCTGCCCTGTCATAGTTGTTTTAGTCAGTCTTCTGTATGTAATAATTTTGGTTTTTGAACATATCAAAGGATGTAGTGTCTTCTGCTTTCATCTCACTGTTAGGTGATGAGGTGGGGCAACCTGCCTTTGGGTCAAGTCATTGCTGTTTTCTCATCAGGATGTTGTATGTACATAAACCGGTGCAAATTGGTGCCAGAGCTGTATTAGAGACTCCCCAGGAGGAGTTTGATTCCTGGTTCTGTTGTGAAGAACTGTGTCAGCTTTAAGGTTGGGATCCGAGTAAGCCCCATTCTTTTGCTCTTCTCTTTGTCTCACAATTTATTATGTTGCCAGAAAATCTCCTATAAAAAGTGCTCTGAGGACTAGAGACATAGTACAGCAGGTAGGATGCTTGTGCTGCATACAGGTGACTGGTTTGATTTTAGACAACCCAGGAATGATTCTTGAGTGTAGAAACCGGAGTAATCCTAAAGCAGAGCTAGGTGTGCCCCCTCCAAAAAAAAGTGCTCTGAACTCCTAGTCTAGGCAGCAATTTCAGGTGATTGTCTCATTGTGATCTTTCTTAAAGTTAAAAATTAAGTCCCCTTTCATTCTCATCTAAAGATAGTTTCAGTTTGATTAATTAAGCAACTTTCATTATAAGATGGGCTTGGTTCCGAGCAAAACAGCCTAGCTCCTCCATCAAGCTCCAAAAGGAAAATAATGGTTGCCGATACCTCCAGGTAATGAGGTCTGGGCTGGTACTTCTGTGTCATTTTCAGAAAGAGGGAGGGAGGGAATAGATTTTCCTTTCTGTATGAACTTCAATAGCCCAATGCCATACCCTCTACCCTCTGACAGAAATAGCCCATCTCCACAACTTAACCTTATCAAATTTCCAAGCCACCAAATATGTTTCAGATCTATAAATCTGGAACCAGGTGGACATCTCAGTATTTTATAGTAACATCAACCCAGTAGTATCACAGAAATTTGATGGGAAAGTTACATAGTAATCTACCAAACTAAATAGTTTGAGCCTACATAGTAATCCTGAAGGCTCAACTAGCCCAGTAAATACTTAGTAACACCATGGAAAGATATAACAATTATTTCAAATAGACCCTTGTTGGTCTAAGATTTAATCATTTTATTTGTATTGTAATGAACAATATGAAGTAAATTTGGTTATGCCTGTAAGGGCCAGGCTATTGTGGTGGGTGAATGATTTGGGACACTAGTAAAGGAAAGGCCCCAGGTCACTCTGATGATGGGATTAATGTTTGAATGTTTAGTGCATGAAACAAAAATCATGTTATGAACTTGGTAAATCATGGTGTTATAATAAAAATTAGGGGAAAAGATTATTTAAATAAATAAAGATCAGGAAAGGAGAAAGCTCAAAAATAAATAAATAAATAAATAAATAAATAAATAAATAAATAAATAAATAAATAAATAAATATGTGCTCAGTTCTGTCTTTTTGGAATGTTCTTCCATTCTCAGCTTGGTCAGGCTTCCTCCTGAGGCCCTTCTTCCCCAAAGTTTGCCTCTTCTTAAGTAAGACCTCCCATGGTCCCTCTCTAGCCTAGGCCAAGGGTCTATACCTACATTTTCTGTTCCCAGAGCCAAGCATGGTCTTTCAGCTCAAATCCATCACAGGTTCCTCCCTTCTCATCTCAATTTCTTATCCTCCATTTTCATCCTTCCACCTTCCTTCCTACTTGCCTTTACTGCAAAAAAAAAGTAATAAAAGTAGAATAAGTAAACTCATCACTTAAGGGTGATGATAGTACAGAGAGATAGTACAGGGATAAGGGTGCATATTTATCATGTGGCAGACCCAGGTTCAGCACCAGGCCAACCTTGCTGGGGTGGCCTTGGAAATCCCCAGCATCAAACAGCCCACTGAAAAAATAGCAGTGTTCGGGGACTAGAGAAATAGTACAATGGGAAGAACACTTGCCTTGCATATACTTGACCATATGCAATCCCTGGCACCATATAGAGTCCCCAAGCACGGCCAGGAGTGATCCCTGAGCATAAAGTTAGGAGTAAGCCCTGGGCATTGTTAGATGTGCCCTCACCATGCTAAAAAAAAAAAAAAAAGGTGGAGAGGCAGGAGCGATGGTGCAGAGGTAGGGCATTTGCCTTGGACGCGGCTGATTAAGGAAGGACCGGTTTGATACCCGGGCTTCCCATATGGCCCTCCAAGTCAGGAGCAATTTCTGAGCGCATAGCCAGGAGTAACCCTTGAGCGTCACTGGGTGCGGCCCAACCCCCCCCCCCGCAAAGTGGAGTCTTTAGGAGGGTTAGAGGAGACAGGCATGGGTCAGTAGGTCTCTAAATAAAAATATGTTATTGGGGGGCCAACGCCATAGCATAGCGGTAGGACGTTTGCCTACCATATAGCCAACCCCACACAATTCCCGGCATCCCATATTGAGCCTTCCAGGAAAGACTTCTGAGTGCAGAGCAAGGAGCAACCCAAAAACCAAAACCAAAAACAAAACAAAACAAAAAAAAAAAGTTATGATACTGAAGAGTCAAGTACATGATTTTTTTAAATGAAAAGTTAGTTTAAATTATGCAAAAAAAATGAACAAAGATCTGTTAGAAAGTCAGGGAGAAAAAGAGAATACATGGCATCCAATGTTTCAACTTGACAGCAAGGAGGCTGTAAAGCCAGTAATACACGGAACCATAATATGGGGAATCCCAAAGGAACCCAAACTCAGAGAAGTGAGCACAGGATGCAGAACTGGGGTGCCCTCTACTGGAAGCACCATAAAATCTTCTTTGGAAAACTGCAGCCTTGTCCATTCCAATTGGTCTTTCAAACACCTCATAACCAAAAAGCAAGTAACTAGGAAGTTAATGCAAGCAAATCTGCTTGTGCTCAGGTAACAAGAAGCCCACGGTTCTGTCTTCTATGCAGACCCTTTCTGATGCAGAGGCCCTTCAGTTATGACTCAAGAGAATGCTACTTGAGTGAAAGGGAATAAGAATGTAATATGTGGAGAAAGCTCAGATTTGGGGGCATATTACACAGGCTCAGAGGGGACAAAGGACTAAATCTGTCATTTTTGATGGCAAAGGCTACACTCGAGACTAAACTACTTATCTGTTCTGGGGCAGGAGAGACAGTACAGAGAGCAGGGTTTGCCTTGTATGTGGCCAACTTATGTTCAATCTCTGATCTCCTATCTGGTCCCCTGATCTGCACCAGAAATGATCCTGCATACAGAGTCTGGAGTAAGCTCTGAGTATGCAAGGTGTGACTCAAAAAAAAAAAAAAAACTAAAGCAGAAAATAAAACTATTTATTTGTTATTTAATTAAGATTTTTGTCTTGTTTATTTATTTGCTTCATTTATGGGCCATCTCCGGCAGTGTTCAGGAATGATCCCTTGCTCTGTACTCAGAAATAATTTCTATTGGGCTCAGAAGACCATATAGGATACTAAAGATCCACCTGGGTTGGCTGCATGTAAGGCAAGTGCCCTACCTACTGTACTGTTTCTCCATCTTCTATTGGTTTATTTTTATTTTGGTTTTTGTTTGAGGTCCCAGCAATTACTCCTGGCTTTGTGAGTCAGGAAAAACAAGAACTAGCTAGCTGCCTTGGATTCCAGAGGTTGCTTTTTATTTGGGGATGGGGTACATATATGGTACTAGGAACCAAACCTAGGCCTTGCACATTCAAAGACACTCTGAAACACTTCACTGGTACAGATTCCAGATGTTTAAAGGATTCTCAAAAGTTGAAGGTGAACCACCTCCCTGTCTTTTGAGAAAAAAAAAACCATCAGGATCCTGAATTAAAATGGGCTCAATAGGGGCCGGAGAAATACAGCGGTAGGGCATCTGCCTTGCATGCAGTCGACCCAGGACAGATGGTGGTTCAAATCCTGGCATCCCATAATCCCATCTCCTGTGCATGCTAGGAGTGATTTCTGAGTGCAGAGCCAGGAGTATCCTCTGAGCACCTCTGGGTGTGACCCGAAAACAAAACAAAACAAAAAATTGGGCTCAATAGTCTGAGTACCTGCTTTGCATGCAGGAGACCCAGGTTCAGTTTAAAAACCCTCATAGTCTCCCAAGCACAGAGCCAAGAGGTCTACAATGCCATCTTGGGCAAGTTTAATAAGATAGAAGCTCTTTTGCAGTTCAACATATGTAGAAAGGAAAGAGCCCAGGGACAGATAAAATAGGCTCTCCACAATGCTCAGCACCCTCAAGGGTCACTGGACAATCAAATGGCAACATAGAGTCACCTATGTTTATATTTATACTTACGTTTGTTTATGTTTCAAGCTGTCAAAAAGGAAAACAGGGCTTCGAGGATAGGTCAAAGAGCTATAGTACGTGCTTTGCATGCTGGAGGCCCAAGTTCCCTCCCAGGCACTACATGGTCCCCCACAGAGTCAGAAATAACTCTGAGCACTGCTGAATATGGTCCCAGTAACCAAAATGAAGAAACCATTCCAATACATCTAGAAAAGTATTAGAATTCCATGCCATTTAGGAAACACACAGGCACCAAACTCTTTGGGGAGGGGAGTTGGGACACACCTAGAGGCACTCAGAGGTTACTCCAAGCTCTGTGCTCAGAAATTGCTCCTGGCAGACTTGGGGACCATAAGAGATGCAAGAGATCAAACCCAGGTTAGCCACATGCAAGGCAAATGCCCTAACTACTGTGTTCTCTCTCCAGCCCTATTACATACTCTTGAAAGAAATATAGGAAGGAGACATTTTTGTCATCAATGGGTCAAATTTCAAATTTTGGGCAATGTTGTCAATGCTCAATCTAACAGGGTGGTATGAAGCCTGGTGTGAACCTTGGTTGGGAGCAGGTGAGGCAAATGGGGAAGGTCTCCATCAAGTTTCTTCAGTTTTAGGGCCAGAACAATAGCACAGTGGTAGGCGTTTGCCTTGCATGTGGCCAACCTGGGACGAACCCAGGTTCGATCCTCAGCACCCCATATGGTTTCCCAAGCCTGCCAAGAGTGATTTCTGAGTGCAGAGCCAGAAGTAATGCCTGAGCATTACTGGGTGTGGCTCAAAAACAAAAAAAAACAAAAAACAAAAAAAAAGTTTTATCAGTCTCACCACCCCTCACTCCCACACTGTTTCCACTCTGTCTTTGTCAGGCATGGGTGGTCCCATGTCACTTTCAAAAGTGTAGGGTGCAGAAGTGGTTGATAGGATCAGCATTCCCAGTTTTCTGCTCATCTCCAGAGGAACATTTCCAGAATTGAGTCAGACATTCTCAATTCCTGAGACCCAGATCACTAACCAATGTTCGTGACACAGCTAAGGCCATCCCCATGGGTCTATTTCATTGAACTGGCATCTCTGACCATGGCATCCACATGAGCTATGCCTCATGGCTCCCTGTGCTGGGAAAATGCCAGCCAGCACTCCTAGGCATCCCTTTGCTCACCAAAGTGGTTCTCGGTCTATTGTGGTACAAACACTTCTCCTGAGTGAAACTATAGCAGCAAACTGGATGCATGTTGACTCCATATATTCAGGTCTTCTGCTTTCCAGGGACCTATCTTGTCATGGTTGGGGGCCCTTGCTGCCAAGTCAAATCTTCTCAAGCAGAGGGCCTTCTCCCCACCTCATCTCCCAAGGTACTCACTCTCTCACCCCACATTTTTTCTACCTGGGCAACCCAGTGTTGCTGGAATATGCCTGTCATTTTGGGGCCCAATGGTGCACATGTCTTTGTGGTCTAGGACTAATCTTGAGGCAGGGCCACAGACCTACAGCATCACTGGGACCTGAAAGCCCACATACAGAAACTCAGAATCCACAAGTTAGTACTCTCCTCAGCTGGTCAGCTCCAAGGCTGAATTTTATCCCCAGATGCCCCCCTGGAACTGCACCCATCACAAATCCAAGTCACTCTTTGGTCAATTTAACCAACTCCCATCTCTTGGAAGGAACCTACTCATCCTGCTTGGGTGCTTCCACTCTTCACCCCAAGATGTAGGTAGGTATGTATCTCCCAGGCTCAGTATTCAACACTGTGAAGACCCAAGTTCACCCCACTGCTCACTTTAAGAAATCCACCTTCCTAGAAGGAAGGCTGGGAACCAACAGAACAATTTATTTCCCAAAACTGCCAGTGGTCTTAGGAAGAGGATCTTCAAGGACCAGCAATATAGATTAGGGATTAAGGCAGGTGGCTGACTCCAGCTTTTCATGGTCACCTGAGCACCACTAGGAGTTACCGCTGAGCACTGTAGGATGGGACTCCCTCTGCCAAAAGAGATTGATTTCCAGAGCTGAAAAGGTAATTCAAATATGAGAGCCCCTAAATATGATCCACCACCCCTAGCATTGCTTTGCATGGTCTTAGTAGCTTCTAGACAGCAATATGAAGTTCAAACCCTTCCAATCCTGATGCAACACCTTCAAAACACCAGCCCTACCCAGATACCATATAAATATAAAAACCCTGCTCTAATTTTATTTCTAATTTGGGGGCCACACCTACTGGTGCTCAGGGGTTACTTGAAGCACAAAGCATCAATGCTTGGGGAGGAGTTCCCAGCAGTGTATTTTGCTGGGATCAAACTCAGGCCTCCATATGAAAAGTCCATGGTGCCCCCAATTTCTTTTCTTAGCCTACCAAGGAAACACCCTTGTTTACTGCATGCACTATAGCTATGTAGAATCAACATGTCCTTCAAATAGCTTTTTTGACCAACAAGTAGTGACCCATGTGGCACAAAATATTATACTGACTTGGGCATGTGGCACAAACTACTCCTCTCCTATGCCTCTGCCTGGGTACATACACATACATACAATGACACAAGGGGTATACACAGAACATCAAATCCATAGCAACAAACATCTAAAAACCTAGCCTAAGGCAAGAAAAGAATAAAAAGCAGAAATGGAAGAAAGAGCCGGGGGAAAAGGTTAGGAAGAAATATAGGTCCAATGGGATCTTTCCCATCAGTCAGGAAAGCCCTAGGCCAAATTCCCTCTAGTCTCCTGCTCACCTCTCACCTTTTACCACACTGAGACAGAACAGAGTAAAGTGAAGGACCAGTTTCAAAACCAGTAGCCCAGCGAATTTTAGGGATGGCTTATATGATTTAAACTCAAAGCTAAAATTTTTCTACCATCTGTACATTCTCAGAGATGCATTTAGCTATACTTGCTCCATTGTAAATTCTCAAATGACGTAAATCAGGCATGTGGACACCAGCTTCTGTGTACTAAACTACAATTTCTATCCCAACCATGTTTGCCTGGGTTCTCACTCTCCCTCTCCCTCTGCTCCTTTTTCCTTTGAAAATCACCAGATATTTAAGCTGACTTCCTCACTCTCTGAAGTTAACTGAAGTAAATAATCTGAGTGAATTATCTGGAAGGCCTCTGGGTTACTGCATACCTCTGGTGTGTGACAAGTTAGCTTATGCAGTAACCCCATGCAATGGATGGAAGTAACAAAACTTTATGTTCTCTGTGTTGGGGAGTTCAGATGTTATTGGGCTGAGTGAGCCTGACTGTGTGTCTCATAAAAATATGATCAGCCTCCATGAGAATGTGGAGGCCTGAGGAGGCTGGAGAATGTATCTCTGTGTGAGTGTCAGAGTCAGCTTTTCCCCATGTTGCCTCTCTATGGATTGAACAGACCACCCACAGAGGACAGGAAAGGGGGTGGCACAGAGCCTGGCTCCAGCAGGACTCACTGTGACACCTTGGAGACAAGCCACCTACCACCCACTGAATCTTCATATGAAACTAGAGCACTAAAGGCCAGACTTCTGTCAGCTCTCTGCCTCACTTCCTATAGACCTCACTATAGTAACAGTTTCTGGACTTTCTGAGTTGGAGAGACAGTACAGCAGGTACTGCCTTGCATGCAGCCAACCAGGTTGGATCTCCAAACACCATATATTATCCATTTACCACTGCCA
Source organism: Suncus etruscus (assembly GCF_024139225.1). Classification (NCBI taxonomy): domain Eukaryota; kingdom Metazoa; phylum Chordata; class Mammalia; order Eulipotyphla; family Soricidae; genus Suncus; species Suncus etruscus. Next base: position 127,809,055 of record NC_064851.1, read on the forward strand.
GGAGTGATCCCTAAGCACACAGCCAGCCTGAAATCAGCCAGGAATAACCCCAATCCCCCCCAATATAAAAGGGGATGGAGCAATAGTGCAGTATGTAGGGCATTTGTGTTGCAAGCAGCCAACCCAGGTTTAAGCCCTATTATCTCTGCATCATACCAGGAGTGAGTCTTGAGTACAGAGCCAGGAGTAACCCTTGATCACCACCAGGTGTGGCCCTAAATATATGTATCTAGTATATTTATAACTATATGCATATGTATACACATACATACATGTGATTTTAGAACCATGGGAATTCTTTAGCACACATTTTTTTTCGGGGGGGGGGAGTTGTTTTGGGCCATACCTGGTGGTGATTGGGCAACCATATGCAATACTGGAGATCTAACCATCAGCTGCAAGGCAAGTAAGTACCTTAATCTCTGTATTATCTCTCCAGACCCTAACAGAATTTTGTAAAGATATTTTAGCTTTTTCAATTTACGAAGATAATAATTAGGGCAAATTATGCCTGAAAATGTCATAGTTAATGTCTGGAATATAGGAAAGTTCATCTGGACATTGAGACACTGAGTCAATGTGGGCTTGATCATTAATGCCTCGAAACCAGCACTGCAATTTGTCTTAATTAAATCATATCCAAATGTGAGCCACTGGTGGTATGCACCTGCATTAACATATCTAATAATCTGATTTCTATCTTCATATTCTCTTGGTTCTTATTAGTGTTCTCTTCTATACTTTCTTTGAGTTCTTTGAACATCTTCCATATTTCGACTCTAAACTCCTTATCTGAGAGACTGACTAGTTAGTTGGCCATGTTCCGGTCATCAGAGTTGCCATCTTAATTCTCTATGTATGGCGCTGGCCTGCGTTGTTTCCCCATTGTCACACTTGTATTGTGGGTTTTTCTGCGTGTTGTGGTTGTATTCATTGGCTAAATGATGTGCGCTAAATGAAGCTACGCGGCCGCGCTCCTCCCTTTCTGGGCATATCAACTCACCTCCAGGGAAGGCTAGCCATCCGCAGATGAAGCCACACACAGGATAAAATCAGGCCGAGAATGCAGCACAGCACAGGAGACAGTCAGAGATAGGTGCTGGCATCAGAGTTCCAGCAGAGTTCAGAGGCTTCCTTATAGCCAGTTTTCACGATTGGAAGCAGTTCCTTGGCGTTCCGGCCCAGCTTGAATGAGCCTCTGGGAGAGCAATTTTTCTGGGCCCTTTTCGGCCGACTCCAGAGAGGTTCAGGACACAGGACAGTAAAAAAAAAAAACAAAAAAAAAAACACGCACAAGCAACACTCACAGTTTCTCACCAGCATATCTAATAATCTAAACCATTACAAAACCCTAAACAAAACCCAAGGAACCTGGAGAGTGAACCCAAGCATAGGAGTGGCAAACTGTAGTTCTGGCCCACTGCTATTCAGTGCTGATGGTTGTGCCAGCAGACATCCGGAGAACTTTCTTTTGACATTAGTTATACTTTGTATGTTATTCCACATACTTAAGGTGATGCTACTAGGATAATGGTCTGCAAATTTACACACAGTCAAATCAGAAACAGGTGTAGTAATTAAAATTTAGCTCTATCTTATTCCCAACTATTGGCTGTTATTTGGTTTGTATATTAAAAGACATTTAATTTGTAAATTAAAATTATATATTTTCTGGGGGCCGGAGAGATAGTACAGTTAGGGGGGCACTTGCCTTGCACATAATCAATCTGGGTTTGATCCCTGAAGTTCCTCTGATCTCACTAGGAGTAATTCTTGAGTACAGAGACAGGAATAAACCCTCAGCATTTCTGGGTATGGCTCCTAAACAAACAAACCAAATAAGTATATATTATACTATGTGGCCTCTCTATGGATTGAACAGCATCACCTAAGAGGTCAGGAAAGGGGTGCCAAAAAGCCTGGCTCCAGCAGGACTCACTGTGACACCTTGAAGATAAGCAACTTGTCCAGAGAAATAGGTACAGCAGGGAGAGCACTTGCTTTGCACGTAGCAGACCTATGGTCACTCCACAGCACCATATATGGTCCTCTGAGCACCATAGAAGTGATCCCCAAATCCAGAGTCAGGGGTAAGCCCTGAGCACCACCACATGTGACCCAAAAACAAATAGCCAACATTAAAAAAAGGTATACATTGACATATAAAACATTTCGTGAAGTTCTACACTCAAACAAGGAAATTCATTTTAATCTATTTAATTTAGTGGTTTCCAAACCTGTGAGGCCTGGAAGTTTGGTTTTCCATGGAAACACACTGAGCAGGCTTTGGGAAAAGCTACTCTACTTTCCCAAAGAAGCTCAAAACAAACCAATTCAACAGCAGAGTACTATCATCACACTATGTCCTAGGCATCCTAGAAGTGTTCTTGCAACATGCCCAGAGGCCTCTCCAGCTGCCCGTTTGTACCTGTTCTGGCACAGGGCCATTATACCTGAGGTCTGGCTCTACTGACACTCTCTCTCACTGTTCAGCTTCTAGGGAAGAGGTCTGGAAACACCCAGTGCTGGTCTTGACACCTCATGAGAGCTTTAAGTATGTGAGCTTCCCTTTGAATCACTGGAAAACATTCCTCTGAGAGCTAAATTTCTCTGAGAATGAGATCTCCTTTACACCTGGCATTGTGGGTTGGGTTGGCAAACTGCACTGTGTGCTCCACTGTAAATGGTGCAGGATGAATTTTAATGAGTAGTGTGTTTCTCTTTTATCTTCTTACTATTGTGTAAACAGGGAAGCAGAGTTCGGTCACCTTAGATTCCTTATCTATTTGGCACACATCACAAAGAATTAGAAAAAAGCAGTGCTGGTGGGAATGTGGAGAAAAAGGAACTCTTATTCACTGCTAGTGGGAATGCCATCTAGTCCAGCCTGTATGGAAAACAATATGAAGATTCCTCAAAAAAACTGGAAATTGAGCTCACATATGATTCATCTATACCATTCATAGGGATATACTCTAGGAACACAAAAATACAATTCAAAAATCCTTTCCTCACACCTATATTCATTGCAGCGCTATTTACAATAACCAGACTCTGGAAACAACCAAGATCCCCTTCAACAGATGAATGGCTAAAACTGTGGTACATATACACAATGGAATAGTATACAGCCACCAGGAGAGATGAAGTCATGAATTTTTCCCATACATGAATGTACATGGAATCTATTATGCTGAGTGAAATAAGTCAGAATGAGAGAGATAGACACAGAATAGTCTTACTCATCTATGTTTTTTTTAAATAAACGTTATGAAATAATCTCAGAAACAATAGAGTTAAGAGCCGGAAGGACAGGCTCAAAATATGAAGCTCACCACAGAGTAGTGAATGCTGTTAGGAAAATAACTACACTAACAACTAGCATTACAATGTTAATGAATGAGAGAAGTATAATACATGTCTCGAATACAGGCAGGGGAGGGGGGGAGGGAGATTGGGGACATTGGTGGTGGGAATGTTGCACTGATGAAGGGAAGTTTTCTGTTTATGACTGAAACCCAACTACAATCATGCTTGTAATTATGGTGCTTAAATAAAAATTTTATTAAAAAATTCCTTATCTATAAAATGAATATTACATTTCTTATGCAATTACATCAGAATATTTTTAAGATATATTTTATTTAAATGTGGGACTAAAGCAATGGTACAGCAGGTAGCCTACTTACCTTATACCCCAAATTGGGCTTTACCCTCGGGATCACAAGTCCTGCCATCAGTGATCTTTCAGCATAGTCTAGAGTGGCCCATAACCTCCTCCCAAATGTATGTGTGTAATGTTTCAGAAATGCCAGCAATATAGTAGTAATCAATACATGGCAATTCCTGGTACTATATCTACATAGTCATTGACATCATACCCTCAGAGACTGAAAAGAATCAAGAAAGCAAATATACAGTCACTCAAGTAAATCACATAGTTGTAGTGTTTATTTGCAGTTTGTTGAAAAATGTTTAGGAGCTGAAGACTTCTTGGAAATTGTCTTTTCTTGGAGAGGGGGCCACATCTAGCAGTACTGGGAAGAGAGGCTACACTGATTTCTGAGTTGGGGAGTGTTGCTCTCAGAAATATTCAGGGACTATACTTAAGGATCAAATACTTAAGGATCAAATCCAGATCTCTCACATGCTTAACCTATTGAACTATCTCTCTGACCTAGAAGTAAACTTTTATACATGGAGGAAAGAAGGGAAACTGAGGCTATAAAAAAATGAGCAATTATTTGTTCCATGAGAACGTAAGTTACCAAGATCCAACATTTGGCTCCTGCATTAAGAAAACAAAAACCACTATAAAAAGTGAAAAATTGAATATGACTCATATCTAAAATGAGTCATAAATCCATAAATCTGCACTTTGTATGAGAACTTTTGATTTACTAAATAATCTGCTGCAAATGTTCTCTGCAATTTGTTAAATCCCTGTTTGCCTGTTATTTCAACAGGTTTTCTATCTCATTGTCAATGATTCTGGAAGCAAAGCATCACCCCATCCCTTCACTAGATGGCACTAACCCCACTCATGAAAGGTCTGGGAAACCCAGAGGCAGAGGGGGCCAGGACAGCTCAGGAACAGAGCTGAAGGCCCTGATTCCATTTTACACGTTCATTCTCGAATATGAAAACAGATGAATTAAATATGCCACTAATCTACATTCTTAAATATAATTGAATTTAATAAAAATAGAAGTGTTGGAACAGTGGCTGTCTACCTCTCTCTCTCTCCCTCTCTCTCTCTCTCTCCCTCTCTCTCCCACTCTCTCTCTCCCTTTCTCTCTCTCTCACTCTCTCTCTCTCACTCTCTCTCTCTCTCTCTCTCTCTCACTCTCGACTAAGAGAGTCTCCTGATGGGATTCAATGTCCAACTCAATACACTCTTTTAGGACTTCTTTCTAAGGTAAATTTCAACTCCCTGTAGCAATATTTTATAAACAAGAGGAACTGGTCTGGTGGAAGAAAAAAATTAAATAGATTGGGGCCCAAGATATAGTACAATGGGTAAGGCACTTGCCTTGCACACAGCTAACCCAGATTAAATCCTCAGAAACCCATATGGTTCTCCAAGCACTGCCAGGAATGAGTCCTAAGTGCAGAGCAAGGAATAACCCCTGAGCATCACAGGGTGTGGCAAACACACACACACACACACACACACACACACACACACACACACACACACACACACACCACTTAAAAATAAGAAACTCTAATGTGGGAATAATTAAAAAGGAAACTATAAGAGAACAAAGACTGCATGGAACATAAACTCAGAAAGAAGAAAAAGAAATGTTTCACAGGCAGCAAGTGTGGGAAGCTGAAAGTGAGGTTTTGCATGGGAGCCCCATAATTTCAGAGCTGGAAGGAGCCTTATAAGGAAGCAGAATTGGGCCTGAGAAATAATTTGTTGGGAAATGACATAGATAATTAGTGACAAACAATCCCTGGGCCCACACTGGTTTCAGCAGGGCCTCTTCCATGGAATCATATGGCCCTCTTCACTTCTCATTAAATTCTTCCACGAAATCTAAGGAAATCCACATGGAAACCTCTATCCTTTGGGATAGCCCCACTGCTCAGTCTCCAGGAATGGCCAACACTGGGCAATTCAGGAAACTGAAGGAAGCCATCTAAACCACCAACACTGGGCACAGCCTCCACAGATAACGTATCAAGCGCCAGGCTGGAAATGAGCGCTGTTCACCGTCGCACAGGAAGCCTGACTTCAGCTGTTTGACCCTATTTAGTAATCAGTTCCATGCTCACAAAAGAATGGCAGGCAAAAACTGAAAGAAAAATAAAACCCACAAGTACACACACACATATGCACCCCCCTTTTCCTTAGAAAGAAGGATCATTCCTAGAATATTAAAAAGAAACCCAATTGTTTTTATGAAGTTTTGCAGGAAACGGATAACTCTTCAGACACTATTGTCTTTGTGTCTGAATAGAACAAGGCAGCTACTGACAATATTCAACTACTTCAAAGTCCTCGTTTACCTCAATTGTGCTTAGATCGCAGGTAAGAGTATTTTGGACCTCAATATTGCTCATAATCATCCAATGCATTTTAATCTGGCTGTGTGATTAGGAACAATTAACCAAAAGCGTCTCTTCTTTCTGTCAAAATGTGATTAACCATTCCACTGCAATGGTACTGAGGAAAAGCCAGATGTCCCTGACACAAAGGAACATCCACAATTATTAGCTTCCATCCCTAGGTTAAATGTTTGAATTTATCAGTGCAGCCTCAGGTAAGGACAAACATGATTGGGGAAATGCCTCATTTTCTTTGGAACCACCACCAAGTCCTCTCAAACCTGACCTAGGGCAAAAGTTCTCCAAACATTTTAGTCTTAAACACATACCCTTAAAAAGTGTGTAGGGACTGAAGAGATAGTACCGGGGTGAGAAGCTTGCCCACGTTCAATTTCCAAGACTGCATATTGCCCTAAATGTGATCCCTGAGCTCATGGCCACGAGTAGCCACTGAACACAGCATGGTCTGGTCCAAAGTCTTTCCACCCCACCAAAAAAGAAAAGCCAAGCTTCCAAATGTTGATTTTAATTTTTTTAATTTTAAATTTTAATTTTAAATGTTGATTGCCAAAGTTTATCATATTAGAAATTAATCATATAATTTAAAAATATTCTTATGCATTTAAAAGGAATAGTACTGCTTTATACATGTTATATAAATTATGACAAATAATGATTTCAAAGCAAAGAAATATTTCATCAGAAGAGTAATATAATTTACATTTTATAACTCTCTTTAATATCTGGCTTGAAAGGAAGCAGCTGGCTTTTCATATCTGCTTCTGTACTCAGTCTGTTATATAATCTTGTTTTGGTTGAAGTTTATGAATAAAAATCAGTCTCTGTGTATGTGAAGAGCATTTTAATAATTTCTAAAGATAAGTACACATATACTTTGGTGCTACACCCAAACTTAATAGCCTGTTTGTTCTTAAATCTATCTCAACCTTATCAATGAACTTCTAAAAATTTTTATATATAAACTTCATCTATTTTGTTTTGCTTTTGTGTGTGTGTGTGTGTGTGTGTGTGTGTGTGTGTGTGTGTGTGTGTGTGTGTGTGGTTTTTGGGTCATACCCAGCAATGCTCAAGGGATACTCCTGGCTCCATGCTCAGAAATTGCTCCTGGCAAGCACGGGGGACCATATGGGACGCCGGGATTCGAACTGATGACCTTCTGCATGAAAGGCAAATGCCTTACCTCCATGCTATCTCTCCGGCCCCTACTCCATCTGTTTTAAAGTCTGAATAAAGTCAAACTATTATCTTCTTTGCCTTTGGAAAATAATAGCTCACTGAGTTATATATAGGTCTTTTAAATACTGGCATACCTTAATTATACAACATTAAAAAATTAAGTTAATAATAAATTAACAGCAAACTCACCAAGCTTACTAGATGTATATACATTTTTCACAACTCTAATTTTATTGTGAAAGGTTTTTGTTTTGATGCCACTGGTGCTTACTTATTCCTGGCTCTGTGCTCGAGGTCCACTACTCAATGTGCTCAGGGTCTGGGGTATAATTTGGGTCAGCAGCATGCAAGGCAAGTACCAGGCACTATCTCTGAAACCCTCAGTTAACACTTTAGCACGGTCAAGTGACAATGTCAGTTGTTCTACTTAAGAAAGAAGCTCATTTAACTAATATTTTTAGAAAATTTATGTAAAAAAAATAACTAGAATTTTCTTTCCTTCTTTAAAATAAAAACGAGGGGAGGGTTCTTGATGAGAGTTAATTCTAATTTCAACTGCCAAGTGTTTTTACTAAAGAAAAGCAAAATATTGATTAGCAAAAAATGTTTTCCACCATCCCAAATTTATCCTATCTCAAGATAGGTATACTTAGGAAATCTTCTGAATTTGAAATGACATGCAGTGCAAGTACATTACTATTTGTATTATTCTCATATTCCCAGACCCTAGGGAGCAGAGCAACAACACAAAGGATAAGGCATTTGCCTTTCATGGGTTTGATCCCAGGCATCCCTTACAATCTCCTGAGCACCGCCAGGAATGACCCCCTGAGGGCAGAGCCAGGAGTAAGCCTTGAGCACCGCCAGTTGTAGCCCCAAAACCACCCAAACAAACAAAAATTTCTAGACCTTAAAATAACCTACCCAACCACACCAAAATAACATGTCAAACCTCAAACCTAAAATAACCCCTACATGTCATCAAATCAGGCAGGAAATGCCAGGCGGCATGGGAAAAAAGGGAAACCGTGTAGGAGGTGGCCTGAGCTGCACTCACCAGACCTGAGAAACCCAGAACAGCTGGAACGGGGGTAGAAGGTGAGATGATGTGCCTCCAAGGGGCATGTTTCGAGTTGTGGAACAGTGGAGGAGGAGAAGGCAACAAAGTCAACTCATAACAACTCATCTTTGAAACCTATAGACTAGACCGTTCTACACCACTAAGGTTTGCACCACATCAAGGATGTTCCCTGCTGCAGCTGACTTAAGGCCATGCTGGGTGATTGAGCCTCACACCTTTACCATCATAGAATTTTCATGGGCACTGCCAGCAACGTGGCCACCAGCTTTTAAGCTACCTGCCTCTTCTATGCTAAAGGCAGGGGCAGGAGCTCCTTGAACACAGAATCAGAAGTAAGCCCTGAACCCCACTAGGTGTGCCCACCCTCTCAAAAAAAAATAAATAAAAACCTTAAAATGTTTAATAATTTAAGGGTCCAGAGAAATAGTAAAGGATAATGTGTCTTGCTTTGTATGTCTGATCCTGCTTTGTTCAGCTGCACCACCAGTTTACATCCCACCCACCCCCGCAACACCAAGAAGCTACTCCTAAACAGTAAGTTACCTCTGAGCTCGACCAAGGACATCTCAAGAAACAAAGGCAAAAGCAAAAGAAAGGCAACTTTTTAGGGCAGGAGTGGAGACTGTGTTGCAGTCCCAGCATAAAATTTCCCAGAGTGTGTAGTGGATGAGGAAGGGAGCGGTCCCCAGTCCAAGTTGGGCCCCTGATATCAAACCCAGGGCCGCTTGCAAGACAGACACCCCACCAGTTGTGTGCTGTTGCTCCAGCCCAGCTGTCTTTAGAATAGTGTAGTGGTGGGGTCAAAGTGACAGTACAAGGCTGGAGAGAGAGCACAGCGGTAGGGCGTTTGCCTTGCATGCAGCTGACCCAGGACAGACCATGGTTCAAATTCCGGCATCCTCTATGGTCACCCATGCCTACCAGGAGCGATTTCTGAGCACAGAGCTAGGATTTTGGGTGTGACCCAAAACCAACCAACCAACCAACCAAACAAACAAACAAACAAACAAAAAGACAACGAAGTTAGAGTGCAGCAGTTAGGACATTTATTTGCCTTGCTTATAACCAACCCAGATTGTTGTTGTGTTTCATTTTATTTTTAAATATTTTATTTTTGTTTATTTGGGGGCCACAACCAGCAATGGTCAGGGCTTACTCCTGGCTCTTTACTGAGGAATCACTTCCAGTGGTGACCAGAGAGACCATGCCCAAGGCAAGCGCCCCACTAGCTACATTGTCTCTCTAACCCCAAAAGCACGGAAACTGGCACAGCAGCCTGACCCAGCCCTCCTGCAGTTCCCTTGGCCTTCCTCTGTCCTTGACCTTTAAACAGTTGCAGTCAGTGGTTGCAGTTAATGAGAGAATGTTTTCTCTCCACTATGACTGTGAGGGCTTCTTGTTATGAAGCAGCTCTTGGAGACCTGGTCTGGACTCAGTTCTCACCTGGATTCTGCTTTTGCTTCTTCCCTGTCCTGATTCCTTTGAGTTACACAACCTCCAAGGTACCTCTCCAAAGACTCAAGAATCTGTTGCCTGAATTTCACACTTCTCCCATCAGAGTAAATGACTGTCACCCTAAGTATGGTGTATGTGGTCTCTTTCATGGGGCACTTCATGTTTTCAGAAGGGAAAAGAAATGACCACAAGTGTTTATGGGACAAACCGCCCTCTATTGGGATTATGTATATTCCACTTTATTTTACCCCCTTTTCTTTGTTGCTGTTGTTTCTGCCATGGTGAGGGAGCTGCACACACTTGGTCAGGGCATGTGCACACACCAGGTTATGTGTGCCTGAGATGGAACAGTTGGTCATACTGCTGCAGCTCCCAGAGAGTAGAGCTACGGGGCCCATTGTCAGCACAAGTATAGGGATCAAACTCAAGACCTCACATTCACAAGGCAGGTGACTTGGACCACTGAGCCACCCTCTAGCCCATATAGACTCTACTTCAAAGGTGAAAAATTCCCTGCTTTAAGAATACTCACCTATATGGTACATCTACACAATGGAACACTACTCAACTGTTGGGGAAAATGAGGTCATGAAATTTGCATATGCAAATGCATAGGAAATGCAGTTAATACAGAAAAAGGATTAATGTGGCAATAATAGTTGGAAATGATCATTCTGGGCTGGAAAGATAATACATTAGGTAGAGGACTTGCTTTGTGCACAGCTAACCCAGGTTCAATCATGGGTGCCTGATATGATTCTCCAAGCCTACCAAGAGAAATCCCTAAGCAGAGCCAGAAGCAAGCCCTGAGTATTATTGGGAGTGCTCCCCCTGCACCATCCAAAAAACAAAACAAAACTCATTCAAGAGAGCCAGAGAGAGAGAGAGAGAACAATAGATAGGGCACTTACTTTGCATGTAGCCAACGTGGCTTTAATCTTCAACATCTCATATGGTCCCCAGGGTACTGCCAAGAGTGATTCCTAAGTACAGAGTTACTGTACAGAGGAACTGCCAGGTATGGCCCCAAAACTATCAAATAATAAATTCTCATCCGAAACAATAGGCCTTCTATCCAGTAAAAAAAAAAAAAAAAAAGTCCCCTTAATAAATTATAAAATTGTTGTTTTGGTTTTTTTGGGAGCTACATCCAACAGTAGTTCGGAGCTACTACTGGTATAATACTCTAAGGGGTGCTCCCAACACCATAGGTGGTGCTGGAAAATAAGCTTAGGCTTCCTGAATCCAAAACATGTGCATTAGCCGTTTGATATTACCACTCCAGCACCAAGTCATTGAATTCTGGAAGGGAGAGTCTATCTACTAGTATAGCCCTAGAGCCCTTGATGATTTTCTTATGAAGATATTAGAAAATGTGACACATCCCATCCCCAGGATCCTTTGGAGGGTCCAAGAGGAACTGGTGGGGTGGCATGGATAAATGTATCAGGAATGTGTATTTTTCTCTAATCTCTATTCCAAAAACAATGGTATTTCTGCTGTCAACACCCTCTCCCCAATCACGTAATTTATTGCAGGGTTCCCCTCTGGATTGAGTCTCAAATGGTTAAGGCAAATATTGCACCCCACCCCCAATCACGTAATTTATTGCAGGGTCCCCTCTGGGTTGTGTCTCAAATGGTTAAGGCAAATGCTGCACCCCTTTTAGCATGTCTCTGGGATCTTCTCACAGGCCTCTCAGTATTGACCACATAAAAGGCTGCACCTTATGCTTCCCACTTGATTGTCTTAGGCATCCCATATGGTCCCAACTCCCACATCACTGTTAGATATGTCCCATCCTCCTTTTTGAACTCTGACACATAGTCCTGGCTTTAGATTGTCTTCTCAAATAGATCAAAAATAAAGTTGGTTCTGAGTTCCTAGCATAGCATAGAGACATGTTTTGCATTTAAATATCACATTAATCAAAGCAAATTTTTCTCCCTCAAGCCTTGGGACGATTGTAAGGGGAATTTCCACATACTAGTAGGAAAAGGAGCATTAGTCTTTCAGGGAGCTCTGGAATTTCACAGCTGCCCAGATCAGCACTGCCTGCCTGCCCTCTGCATCACGCATGAGTTGTCCTGTCTTCTCATGGGCCAACTGGGGAAGCGATAGGTGGTTGTCAAGGTCAGTGAGCTAGCCATACACCATGGTAAGTGAGGGAAGCAACAGAAGAAAACCTGTTCAGTTTTCCTTGGCTTGTTCTCCCAAAAGCATTTTGGTTTGTTGGTTTGTTTACTCCTGAGTTTAGTTTGGTCTTGGGAACCCAGGGCCATGCCATGCAAGGCAGTTGCTCTACTGCTCAGCCACATCCCCAACTCAAGACCTCCCCATTTCATATTCTGAAAGCAAAGATGTGAGAGCCAAGGTGCTTTCCAGTCGCTTTATCCCTTTTCATTTCAGACTCTTAGCTTTATATCCAGTTTTAGTCCTTACATCCAGCTCTTAGGTTTCAGCCAACTTTTTAGCTTCTGGGTGGAACTCTCTATCTTCTCATTGAATCTCTTCAATTCCTTACAGCAGGGGTCCTCAAACTTAGACAAGGGACCAGTTTATTGTTCCTCAGACAGTTGAAGGGCCAGACTATAGTTTTAAAACACCAGAAACTATGAACAATAGTGGCCCGTAGTTTGAGGACCCCTGTCTGAGACTGAGAAGAGAAGTAGAGAGATAGAAAGAAGAGAAGTCTGAGAGTGCAGCACACATCCCACAAATGCACACTGTGGGCCTGTGACGAGTCAGCTGCTAAGAAGGACAGGCAGAGGCAGCCAAAACACCCTGAGGGCCTTGCCGGATAAATATCCTTGGTGGTCCATATGTGGCTGGGACCTAATGACCCTTGCCTTACAATATCTCCTTTGATCCTTTGAGAGTCCTGGCCATGAGACCCCTTGGGTTTAAACCAGTTAGGAGATTAGGGTTGGGGGCATGAGGAGAGAAAGCAGGAAAGAAAAGAAGGCCACTACTAAGAAGAACTTGGGATTCCATGAACCCAGTGAAAAGTAGTTTTGTGGCCCCAGTGATTTATTCAAATATTTTCCTTTAACTTTTTTAGTACAATAAAGCTGGTAGGAAAAAGAAATCAAAGGAGTTAAAATGCTAACCAATGTATCATTTCCTTTAGGTCATAAGGTTCTTGTTTGTTTCTTTAGTTTTTGATTTTTGGTCACACCAGCAGTGCTTAGGACTTAACTCTTGTATCTATGATCAGGGGTCACTTAGTCAGGGATTAGACTAGGATTGCTTTAACTCCTATACTCTCTGGTTTCACATGGTTTCGCTTTAAACAAACAAACAAAAAAAACCTAAACTTTTACATTTTGCCTTTTTGTTGTTGTTTTGGCTCTGCACAAAGAATGAAGTTTTCAGAGAGCTTCCTTGAGAATATCCAGTTTTAATTTCTACTTATAATTAAGGAAAAGAAAACTGGGGCAAGAGAAATTATACCATAGGTAGGGCAATTGCCTTATATACAGCCAACCTGTGTTCTATCCTTACCATTCCACATGATACTATTAGTACTGCAGGGTGTGGCCCAAAAACAAAAACAAAAGGAAGAGGAAATTTTTCTCAGCTTAATTCCAAAAATAGAGGATTTATTTGGGAATAATCAAGTGGATTTGACATAGACCTGACAGTCACACTGTGAGACCACAGATGGATGGTGTCAGCAATAAACTGTCTAGTGCAAGCAAGAGTGCTTTTCAATGGAAAATAACATGGCACACAGGTAATAAATGCAGAAACTAAATGGACAGATTTCACTTTGGCTTTAGCTTGTGGCATTTGAAACTGCCACTGCAAGAACTGAATATTAAGGAAGCATTTACTCCCCCCCACCCCCCCGGCAAAATAAATGATATAAAGTACATGGTCATGAAAAGAGTTGCTCTTGTTCACTGGCTGTTAAATAGTCTCCATAGCAGAATCAAGGTCTCAAGGCACCTGAAAGGCAGGGTTTGATCATCTGTCCATCCTTCATATTGTGAGGAATATGCACATAGAATAGTGGGATCTAGCAAATTGAAACTTTAGACCAGGGGCTGAGAGATAGCATAGAGTTAAGGCTGTTTTGCCTTGCATGCCAGAAGGACAGTGAGGTTCGAATCCCGGCACTCCCATATGTCCCTCCAGAGCAGGCCAGGAGCCATTTCTGAGCATTGAGCCAGAGTAACCCCTGAGTGCTGCTGGATGTGACCAAATCAAAAAAAAAAAAAACCTAAACTGTAGACCTACTGAAAATTTCCATTAGAATTGATGTTGCTATCAAGTCAGAAGCAGAATCTCTACTCTTGGGGGAACACTGTCTTTTATCCTCCTAAAACCTTCCATTAATTGGATGAGGATGGACCATGTAGACCAATAACCTGTTTTTGTTTAAAGTCTGCTCACTTAGGGGCCAGAGCAATTAGTGCCTTGCATACAGTCATTATGGGGTTTTATCCTTAGCATCTCTTTATGGTCTCTAGAGTGATCAGGGATCCCATATGGTCAGACACTGACTTCCTGGAGTGCAGAGGCCAGTAATAATCCCTGAGGTATCACTGGGTTTGTGACACAAAACCAAATGAATCTATAGGAGATAATGATAATAGTAGAGTTTAAATACGTGCCCTGTATGTAGTCTCACTCTAGTTGATCCCTGGAACTGCATACATCTCCTGACAGCATTGCCAAGAGCTGGCCCAAAGGCAAAAGCAAAATTCTTTATAGCAGTATAGAAATTGATGTTGACCACCAAAAGAATAACTACCCCTCAAACGAAACACACATAAATTAACTATTATCACATACCTGCAATATCTACTAAATTTGCTTTTATTATATATTATATTATATTATATTATTATTATGTGATCATTGTATATAAGAATTATTTATACATCATATTTTTGGAGCCACACCGGTGACACGCACGGGGGTTACTCCGGCTATGCGCTCAAGAAGTCGCTCCTGGCTTGGGGGACCATATGGGACGCCAGGGGATTGAACCGCGGTCCGTCCTAGGCTAGCGCAGGTAAGGCAGGCACCTTACCTCTAGCGCCACCACCCAGCCCACATCATATTATTTTATATATAATATGTTTATATATTTATATATAATATAAATATTATATTTATATAATATAATATATTTTATATATAGTGGAAAGAACATTTTCCTGAGTTATTTCTTCATCTGAATGAATTAGGGGTTATACTTCATTATTCCAATTCTAGTTGTCCACAGCATTCCCCCATCCCACCCCTATCAATCTTAAAAATATGGAGATGGGGTTGGGATCCTCTGGTTTTCTTAGATAAGTTGCAGATTTTTTGTTTTGATTTTTTGGGCCACACCCGTTTGATGCTCAGGGGTTACTCCTGGCTAAGCACTCAGAAATTGCCCCTGGCTTGAGGGGACCATATGGGACGCCGGAGGATTGAACCGAGGTCCTTCCTTGGCTAGTGCTTGCAAGGCAGGACACCTTACCTCTAGCGGCCACCTCGCCGGCCCCTAAATTGCAGAATTTAAAATCAAATGCTACCCCCTTCACAACTACAGTTATCACCAGTGTCAGCGAAGAAACAGATAAATTCCAGATAAAGTTTCTCTGTCCCACAGATTGTCTTGCTGCTGTCTGATTATCTCTGTTCTCATCACATAGTACAGAGCAGAGCTTAAATTGCTCATGGTTTTCAAAGCACCAGTTCTCCACAAGGCACTCCTGCTCTAACTCTTTAGGAATATTGGAGCCCAGAAACAAAGACTGAAAATGCCTCTAAATTACTGCGAACATGCCTGAGAGGCTCCCAGAAAAATGGGCTATAGTTCCATCCTTAACTCCCTCATTTTTGTTGTTGTTGTGTTTTAACTAGCCCAGGAAGGAAATAAAGGGCAGTGTCTCCAGAAGATTAGCTAGAAGAGAGTCATTCAGGAGTCATGAGAGTCAAATTTCACAATCACTTCCTCCTCAAAGTAATGTCCAATGTGCTAGTTTACCCTAGTTTGTTGTATTCCTTTATTTGGTAGTTTATACAAATTATCTAAAGATGGCAGAAATCTAAAGGCATCTGAGAGCAAGAGATTAGCAGGGCTGGTTCCTTTTGAGTTCGATGAGGAAAAAATCTAGCCCACTCTTTCCTTTGCTGTATGTTCCCATGGTCTTCCCTCAATGGATGATGTCTCTAAATTTCTTCTTATAAGGACATCAATAGCACAGTGGTAAGATGTTTGCCTTGCACTCAGCCAATCCAGCTGGATGGTGGTTCAAATCCCAGCAGCCCATATTGTCCCCCCAAGCCTGCCAGGTGCAATTTCTGAATGAAGAGGCAGGAGTAACCCCTGAGCGCTGCTGGGTGTGACCCAAAAACCAAAAACCATAACAACCAAGAACACCAGTCAGATTAGTTGCCTACCTTAAGACCTTTCTTTAACTGGATTATCTTGATAAAGACCCCATTTTTCAAATACAGACACAATATCCTTTTAAAGAGATACAATTTTGAAAGTTATTATTTCAAGAATGTCTTTCATTTTTCTTAAAACCCATAGATGAGTGAGACCATCCTGCGTCTTTCTCTCTCTGACTTATTTCACTCAGCATAATAGATTCCATGTACATCCATGTATAGGAAAATTTCATGACTTCATCTCTCCTGACAGCTGCATAATATTCCATTGTGTATATGTACCACAGTTTCTTTAGCCATTCATCTGTTGAAGGGTATCTTGGCTGTTTCCAGAGTCTTGCTATGTATGAGGGAAATAGAAAGCCTGTCTAGAGTACAGGCGGGAGTTGGGTTGGGAGGAGGGATATTTGGGACATTGGTGATGGGAATGTTGCACTGGTGATGGGTGGTGTTCTTTACATGACTAAAACCTAAACACAATCATGTATGTAATAAATTTGTTTAAATAAAAAAATAAGCTCATAGCTTAAAAAATGAAGACTTTATTTTATTTTAAAAAAAAAGAGAGATACAATTCAACCTATTACAAGAATTTGCTCTCTGTTTATGACCACCTATTTTCTTTCACTGTAGCTTCAACATCACAAGGAACTAGAACTCTGTATGCTTTTCAAGGCTGTTTCACAGTCAGATGATAATAAACCTTCAGAGAGAAAGAACCAGAACTAATTACTCTATGATAGGGTCATGACCAGGGCACTCAATAAATCTTCATGGAATAAACAAGTTATTGTCACATTTTAGATATTCCCAACTCTATATATTTTTCTGAGCCCCTACCCAAATGTAGTATCTAAAGTATTCCTTTTACTTTATTCAGTCTCAAGACCTGAAGGATAGTGTGTGGCTCATCTGCGGACGGCTAGCCTTCCCTGGAGCTGAGTTTATATGCCCAGAAAGGGGAAGCCACTGAACTCTGCTGGAACTCAGATGCCAGCACCCCTATCTGCCTGTCCTCTGTGCTTTGCTGCATTTTCGGCCTGATTTCATCCTGTGTGTGGCTAATCTGCGGATGGCTAGCCTTCCCTGGAGCTGCGTTTACATGCCCTGAAAGGAAGAAGTTAGAGGAACATGGCCACGTAGCAAAGCAGAGCTGCCGCACACATCATTTAGCCAATGAATACAACCACAACATGTAGAAAAACCCATAATACAAGTGTGACAATGGGGAAACAATGCAGGCCAGCACCAGACATAGAGAATGAAGATGGCAACTCAGATGACGAGAACATGGCCAACCGACTAGTCAGTCTCTCAGATAAGGAGTATAGAATTGCAATATGGAAGATGTTCGAAGAACTCAAACAAAGTATAGAAGAGAACACTAATAAGAACCAAGAAAATATGAAGATAGAAATGAGAAAACTCCAAACTGAAATTTCAGGTCAAATAACAGGTCTGAAAAACTCAGTAGATTAATTGAAGAAAAACATGGATGAGCTTTCCCACAGGTTAACAGCAGCTGAGGATAGAGTTAGTACACTAGAAGATGAGATGAATAACAACTCCATGCAGCAGAAGAGACTGGGAAAAAACCTTAAAGCAAATGATCAAACAATGGAAAAATTACTCAAAGAATGGGAACAGATAAAAATAGAAGTCTATGATAAGCTTAACAGAAACAACTTAAGAATCATTGGAGTCCCAGAGACCCAGGAAGAAAATACACAACATCAACAACAAGAAAAATAGAAATCACATGATCATATCAATAGATACAGAGAAAGCATTTGATAAGGTCCAACACCCAGTCTTGATCAAAACTCTCAGCAAGATGGGAATGAAAGGAACTTTTCTGAATATAGTTAAGGCCATCTATTACAAGCCAGTAGCAAATATTATCCTCAATGGAGAAAAACTAAAAGTTTTCCCTCTAAATTCTGGCACAAGAGAAGGCTGTCCTCTCTCACCATTCCTATTCAACATAGCACTGTAAGTACTTGCTATAGTGATTAGGCAAGAAAAAGATATCAAGGGAATCCAGATAGGAAAGGAAGAAGTCAAGCTCTCGCTGTTTGCAGATGACATGATTCTCTACTTAGAAAACCCTAAAGACTCTACCAAAAAGCTTCTAGAAACAATAGATTCATATAGCAATGGTGGCAAGCTACAAAATTAACACACAAAAAATCAATGGCCTTCCTATACACCAATAGTAATAAGGAAGAAATGGACATTAAGAAAACAACCCCATTCACAATAGTGCCACACAAACTCAAATACCTTGGAATCAATTTGACTAAAAATGTGAAGGACCTATACAAAGAAAACTATAAAACTCTGCTCCAAGAAATAAGAGAGGACATGCGGAAATGGAAACACATACAGTGCTCATGGATTGGCAAGATTAACATCATTAAAATGGCAATACTCCCCAAAGCATTGTACAGATTTAATGTGTTCCCTCTAAAGATACCCATGACATTCTTCAAAGAAGTGGATCAGGCACTTTTGAAATTCATTTGGAACAATAAACACCCTAGAATAGCTAAAGCAATCATTGGGAAAAAGATTATGGGAGGAATTACTTTCCCCAACTTTAAACTTTACTACAAAGCGATAGTTATCAAAACAGCATGGTATTGGAATAAAGACAGGCCCTCAGATCAGTGGAATAGGCTTGAATACTCTGAGAATGTTCCACAGACATACAATTACCTAGTTTTTGATAAAGGAGCAAGAAATCCTAAATGAAGCAAAAAAATAATAATAATAAAGCCTCTTCAACAAGTGGTATTGGCATAACTGGCTAGCCACTTGCAAAAATTGAACTTAGACCCCCCAGTTAACCTCATGTACGAAGGCAAAATCCAAATGGATTAAAGACCTCGATATCAGCCCCCAAACCATAAGATATATAGAACAGCACATAGGCAAAACACTCCAGGACATTACAGGCATCTTTAAGGAGGAAACTGCACTCTCCAAGCAAGTGAAAGCAGAGATTAACAGATGGGAATATATTAAGCTGAGAAGCTTTGCTCCTCAAAGGAAATAGCGCCCAGGGTACAAGAGCCACCCACTGAGTGGAGAAACTATTCACCAATACCATCAGATAAGAGGCTGATCTTCAAAATATACAAGGCACTGACAGAACTTTACAAGAAAAAAAATCTAATCTATCAAAAAATGGGGAGAAGAAATGGACAGACACTTTGACAAAGAAGAAATAAAATGGCCAAAAGACAAAAAAAATGCTCCACATCACTAATCATCAGGGAGATACTAATCAAAACAACTCTGAGGTACCACTTCATACCACAGAGATTGGCACACATCACAAAGAATGAGAACAAACAGTGTTGGCGGGGATGTGGAGAGAAAGGAACTCTTATCCACTGCTGGTGGGAATGCCATCTAGTTTAACCTTTATGGAAAATGATATGGAGATTCCTCCAAAAACAGGAAATCGATCTCCCATACAATCCAGCTATACCACTGTTAGGAATATAACCTAGGAACACAAAAATACAATGCAAAAATCCCTTCCTTGCACCTATATTCATTGCAGCGCTATTTACCATAGCAAGACTCTGGAAACAACCAAGATGCCCTTCAACAGACGAATGGCTAAAGAAACTGTGGTACATATACACAATGGAATATTATGCAGGTGTCAGAGAGATGAACTCATGAAATTTTCCTATACATGGATGTACATGGAATCTATTATGCTGAGTGAAATAAGTCAGAGAGAGAGAAAAAAATGCAGAATGGTCTCACTCATCTATGGGTTTTAAGAAAAATGAAAGACATTCTTGCAATAAACACAAACAGGGATGAGTTTAGTTAGAGAAATAACTACATTTCAAACTATCCTAATAATGAGAATGTATGAAGGAAATAGAAAGGATGTCTAGAGTACAGGTGGGGGTTGGTTGGGGAGGAGGGAGATTTGGGATATTGGTGAAGAGAATGTTGCACTGGTGATGGCTAGTGTTCTTTACATGACTGAAACCCAAACAACACAATCATGTATATAATCAAGGTGTTTAAATATAAAATATATTTTTAAAAAAGACCTGAAGGATATAAAATCAATACATAGAAAATACTAAACATCCCCAGCAATCTCTAATCTCTGAATTCATACATCAATGAAGACGGGCAACTGACAATGTTCCACAGAAAAAAAGGTATACTATTTTGTTGTGTTGTAGCACATACATATATTTCTGTTGTCTGTCTGACTTCTTGTATATGAGAAATCAATCTTTCAACACAACGAAGGCAATTAATTTTAGAAATCGTTTTTCTCATTTATGTTTTTGTTTGTTTTGTTTTCTGGGCTTGTAGTTCACTGACTAAGCCAAAAAATTAAATCATGAACTTGGTATTTTTGGCATGTTTTTAAAGTTGATTTTTATATATGGAGTTTATTTGAAACAAATACATAGTTAAGGGAAAATCTTAAACTTATAGCCAATAGAAGTGATTCTTATGAAATTCTATATCTTGTGTAATATATTTCTACCCATATAAAAATATGGATAAATCCAGTGGCTTATTTTCCATGTGGATTTAAAGGATATATCTTAAGAAGTTTAGTATGGATACAAGTCTGGAACTTGTCTGATTAATTCTGTCATATTGGATCAAATCCAGGAAAAACTTTAGTCTCCAAGTTGGGTGACTTTAATCATTATATTCAAAGGGGTTAAAGAGATAGCTCAGAGGGCTGGCACATATGCTTTATATGCAGGAGAATCAGGTTTGATCCCTAACATCACATAATTCCCTCAAGCAATGAGCTGGAGTAGTCCTCAAACACTGCTACTTGAGGATCTGCCCCACACACATACACTTAACAAGAGAAGCTGAATTCTTGATCCTTAATAATTGAAGGTCATTCTTTACTACCAAAGAAACTTAACTCCCAGGCAAAGTGCTCAAGGATCATTCCTGGCAGTGCTCAGGGTCTACATGATGCTGCTGTAGATCAAACCAGGCTTTCCACATATACAGGTTATTTTTAAGACAGCAACTTTTTTCCGGGATTCTGAAACAGCTGCAGAAGCTCAAACTTCCCACTCCTGGGACAGGAAAGGTACCTGGATGCTCTTAGATCCAGTAGACAATACTTCATGGGGTAGACCCCTCTTACAGTGCTCATTATCATATTGCTTAGATGTAAAAATTATGATTGTTTTAAGAATGCTCCATGCAAAATCTAACCCCGGAAGTTTTTATTTAACAAAGTTTACCCTCACCAATGATGATTTGCCTAGACACTGGAAAACCTTTCCCCCTAGTCTGTTGGCCTCATATTTTTTAAGCACTCTAACCCATCCCACAAGGGTCAGTTCTTCAACTGCAACCTACGAATCAATCTTCAATATCTGTCTATGTGGGTATGTGTGAGTGTGTTTGTGGTGGACACCTTTATGTCTGTCTAATCTGTCTTATACATAATACCTGCCTATGTTGTATATGTCTCTATTATATATACAACCCCTCCTTTTTTCCATCTCTTGCTTGCTACCTTACAAATCTTTTTCTATCCTCTCACCTCTCAACCTTAACCCATTATCTCTCCCTATTAAGCCCTCTTTATCCTAAGTTTTTAACTCTCAGGAACTGGAACCTTCTCCTGCCTCAGCAAGCTCCCAGCCAGTTTCAAAAGCAAAAGGACACTCTCCCAGACCACTTGTCTTGGCCCACTGCTCCTGCTGATTCATCCTATGCAGCCCCTTTTCTTCTACCTTTCCTCCTCACTATGGACTGTTGCTTGCTACCAGATTTGGCTCCAGAGAGACCCGCAGCTTGAGGACACTACCTGATACCTGGACTTCTGAGAACCATTTCTCAAAATACACAAGAAAGGGGCCGGGCGGTGGCGCTAAAGGTAAGGTGCCTGCCTTGCTGCGCTAGCCTTGGACAGACCGCGGTTCGATCCCCGGTGTCCATATGGTCCCCAAGCCAGGAGCAACTTCTGAGCACATAGCCAGGAGATAGCCCCTGAGCATTATGGGTGTGGCCCAAAAATTCAAAAAAAAAAAAAATACACAAGAAAACTGCATGGGATGAAATTGTGCTCTGAATTCAGCCCCCCCCCACCAAGATTATATCAAAAGATTTAAAGGGGATATTTATATTTCCTTTGTATATTTCTGTAGACACATTTCATTAATAGTTATTATTCTTGGGGCCAGAGAGATAGCATGGAGGTAGGGCATTTGCCTTGCAAGCAGAAGGATGGTGGTTCAAATCCTGGTATCCCATATGGTCCCTGAACCTGCCAAGAGCGGTTTCTGAGCATAGAGCCAGGAGTAACTCCTTGGTGCTGCTGGGTGTGACCCAAAAAACAAACAAAAAAAAAGTTATTATCCTTTGTGTATATTTCATATGTAGAGGCAGCTTTCCCCATCTCTTTGTCTAATCTGCTTAGTAGGAAATTATAGTAGATAAGCCTCTCTTGGAATCTGAGTTTAGATTAGAACTAGGTTATAGAGATTGTTTAGCTTGTTATTTTTACCCCGATATGCACCAGTAGTATCACATGGCATTGTTCCTTTTTGTATAGACACACTAAATTGGGGAAATCTCACATAAAGAAAGAAGTTTTGGGGCCGGGCGGTGGCGCTAGAGGTAAGGTGCCTGCCTTGCCTGCGCTAGCCTTGGATGGACCACGGTTCGATCCCCCGGTGTCTTATATGGTCCCCCAAGCCAGGAGTGACTTCTGAGCGCATAGCCAGGAGTAATCCCTGAGTGTCACCGTGTGTGGCCCAAAATCTAAAAAAAAAGAAAGAAAGGAAGGAAGGAAGGAAGGAAGGAAGGAAGGAAGGAAGGAAGGAAGGAAGGAAGGAAGGAAGGAAGGAAGGAAGGAAGGAAGGAAGGAAAGGAAGGAAGGAAGGAAGGAAGGGGAAGGAGAGAGAGAGAGAGAGAAAGAAAGAAGAGAAAGAAAAAGAAAGAAAGAAAAGAAAGAAGAAAAGAAGAAAGAAAGAAAGAAAGAAAGAAAGAGAAGAAGGAGAGAGAGAGAGAGAGAGAGAGAGAAGAAAGAAGAAAGAAAGAAAGAAAAAAGAAAGAAGAAGAAAGAAAGAAAGAAAGAAAGAGAAAGAAAAGAAGAAAGAAAGAAAGAAAGAAAGAAAGAAAGAAGAAAGAAAGAAAGAAAGAAAGAAGAAAGAAAGAAGAAGAAAGAAAAAGAAGAAAGAAAAAGAAAGAAAGAAGAAAGAAAGAAAGAAAAAGAAAATTTTATCTAATAGGGATAGGAACTCACATATTTTAAAGTTCGGGGGCACCTTTTCTCTGGCCCACCAAAAAAGTAGATAGTACTATGTAGTAGGGCACTTGCCTTGCTCACAAACAATCTGGTTCAATGCCTGACATTGTGGATGGCTCCCTGATTACCACCAGAAGTTACTGTTGAACAAAGAGCCAGGAGTAAGCCTTCAGCACATCCAGGAGTAAGCTGAACAGGGTGTGACCCAAAAACCAAACAGAAAAGGAAAGTAACATTCAAGTTGAAATCAAAAGAATATGAGGGGCCGGGTAGGTGGCGCTGGAGGTAAGGTGTCTGCCTTGCAAGCGCTAGCCAAGGAAGGACCGCGGTTCGATCCCCCGGCGTCCCATATGGTCCCCCCAAGCCAGGGGCGATTTCTGAGCACATAGCCAGGAGTAACCCCTGAGCGTCAAACGGGTGTGGCCCAAAAACCAAAAAAAAAAGAATATGAAGCCAGCTGTGTGTAGATGCATTGATAGAGTTAGTGTGAGATGAAATGAAGCCCAGTAGGGGGAGGGACCTGGGAAATCATGTGCACGCCAGGTACCTGCCTCTGTGCACCTGGCGTGGTGGGGGGAATAGTCACAGAGAAAACAGACTGTGGGGAGAATGAGGTGTTTGTGATGACTGTGAGAATTCCAAGGAAAGATGTCAGAAAGATACAGATACTATGAATCAGGGCCCTGGCAGGAAACCAGGGTAATGTGAGGAGAGTTTAATAAGGGGACTATTTACAAAGGTGTGAACAGAGTTTGGGAAAATCAAAGGAAGAGGGTGCAGTACCCTGCAGCTAGTGACAGTGGGTGATGTTACCATGCCTAGGCCTGAAGGAGCAAAGGTAAGAGCAGCAGCAAAGAGAGGGTAAAGGGGAAGAAGAAAAAATAAGAGAGAGACAGACAGTGGAAGTTGGACAGAGGGGGTTTCCTGATAGGCACTCTGGTCTTCTGTGGAGAACACAGTCAACCTGAAGTAAACCACAAAGAAACAGCTGGGGGCTTATGCATGTTCTGATGTCATTCATATCCCCAGCACTACATATGGTCTCCTAAGCACCAACAAGAATAAACTCTGAGCATAGCCAGGTGTGCTCCTCCCTACCCCCAAAATCCTAAATCCTGCTTCTGAAAAATTCTATTTGCAAAACATGGATGGAAGTTGGAGAATCTGTTGATATGATTCATAAAGATCAAAGTAGTGAGACAGAGACTAGAATAATAGAACAGGGGTAAATCACTTGCCTAGCACACTACCAGACCCAGTTCAATTAGCAGCACTGTATATGGTCTCCCGACCACCACCAAAAGTGATCCCTGAGCATAAAACCAGGAGTAAGGCCTGAACAGGTGTGGGTAGACAAAACAAACAAACAAAAAATCCACCAAAACACCTTCCACCATCACCACCACCACCACCACCACCACCACCACCACCACCACCACCACCACCACAAAGTACCAAGACAGAAGAATGAAAAAATATATATATAACAAAAAGTACCAAGATGGAGAGTGGTACTAGAAAGAGAAGTTTAAGATACACAGGACAGGGCCAGAGAGATATCACAATGGTAGGGCATTTGCCTTGCATGTGGCAGACCCAGAACAGACCTGGGTTCGATTCCTGGGATCCCATATGGTCCCCTAAACCATCCAGGAGCCATTTCTGAGCTCAGAGCCAGGAGTAACCCCTGAGCGTCACTGGGTGTGGCCCAACTCCCTCCCCCAAACAAAGATTAAATACTGTCAGTAAGTCTTCCATTTTAAGGAAGTTAAAATGAATTTTGAAAAATTAAACAATTTAGAACTTCTTGACTTGTTCAAAGGAAAAGATTAATAATCTGGATATTTTTTCCTGATACCACCCTCCTGGATTAGGCCTTCAGAGAAAAAATCCATAACTTCTTAAAATTATAAACACTGTGACTGTCAATATCATTAGTGATATGAGTTCATGCATATAATGCTCCTATATCACACCCTCCACTACAGTATCAGCACACCCCTATTTTGTTTTTGATTGAGAACCACACCAGTAGCTCTCAGAGATTACGCCTGGCTCTACATTCAGAAAGTCCCCATGGCAGGCTTTGGGGACCATATGGGATACTTAGAATTGTACCTGGATCGGCAGCATATAAGGCAATCACCCTACCCACTGTGTTATTGCTCCAACCCTAGCATGCCCCTTATATTAACCTCCCTCACCTCTACCCTGGCAAATTTAGTTCTGTAGACCAAAGCTCAGGCCTGATTAAAATCTCTGACTTGAAAAATGAGCATATTGGAGGCGGAAAAATAATACAGCAGATAGGGCATTTGCTTTGGACTTGGCAGATTTGGGTGATCTCTGAGCTCAGAGATAGGAGTAAGCCCTGAACACTGCTGGGTGTGGCCCCAAAACAAACAAAATATTAAAAAAAAAAAAAAGATCAGGCTAGGAAGATGGCTTGCTCAATGGTTTAGGTTCATATTTGACATAAGGGAAATCCAGGTTCATTCCCAGCACCCATGGAAACAATTATCACAAGTAGCTCCCAAGCACCTCTGGGTGTAACCCAAAACAAACAAACAAGAAATGAACAAAGGACCTGAACAGCTTGGAAACACTCCTCACCACATCACAAACACAAGTAGCTCCCAAAGGATTTAAACAGCCACTTCTTCAAAGAAGATATGCAAAGGGCCAATAGCACTTGAAAAGTTGCTCAACATCACTAATCAATGGTAAAATGCAAGCAAAACCACTATCCCATATTGCTAGCTACTCTTTTCTTTTTTAAAAGAACTAGGGCTGAGAGATAGTGCAGCAAGTATCATGTTTTTGCCTGCCTTTACATGACTAACCTGAGTTCAATCACCAAAATCCCATATGTTCCCCGAATCTCTTCCAGGGATGATGCCTAAGCACAGAGCCAAGAGTAAGCCCTGAGCATTGCTAAGTATGGCCACACACACACACACACACACACACACACACACACACACACACACACACACAAAAGCCTGTGGTAAGGCAGATGCCTTGCACACTGAGATCTCCAGCACTACATATGGTCCTTATAGCACTACTAGGAGTAATCCCTGAGCACAGAACCAGGAGTGAGCCCTGAACACCATTGGAATGACTTAATCTCCCCTACTCACCTTCTCCTGACAAAAATAAATAAAACTCAGAAGAAAACAAGTGTTTATGAATATATGTAGAAATTAGAACCCAAGTGCACAGCTGATGAATATATAAAATGACATACTATTCTACTGTGGAAAGTAGCATGGTAATTTTTGTTTGTTTGTTTTTGTTTGGGGTCCACAGCCAACAGTGCTCAAGTCTTACTCCTAACTGTGCTCAGAATCTCTCCTGGCAGTGCTCGGGTGACTTTATGGGGTGTCAGGGATCAAACATGGGCTGGCCACATACAAGTAGTAGCCTTGCCTACACTACTATCTCTGAGCATTGCAATTATTTAAAAAAGATAAAAACTAAAAACATCATCATCATATGACCTAGCAATTATACTTCTCAACATATATTCAAAAGGATAGAAAGCAAATTCTCAAAAGATACCTTTTTATTCATGTATTATTGTTGCAGCAAAAGCCAAAAGACAGAAGTAACTCAAGAGCCTGTAGATAGGTAAATTGATAAATAAAATGTGATCTCTGTATTAAAATAGAATATTAGGGGCCAGAGCAGTGGTGCAAGTGGTAGGGCATCTGCCTTACATGTGCTAACCTCGGATGGACCATAGTTTGATCCCCAGCATTCCATATAGTCCCCCAACCCAAGAGCAATTTCTGAGCACATAGCCAGGAGTAACCTTTGAGTATCACCAGGTGAGACCCAAAAACCAAAACATAAAAATAAAATAAAATATTAATCAAATTTAGAAAGAGTGCAATTCTGATATGTGTAACCCCATAGATGAGCCTTGATCATTATGAAGAGAAGTAAACTCATTTTCAAAAATGAAATACTGCTCTGAATCCACTTATATGAGGAACCTAGAGTAGTCAAATTCAGAAACAGAATAGCTGCTGTTAGCAGCTGGAGAAAAGGAGCACTGTATAAGGTTTGGTCTGTGCAAGAGGGAAAAGGCTCTAAAGATTGGTTTTCCAACCAGCAAAATACCCAACACTGTTTAACTTACACTAAAAACATTTAATATGGGGGAGTGGAGTGATAGCATAGCGGGTAAGGTGTTTGGCTTGCATGTGGCTAATCTAGGTTCCATCCTATATGATCCCCTAAACCTGCCAGGAATGATTTCTGAGCACAGAGCCAGGGTAATGCCTAGTACCACTAGGTATGGCCCCAAAGCAAAACAAAACAAACAAACAAAAGACAATAATATTGTAGATGTTGATGTATGCATTTTACAGCTAAAAATTAAGAATAATGTTTAACTGCTTTCTTTTGCTTCATGCGATAATTTCTTTTTCTTTTCTTCTTTTTTTTTTTTTTTTTTTGTTTTTTTGTTTTTTTGGTCATATCTGGCAGTGCTCAGGGTCACTCCTGGCTCTAGTCTCAGAAATCGCTTTATGCAATAATTTCAAGTGGACTTTTTATATCAATGAACATGATTCCAAATTATTTTAGTGACAATATAATAGTCTATTATGTTATTGTTGCATTATTTAATACATCGTTCTTTTTGGAAATTTTGGGTATTCTATAAGCTAAACACTGTAAAAGAACTACAGTGAACTTCACTGTAGCTACATATTTGTCAAGCATGCAATTATTTCCTTACAGAAACTTCCCAGAATGGAAATGATGGGTCAAAGGAGAGTGCAGCTGGATCAGGGAGGATGTGGGATGGGGAATACAGTTCAAAAGCTGAAATTCAGAAACCAATCAGCAGAGAAATGAAGTGGGGTTCACTATCTATCCATTAGGGGCTATACAAAATATTCTTAGTTGTAGAAAGGAAATGTTAGTTAGTAATTCAGTTTTCCCTTTAATAAATTATACTTATATTAATATGATTCTACTGTATACCGCTGCTCTGAACATGGAGACACCAGGTATTTTTAGATGTCAAATGCTCTCTTATTCCCCAAGGAATTTAGAGAATCAGACAGAGCAGAACAATTTCTGAACAGTGAAAAGGAGCTAGATAGGCACAAGGTCCAATGGCAGCAAATGAGGAAGTTATCAGATCTGAGGAGGCTGGACTCTGAAAGCTAAATAGAGGGGGAGGGAGGTTGTTTGTTTTGAGGCCATACCCAGCAGTGCTCAGGCTTACTGAGTCACTCTGGCAGGGCTTGAGGGAATATATGGAGTGTTTGGAACTGAACCAGGTTGGCCATCTGCAAGACAAAAGAACTACCCCACTGAACTATCTCTCCAGTTTGGGGGACAAGTTACTAACTATATCAAGAGAGCTGATCTCCCAAATCCTCACCTCCTGCTATCCTGCCCTGGGCAGAGTAAACTTCTTCTACACAGATTCAGGGCAGTTCAGCTTAATGAATAGAGAAACAGCAGACAAAAATGTGAATCCCAAGGCCAAGTTAAAAAAAGCATTACAGCATCCTTCATGCCCTCGTGCATTGCTTGCTTAGGAGTAAGCCAATGGCTAAGTCTAAAAACCGCTGAGCACCTTCTAGTGTGACTCCAAAACTAACTGGCATTCCAGTTGCTTCTCAGGAGCATCCTATGTGAAGCCCAAGAAGGCCTCTCACCAGGTAAGCTCTAACTTACCAGAAATGTGAATATGCCTCTTTTAGAAATGGATCTTCCATCCCAAGTCAGTTTCAGTCCATTGTTTGCGAATAGGAGCTATATCTAGGAACCTGGGGACCCTCCCAACAGAGTAAACTGGGGCCCCAATAGACAAGAAGTTATCTGGGAATAACTAGAAAATAACAGAAATCCTAGAAAGAATTACACTGATATGAAGGGACCAAAAGAGAAAATGGAGGTTATAAAAATTAAAGGATGCATTTCAAAATAAAGAGGACAGTGACCAGATTCCAGGGCTATGGCTCAGTAGCAAAAATGACCCTGCCTGGAAGCTTAAAGCTTGATCCCTGGTGCCACCCACATGAACCAATCACAATCCCATATCTCTAGAGTTTGGGACTCTAGTACAAGAGAATGTGAAATCTCCAGCCCATAGTGAGAGAGGACTCCAACTAAATCATGTGACCTCAGTCCAGCACTGTGTGTGCCCCCTCAGCTGCAGGAGCACATGTGTGAGCACAACCAGAGTGTTCTTTTTTTTTTGTTTGTTTGTTTGTTTTTTTGTATCATACCCAGCAGCGCTCAGGGGTTACTCCTGGCTCTAGGCTCAGAAATTTCTCCTGGCAGGCTCGGGGGACCATATGGGATGCCGGGATTCGAACCACTGACCTTCTGCATGCAAGGCAAACAACTTACCACTATGCTATCTCTCCGGCTCCAACCAGAATGTTCTTAAACACCACAGCTAAATGAGTGCTGTTCTGGTCCTGCAATCATGAGAATTTAGAAAAATGTGAGACCCATGAGCACTGAGGTCAAGTGTAAAGCACTAACAAGGATAAATTCAGCCCCAATTGCTGCAACAAGGGGGTCACTCCTGGCAAAGGCTGTGTGAACCATATATGCCATAGGGCTGGAACAAAGGTCTGCTCCATGCAAGGCAATCGCCCTACCCGCTGATGAAAGGGATGTACTGATTTTGCCTGGACTTGGAAGGGGCTTCTCTTAATAAGGGAGATGGTGTAAGACAGGGGTCACAAACTCGCGGCCCGCGGGCCATTTGCAGCCCTCCATACAACATTTTGTGGCCCGTGGCTGGCCTTCAAATATCGCAGTATTCGCGATTATTCGCTTACCAAATAATCGCAATAAAAATCGCATTAGTAAGAAAAAAATCGCATTAAACATTCGCATACCCCCAAGCAGTTCCGTTGGGGTATGCAAATGTTTTTAATGCGATTTTTTGAGATTTTTTTCTTACTAATGCGATTTTTTTATTGTGAATATTCAGTAAGCGAAATCCCTTATGCGGCCCTGCCTCACCCCGACTTTGCCTCCTGCGACCCCAAGTAAATTGAGTTTGAGACCCCTGGTGTAAGAGTTCCTTGTTCCTTAAGATAAGGAGTCCTGGGGCCTGAGCGGTGGCACAAGTGGTAAGGCATTTGCCTTGCACGTGCTAACGTAGGATGAACCCTTGTTCAATCTCCTGGCATCCCATATGGTCTCCCAAGCTAGGAGCAATTTCTGAGCGCATAGCCAGGAGTAACCACTAAGCCCAAAAATAAATAAATAAAATAATAATAAGGGGTCCTGCCACCCCCGCCTCAGAAAAATTATTAGCCTCTGCAATTGCACCATTGGCTACTAATGTGGCTTGTTGCAAAATCCAGGAAGCAGTGGTGAATAAATGCAAGCCCATCCAGAGGCTCCATAGACATGGTAGGAAAGTAGATATCAGTGGCCTAACTACAGAAAAAATGGAGACGCGCACATTGAGGACACTTACCTGTAAGACAATGATTTGCTAACTGTTCTCTGGAGAACAAAAGCTTTCCCAAGGCTTTCCCAAGGCTTCCCCTTCTACCAGCCACTTCATAGTGTGGAGGAACAGAGAGCACTCTATATTCCACTGAGCCAGACTGGAATATCTAATCTCCATCCTCAAGGATCCCGTCTCACAAGGAATCTTTCAAAGTTCATTTATCCACTGTGCTTCTCCTTAATCCTTGATTGCTTTGTTTTGGGATCACACCCAGGGCTGCTCAGGATACTCCCTCGCACCCTACTGTTCTCAGTTCCCCCACTCCTGCTCCTTGTGGGACCAAGTAGAAACAGGGAAGAAAAGGGCCTCCCTCAAGCAAAGCAAACACCCCAGAACGTTAGCCCTGGGACCCTGAGTAATCCCTCTTTTACAGATTGGATTCAATGGCTGAAAAAGTAAAAGTCATCTTTTTTTCTTTTTAATTTGCCAAAAAGCCCCTTTCAATTCCCCGAAGAATCGCTACGACTCTTTCATCAGCCTGGGGCGCTGGCCAGGGCTTGGGATGCATTGCAAGTACGTGCCGGGTTTGGGGAGAGGGGGTTTTGAAGCAGCTTCAGCTGCCATGGGAGACAGAAACCAGGCCCGGGGTGGGGATGGGGCGCAAACCTTCATCAGACGCACTTAAGGACAGCAACAGTCCTGCAGGCTGCCTGGGCTGATAACCTGCCACGCGTCTTCAGCACACCTGGGATTAGCTCTGTTGCAATGCCAGTTTCCCCAAGAGATAAAGCAAAACCAGCCAAAGACACAGCCTCGGCTCGTGGCACAAGAGGGGGTGAGCGCTTCTGATCCTGCCCTTTTCAGGGCATTCTTTAAAGTCCTGAGCGCCAGATAAAAATAGTGGAGCTGCAGGATAGTGTCAGACAAGGGCACCCGGAGAAGGGCGGACGAGGGGGGAGGAGTTGTGCGTGCTGGATGGAGGGAGGCGCTCTGGCACTCCCGGCTCCTTTGATCTTGGCCAAATGCGCTCTCTCCCTCCCGGGCTAGAGAAAAGTATTCGACGGGCCAGTTCTGTCATTGCGGCAGGTTTCCGAAGAAAACTATGGGCAAAGGTGCTAGCTTGCCTTTTTGTTTGTTTGTTTTTGTTTTGGGGCCACACCCGATGACGCTCAGGGGTTACTCATGGCTCTGCGCTCAGGAATCGCTCCTGGCTTGGGGGACCCTATGGAGCACCGGGCATAGAACCGTGGTGCGTCCTAGGCTAGCGCGCGCTAGGCAGATGCCTTACCGCTTGCCTTTTCTGTCCGTTACTGCAAAGCCGCTAGCTCCCCAAGACTCCGACTACAAATGCGCACTCACTGCTCCGACCTGGACCAGGGCGTGGCTGGGCGGGCGGGAGGTGGCGCAAAGCGGGCCCTGGGGCTACGTGACTACACGCTCGCCGCGTCCTCCCGGGTCCCAGACGCCCTGGCGACAGCACTGCCCAGACGTGGGTTCCGTCTCAGCCGCCCTGGGCCCTGCACCGCCTCCCCCGCTGCCTCCCGCCGCCCGCGCCCCGCTTGGCAAGTGCCAGGTGCGCTTGGACACCAGCGCCTCTTTCTTACATCAGGGACCCAAGAAAGGTGCTCGCAGGGTACTGAGCGCTCTTCCTTGGCTGTTCCGTGCTCCTCTGGCTGGGGTCTTTGAATAAAAATACTCCTTTTCGGGGCCGGAGCAATAGAGCAGTGGTAGGGAGTTTGCCTACTTGCATGCGGCTGACCAAGGACGGACCTGGGTTTGATCCCCGACGTTCCATATGGTTCCCAGAGCCAGGAGTGATTTCTGAGTGCATAGCCAGGAGTAACCCCTGAGCTTTACAGGGTGTGGCCTAAAAACAAAACAAAACAAAACAAAACAAAATACTCCCTTTCATGCTATGAAAGCTTATGAAACCCTCTTCAAATGGGATGCGGGTGGGGATCACATCCCAAGGTGCTCAAGGCTTCTTTCTTCCTGGCTCTGCACTCAGGGACCACTTTTAGTTGTTTCGGACGATATTACGGGGTCTCTGGTTGAAACCTTGGTTGACCACGGGCAAGGCGAGCGCCCGTCCGCTGTACTATCTCAGGCCCTTTTGTTTGTTTTTATTTTGGGGCCACATCCTACTCCTGGCAAGATGGGGAACCATATGGGATGTGAGGGATCAAACCCTCATTGGCTACATGCCAGGCAAATGACACTGTGTTATTTCTCCTGCCCCTCAAATGATATTTTAAAGAAGACTTTTGGGCCACTCCATGCGATTGCTCAGGAATTACTCCTGACGAGTTTGGGGGACCATATGGGCTGCCAGGGATCCGAACTCGGAGCTGCTGTATGCAAGGCAGGCACTCTTCCAGCTGTCCTATCTCACTGCCCCTCAAACATTTATTACCAATAAACCTCCTCATTCTAATTGACCACTATAAACATCAACTGGGTTTATTACTTCTATTTTACAAATAAGGAACTTAATATTGAGTCTTGTATTATCTTTGATATTGAAAGTGGAGGCTCTAAAGATAGCCCTAAAGAACTGGAGTATGGAGACCTGGTATTCCTTCCAGCACTGCAAGATCTCCCTGAGCACTGGGTCTGGAGTAGCCTCTGAACACTAATAGGTATGGTCAATATTCCAAAAATTTTTTGAAAATAAACTATTTTGAAGGAAAAACAAAATGCTTTGAAATATTTGTGAGAGAAGCCATCCTCTGGAGCCACTTTCAAGGAATGCTCTGATCAGAGTTTAAACAAAAGGAAAGGGCAAAGCCGTGTAATCTTTCCTGTCAGGAAAATAAACAGAGATGTTTTTCTTTTCCTCTCTTCTGCAAGCACTGACATTTGAGCGGTTTCTCATCAGCGGGTTTTTGCTGGTGAGGAGGAAAATGCCTGACTGAAGGGTGAGGGCACTCGGGCCACCTTCCCTGCATCTCAAAAAGGAGTAATGTGTGCAGAAAAATGAGGGCTACAGTTTTCAAGAAAATTGCTTCTTGCTCATTTGATTGTGTTGGCTGGTCCTTCAGAGCTCAGAAAACTGGAAGGAAGTAGCAAAGAATGAAACTGGTCAAATATGCAATACCCATCCTTACCTAACCCTCCTTACCTGAGCTTTCCTGGGATTCTGTTAGCTAAAAGCAGCTTCTGGCTGAGAATTTTACCTCCAATGATGAAGAGGAGAGTGAAAGGGGGAGGGGAGAAGGAAGGGAAAGGGATAGAATTATTACAATATATTGTCTTAACTTCATTCTATTATTGTTAACCTTTTCTGGTGCCTTATTTATAAAGTAAACTTTATCATAGGTACCCAGGTGAATGGGGGGAAAAGCCCATCAAGCACATAGGGCTGGTAAGATCTTGGGTTTTAGGCATCCACTGAGTGTTGAAATGCATCCCCTGTGGATAAGAGGGAATGATGGTGCTTGCTCTTTGTGTGAGGCCTGGAAGATGTCCAAGGGACCCCAAGAGTTGACATTGACATGATTCTCTCTGTCTGATGTATGAGGGTTCAAAATATGGCTTCAAGTAAAATAGCCAAGAAGCCATACAACAGGCTTTCAAAACCAGATCTTTGAACTCAAATTTCAGGACAGATTCTTGTCCCATAAACATAGGCATCAGGAATGTTCTCCAATCCTATCAGAGTAGGATGGAAGGGACTTTAGGGATAAAGACATTGCAGACTTCTCTAATCCACTGTGGTCTGATTCCAAAGCAATGGGATTCATTGAAAACCATAGGCTCTACTGTAGAAGTTGGTGAGTTAAGTACAAATATAGCCTATCATCGTTTTTGTATGACCATCAAGACTGGATGTGGTGGAGTTTTAATTTGTTGTGTGTTTGTTTTTGTTTTGTTTTAGGGACACACTCAACAGTGCTCATGGCATACTCTGGGCAATGCTCAGAAACCAAATGTGCTGCTGGGAATCAAACAGGGTCAGCCACAAACAAGACAAACTCCTTAACCTTTCCACTGTCTCTTCAGCCCAGACAAATTTTTATCATCCTAAATGATTAGGAAGAAATAAAAAAGAATGATTTGTAAATATATGAATTTTAAGTTTTCATATCCATAAATAAATATTTTATGGAACACAGTTGTGCTCATTGTTTATATTATGTATGACTTCTTTTATATCACAATAGTTTGAATTCAGCTGCTATTGTTCATGGTAATTATAACCAGAGTCACCTGGAACACTTGGTTACTTACTGAAATTAAGGGAAATAAAGATTTTAGTATCTGCACATCTCTGACTAGTCCATACAGAACCTTATTCTGAGGGCAGAGAGGAAGTACAGCAAGTAAGCTACTTGCCTTGCATGAACCCAGGTTTGATCCCATATGGTCCCTCGAGCCAGCTAGGAGTGACCCTTGAGTGCTGACAGGTGTGGCCCTAAAACAAAACAGAAAAGCCTTATTTTATTTTTATATGCTTCTTAGTATATGTTATTTTAACATGTACTAAGTTTTATTCTTTTTGTTGGTTTGTTTTTGTTTGTTTCGGAGTTTAAGGCCAAAACCAGCAATAGCACTCATAGGTTACTTCTGGCTCTGCGCTCAGAAATTACTCCTGGCAGGCTTGGGGAATTATATGGATGCTGAGAACTGAACCCAGGTCAGCCACTTGCAAGGCAATTGTCCTATCCATTGTACTAACACTCTGGCTTCAAGTTTTTATGTATTTGGGCCATGCCTGGTGGTGCTCAGAAGTTACTCCTGGCTCTGCACTCAGGCATCACCCCTGGCGGACTCAAAGGCCCATATGAGATGCTAGGGATCAAACCCTGGTCAGCTGCATGCAAGGAAAGTGTCCTACCTTCTGTGCTATTGTTCTGGCCCCTAAGTTCTTAGTCTTTATAGACTAAGAACACCCCTAAGGTGTTTGGGGAGCTAGGTATGTGTCTAGGATTGAATTCAGGATCTTTTATTTAAAATATGTGCTCTACCCCTTGAGTTCTATTTCTAGATCTATATGCCTTGTTTTTATATAAACATCAAACTCCTGGCCAACTGTATTATAAATGCTTTAACTAAACTTATCTAACATATAAATTTTCCCCTAGTAAATCACATCCCAGCTTTCTTGCACACAGGAATCCAGATAGTTCCTCATATTCCTCTTGGGTTGGATTGAGTTGGGTTTGAGGGCCATATCCAGTGAGGCTCAAGTCTTACTCCTGGCTCTGTGTTCAGGGGTCACACCTAGCAGTTCTTGGGGGACCCTATGCAGTCCCAGGAATGCAGTCATGCACATCAGGACAAGGGAAAGTTTGAGCAGTGGTGCCACACTGGCAGGCAGCCAAAGAGGCCATGGGGAGTTGGAACATTGAGATTCAAGTTCCAAACTCAAAACAGGAGGACAGGGAAAAGAAATAGAATTAGTTTGGGGGCAAGTTCTGAGGAGAAAGAATTTATATAGCTCTTAGGTATGGCGGATTTGTGAGGTGAGATTCATGATAATCGCCAGTAGTGGAAGGAACTGGGCTCCATAATCTAAGTAAATCTAAAACAAATGCTTCTATGCTTCTTACTTTGGTTCTTTGGCATCCCTCAGACCAGGGAAAATCCATCATTTTCTTTGGAACTCAAGTATTAAATGACCTCATTTTGGCCAGAGAGATAGTACAGTGAGTAGGGTGCTTGCCTTGCACATTGTTGAACTGGGTTTGATCTTCAGCATAAATAGTCATATAGCCCTTGAACCTATAAGGAGTGATTCATGAACCTGGAACCAGATGTGGCCCCCACACAAAAATAAATTTAAAAATTAACCTATTTTGTTTCCTGATGCCTGGTTGTATCCTTTCAAGGGGCCCAGAATGCCAAGAAGAGTGACAAAAGAAAGTCAAAATAGCCCTCTTTATGGAATTCTTTTCACAGACAGTCCCTGGATAAGAGTTGGGAGGCGTCAG
Organism: Suncus etruscus; assembly: GCF_024139225.1. NCBI lineage: Eukaryota > Metazoa > Chordata > Mammalia > Eulipotyphla > Soricidae > Suncus > Suncus etruscus. Next base: position 127,845,903 of record NC_064851.1, read on the forward strand.
ACTAAGGTCTGAGAACCTCCATTTTCTGCGCTGTCAATTGAGGGACATTGCATAGATTTAGAAATATTCGACAGCTGTAGAGATGAAAGACCAACTGGCAAAGGCAAGCATTCTTTTCAGGACACGGTTGGGGTCCGCCCTAGTTAGGAACAAGTCGCAGCTTTATTTTACACAGAGGCCCAGAGGTGATTTCATCTTAGAATATTTTTCAAGTCCACCACCCTGTGCAAAAATCCCAGCAATGTTTCTATTTGTACGGACAGAAAAATCATGCTTTTCCTACAACTCTCAAACTGCTATACCTTAAGTCCTTTCTGCTATCCACCCTTGGGTGAATAACTTATTTCTTTCCTTCTCTTTAGAGGTTCAGACAGATGATGAATTAGAATCCTGGAGCATTGATTCCCCTTAATGTTTCCAATATGCATGTTCTCTTTCTCTCAGCTCCCAGAGCTTAGTGATATCAAATGCGCAGCCACGTGAGAGATACACAGGAATGGGCTCCGTGCCATGACAGAATCTTTCTCACATCCCACCCCATAAACATGCATATGCAAAATACACCACTCAATCTGAATGGTAACTGATGTCATTCTCAAGCACAAGAGATAGGCTTGGGAAATCTTTCCAAATGCTCAGAATGCATCCTTCTTGGACCAAATGTGCAAACCACGACCTCCTACACTGATTCTACTTCATGGACTTTAAAAAAACGGCTGGTCCTTTCCTATTCTCCTCTTCCTCTAACCCTACTTCTCAGGAAGCAAGTCCCTGCACTTGCTAGCACTTTTCCTAGCAGATGCTAGCTAGACCTGGTCCACAATCCTAGACCAGAGCCCAGATCCTGGAGATAATCCTAAAGCCAGTAGAAGACTGTGAGTCTAGGAGGTGAAGCATTCATCTGTAGTGCCTAGTTTTGTTTGGGTTTGGTGGAGTACCAAGTGTCCTTGTGTACTGGGCTGGAAAAATCTCAGCAGGCTTCAACCCTGGGAGCCTAGCTGTTGAAAATATCCCCATGGCTGGCATTTGGAAGCACTCTAAGGTTCATGGAGGGACTAAGCAATACAAGTCCCATCCCAGTACCATATCGTCCTGATGAGCACCACTGGAAATGACCCACAAATGGGAGAAACCCTCTGCCTCCAGTAGATCTGGTTGTTGCACAAACCACACCTCTCTTCACCACCTCACTTACCTCCAAATAGTGAGAGCACCTGAGTAACTACTAGTCCAGATTAAAAACCTCTGGCCTTAGCAGAGAGGTAGTTGGATGGGCTGAAAGTTTTCTTTGTATGCAAAGAACCCTGTTGGGTTCCAGGCATTCATCTGGTTCTTGGAGTTCAGCCAGGAATGAGCCTTTCCGTTCCAAAATTGTGTTCAGAGAAGCTCCTAAGTACCACCAGAAGCTGTTCTAAACAAAATTCAAAAACAATTATCAAATATCAGGCCAGAGAGATAGTACAGCAGGTAGGATGCTTGCCTTGCACAAAGTGGCCAATCTCAGTTTGATCCCTGGCATCTCATATATTCACTAAGCCTGCCAGGAAATGATTCCTGAGTGCAGACCCAGGAGTAACTCATGAATATTGCCAGGTGCAGCCCCCAAACCATATGAGTTTGTGTGTATGTGTGTGTTGTACATACATATATCTGTCTCTCAACCTCATTTACATCTTAATCACTTCATAATAACATCCTGTTCTTTCTATGCAATTAACTTTCTTCACAAGTTTCAATTTATTCTCTTAGAGGTGAGACTTCTTGAAAAGATAAGGGGATGGGAGGAGAGGCCCTTTATCTTGGAAAAGAGGTAGGGTGAAAACAGGCAGTAATTAAATTATATCCAGTAAATTTCCTTTTGCCAAAGATGATGCTTGATAATTCAAAGACGGTCAAGATTCCTCTCCTTAAATACCTTTTCTTTTAGTTCAGATTTCAAATTGTGAGCTATTTGAGTTGAGAGTCATAAATATCTCAAGACTGTACTGCTTATTATTATGTAAAGGGGTAAGTGAATAGGTATAATCTGGTCAGATGCAGTTGGAAAAATCAGCTCAGATACAATCACAGCTGCTAGGACACAGATAAAACTGTCCTGGAGAAAATTGTCAGTGATTTGAAACTTGGAATGCAATTACTAACACCTCCCAGTAAAACCAAAGAAAACTGAGGTCTTAATTACTATGGAAAATATACTTTGTGAGCATTTGGAGATGAATCTAACCCTGCTCAGGAGATGGTGCTGTCCCCTACTCATCCCATTCATCCCGCCCCTTGCCCCACACTTTCCTAAGCCTGGATCTGCAGCAGGGTCTGATGATTTCATGATGGGAAAGAAAGACATGCTCTTTCCCATTCTTTGCTAGAAGATTCCATGTGATGCAGGTTGTCTGCCAGCTGCCCTAAGCATTCTGGCACTGTACATGCCTAGGACTGTGTCAGGTGTGGGGGTCAGATAAGCACACTGTTCTGTTTGTCCCCAACTGGGAACCTTCCAATAGTAGCAGATCCAAACCAAATCAATAAAACAACAGAGGAACCCAAACAGCGACCAAGTGATGTGGCCAAATGGTCCCCACAGAAGGCACGTGGCCAGCTCTCAGTGCTCTCTGAAGGTGAAAAGCTGATTGGCACTGAGGTGGGCAGGACGGAAAAGGTTGCTGTATGGGGTAAGGGGTGGGGCAGTGCAGCAAATGGGAATAAGAGCAACTCCTTGTTCTGTCTTCAGCAACCACAACACAAAACACACTTCCATTCAACTCTCACAGAGTATAGAAAGATGAGGCGCCAGGATCCTGTCCTTAAGCTCAGGCATTCTTGGAGCTCCCAGGCCAGGGACAGAGAGGTCAGGAAGGCGCTGCTCCCATGCTCTCGGCCACCCATGGAGTTATTTCCTTTTGTTTTGTTTGCGCTTAATCTTCAGGCTTCACAGTCTGAAAAAGGTCTGTCCATCACAGTGCATTTGATTAAGCAAATCTGATTTACTTTCTCATTATAATTAGCCAAAAGCCCATACAACTGATCACTGACATTTGTGATATTCACAGGATAACAAATGTCAAAATGGCATAGCCCTGGCAAAGGAAGGTCTAATTCCTTATGGAGTCAATCAAGCATTTCATTAGTTGGCACTTTGCTAAGTTGTGATTTGCAGGGCCTGAGAGATAGCACAGTGGTAGGGCATCTGCCTTGCATGTGGCTCACCAGGAGGGACCCGATTGGATTTCTGGCATCCCAGAAGTTTCTGGCCTGCCAGGGGCGATTTCTGAGTGCAGAGCCAGGAGTAATCCCTTGGGTGTGGCCCAACAACCAATCTATAAATAGATAAATAAAGGTTTTTTTGGTTTTTGTTTTTTTTTTGTAAACAAGATGTGATTTGCAGTAACCTTTCCTTGGTTTTGTATTTTAAAGATATTGATGTTTCTTCTCTTCCAGCCTTTGGAACATTTTGGTTTGTTTCTTTTTTTTTTTTTTTTTTTGCACCACACTTGGAGGTGCTCTGCACATAGGAATCACTCCTGACAAGCCAAAAAGACAATTTGAGATGCCAGTTGTATGCAAGGCAAAAAAAAAAAAAAAAAAAAAAAAAAAAGCCCTAACCATTGAGCTATCTCTCCAGCCCATTCCCTCTTTGTAACTTCTTAAGCAAGAGGCGGGGGTGGGTTGGGGAGGAAGAGACGCTGAAATTGCAACCTATAATTTTTGGGCTTCATGCGGGGAAGGCATACCTTGCTGTGCTTTTAGGGTTTACTCTTGGCTCTGTGCTCAGAGATCACTCCTGGCAGGAATTAGGGGATGAGATGCCATCCAACTAAATAGAAGCCAAGTGTCTTACCCACTATACCTATTCTCTCCTATTTATTCTTGACTCTGGGAAACAGAACTTTGTTGATTATGTGTTATGTCTGACTTTCAGAGTATAGGGCAATTTTTTGCTTTAAAAAATGAGGCAAACTCTTACTACCTGGAATAAATTTTTGGTTTATTTCTCCCTGGTCTTCAGGAAACTTATGGGCCACCCAGTCCCAGCTTCTGGAAGAGGCTCATGAACACATCCATTTTTGGCAATAAGCTTAGGAATTTAGGGACAGAAAATATCAAGCTCAGGGGAAAAAGAGAAAACATCTCTTTAGGTTCCTGATAGTAATCTAGGAACTTCTCTTTTATCTGAGACTGTTTCTAAAGTGACCTCTGGGCCCATGGCCACTAATGCAGAACCTCTCCTTTCTTCAACAGGCCAGGACACCCCCCAGGACATCTTATCCGGTTTTTTTTGTTTGTTTGTTTGTTTGTTTGTTTTTAGTTTTTGGGTCACACCCGGCAGTACTCAGGGGTTACTCCTGGCTGGCTGCTCAGAAATTGCTCTTGGCAGGCACGGGGGACCATATGGAACACCAGGATTCGAACCAACCACTTTTGGTCCTGGATTGGCTGCTTGCAAGGCAAACGCCGCTGTGCTATCTCTCCGGGCCCGACATCTTATCCTTATGTTCCAGCTCCCCTAGTCCCTTTCAAACCCAAGCCTTAGGCCAGTTCATGCTCAGAGCATTTTGTTCTGAATTTCCGTACTTCCTAGAACAGCTCCACCAGGCTGCCCTGCTGTGGACTCAGGACCTCTCAAGACAAGCTGTGTGCTTTTCTATATTTATCTCAGAATTTCTGCTACTGAGAAATTCCAGTCCCATGTAAACAGGCTGGGAAAAGATTCAGAGTTCCAGCCTTATCTCCAATCTCTCCCTCATTCTGAAAGGACCATCCTGAGTCCTGTGAGTCTCTCTCTCACCCGTTCTGGCTTTCTGGTCTCCTGACTTCTTTTTCCTGCCAGTGCTCATTTGGTTTTTCTCTGCCTGCTAGTCCCCAAACCCACCTGACATACCACCTGCAGATACTTGTGATTTTTTAAACAACAGATCAAGGGGCTGGAGAGATGTACAAGAGAATAGGACTTGTCTTGCATACAGCCAACCCCTATTTAGTATTGGTACTGGATATAGTTTCCTAGCATTTTTAGGAATGAATCCTGAGCACAGAGCCAGGAGTAAGCAGTGAGAACAGTGGAGCATGGCCCCAAAACAATAAAAGTCTGGTCTATAGCTCTCTTCCTTAAAAGGTTATTAAATTAGGAGATGAAATAATAATACAGTAGGGAGATGTTTGCCAACCTGGGATCGATTCTGGTACCCTGGTCCCAATATGAACACCTTGGTACTACCAGAAGTAATTCCTTAGTGCAGAGTCAGGAGTAACAATGGAGTATCTTCAGTTATGTCCCAAACAAAATCAACCAAACAAAACAAAGGTTAGGGTAAGGCACAGAATCCTCAAAGAGATATACAACAGCTTCTAGATTTCATAGGACTTGCTTCTCCAGGCCCTTCTCTGGGTCACCATAACTGCCCTCCCCCCAGAACTTTTCTCTACTCTTGTAGTATCCTCTCTGCCCCCCAACAAATCTGACTTCATCTGGCCACCCAAGGTGGTCTCTGCCTGAATGCCTTTGCCCTCCCCCTTCCATCCTTCAACACCCAGCTCAGATGTCATCTCCCAGGGACCTTAAGTCCAGACTCCAAGGCTGCATGTAATGGAAAGGATTTCCTTGTCTGTCCCTTAAAAGACCACAGCATCTCCTCATCAAGAAAAAAAAAGTCACTTCTCTGGCTTTCTTTTTTCTTCTACTAGTGTATCAAAACACACAAATAATAGAATGTTTGCTGGTTGGTGGTAAAAGTTGAGAGGTAGGGGCCAGGAAATAGTACAGTAGTAAAGGCACATGCCTGGAATGCAACCAATTTAGGTCAGTCCTTGCCATTACATGGTATCCTGAAATTTCCCAGGCAGAACCATGCATGGTGGTCCAGGCATTCTATGCACTGCAGGGTTTAAGCAGCATTGCATCCTTGAATCCTTGCAGTGAATCGCCATCCTGGCTGAGAATTGTCAGTGGAATCTCAAGACCTTCTGAGTAACAGTTGGAAGTGCCCCAAATTTAAAGAAAAAGTCAAGGGCCAATGTTGTGCAGTCTAGAGACCCTACAAAGAAATGAAGCTTCCATGCTTTGGTCACTTTCTCTTTGGTTCTGGTCACCACAACTTTGGTTGTTTTCCTCCGCAATAATCATTTTTGAGGGGAGTGGGCATATCTATTGATGCTCAGGGGTTATTTCTGACTCTGGATTCATGAATTACTGCTGGCACTACTTGGGAATCATAGAGGGCTTGCCAGTGTTGGAACCCAAGTCAGTCGCATACAGGGCAAAATGCTACTCATCGTACTATCTCCCTAGCTCCTATCTATATTAATATCAAGCTGTGGCCAGAGATATGGCTCAGGGGTGGAGACCGAGACTAGCATATGTGAGGCTTTGGATGCAATCCAACCCTCTTCTCCCCAACAAAAATACAAAAATATTACAAAAATACAAAAAAATACAAAAATATTAATCATGTATGCTTTATTTTAGGTCTATGCTTTAACCAGAAAGGAATAATAGTTTAGAAGTAAGTATAAGGACTGCAGAGAGAGTAGAGGGGTTAAAGCACTTCCTTTGCAATGTAGTCAATCCTGGTTTGATTTCTCAACTGCATACTCTCCTTTAAGCCCCACCATAAGTAATCTTGGCACACAGTTGGGTACGATTCAAAAATTAAATTAATTTACAATTTTACAGTAAGAATACATAGTGTTGACTCTGTCTGGCATCTGTTGGCTATTATTATCTCGTTTGCTGACCTGAAAAGTGGAAGTAAGTTATAGTTTCCCTGACATTATAGTTTGTGGTACTAGTAGTGGTTGAGTTCTTAGAGCCTAGAATCAGTGTCCCAGTTGCCCTCTAGTGTGACCCTTAATATAAAGAGAAGAGTAAGGGGTTAGGAATGATAGTATAGTGTCTAGGGCATTTGCTTTGCACACGATCAATTTGGGTTCCATCTCCAGTCTCCCATTTAGTCCCCTGAGCCTGCCAGAATAATTTCTGGGTACAAGATCCAAGGGTGACACCTGAGCATTGTTGGGTGTGGTCCTAATACAAACAAAAACAAAATATCAGGATCTGATCCTATTCAGAATGTTATGGGTCTGATGGGCACCCTGAGCAATGTCCCCCAGCAATGTTTGGTTCTTGAAAGGAGATGATAATGCTTCCCAATCGCATAGATCTTTTGTGAGGATTAAATCAGACAATATGTGGAAAACTAGAATGGCTCAGGCTTACTTGTTTCCAGGAACAATTCTTCTGGCTGCCCAGTGGCTACTTAGTTCAAGGGCACCAAGGTGAAAATGAGGGTTGGTGGGTGGTGCCCACGAAGTGTATGAGTGAGAGCCCCTCCCCAAGCACCTGGATGAATGTTAGCTCAGAGAGATGTACTTTCATTGGCTTGACCCAAAGCCATGCTTCATCCCTGCTGGGAGGGTTTTGAGCCAGTTTTGTTACCTCATTTTCTGGGAAATGAGTTAAGTGAATTCAATTGTCTTCAAAGATCCATGAGGATCAACACTTTTGCCCCCTCCCCAAAGAAGTGTATGATGTGAGCTCATCTCTTATGGTGTCCCCCTTTGTCTAAAGCCCTCTACCTCTGTCCTTTACTTTAGGTTTGTTTAGGAACCACAAACTTTAGGTTTGTTCTGGAACCACAACCAGAGCTGCTTGGGGCTTACTCCTGCAGGTGCTAGTGAAAGGCAAATGCCTTCCTCATTAGACTACTTCCACTTTATATATATATATTTTTTTTTTTTCCTTATAGCACAATTTAATGTTCTATGCACATGCCTTTTCTTTTTATTGGTCAATTTTCATTGTCTTCAACCCTTAATAAGAACTTACAGTATGTGGCCCTGAATTTAAGACCATCTCATGTAGGGTTGAACTGTATATTGGGTGATTAATTGCCTAGCATGTAGCTGACATGAGTTCAATCCCCTGTGTCTCATAGAGTCTACTGAGCCCTGCCAGCATTGATCTCTTGAACACACAGCCAGGAGTTAAGTCCTGAGTGTGGCTGGGTGGGGCCCAATAACTGAACATCTCTCTCTCTCTCTCTCTCCCTCTCTCTCTCCTCTCTCTCTCTCTCTCTCTCTCTCTCTCTCTCTCTCACACACACACACACACACACACACACACACACACACACACCATCTTGAGGCTAGATTGTATAGGGTGTAGGACACTTGCCTTAAATGCAGCTGTTCTGGATTCAGTTCGCAGCACTATATACAATTCTTCACACCCTGTCAGAATAATCCCTGAGCACTGCCAGATGTGGTACAAAAACAAACTAAAAAAAAAAAAATTAAATCTCAAGCACATCTCCTTCACATCACTCTGGTCCCTCTCTGGCCCTTTCCTCTTCCTATCATACATATTGAGAGATGCTTAGTTGTCTCCCAGGTGCCTTTCATCTGCTGTGCTCCCAGCTCTCAGGCAGCCAAGGCTGAATCCCTTGGCTTAGCTTGCAGAGAATGGATATTCAGCTTAAAGGAAGTCTGGAAAATCTTTTGTTCTTCAAGTGGCTTCCTGTTTAGAGGCTGGTGGGCTTGGAAAAGGAGGCCGAGAGATGAAAGTGATGTTGAAGGGACAGAGGAAGGATTGCATGGGAAACCAGGGAAGGCTCATGTCTCTAGAGATAGTCTGAAAGTCACAAGAGCCAGGAGATGTTAGTGTGAGGGAGTAGTGGCCAAAATGAGGTGCATCCAAAGATCCGGAGAAGAAAAGGAAGAGGTTAGTGTAGTAGAATGCCTGTCTCGAATACAGGCAGGGGATGGGAAGCGGGGAGGGGGTAATGTTACACTGGTGAAAGGGGGTGCTCTGGTTATGACTGTAACCCAAATATGATCAAGTTACTTAAATAAAAAATATATTAAAAAAATAAAAAAGGAAGAGGTTAGGATGCCAGTGTAAAGTTGAAAGTATCCCTTTGGCCTCTTCCATAAGGAACAAAAGAGTCTAAATCTCTGTGTGTAGCCAAGCCCAGAGGTCTCTTCGGGAGACTGTGGGAATCTTTCAGTCATAGAGGCCTAGAAGCCCTGTCAAGTCCCTTCTCTTTGATTCCTTCTTACATTGCTTTCTTGGGTGGTTACATAAATGAGGGTTTTGTTTTCATTTGGAGGCATCATTCGTTCTATTTCCTGATTTTGTGTGTGGGGATCTTGGAATTGCTCTCCTAAGTAATGCTCAGGAGGCTCAAGAATGTGGTGTTAATGTGGTGTCTGGGATTACCTGGGTCGCTCAGGTGCTGCCTAGGGACCTCCAACGCTGCATCCAGCAATACTTTGGGTTTCAGGATTGAACTGGGATTGGCAGCATGCATGGTGAGTGCCTTCCCCCTTGTACTATTAATTAAGGCAGAGCGGGAGGAGGGAGGACATCAAGTAATCTAGTGGTGACAGTCGTTCATTTTATTTTATTTATATTTATTTTGGGTATTTGGGGGGGGAAGCATATCCAGCTGTGTAAAGAGTTCACCACTGGTGTATTCTGGGGCATCATATGGAGTGCTGGGGATAAAACCAGAACTGGCTGAATGCAAGATAAACACCTTATCCTTATACTATCTCTCTAGTCTCCTCTTTCATTGTATGTGGTTTATTATATATGGAAAAGCTACTTTTAGATTTTTGGAATAAATAAAATCTGTACTAATATAATATCCATAGGCATTAGAATTAAATTCTATTTTATTTTTTTAAACTTTATTTATTGATTGGTTTTGGAGCCACACCCAGTGGTGCTCAGGGGTTATTCCTGGCTCTATATTCAGAAATCCCAGCAGGCTGGGGGATCATATGAGATGCCTGGAATTGAACCGTATTCCTCCTGAGTTGGCTGCATGCAAGGCAAACACCCTACCATTGTGCTATATCTCTAGCCCCCAGCAATTAAATTTTAAATTAAATTTTTTTATTTTGATTTTTGGGCTACACCTAGATGGGCTCAAGGCCTACTCCTGCTCTGATGTCAGGAATCACTTCTACTGGGTCTCTAGAGACCATATGGAATGCTGGAGATCGAATCCAGATTGGTTGGGTGGGTATAAGGGGCTAGACTATCTCTCTAACCCCTAGGGAATGTAAATTAGTAACAATTGACTAAGGCTAGGGAGATAGGGAGGCTATGTATGCTCCATATGCCAAAGTCTTTGATCCCTGATCCCCAGCAACCAAACAATTAATAGAATATTAAACAGTCTTGGCTGAAGCATTGTACATCGAGTAGGATGCTTTCTTTGCAAGCATCTGACCCAGGTTCGCATCTGACACTAGCACACCCCCTCCCCCGCTGCCCCAGATCACACTAGGAGTCTTTCCTGAGTGCAAAGCCAGAAGTAACCCCTGTACACAACTGGATGTGGCCCCAGAATAAAAACAAACAGGGCAATAATACATTGGGTAGGACATTTGCCTTGTTTGCGGTTGACCTGGTTTGCAATGAGTGATTCTTGAGCGCAGAGGTAAGAGTAACCCCTGAGTACAGCTGGGTGTGGCCCCAAAACCAAACCAAACAAAAATACTTTCATCACATTCATCAAATTTCATATGCTCAGCAGTCCCTTGTGCTATGGGACCCTCTGAGCATAAATACGAAACATTCCCATCATGTTCAGTGTGGGATGCTGCCTTGAATTCCTTGAGCCCCTTCACAAATATTTAGCTGCCTTACTTCTTTAAATCGTCCTACTTCTTTGAATCTTTTAACTTGTAAATGTAGACCAATAAGGTTTTCTTCAAAGGATTGCGGTGGAATTTAAATGAGATTATGCAAGAAATCTTATATCTCAGTAACCGGCACATTGTTTTCTTTTAGTAAATATCTTTGATTTTAGCCAAATAAATTGTTATCTGAAAGAACTAGCATCCCACAAAGCTTTGGGAAGCCATTTCCCTAGAATCAAAGTATTACTGTTGGAACCAACTCAGCTAGATTGAAGAGAGCCAAGTTTAGAATGGTAATCTTAATATTCAAAAGAAAAAAGTGAAAATCTCCTACGAGTAGTATTGCTAGCCTCTAACTCATTAAAACAAGTCGGATGAGATGAAAAATCGCTGCAGAGGTGTTTATACTGTAGGTGTCAACAGGGCCTTGGGCTGGGACAGGCAAAGCGGCTGCTGTAATGGGAACTGTGTATACATAGCCTGGGTAATTACTCTGGGCTGCAGCTGCCAACATGATTTAGCAAACTCCCTGCTTGCAGAGGACTGATGATGCCCAGGAGAATGGGCCCAAATTCATTGCAACTGCATAGACCTACCTGAGCTTCCCCTGCCCTAGTTGTCAGAGGTCTTTTGCAATTTGAATTCCTCGGGCAAATGGAATTTAAATTCCTTAGGCAAATTTTATCCTGAAGGAACACCAAGCTGACATGCATGCCATGATCTCACTGTTTAACGATTTAATGTAGGCCTCAACAGACAGGTGAGGGAAAGCACTTGGCCTAAATTCCACTTAGCTCTCCTGAAGGTCTCTTTCCATTTGAACAGCCTTCGTTTTTCAAACCACCTTCACAAATGGCTCTGGAGGCTCCTGATACTTACTGTCTTAAGGCCTGGGAAGAGCATGAGGTACTGCAGCATATGCCTGATGTGCATGAGCCCCAGGGTCTGTTTTTGTTTTTGGGTTACACCCTGGAGTCAGGGTTACTACTGACTCTGTGCTTAGGGATCACTCCTGGTGGTGCTTGGGGGACCATTTGGGGTGCCACAGATCAAACCTGGATTGGTTATGTGCTAGGCAAGCATTCTAATCGCGATACAATCACCCAGTTCCAGGACCCTAGTTTAGACTCCTGAGCAATGAATGCTGTCTTAACTCTGGAGGGTCCTCATCACTTCTGAATACTGCCCTTCACCCACCAAAACAACAAACAAAAGTGCACAAAAGCTATACCTATGAGTATATAATTATAAAATTTCACTGGGTTGGAGAGCTAGCTCATGGAGAGCTATGCTTAAGAGAGTATGCTTTGCATGCAGAGTCCAAGGTTCGATTTCCAGCACTGCATAATGCCATGAGCAAGCACAGTAGAGAATGACCAGAGATGGAGGTAGAAACAAGTGCCGCTCCAAACCAAATTTAAATAAAGCCAGTAGCTCCTATAGCTATATTTATGCACAAGGGCACACACATAGGCACTCCAACCAGTGAAGTTGAAGCACCAATTTCAATAGTGCTCATTAGAAATTAATTTTAATTTAATTGAGCTGGTGAGTGACCTCACTCACTGCTTTGCATGCTGGAGACCCAGGTTTGATGCAGGGGTCTCAAACTCAATTTACCTGGGGGCCACAGGAGGCAAAGTCGGGGTGATCCTTGAGTTTAAGCCCGCGAGTTTAAGACCCCTGATAGAAGAATGTAGAGTCACTCAGCAGCAACCCCTGCACACTGAACAGAAAGTCCCCAAACATCAATGGTTGTGGTCATCCTGCCACCTCACCCCCCAAGCCCTGTCTCCCTCAGTCACAAAATCTCTTAACTAATCTCTTAAGATAGAAAGTTGTAAGTGCTCCTATCTTTCTATCCATTGTAGACAGGATGCTTGAGTAGCAATTTGAAGTTTTGTGACTTTAAGATCTTTTTTTTTGGGGGGGGTGCACATCCAGCTGTGCTCATGGGTTACTCTCTGTTGATGGATGTGGTATTGGAACAATGGATTAATTGCAAGAATATTAATTGTACTATAAATTATGTTACCTCAATAAAAATGTTAAAGAATAAAAAAAAAAAAGAATCACTCCTAGAGGGGCCGGAGAGATAGCATGGGGGTAGGGCGTTTGCCTTTCATGCAGAAGGACAGTGGTTCGAATCCTGGCATCCCATATGGTCCCGAGCCTGCCAGGAGCAATTTCTGAGCAAAGAGCCAGGAGTAACCCCTGAGCGCTGCCAGGTGTGACCCCAAAACAAAAACAATAATAACAACAACAACAACAACAACAAATTACTCCTGGAAGGCTCAAGGGACCATATGGGATGCCAGGGATCAAACCCAGGTCAGATGTGTGGGAGGCAAGTGCTCTACACCCTGAGCTATTGTTCCAGTCCCAAGTTTAGTCCAGATCTTAGCCGGCCCTCTGAGAGCACAGGCACTGGTCTTTTTGTTCATTGCTGGGCCTTATCCTATTGCATCTGAGGACAGAGCACTATCAGCCATGCTCATTGTTGTATCTCAGCATTGAATATTATGAGACAGGTTTGGATTAACTGGCTAAATGAGTTAAATAGCAAATGGGTGCTGTGGCCAAAGTGATCTAAGTCACCTGAGGGTGCCCGAGTGTCTTCCATCCTGGTGACCTCATACAGCCTGTTTGTAACTCAGGATAATTCAGAAAACAACTCAAGTAGTAAGTCAGGCCCAAGACATTTCTATCTTCATTTTACAAAGCTTTGTAAAAATTAGGACTTGAGGAAAAAGGAAATCAAGTCTGTGGTTGGTGTGTTCTTTTAAAAAATGACAAGTGGGAAGCTGGAGCATTGGCGCAAGCAGTAGGGTGCCTGCTTTGCATGCACTAACCTAGGAAGGACCATGGTTCGTTGTCCCTCAAGCCAGGAGTGATTTCTGAGTGCATAGCCAGAAGTAACCCCTGAGTGTCACCCATGTGACATGGCCCAAAAATGAAAAACAAATAAATGACAGAGAAGTTTAGGATTTTTCTTTTTCTATGCCAGGAGCAAGTATTTGTCAAAATAACCTGCTCCTATTGACTGAGAGATGAGATTTGCTAAAATTCTAGTAACATCTTTTATCTTAGAATTAGTATCCATTACATGTATACAGAACACAGGGTCATCTTTGCACTCAAACTTTTAAGATTCCATTAGGCCCAACAATTTCTAGTTTGTGTAATTAAAAAAAAAAAAAGAAAGAAAAAGGCTGTGTATAGAGTCAAAGAAAGGAAGACCTTCGGAGTCAAGAGATTCTTTTTCCCTTGCAAATAAGCAAAACACATTCAATCAATTCCCTTTAGCAAATAATAAATTTATTAGGTGCCTACAAGTACAAAACACAGAAAGCTGCTGTTGGGGGTTAGAGGATACACGAGAGCCCTGCCCTCGGAGAGCTTATGATCCAGGCAATTAGTCACAATTAGTAAGTTGTGGCAATATCACTTTTGGTGACTTGAAGCAGAATTCTTGAGCATGTCTGCATCCTTTGACTCCAACTCTTGTGAAATATGTAAGGAATCCTTTCAACAGGAAAACCAAACAGTGGGAAAGAGACCTTTGTGGCATTAATCAGTGACCTTGGCTTTGCTTAAGAGCATCTTTCTGTTGCTGTTGCTTATTCTTGTAACTTTCTCAGCACCATTTCCTAACGACCTTTGTGTGGAGACTCTCCACGCTTCCTGAACCTTCACCAGGGTTTCCTGTTTGTTAGTGAATGGCTCAGTGGCAGTTTGGCCTTGGAATGATTCGGTCTGAGTTTTCCTTCAGCAAATTTGGATTTTCCTTTTGGTGCACGCTAGAATGACAGGCTTTGCAATCTGTGCTCTAAGGGTGGAAGTGAGATGCAGTACAAAGGCAAAAGGCCAAACTTTTCCCTTCACTGAACATTTCATAGTGCACTTTTTGGTTATATTCTGTACAGATATAGAACAAGATATAAATCATTTGTTTTTATTCTTTTTTACTTAGATTTGTATTCATGTAAAGTGTATTTACATTAGGAAAAATTTGAGGTACAAAACCCAAAAAGAATATCTGAGGTATAAATACAAGTATATTTTAAATAATAATCTTAAATCATGCTTTGTCTATGTTTGAAAGCATAGCGGACACATGTGCATGTTCCTTAATAGAATGGTATATACAACAATCTTACAAATCTGAAAGCCATTAAAATTGAATATACAAGTATATCTTCATGAAGAACACTGATATTCAAAATACTCAAAAATTTTAAAACTCTAATCTGCCCTCTCCAATTCTTCAAAGAACCTCTGAAATAATACTGACAATGGTAAGTATATTATATTATAACAAAATAAAAATCCTTCTTACAAGTCTCATTCATACACAATTCACTTTTGAACCATACAAAATAAATTCACTAATACTGTCTCTTGAGCCAATCTTTTATAATTACAGTAAAACCTGTATAAAGACTACCCTTCCAAAATAACTATGCTGGTGTATTTTTCCTTTTCATCACAATAACTATTTTCCTTTACCACTAAAATATATTCCAGGGGCATCATTATATAAAAAAAAGTAGAAAAATGTAAAAACAAAATATAGTAGGTCATAAACCTATCTGCTATTTGTTCATAAGGAAAAATCCAATTAATAAACACATGCAGATTTTAGAAACACTATAACAACAGCAACAACAAATGATTTTTGTGGTGAGGTCCAATTCAGAGATTTCCCTGGGCCACACAAAGTTGTTCGTGTTGCTGGACATAATATAGTTTGTAACAGACACGAAGATGCCAAAAATTCTGCTGGTATAATGTTTTCATGCTTGAGTTTGGAATAAATGCTAGATGTTCACTTTTATATCTTGATTTTACAAAGAAGAGCAAAACTGTGCAAGTAAAGGGTATTGGTGGGGTTCATCTCTGAACTATAGATAGTGGTTACAAACAATATCACTATTTGCAATCAGCACTAAAGAGAAAGTACATTTGAAATGGGGTGTCAGGGTTAACTTATTCCTTATGAGGAAAGGAAGAAATTGGAGAGAAGGAATATGCTTATTAACTCAGAAAAAAAATATGGGCTAAGGTATGGGTTCCCTTTTGAATTTTTCCTGGGGTAGTCAGATATTTCAGGTTAAACTGTGCCTGATGCATCAATATCCTTCTCAGAGGCGTCTCAGTGTGCCAGCCACTGCATTCCACATTATACATCTATGCCACTCAACCAGCAACGAACACACATACACACATTCCTCTGTGCAAACCTTTCTTTGCTCATCTCAGTGAGAAAACTTGTCAGAGTACCAACTATTCCAGTGGATACACCAGTCCCTTAGCACACTGCAACTTAAATGACATAGGTACACAGACACCAATATCACAAGAGAATGAAGTCTTCATTATCTTCTATAACGTATTTATAGAGTCTTGCTTCTCAGAAGCAATTTGAATAAGAATATCATTTTTTTTTTGCAGTTTCATATATTCCAGTCAAGGTCTAAGACAGACCTTAAACAAATAGGGAAGCAGCTTAAAAAATATATCAAACCACTAGAGGCAATTCTTACACTCCAACTTGTAGTTTTCTGCTTCAGGACTAGACTCAGAGCCACTAATTCAAGGACCGGCAAGCAATGCAGAAACAAACACCTGGGTGGTGGGTACACTTGTTGTGCTTCAGAAATCACCTAGATTTGGGGTCTTTGGTTTCAGAGTTCTGATTGCTGAAAGAGTCTCGGATCTTTACAACTTCAGCCGCACACAAATGTCCAAAAGATTTCATATACCACTCTGGCATGTGGCCACTACAACAAAAAGGAAAAGATAAATTGTTGGGAGTGGGAAGCATGGAAATAAGCAGAAGATAGCTCAGAATAGACTTTCACTTCTAGACCAGTAAAATGTAGTAAATATTGCTATCATTATTCCAAAGTTAATGTCTTGGTATATCTAATGAACAAATACTTACAATAAGAAATAACACCCCAAGTATATGTATATATATATATATATCTTGAGGATATATATATATATATATATATATATATATATATATATATATATAAACATCTTGGGGATGTTTTCATATATAGCAAAAAGCATATGATATGGATAATTCAGAGAAAACTAAAATGCAGTTTTTTTTTTGTTTGTTTGTTTGTTTTTTGGGCCACACCCGTTTGATGCTCAGGGGTTACTCCTGGCTAAGCGCTAGAAATTACCCCTGACTTGGGGGGACCATATGGGACGCCGGGGGATAGAACTGCAGTCCTTCCTTGGCTAGCGCTCGCAAGGCAGACACCTTACCCCTACGCTGCCTCATCGACCCCTGAAATTTTCTTTTCTTTTTTTTTTTTGGTTTTGGGGCCACACCTGGCAGTGCTCAGGGGTTACTCCTGGCTGTCTGCTCAGAAACAGCTCCTGGCAGGCACGGGGGACCATATGGGACACCGGGATTCGAACCAACCACCTTTGCAAGGCAAACGCCGCTGTGCTATCTCTCCGGGCCCCAAATGCAGTTTTCTAATGAGAACTTCACATGGTCACCTTGGGTCATTTGTTGCTGGTTTTTAGTCTGCATTGCAATCTACTGGCCTGTGGTACCAAATTCAGAGCTAATTAATTACTAAAAGTGTGAAGGTCATATTATTTCAAAACTGCTGAATATAAAATAGCCTTTGAGTGGAGCATAGTACAGAGGATAGGGCTGTATGCACAGCTGATCCTGGTTCAATCCCCACATCCCATATGGTACCAATAGCACCAGCATGAATCATTTTTGAGTATCACCCCAAACAAAAAACAAACAGAACAGCATTTGCTTGCTAGTTCAAAATCTCAGCTTCTGTGAATTTAGATTGAGGACAAAACTGTCATCTTCTAATGGCTTGAATAGCCCCATATCCTGAACAAGGAAGATTAGAAACCAGTATGCCAAAGAGCAGGAAACTTGGAGATTTATAAGAATTGCTCTTTATGGAATAAACAAGGCACAATGATGAATCACTGAACCATTCTTCATATCAGACAAAGAAGTCTGTATTGTCTCTCTGACCCTCACCAGGTGAGAAAGCTAGAATCAGAACCTACCGTAGGTCAGCTCTGCACATGTAGGTGAGTTTGGATTTCCCTGGCCCGCAGGGCTCGATCAGATACCTGGACAGGAGCACATTGACTCTCACTCCTACCACGGGTGCCCGGTCATGGTCCACAGAGGTAAGCAAAAGGGCACAGGCTCCTTTGGGTAAATTCGTCCGCCATGTTCTGTAGAGAAGGAGAAAAAAAAAATACACCAACCCAGAGTGAGGGGGAATGGAATTTCCTGGAAGCAGTTGAAAACAGGGCCTCACTCTTAAAGGGGATGGCTGAAGGGCAGAAACAGCAGCATGTCTGCTCTGAACTCAGCAAAGATTCCAGAATGAATAACTCTGTTCAGAGCCCTGCTGACCGTGGGTGGATGTGCTCACACAGTCACTTCTTTGAAAGAGAACCAAGGCTAGAAGTGTGACTGAAAACCATTTTGAGATGTCACAAATGCTTTAAGACACAGATATCCTCAAAAAAGGGGTGCTCTGTGGAAAATGTTCTGGACTAATGATGTGATATTTCCTCAAAGATTTTTGGAATTCCTCTTTCAACACTGTCTCCAGAGAATTTATGAATTGCATATAAATCAGCTTTAACCACGGCTCACTTGGGACCCAAATGTTATTTCCTGCTTCTGCATTCACTAGCTGATTCCAATGAGTACATCTATAAAAAGAGGCAAAAGTCTGCTCCCATTGAACCTACCCATTTGAATGTGCCTCTTTTTGCATTTGAGTCTAAAGTTCAGACCACTTTCAAGGATAGGAACACAGGACTGGAATAAACAGACATCCTCTCCACATTTGGATAGACTCAACATCTTTCTTGGGGGCCTCTGTTCTTTTTTAAATAATGATATCACCTTAGGATAGGCACAGAGGGACACACACAATCATCCTTGCCTCTAGAATCCATGTGGAAGCTCTCACCTCAAAACCACATAGTCCCGGGCAGGGTGGGGCGCCATGCTGTTCTGCACATACTGGTAAATTTCAGTCTGGCTGTCCAGGATTTCAATCACTTTTGAATCCAACAGGTCAACATCCCAGAGGTGCTGCTCTTTGAGAAGACGCTTTAGGATTTCTTCCGGCATAGCTGGGACCTCAATGGTTGACCTCCAAAGTCTGAGAGGGGGCCCTTCGCTCACCTGAAAGATACAAGTATTTCTTAGTGCTAGAGTATGAAAATCCACTTAGGTTTGTTTGAAGGCAGACTATGCAAGTAGGGGTCTCTTGAGTCCCAGACATTTTCTGGCGTAAGAGGTGGCTGGCCCAACATTGTGAAGAGCGGCGAGAAAGTAACTGGAAGTACTGGTGTCATCTGTTAATCAAATGGTGAGCTATGTTTTCCTGGGGATCCACATTAAAGTAAATGTTATGAAGTCAGATCTTTATCTTTAACTTATACCTCCAATTCTCCCTGGTTATCCCAATTGCTTTAATTGATTTCCTTTCCTGGTGGTAAAAAAGCAGCTGAGCTAGTCATATTTTTTGTGCTTGTATGGTTTTTTTTTTTTTTTTTTTTGTTTTTTGTTTTTTTTGGCTATACCTCGTAGTGTTCAGGGCATACTATTGGTGGGGCATTGAGGATCATACATGATGGTGGGGACTAAACCTGGATCAGCAATATAAATGTGCAAGATAAATGTACTACCTGCTGTACCATCTATCGCTTTAGCTCCAGAGCCGATCATATTAAGCCATATGAGTGCTCTACCCTCCAAGGTTTTTTAATTCGAACAAGTTGATCTCTATGGTTCCTGTCTCCCCAAGTGTTTACTGCTAGTTAAAGAGTAGATCTAGTGAGAATAGAATAAAGTAAGTTTTGGGTGAATCACAGAAAAATCAAAGTGTAGCAGCAGGAAGGGTATTTGCCTTGCATGTATCCAGTCTGATTTAAATCCCCATTGGGTCCCCTGAGCAATACACCAAAAGTATCAATGAGTATAGAGCCAGGAGTAAACCCTGGGCTCTACAGGATATTACTCCAAAACAATAAACAAATCAAAGCAAATCATCAGATTTCATGAAGCCTCATACCATTACTAGTAAATCATTCCAGGGAACTAACTCTTAGCGTGATTCTATGTAAAAGAATCCCTGCTTTGTGCTGGGGTCACACAAGCAGATCATGGGGTACCACTCAATGCCAAATATGGCACCTAGATCTCCCACACATAAGGCATATACTCTGCCCAGTGCACTTTCCCTCCAGCCCAAGAAAATTCTTCAGTTAACTGGTTTCTACTCTTGGGAGAACCTAAATCCAAGGGAAGAGGTGAGCTGGCAAAGGGTCAAAAGCACCAAGTCCTGTACCCTGTACAGAGCGAGCACTTACCTTTTTATAGGAGAGTTCAGCCTGTTCAGAAGTTGAGTAGTTGACCCAGCCTTTAAACTTCTCTTTAACCTCTTTAAACAGGCCATCCATGCAGTCCTGGATGAAGTGGTGATAGTCCGTGGATTCGTCACTGTGGAGGCGCCCCAGTGCTTCCAGAGTGAGGGGCTTCATTTCCTGTTCAGTGTAGGAGTTTCGACATCGGCTCATCTCCTCAGGGACCTGTGAGGGACACAAGTGACAAAAAAGGAGGGTAAGTGGACGAGGGAGACTGCTGGTGCTGAGGGGCCATATGCAGTACCAGAGATCAAATTAGGACCAGGTGTGCAAGATGAGAAGGCCATACTCCTTGATAGGGGTGGAAGCCCAAGATTTTGTCCTATTCACAAGATCCTTAATCAAGAATAAAACATTCCAATGTCTTACCTGGAAAAGCTTCTTGCACTCAGCGATCATATGGGCCAGTCCTTGAGTAGCAGCAAGGTTTTCATTTAAATCTTTCTGATCGGGTTTGCCCAAACTTTGTTTTCTTTGCATTACCCTAGACAGAAAAAATATTTAAAAGATTCAGATATTTATATATTCTTAATCAATGTGTTATTCCAGTGAAGAAAAACCACCACCTTCCGCTGTGGTCTATCTGTCATTATGTGGTTCAAAAGAATTTTACTTTGATGAGCAGAATTTCTCAGTTTAATCAACACTGTACTAAAAATCATGAAAGAGATGGTCTTTAATGAAACCCAGGCTATTTGAAGTCGTTGAGCCAAACAGGCTCCTATCTAAACAGGCAGCTCGGACATGGGTGGTAGGGACAGGAATGGATGCTTGCAGGCTGCATGGGTGGGAGGCAGCGGGCATTGCCATAAACAGTGTCACTAGCTATTCTTTCTACTTTCAATAAACAGGATCCTCTCCCTAGGAAACATCTATTCTTTCCTAGAGGTTGTGTCTTAATCTTATCATATCTCCCCCTTCTGTCCTCTCTATTCCATTAAAGTTGGAATGCCTGTCAATGCTTAGATCTAGTTAAAAAGATATTTAAAAGTAGCTAACTCATCTTACACAATTAGATCCTATACCTCCTGCTAAGAGATAGTTGCTGAGAGTGTCTTTAGAATTTTGCGGATGAATCTGGAACGTGGTTGAGCTCCAGTGTGTGATTCCTTTTGTACACCCTCCCCCCAGGAGTACATCCAACAAAAGGCAAAGAAACACCAACTGACTCTGCCATTGTAATGAGGTAATGAATGTCAAGTGTGTGATCCTATGTCTACAAAAGACTTTGGAGCTGAACAAATATCAACTGTTGCTACTTTCCAGTTCCTTGACTCTGATAGCAACTCCCATTTCATATACATTTAAGGAGAAATGTGATGAACAGTGGATTTAGGCCAGGTCCCCACCCTGAGGTTCGACTCTATCATTAGTTATTTCCACTTCCAGCCCAGCCTGGAGCTTGGCTCCACTGACCATACACTTGCCGTGGCCAAGGCAGCATTCCCTGTCCAGTTTTTAGGTCAGTATATTAGTATGATTATTTGCTGGCAGAAATATATAACAATGTAATGGGGGAGTCTTGGGCTCAACACTTGCCATAACTCAGCAAGACTCCAAATCTCTTTCTACAAAATGGCTTGGCTGAGGCCACATCCGAGGCTCAGAAGGAAGGAGGTCAAACTCAATTATGCTCAATTCAGGTAGAAGCCCACAAAAACACTGGGGTCACACTGGCAGGAAAGGAGGCTACTTCAGTCTCCTGACATGTACCTCGGAGAAGAGTTCTCTCTCTTCAGAGTGTTGAGATGGAAGAGGGAAGGGGCCAAGCACACAGCCAGGTTGGTGGGAGTCATCTGGTTTTCTTTCACAGCTGCAGTGACATCGCTCAGGAAATAAAGGAGAGTCTGTAACACCTCCCGGTTCTCATCAGGCAGAAGCATAATGGCAGCCTTGATGGCCTGGAGGCGCTGGTCCTTGGGCACATCTGCACGACACCAGAATTTCCCCATCAAACTCAGTGATTTTCCATGAATTACTGCAGAAAAATGTCTCAAAGCAAATACCAGCATCAAAGCCCCCAGCCCAGTCCTGAGCAAGCACTTGCAGAGAGTGTACTTGAGGTTAATATGGAAGAAATTAGGCATTGCCACCAGCGTCACTACCCTAAGTATTTCCTGCCCGTGGAGGAGTTAAAACATTTTAAAACACCCACAATGCCAATATATTCCTAAATCCATCTCAGAGTTCAACTCCAGATGATGCCAGTTTATAGAAGTTTTTGTTTTCTTTCTGAAGAATTTCTGAGAAACCTCCAGTTCCCTTTTCAATTCCTTTTTTCAATTACTGAAAACAGTATACATTTAAGTCTTTTGTTTAGTTTAATGTAAGAACTGACATCTGTTATTTTTTTTTTTTCTGATGGGTGGGTGACACCTTCAGTACTACATGACTACTCTCAGGTCTGTGCTCAGAATAGCAGGTAGCAGAATGCTGGAGTTTGAACACAGACCTCCTGTATAAAAAGCCTGAACTCTGCCCATTGAGCTACTTTTCTAGCCCAAAACTGAGATCTTTTAAGCTGTAACTACTTTAGTTTGGTATCTTCACAGATTTCTGTGATTTGTAATGGACCTAAACTTTCTTGAATAGGAAAAGAAAATTGCTAAAATGTTCAATAAACTAAAAAAATCTGTTTAACTGGTCATTTCTTTCAGTTTTAGGGAAAAATGAATGCACAAACATAAAATGGCTATTCTAAAAATCCATTTGGAGGGGAAACACATACCCAGCTATGTTCAAGACTTATTTCTGGGTTTGTACCTGGTGGTCATTCCTGGTGAGGCTTGGGCCAGTTAGGATGTCAGGGATAGATCTCAGGTTGGCCAAGTGCAAGGCAAGCATCCTACCTGCTGTACTATCTCTCTAGTCCTATAAATCCATTCTTGAGAAATAAGTCCATAAAATAAGAACACATATGAAATGCTGAGCTCACTCTCCAGGTCTCCTTTACTAGACAAATTTTTCTTTTAAAAGGCATGTGATGGAAAAATCAAGTCTCTCCAGTGTACTCCATAGGACAAACCCTATTCCACAGCACCATGGTTACAATACATAACAAATACCTCAGTGAGGGAAAGTGTGATCTGGGTTTTTACAAAATGTGAAAGGATGAAACAAATAATGAAATAATCCAGACCAGTTCCATTTCTCATAAAATAAAGTCCACTGCGCCAGCACTCAAGACAATTTGAGCAGTGAGAGAAGCTGAGTTTAAATTGCATGCTATAATACCACAGTGAGCCAAGAAAAACACAAGGCCTTGAAAGCAATAATCCTGATCTTGATCATTAATTTAGACAACTGTTTGCTTTAAACTTTACTTAAAAGTGTGACGGGCATAGATATTGTTTTCATAAGTATTTCAGGCAGAAGTAGAGATGGGTAACAGAAAAAAAAGTTATTTATTAATTTTATAGCAAGATAAAATACAAAAGACATTTGTGATTTTTTCTGTGGGGAGCATACTCGGCAACACTCGGGTTACTCCTGGCTCTGTGCTCAGAAATTGTTCCTGGCAGGCTTGGGGGACCATATGGGATTCTGAGATTGAACCCGGGTTGATCCCAGGTCAGCCACAAGCAAGGCAAATGCCGTCCGTACCGCTGTGCTATTTCTCCGACCCCCACCTGTGATATTTTAAACATCATAAGCCCTGTTGAAGATGTGAAGAAACTGAAATTTCTTTGGTAAGGCAAAAATAGAGACATCTTGGTTCCTGCTCTTTTGAGCACATTGGATAACTGTTCTAGAAATAACTGAAGAATGATTTCCTAGGGAAGGAGTGCAGGGGATGCCTTGGTGGCAAAAAGCATCCCTTGCAAAGAGGAGGCTGCATATTCAACCCTTGGTATCACTCACACACATGTCCTGGAATGGCAGCTTTGCTGCCTGGAACTGCAACTCAGATGGTATGTGAGAAAAGTACAACTAAGAAAAGTGATCCTAGCCCAGACCAGCACAACTAGACCTTGTCCAATAACAAGAGGAGTGGGGAAAATACATTTCCTGGTGAGAATATAAAACAGGGACCTGAGAGATAATACAGGGGTTTAAGGTCTTGATTGTGGGCCACTCCTGTGATTTGATTCCCTGCCACCACAAGGTCCGGAGCATTACCAGGAGCAGCCCTAGAGATCCCTGAGCACTGCAGGGTAAGCTCCAGCACTGTATAGCTGGAGTAGCACTGGTGGAGCCCCTTTGGTTGAGAGACCAACTCTCACTGGGAGGAGACCCTCTAGTCCCACTGGGTACCACTGGAGAGGAAGGACAACTTCAAAACAGAAACAAGACAACAACAAACCAAAAAGAATGGAGAGATTGGGGGGGAGGGGAGAGAGAGGAGAGAGAGAGAGAGAGAGAGAGAGAGAGAGAGAGAGAGAGAGAGAGAGAGAGAGAGAGAGAGAGAGAGAGAGAGAGAGAGAGAGAGAGAGAGAGAGAGAGAGAGAGAGAGAGAGAGAGAGAGAGAGAGAGAGAGAGAGAGAGAGAGAGAGAGAGAGAGAGGAGAGAGAGAGAGAGAGAGAGAGGAGAGAGAAAGAGAAAGAGAAAGAGAAAGAGAAAATTCATGCTAAAGAAACTATCATTCAACAGGTATAAGAAATATGACCCATAAATAAAGGGACGAGAAAGACATCAATGCTGGGCTCCTCACTGGTCATCTTTTGGCTGGGCCAAAAAATGACTCATAAGAAACAATGGGTTCTTGTTGGTGCCCCTTTCTCCCACTCCCATCACTCCCAGATCTAAGAACACTTACACTGGTAGATCTGCAGGAAAGTTTCTGAGAGTTTGTTGGTCATGAGGGGCTCGGGAAGATCTCGAAAATACTGCTTCAGCATGTCTGCCACGTCGTAAGCAGACTGGCCTTCATAGTTGACACAGTCTATGGCACTTTCGTTCATCTGGCGCAGAGCCTGGATCCGAGATTTGACTCCTGATTTTCTGAACAGTCCCAGCTGTGAGCAGTACAACATGGTCAGGAGGGTTGCAGCATTTTCATTCAGAAACAATCAAGAGTACCAACTATTGATTCCCCCCTCGAACTTACACACTTGCCCTTCAGGAGTGGGCAGTGGTGATCTCACCTGATCTAAACAATGATTGCGGAGGTAGCGCATGGCCTGCTGGATGCTCTGGGGCAGGGGCTGTCCGGTGCGCTGCACATTGACGGTCAGAGGGACCCCGAACACATTACGGTCTTTGTAGTCTGGAACCTTGATCCTTTTCATGAACTTGGGCACAGCCCTGTTTGATAAAGCGGTGAATAGTGTTAGGAGACAAGTTTGTCAGTCTATACCTGTCCATCAAGGCAGGTAAGTATAAAACATGCCCACGACCACAGACATCCACTACAGTGTTCCTCGAGATCTTCTAGGCATCAAGACTAGGACTGGGGTATCCCTAGCAGAGGGCTCCTCAGGGCTCTCCCTCCCTGTGAAGACTGAATTGGATCTGCTTTGCATCGAGTTGAGCTTCCTTACATCAAGGCAG
The DNA here is from genome assembly GCF_024139225.1 of Suncus etruscus. Lineage (NCBI taxonomy): Eukaryota > Metazoa > Chordata > Mammalia > Eulipotyphla > Soricidae > Suncus > Suncus etruscus. The sequence goes on from NC_064851.1 coordinate 127,871,493, forward strand.
CACAGGAAGGATCTGCAGCAAAGGACAACATTAGCCCCTAATTTTGTGTTTCAAGACAGGGTCTGAAAAACAAGTTTCCACTGGTCCAATAAAAGGACAAGAACAGTTTCTTTTTTTTTCTTGGCAGGGGATTGAAGGGGCCCAAAAGTGGTGCTCAGGAGACCTAGGCCCCACCAGTAAATCTCTACCAAATGGGCCAGTGGCTCAATGCCAGAATATAATGCTACTCAGGCCTGGGATGTTGGCCACACTTGGGCCACCTATGAGGTACTGGGAGTCTCCTGGACTATACCTGGTGATGCTCAGGGGAACCATGTGGTGCTGGGAACTGAACCTGAGTAGAGCATCCTAAATGCTGTATGCTAGCCTAGCCCCTAAGAATAATTTCTAAGTGTTCAATGAAATCCAAAGGATAAAAAGGTAATGCTGGAGGAGAAAACAATTAGCAAAATTATTATTGGGGCTGGAGAGATAGCATAGAGGTAAGGCGTTAGCTTTTCATGCAGAAGGACGGTGGTTCAAATCCCGACATCCCATATGGTCCCCTGTGCCTGCCAGGGACGATTTCTGAGCATAGAGCCAGGAATAACCCCTGAGCACCACCGGGTGTGGCCCAACCCCCCCCAAATAATAATATAATAATTACTGTTATTATTATTTTTATTATTTTTGTTTTTGGGCAACACCCGGCGGCGCTCAGGGGTTACTCCTGGCTCTGTGCTCAGAAATCACTCCTGGCAGGCACAGGGGACCATATGGGTTGCCGGGATTTGAACCAACTTGGTCCTGGGTTGGTTACTTGCAAGGCAAATGCCCTACTGCTGTGCTATCTCTCTGGCCCCCCAAAATTATTGAGGCTGTATAAGTTTCCAAACTAATTTGGCCTACTGCCCCATTTAGGAAAAAAGAATTACTCAGTGCCATCAAGCCTGTCCAAAATCACCTTTCTGTTTAAGGCAACAAACAGAATGTGACCCTAATTGCTCCTGAGGTTACTATCACTTCCCTCACAATCTTTTTAGCAAGCCCCCAGGGTGGGAGGGGTGGCCTCTTTGTTTCATAGAACAGGGACCAACTCCACAGCTTAACAGGAGGAGCCCAGCTGAATGACCAGATGTCAAAATCAATTCTCCTGCATGACCCTGGAGCATAGAACCTCTTTGGGTTTCTAAAAGAGAATGAAAAAGAACAATGAGGCTTTGTGAGCCTACCAGGCTCCCTGGAGGCCAGCAGCCGGGTCCAGCCCCAGCAGTATAGGCAACAGCAGGAAACCATGTCATGCATTTAATGCTGTCAAGCAGAAATCTCAGCTCTACAAATGACCTCTCTGAGGGGACAAGAAAGGGCAAGGCCCAACAGGAAAAGAACTGGGGGCAGAATTTCTCCAAGCATCCCACAATGTAAGACTTTGATGTCTGGTTTTAACTCATTGGAAAAATTGACCAAAATTCAAGAAGTATTAGGGAATTCACGAAGTATTAAGGAACTCTGAGATTTTTGAGGGTTTAGTGGGAAGGTAGGGAGAAGGAGAGCAACTCTGAAATGGGAATGTAAAATATGCAGTTTTAAATAGCTGGCCGGGAGCGCTATGTAAGGCAGACCACTTTGATTTCTGAGTGCTTACCAACAGCCATGGCATGTGACTGTTTATAGCTCCGGGAAGGTAAAAATGCAAGCACAGAGCCAGCCCTGCATTTCCATACAGTAAAATGTATGGTATAGGGCTGGAAGTGTGCATAATACTCCCTTTGTCGGGCAGAAAAGCCCAGGGGCAGAATGTGCAAAGAACACATTACGATCTCTACCGAGAATCTGAGGCATGTGTGGAGAAACTGGTCAATACTTATTTCTGTCATTCAGAACAAACAACTTCTGTATTTAGCAAGGCTCACATAATAACAGCCTTTGAAAAGGAGGTGCTTTGATGCTGAAGAGAAACTCACTGGAATCCCAAGAAGAGGAGGAGCTTGGGAGAGAGGGAATAGTTACTTTGCTCAGGACTTTCAGCTCTCTCAAACAATTTCTGGTTCGCTCAAAGCATCACTAATGAAATTGACTGTGCCCCGGATTTCATAAAATTTTGGAGTAGTACCACTAGATAATTAACACTTGGATTAGTAAAAGGTCCTAAAGGCTGACACTGTCATATGCACTGGGATGGCAACTAGAGGCAGCTCCCGGATTTGCACCAATAAAATTGAGAGCAGCACATTTTTCTTTTCTTTTCCTTCCTTTTATTTTGGCAGGAGGAGGGAGGGGGAGAGAAACGGCACCACATTCAGCAATTCCTAGGGGTTAGTTCCTGGCTCTGCACTCAGAAATTACTCCTGACAGTGCTTGAAGAAACTATATGGGATGTTGGAGATAGAAACCAAGTCGGGCACATGCAAGGCAAGAGCCTTGTCCAATATATTATCGCTCCAGACAGGCATGTTTTATTTTCATGTACATTTTAGTTTGTATCTTAGAGGCAAATTTCTAAAATGCAGTACTGTTGGAAAGTCTGTTTGAGAACAAACATTTATTTATTTTTTTTTAATTTTAGCTCAGGTTTCTGAATGATGTTGCAAAGTCACATTAAAATTAAGTTTCTAGATCTGGAGAGATAGTATAACAGGTAGGTTGCTGGCCTTGCAAGTAAATATAGTACCTCCTGGCACTAAATACAGTGCTCCTGTGAAGTGCCAAGAGCAAGGCATAATAAACTCTGAGCCAGGGTGTGGCTCAAACCCAAACAAAGGAGCTCCAACATAGAAATCAGAATAAAAGGTCAGGTGCTACACACCTAACCCATTTCAAGCTTCCTAATGCCTTCTCATTCAGAGGTTATACACTGAGACTTCTTTCCATAGGTCAGGGCTGAGACTTTTCCTATTTACTAAGCCTAGCACTGAGAAGGTGCTATAGAATGAGATGGACAAGTGGTCCATTTTCACACCAACAACTACTGCTTTAAATGCAATCAACCAAAGGCACCAGTTAACCCTAATGCTATACTGGCTCAAGCAGTATCTAATAGTTTTGATGATGCAGAGCAACAAACAGCCTTGGGATGCCAGACTGAAGAGATGAAGAGAACAATGGTTATGTTGAGTATTGGGACAGCCTCAAGAAGCTGACCACGACTGTTAAAACCCTTACCAGCTAAAGCCATGCTTATTGGAAGGTGTGTACTTCTCCAGCAGGGCGGTTAGCTTCAGGAGCGAGTATTTCTGTAGCAGGTTCATCTGGGCCACAGACTGGCAATTGATCTGTAGTGACATGGAGTTTAAGCTTGGCCGGTGAGAGCTCTGGAAACTGTGCCATCTCAGTCTGTGCCTGCAGAGAGAAGGGCAGAAGATGGTGAGACAAAGACCAAGGCCTCAACCAAAACCTGTAGGGATTGCTCACTGAGGTTGCACCCTTGCACGTGAGGATGGAACTTCAATTTTTCTCGCACTTCTTCTGTGAGGAGACATATAAACCATTACATGAACCATTGGATCCCTTTTGGGAGGCAGGGGCCAGGATATTACCACCATGGCACAACTACCACCATCGCCATCACAGAGTTGACTTTACCAGCCCCCAATCTGAAACTGAGTTCTCCACAAACAGCACCCACTCTTTTTGGAAGTCAGGCACTCCAGGCTGGTTGCTCTCATCATGAACTGACAAGGCTGTGAAGTCCAGCACTGACCCAAGACCCACTAAGCAGGAAGGGAAAGGTATGGCTTTCTCTGGCTGGGCCCCCTCTACCCAGACTCTGGAGGGAGAAGAGACCTTCTTCTCACCTATTAGATCTGGTCAGGGAGGCCCCGACCCCTGAATCCCTCCTTTCAGGGATGTCTGAGGGCTCCTCCGGCTCATTCAGTGAGTTGCCTGTGCTGTCCAGGTCACTGGGAGTGGCTCGGTCATGGTCTACATCCAGGTGTATCTGTTTGGGAGAGGACGGGCAGGGAGAGACAGAATCCAGGGCTGAGTCTGAATCGCCCTCATCAGAAAACTTCTCTGACCACTGGTTGACGATTCTCTGCATCCCCTTCACGTGGTACAGGATGTCATCCAGCTCCGGGAAGATGTCCTCGTTTTCCAGGTCCACCAGATCACCGGAACTGGAGTACAGGAGGGAGCCGGGTACGTTGTCATAGATGCTCAGGCGGCTGCTCATGGAACTGGAGGAATTGCGTCGCTTAAGCTCTTTGGGACTGTCACCACTGTTCTCCCTTCGCAGGCTTATGTGACCCGGGCCATGGAAGCTTCCAGTCCTCCAGTTCACTGAGCTGCTGCTCCCGGAGGGAGAGAAACTGCCATTGGAGAGGGCCTTTGGGAACGTGCCAGGCTTGTGATCTTCTGGTATATAGAAGATGGTGTCCTCTGGGTAGTTGCCGCGGTTTTTAAAGTTCTGTTCCATCACGTTGTTGAACGTGGACTGGTTGAAGGGATCAAAGCCCTCCAAGTACATGCCCACCCGCTTGTGGCATGCACTGAGGCTTCGAGTCCTGGTGATGGGGCTGGGCGTGCTGACGGCGCTGCTGGTCTCGGACTGGCTGCTGCTGCTGCTGGTCTGTGTGGAATTGGAGACACTCCTCTTTCGTACCATGGGGACATTGATGTGGTTGCCATTGAGAGCTGAGATCTCCACACAGTTCAGCTGCTTCAGTTTCTCCTCATCCATTCCCTCCTGTAGGACGGGCCCGCTGATGATCAGGCCCAGCTTGGACGGTGCCTTGTGCTTGCCATGGTGGGAACCTCTTAGCTTTAAGCTCTCCATGCGTTTCAGCAGGCTGCGTGCTTTAGACTTGCCACTCTTCTCCTGGCCTTTCATGCCGAAGCTAAAGCTGGACAGTTCCTTGGGAGAGGGAAGGCTACAGAAGGAGTCATCATTGCTCACAAAGTGGCTAGATGAGCAAACACTAATGACTGAGTTGGTCCGGGTTGTGGCGCTGTCCCCACTCTGGGCTGCAGCAGTGGGGAGACTGCAGGAGCTGCTAAGGCTGCGGACCGAAGCCACCTCTTGCTGCTCGCTGAGGTCTGTCAGCATGCTTTCGTGGCTTGGGGCGTTCTGCAGGTGGCTACTATCTGGGGATCCTGGCACGGGGTCTTGCTTGGGTGAAAAGACATCAAACTCTTCCAGCCGTGACCACCTCTTGCTGTCCCTCTGGAAAGTCCATTGCCACTTATTGCACAAGGCTCATCCTCATCAGAATCTTCACTCTGCAAAGACAGAAAATGGAGCCATTCATGCACCGGGACCTGCAGTCAGCAAAAGCAGAAGAAGCCAAGGGCTCAAGGTCTGGGGCACTGTTCACCACCTGCTGCCAACACCTATTCCTCTCTGACAGCCTTATTTTTATTTACTTATTTTTGCAAAGACTGAAGATCTATTTAAGAATTTAATAGGGAAAAAAATAATTTCCTAGGAGGGCAAGAGTGATAGTACAATAGGTAGAATGTTTGCCTTGCACAAGGCCAACCTAGGTTCAATATCTGGCACCATATATGGTCTAGGATGATCCCTGAAAGCAGAACCAGGATTAAGCCCCAAACACTGTTTAGGTGTGGCCCTCCAAAAAAAATTTCAAAAAGAATTCAACAGGAGACTGTCTAACCAAAGGTTATTTTATAGAAATGCTGGGATCTATAAGCTTGTGCCTCCATTATTCACACAGGGAGCCTCTGCGATCTGTGAAAATTTCAGGCATGCAAAATATTTTGAACTGGAGTCAACAATGGGTAGGACTCCCTCTGGTTGGTCTCCAGTTTTGCTGTCTGTGTTTATATCCCCTTTTGTAATTAAAAGTTCATTTTCCAACACTAAGAATAATGGCAACTGAATCTCCAGCCACCTTCCCAAAGTTTGCAAAATTTTCAAATAAGAACCTTAAGCCACAGCCCTCCGTTCCTTCTATCTCTTGGATCTGATTTTGTTTAGCCTCTTACCTGTTCTGGTCATCTCCCCTCCCTCTCCTCTCTGCTCCACCAGACCTGGGATCTACAGCTAATGCCACAAGTGTCCTGGGAAGTTTCAACCTCAGACATGCTCCAGGCAATTTAACAAGGTTCCACAAATACCCAATCCTGACAGCACAAAATGTTCATAAACACTAGTGACGTCTTTGCTGATTTTGTCTGATTTATGTGCAGGACTCAGGGTTATACAGGAACAAAAATGACTGCATCAAAAGATGCAGCAATTCCATGTAATTCATGACTTTCCTACCAGTGTGGAACGTATCATATGACCCAAGTTTCACAGGACAGTGAGTAGAGGCATCGGGTTGGCTTTCCTGTCTCCTCTCCACAGCTCAGTGGGTGCTGAAGTTCCAGTTCATTTGTTTAAAAGGTTTTCCTCCCCCAAGAAGGTGAGTTGTAGGTCAGGGACTCAAAGATAATTCAAAATGTGTGCTTTCCACACAGCCAACCTGGGTTCGAATCCTAGCGTCCCAGATGGTTCTCAAGCCTGCCAGGAGTGATTCCTGAGTGCAGAGCCTGTAGTAACCCCTGAGCATTGCTGGGTGTGACCCCATAAAAAATAAGAACAAAATAAAATGTGTGCTCTGAACAGTCAGAAATTCATTCTTGTACTAAACACTCTCCTGCTCACTTTGTGACTGTCAGACCCAGTGCTACACCTACTCCTTCTCTTGAGGCCTCATCAAAGGTCCTCAAGTTTCCTATGTAGAGAAAAAACTTCCCCAATTCAGTTATGTCACCAGTCAACTAGAATGTGTGGAGTTTCCTCCCACTGTGCCTGCCCCCATTCAATTTCTCCTTCTCTACCTTTTAATCTTCTTTAATACCCCACAACTCTAGCCTTCACTCTATACCTACAGCTTTAAAATATAGTAGGTGTTACTGATGGGAAAAGGGAGATACCTCCACAGAACTGAAGCTTTACTTTTTCTAGGGAGTAAGGCAAAAATCCATCGGGTTCTTTGAGCTTCATCTTTTATATATAGCAATGGCATATTCATATGTAATGGGTAGCAGCAAATTAATTAAGCAAAATTGTAATAATGCATTGGCTGGTTGTGACTAAGAGTTTCAATGACATAAAAAATATGTAAGAACAAGGAATATTTTTGAAATAAGGAGGTAGAAACTTGAGAAACCAAACCCACAGTCCAATTTCAGTCTGCTCCCTTTCCTCCCATCCTATCTTAAACTTTATATACTTACTCTCTTCCGGTGAGGACTGATTTCCAGCTTCATCACCGCACACTTGTTCAAAGTATTCAGACGCCTACATTTCAAAAACAAACCAAAAGAACATTACTGACTATAGGAAACCAGTGGTGAGTAGATATTTTTCCCCTCAAATAGATAATATTTATTAGGTTTCTGCAAACCTATTAATATCTACAAGAGTATTAAACCCTTCTTACAAAGCAAACAGGTTGAAAATAACTAAGTACATACAAACATACTTACATAATGAATATACTTATAAATATATACTATATTTCACTTAGCCAATATTTGTCTTTTAGTAGAAATTGGCACAGTCTTAGGAGAATGTTTGGTATCTGAGACATAATTCTCAATGAGGCAACATTCATTTCCAATGGGCCTGCGGTTGAGACATAAGACTGTCCTACAGAATGCCAAAAGGGCCAGTATGTTCTCTTTCCACACAAATGAAAACCATGACAAGTAACCTCGCAGAATTATCAGTGTAGTAAACAAACAGTTTATTCTATCTCAAATGATTTAAAAGAAAAGAGTAAAGAAGAAGCAAATTCTTAGCTTGTTGAAAGCTTTTGTGTGTGTGTGTGTGTGTGTGTGTGTGTGTGTGTGTTTTCTTTTTGGTGTAGAGGAGTCATATTTGGTGATATTCTTGACTTACTCTTGACTGTATTTAGAGGTGGCTCCTGGCAGTGCTTGGGGGGAATCAAAGTGTCAAAAACTGACCTGACCAAATTGATTCCTTGTAAGGCAAATGCCTTTAACCCTGACTTACATTTCTCTACACACTGAAATGATCAATTCTTGAAAATAAAGGGCACTCACTCAAGTGCTTGTTCAATTCCCATTTCTTTGGACTATTTCCTGTATAGGACAGAATCATAATTCCTGGAGTTCAAAAATAAGTCATTGCCTTAGATCCTTTTTATTAAAGTAGAATTTTTAACTTTTAATGCTTTCTTTAATCCCTATCCAACAGTAATGTTCATTTATTTAGATTTGGGGATCATTTATGTTTCATTGAAAATTAAAGACAGCTATAAAACAAAACAAAAATTCTTATTGAGAAAATATGGAAAAGCAACAGGAGTGTGAGAACATGGCAGCCCTTCATGCCCTAGTTCTAACATCTTCCAGATGAACACTTTAATTCCCTCCCATGAACCTATAATAGATCTGCTGTCTTATGCCATTTGTTGTCCAATGTCTTTGTAGAATAAAATATTACAATCGCCATTCTTCTACTTTCAGGAGATATGGGTATTTAATCCACACAAATTCAAACTGGCCATGAGTGACCTCTTCAAGGATTTTACCTTTCTGATCTTGTTTTGAAAACTTGTTGAACAACTTTGATGCCCTAGGATGGAAGCATTTTTGCTGATAAAATCACCTTTGATTTCATAGATTATGCGGTAATCTATTTGTTTATGGCATAAACAAAGATGACCCCACCCAGAGCATGTTCAGGAAGATTTTGTCAGCAGGGGAAAAGAAAGACAAAAACCAAAAATCAGAAACAACTCCCCTAAGAAAAAGACCAAAATTTCAAAATTAGTGGGTTGTTAAGGTCTTTTCAAAGGGGCAACTGTGGCCTTAATGATTTGTACCCTCAGTATTTTAGCTCACAAATGTTTCCAGGACTTAAGAAATCTGGAATGGTTTACAGTTGAATCTCAGGTCTGGGTTTCATTAATCAAACCTGTAATCAAATACCCACTTGACTTCATTTGGACTTGAATGGCTGAGTGATGTTTATGACATCAATTGAGTTTACTAGGCTGGGAGGCCTAGATGGGGGAAGGAGAGTTGAAGTCTTTAAATGCTAGTCAAACCAAAGGACCAGTAGAGCAGTTTTATGAAGGTCAAAAGTATCTTCTTATGTAGATAGCACTAGGGAAATGGCACTTGAGTTGAAAGCCTGAAAGTTTTTCAGGGGTTTCTGTGGAATTTACAGGAACACCAGACAATGGTCACCAGTGAGGGGTCATCTACTTAAAGGTGACACAGTCATTCTGGCTGTGCCAGTACAGTGCCTGATACAGAACATCAAATGTATTATTTCCAATTCAGCCCTAACAATCCTTAGGGCACAGGGATTTATCTTTATGTTCATTTTATAGCTGAAGAAATCAAGGTTTTGAAAGGATGTACCTCTTGTCCCAGGCTAAAAACTGGTATCTCCAAAACGTAGAAACACTATTTTTTGCATTTCTTTGTAAAGACTGAAGAGAATACAGGAAAGTGGATTAGTTCTATCCTAAGTCTGAGTCCTGCAAGGGTTGTGTGAATGTTGGTATCACACACCATCTGTCCAGAAGCTAAGCTCCTTCCCATCCCCCAGGGCCCCCACTGGGCCCAGCATCAGAGGAATGTGTCAGTCTTATCTGTAGGGGAACTTGTATTCTCTAGGTTGCAGAGGACTCATAGGGTGGGCTATCAAAGGTTCAAGAACTTTGCTGCAGGGAGCTGCAAGCACCCAGATAAAAGCATAGCAGGAGGGGATCTGAGCTTCCTTCTGTTTAAAAGGAAAACAGGAAAAGTTCAAGAGAAAAGAAAAAAAGGAACAATTTGCTAACTCCAGGCTTGACAAATATTGTTCCAATCCTTTTAAAAGATCTTTTGTTAGAATCAGTACAATTGTTTTTCAAAATTCCTTTTATTTGTGTGTGTGTGTGTGTGTGTGTGTGTGTGTGTGTGAGAGAGAGAGAGAGAGAGAGAGAGAGAGCACTAGAGGTTTCAAAATTCCTTTTATTTGTGTGTGTGTGAGGAGGAGAGAAGCACTAGAGGGAGGGAGAGGAGAGAGAGAGAGAGAGAGAGAGAGAGAGAGAGAGAGAGAGAGAGAGAGAGAGAGAGAGAGAGAGAGAGAGAGAGAGAGAGAGAGAGAGTCACAGCACAGCTGACTGTTTAGGGTTTATTCCTGGTTCTGTGCTCACAATCATTTCCGGTGGGGTTTGGGGAACCATACATGAGTTCTGGGGATTAAACATGGATCAGAAAGTGCAAGTCAAGTTCCTTACTTGCTATATTCTCTCTCTCTCTCTCTCTCTCTCTCTCTCTCTCTCTCTCTCTCTCTCTCTCTCTCTCTCTCTCTCTCAAAAAAATTGCCTATTAAAAGAAGAGAAAAATAGTACTAGAGTTAATGCCCTATAAGGAAGCTGCTTTACATAGCTTGGGAATATTTTAAGGGTTGCTTTATATCAAAGTGCATATAGGAGATTGTAGTGTATAAATCTATCACCTTCTTTATATACTTTATATAGTTCTTTGCTGTGCTTATAGGAGTTTGAAACTCCTATAAGGAAGTCATTACTATGAAATATTTTACAGATACTATAGCCAGGCAAAAAGCATCTCACATGAGGTAGTTTAGTAGTAAGCAGATGACAGTTTGCATTCTTATCTGTACATGATTCAAAACAAGTGAATTACTTCTCCAGTGCTGATCCTGTATGTAATTCTCAGAATCTTGGTTTAATCATTAGAATTGGATTATACAGCAAAGCTAGCAAGCCTGGGACAAAAGCCAGTCTCTTCAAAGAAACAAATGCATAAATCTTTTAGCAAGTGTGAGCATTAAAATGTCAGTTATCTATACAAATTTAAAAAATCTTTCATTATTTAACTTCTGCTGATTATTTAACTTTATAATTAAGATATTGCCATCATTCTCTCCCACTTATTAAGTATATATATATATATATATATACACACACATATATATATATACATATATATTTAAATAGGAGATGTTGAGGATCAACTTGTAATTAAAAATTTGACCAAAGAAGATATACATCCAACCAATGTTATGAGTATACAAACATTTAGTAAGAATATTGTTTGGTAAAAATAAAAGAATATTATTTGGGCTTTTTTTGTCAGAGCTGGTGGTGCTCAGAGCTTACTTCTGGTTTTCCTGGCAGTCTTGGGAAATCATAAAGTGTGCCGAGGATCAAACCACAGTCAGCTGTGTACAAGGCGAATGCTCTATCCACTGTATTACTACTCTGGCCTCTGTAATATTATTTGTCCCTAAGCAGAATATTAGTGTGTACAGGAGAACAGTTACAACATTCATGTGTGTAGTGGGAAGATAGAAGAACCATGTGAAAATTACATTAAAGTAAAGCTTGGAATGAAAGGACCTTGCCTTGCATGTTTGAATTCTCCACACCACATATGGCCCTCAAATACTGTCGGGGTCACTCCTGAGCATAGACATATAATTACTGGGTGTAGCCCAAAAAAGAATAAAAAAAGGAAAAAAAAAAACCTTTGTCTCCTAAAATAAAAATATTAGGTATTTAATAATTTAAATTTTTCAATCATGTATAACCACTTATATAGTATATTATATATAATATATATTACTATATTATATTATTATATTATAAACATTATATATTTATAACCATTTATAATCATTGTATATATTTAAAAATCAATGTTCAAAATATTTCAAGGAGGCAAAATATGAACTGTCCTAAAAGTCTTTCAGTTGTCTGGAAAGAACTTCACAAGTTTGAAATTAAACAATGAATGAGTTTCATACTTTGCTGGCTTGGGAATTCTATGGATCCAGAAGACATATGGAACAGGTTAGTCTAGCAAATGAGATGAAAATCATGCATCATAAAACAATACCCAACCACTTTGTTAAAGCCCAGAATCTACATCATATCAAAGGTGCCTCAAACACACTTAGAAGTCTCCAATTTTTCCCCCATCTGAATCTATTGAGGCCTCTCAAAAGGAGAATCATGTCTCATAACAAGTCATTTATGTGTCCATGTAGAATAGACAAAAGCCCTTTGAGCTCCTATTACAAACAAGTAAACAAGTTAATGTCTCTTCCTGTGAGTCAGAAAGAATTTCTCCTTTTTTGGTAGAGACAGCCCACACTCAGTGGTACTCAGGGTTAACTCCTGGCTTTATGCTTTGGGAACTCCTGGAAGACCGTATGTGGTGCTAGGGATCAAACCTGAGTGGGACGCTTGCAAAGCAAACACCCTACCCGATGTATTGTACTCTGGTCCCAGAATTTATTTATAAAAAAGAAAACTAGGGCTGGAGAGAGCACTGGAGGTAAAGTACTGGGCTTTGCATGCAACTTCAATGGCCATGACCACATATGGTCCCTTGAGCACTGCCATGTGTGACTCCTAAGTACATATCCAGGACCAGGTGGTGGGGTGGGATGAAAGAGTGAGAAGAGAAAGGAGGGAAGAAAAGAAAGGCAAAGAAAAGGATAAGTGAAAAAACAGAAAGAAAATTTCAAGCATTTTATGCTATCAGAAAAAACAAAGCTCAATCAGAATACACAAGAGTCAAAAATACACATAGGAGTTTCTTTACAAACACACACACACAAAAAATCACAAAGTATAGATGTAGGATTAGCCTCTCCTCACAACAGGGGAGTTGGATTTCAAACAGGCTGATGATACTCAAGAATTTAATCATAACCTTTAGGCTATTATTTTGCAGTGATAATTTGTTTTGGGGTCACACTCAACTTCACTTTGGGCTGACACTCATAGGGACCAGGGACCAAATGAGGTTCTGGAGATTGAACTTGCATTGGCCATTTACAAATGCCTTACCCACTATCTCTCTGGCCTCTTAAACTGTTATTTTTATGACCCGGAAATTCCTATGCTGTTTCTGCTACTTCTGAAATCCCCACACAAAGTGACTTAAAATGTGTAACATGGATGATGTGATGTGAGGCTAAAATATTTCCAAGGAGATATGAGTAACCTCATTTATATTTTACCAACAATGATTAATTGAAAATAATTTTGCTCCATAGCTAAGCAAGAAAACATTTAAAATATGTCTGGAGTAGTTTATATTCTAGATGCTGCCTTTTTCCCCTCCTTTTCTGTATGAATGACATTTTTTTTAATTCCAGATGACATAGCTATGATATTACATACAGTAGGGTAGATCTTAGAATTAGGTTTCTTGGGAGGAAATGTGGACAAACTTCGGATATTTCTAAGCAGTCATTTGATTGAACTTGAAAAGTGACAGTGCTTCTGTGATTAATAATGTCCTTTTCTTTCTTAAGCTGCAAGAACCAGTCTATTGCATATTTTAAGCGGTTGATCTTTCCCTAAAAGCATTGCTTAAGTTTGCTGTTTCAAACAATATTGAATTACTTAAGAAAGACAAAATATAGTGTTTTCATTGCCTTCTTTGCTTGCAAAGGGAAAGTACTGGGTGGTATCCAGTATATAAAATGTTTTTCAGGGCTCTGGAGAAATATTCAAAAGGCTAAGAGTATATTTGGCTTATGGGAGGCCTGGGTTTGATCCCTGGTACCACCAGGTTTTGATCACTGCTGAGAGTGATCCTCCAAGCACAATGATGGCAGTAAGCCCCCACAGCACTGACAGGGTGGTCCAAAAGACAATTTTTTTAATGTTAATAAAATAAATATTAGAATCATAAGACAATTTATGGGTCTCAGAGACAGTATAGCAGGTAGGGAATTTATTTGCCTTGCATTCAAGTAGGCTGGGGTTTTGTTCTGCACGCCAGAGAGACACCTCCCCACTCCCTCAAATCCCACCAGGACTGATTCCCAAGCAAAGAACAAGGCGTAAACTCTGAGCATCACTAATGTGGCCCCAAAGCCAAAAAATAAAATTAAAAGACAATTTATTTCACATTTACATTAAGTCAAGATGGGAATTTTATCTTTCTATATATGTAATATTTTATTTTGGGGGACACACCCAGAGAACAATATGCAGTGATTAGGGATCAATCCAGGATGAGCCATGGCCCTATTGTGTATGTTTGTGTGTGTGTGTGTGTGCATGCTAGATTTTCACTTTGATACTTTCTTTTTTTTTTTTTTTTTTCGGGCCACACCCCTTTGATGCTCAGGGGTTACTCCTGGCTAAGCGCTCAGAAATTGCCCCATATGGGATGCCGGGGGATGGAACCGCAGTCGCGATCTTTCCTTGGCTAGCGCTTGCAAGGCAGAATACCTTACCTCTAGTGCCACCTCGCTGGCCCCACTTTGATACTTTCTAAGTTGTGAGACAATTACAACAAAATAACTTAAAATGAATAAAATTCCAAAAAAGTTTGCAAGGATTGCAGGTAATCCCATACTATTGGCTACATATTTTACTACTGTCACTTCCCACATCTTCTTAGCCTGAAGACTTAAGCACAAGAATTTCTAACAGTCTGATTCAAATTTCACATTAATGCTTATTTCCTGAACAGTATGTGTTAAAGCTGCCCTGAGCTACTTTATAATCTTGTTTACTTCTACTATTACTGTTCTGTACCTAGGCAACTGAAGATGTTCAAAAAGCTTAGCTAGAATCAAGCAGTAATCATTCTAACACTGGGTAATCCTTAAGCCTCTCCCCATTCACTCCTCTGTGTTTATTCCATTTTATTCCATTTATAACAACAGCTTTGACTATTAGGGTGCCTGGTATAAACTGTACAATCCAGTACCTTGATTTTATTAAAACCCTGTTCTAGTTTTTTTAAGCTATCTAGACATGATCTGTTTTGGTAATTCCATGATATTGAAAATGAAATGGTACTTCTTAAGTGTAATTTTTTTGAAGTCAGTGATGGTCTGCTATGTGCAAGGTAAATGCCTTACCCTCTATATTATTTCTCCTGTAACTTAAGCATAATTTAATGGCAATAATAAATTAAAGAATTTTGCCTTAGTTAGAACAAAAGCAAAACAAAACCATCTCAGAGGTGTCATATCCTTTAAGATAAAATAAAAAGAACCCACCCTCAACCCCAAACTCCAAACCAATCACCTATATGAAAGACTCCATAAACAATCCCATTTACCTGCATAAAGCCTCAATGGCGTCTCTGTCCAAGAAATCATGTTCTCTTTTGACAGAAGAGATATCAATGGGGAACAAGAGATCTGTGACAAAATAAAAAGTTTGTATAAATAAATAAATTACTCAGTATCTAAAATATATTGTCAAACTAGACATTTTCAATAGGGACAACAACAAATAACTTATTGAATACCTATTCTGCATAGGACATTTCAAACCTAAAAAGTGCTATGGGAAAAAAAGTGAAAAATAATTCTGCATCAGTTCCTAAAAGTAAGTTAGATCTAAGGTAATCTACAGAACTAAATAGTTTCTTCTTATCAAAGAAATAGTTTAATGCACCTTTAAGTAAATAAGAAAGTAAAAGACACTCTCTATAACTTAAATTTCAACCCTAAATAACATAAGGGTGTTCCTTTTAACATGGAGTTAAAGTGTTTTAAATCTATGTCTTTGACCACATTTGATCGGGAAGAGGTCGTGGAAAAACTGGACTTACACAAGAGCTAAAGAACAATAGGCAGTGGTTTCAAAAGTAATCTAACCACTACATGACATCAAAAGCTAAGAGAATTCAGGATATGCTATTTTTATTCAAACACCAGAAATTCCTTATGGCTTTCCAGGAGTGTGAGTCCCCTTAAAACAAAGGACTCCGATATAAAGCACCATGAATTATAACTCCCAGACCCTTAGCTTGTAGAAGAGAAGTTCAATATCCTCAGAACTGGGGGGCTGGAGAGAGAGGGCAGCAGGTATGCTTGCCTTGCATATAGCTGGCCCAGTTTCAATCCCCCAGCATTCCACCAGAAGTGATTCCTGAGGACAGAGCCAGGAGTAAATCCTAAATTCCACTAGGTATGGTTCCAAACCAAAACATATTCTCAGAATATTGGAAATATCTAGTGCTATGAGAACTGATAAACAAGGGAAGGGGAAAAAGGGCAACTAAAAGGAATAATTCCCATTTGCATGCAGTTGTAGATAAATCCACCCAAGATAATGTAGGAGGGACATCGGCAACACCACTGTAGAAATTCAGAACAGCTCTGGAATTGCCTCTAGATAATAGGAGCTGCATCTATGGAGTTCCAGCTACTGGAGTAAATAATGGGCCTTACCTGGAGAATGATACAGAGTAAGAATTCTTTTAGTCAACTCTCAGTCAAAAGTATTTTGTTTTGTTTTTAAACCATACCATATGGTACTCAGGGGTCATTCCTGGTTCTGCACTCAGGAATTACTCCTGGAGAGCTGGAGGTAGGGTGAGAATGATATTAGAGTCTAAGTATCAAATCCAGGCAGACCAAGTGCGAGGCTATGTTGCAGGCCATAATGTTTATCTGATTTGGGGGTTGATGCCAAGAAGTGAAATTGTTGGGTCTTACAGAGGGTATATTTTAATAATTTGGAGAGGCTTTTATACTTTTCTGCAGAAGCTGAACAACAGTTGACATTTCTATTCCAACAATGAATGAGGATACTTTTGTTGGTTTTGAAGCCCCATTGGTGCTCAGAGATTACTCCTGGCAGGCTCAGGGTATGCCAGAGATCGAATCCAGGTCGGCTGCATGCAAAGTAAGCCTACTGGCTGTACTATCACTCTGCAGTCCCTACTGCCCACTTTTTTTTTTGTTTGTTTGTTTGTTTGGGGGGGGGTCACACCCAGCAGGGCTCAGGGTTCTAAGCTCAGAAATTACTCCTGGCAGGCTCAGCAGACCATATGTGATGCCGGGATATGAACCACCGTCCTTCTGCATACAAGGCAAATGCCTTATCTCCATGCTATCTCCCTGGCCCCTACTCCCCACTTTTAAACTATATCCCACTTCTACCTTTGATTTGTAATATTATAGAATGATACCGAAATCTCATTAGTAATCTATTTTACAGAAATATTAAAGACCAGTCACATGAACATTGAGTAGAAATAAAAAATGTGATCAGACTTGAACATCAAATCCAAACCCAACTACAACAAAATCAATACCCAATCTACAACAGGCTAGACACAGAAGGGACTACTTATACTAGCAGACCAGGGGGCAAAGAAGGGGCCATATAGGATGCATGCTGGGAACAGGGGTGGAGAGAGGACAACATTGGTGGTGGGAATGGCCCTGACTCAATGTCACTATGTACCTGAAATACTACTGTGAATGATTTGTAATCCACTGCCAGGTGTGACCCAAAAATTCAAACCCCCCCCCCCAAAAGCAAGGCAGATTGGAAGGTTGCTTGAAAATGTGGCAAATGCATTTCTCTTTAAACAGATACCCAGCACTTTAATTGATTTTTTAATAGTAATCCAAGAACTGTGCTTCAGAATACCTTCTTAAAGAAGGGTGAGAAATTCCTCCCTAGGCATCCAAAAACTACAGAGGCTCGGCTGGGCTCAGAACACTCCGAATGCCAAAATTTCTTGGTGTGTTTGCCTGGTATGTTGGGGGCTCTGGGCAGGACAGCTAGCCATAGGACCCCTGGGCTGACCACTTAGTCCAGGGGAACAAGATTCCCCCCACACCAGGCGGGTCTTCAGGGCCACGCCTGGTTAATCGGGCCCTGGGGGGAGGGGGTGAGAAATTCCTCCCTAGGCATCCAAAAACTACAGAGGCTCGGCTGGGCTCAGAACACTCCACATGCCAGGATTTCGTGGGCTTTTGACTGGTATGATGGGGGCTCTGAGCAGGACAGCTAGCCATAGGACCCCTGGGCTGACCACTTAGTCCAGGTGAACAAGATTCCCCCCACACCAGGCGGGTCTTCAGGGCCACGCCTGGTTAATCGGGCCCTGGGGGGAGGGGGTGAGAAATTCCTCCCTAGGCATCCAAAAACTACAGAACCGCGCGGGGGCGTACTTCATGTACTTCATGTATTCAGAATATTCCTTATTCTTATGTTATGTTTTCCGTATACAGAATGTTCATTTTGTATTCTGCCCTTTCCCACACCCCTACAAAGCTCTTTTTTAATCCTTAACTCTCTAACCCCCTCTCAAACATCACTAACCTACTTTACTCTTTTTAACTTCAGTAGTGTACAATCCTAATCACAGTCCAAAGCTGTGCATTGTGTGTGACAACCCCAAACTGTTTCAAGATACATAAAATGGACACGTATTTCTTTAGAATATTTTGTGTTTTTTTTCTCTGACAGCTATAATTCTTACTAAATGTTGTCTTATACAGTGATGATTCTAACCACTTTTTATCTTCTCTTTTTGAGCTGTTTAACAAGGAATTTTGGTGGAAGAGTCCCCCAGTTTAATGCTTATGATTGAACCATGTCATGGGAATCATTGTAATTGTTCTTATGGCCCCCATATGCGCCAATAACACCATGTGGCATTGTTTCTTATTTGCATAGGCACATTAAAATGGGAAAATACTATACATACAAATAAGATCCTATCTAATAGAGACTGGAACACACAAATCTTGTAGTGCAAAGGGACCTTACACCCTGAACATTGACATAACGACCTGGCACAGACCTCAGAAGAAAGGGCATAATCCATTCTCCCCTGAACCAGGAAAGCCATCCACGAAACATCCAGGCTGGTCTATAACATCACCTGGAAGCAATCCTCTACCACGGAAGACCTACACTGCTCAGACTTCGACCTGCTCAAAAGAGACTTCCCTTAACACTGAGAAGACTTAACAACAACAACGACCTGCTTACAGGACAGGGCTCCCTGCATTGTCCTTTGATTGTGAGGTGAAAGGAGAGGATGCTCCACATCCTGACTTCAATGTAATGCAGATTCCAGGATCTTTAATACAGAAACATGATACCAACAACAGAGACTGTGTGAAAAATAAAGTGTGTTGGCTCTACAGACAATGTATTGGATTGGACGATCTAGCTTGCCTGGAGCCTAGACTTGGTCTTGTGCCAGGAAACTTCAGGGGTCTGGTCTCTTTGTACTTAGGCCAAGGTTATTTCTTTCCATGTCCCTCATATTTTGGTGGGCCTATGCAAACAACAATTGCCACTCTAACACCATCTTTACTGTGCTCCTTTGACTCTAATCCTTAAAAAGAACTCACTTAAAATTTGAGGTTAACTTAAGCTAATATGCATGTATATGGAAATGTAAGAAAATACTATGCCTGTAATGTTTAAGGAGTTACGTAAGTTTTATGGCTTTAGATTGCCTTGTGTACTGTTGAGAAATATTATAATGTGTTACAATCTGGGGACTTGAGGGACAAAGTATTTGTACATGGATTCTGTCTTATTATCTTAATGTTCTTAGGCTGAAATTTCAAAGTTAAGATATCAGTAAGGGGACTTCTGAGAATTATGTTATGGGTGATTGTCCTTCCACTGTAACTTTACCTTGTCCTCTTTCTTTGCACCCTTGTTCTCATAATTAAAAATAAAAATTTAAAAAAAAAAAAAAGAAAATTAACTTTGAAATTCAGTTAAAATTTCTAGGATATTCAGGGACTAAATGAATGTGAGGAGTGAACAAATTAAGTAATTTCATTACTCTACATTCTTTTCTGAAGACTGGCTTTTAAAAGAAAAGTTTTTTTGGGCGGAGAGATATCATGGAGGTAAGGTGTTTGCCTATCATGCAGAAGGTCATTGGTTCGAATCCCGGCATACCATAAGGTCCCCCAAGCCTGCCAGGAGCGATTTCTGAGCTTAGAGCCAGGAGTAACTCCTGAGCACTGCCGGTGTGACCCAAAGTTACAAAACAAAACAAAACAAAACAAAACAAAAAAAAGTTCTTTGAGTAGTTTAGGTTAGAATTTAAACTTCTACCTTAGATCTGAGGGCAGGAAGTACCAATTGCCCAGGATGAATAAAGCTAAACAGGAAGATAAAGAGTGAGAGAGAGAGAGAGAGAGAGAGAGAGAGAGAGAGAGAGAGAGAAGAGAGAGAGAGAGGAGAGAGAGAGAGAGAGTGTGTGTATGTGTATTTAGTGGTGGGATGAGGGGGAGAAATTACACCCAGAACAATATACAGTATATTTTAAGAGCAGGTTTTTACTTCAAAAAAAAAAAAATGTGAACGGAATCCCAAAATGTAACTTGTGAAAACGTAGTTTGCATTGTAGGATTTAGAAGGAAGTAAGACAGAGACTGGAACTAGGTCTTAGCAAACAGCCTATGCAAACATCCTAAGAAAAAAATGACTTGGCAGCAAATCAACACCTAAAATGGACATAATTGAAGGAAATTTAATTTCTAAACAGAATACAAGGATAGCCACTGCAAATGCAATTATCTTCCTCACCTCCAGTGAAGCTGTGAATTGGAAATACAGTAGAATACTATTTTCCCATTGCACCCTTACCCAACCCTCAGTTTTACTAAGTGTTTTTACTAAGGTAGAATTTTCTCTAAGTGAAAGATAAGCAACTCTATCACATACGCATACAGGTTAATCAAATATCACGCTCTTTTCTCTTTCTCTCTTTCTTTTTTTTCTGAGGGAGAGAGCCACACCTCTAGCAGCGCTTAGGACTTATTCCCAGTTCTGTCCTCAGGGATCAGTCCAAGCAGCCTCAGGAGACCAAATGGCATGCTGGAGATCAAACTCGGGTCAGTTGTGTGCAGAGCAAGTACTTTAGCTGCTGTACTATTGCTCTAGGTCTAATCAAATATATTTAAAAGGAGGGAGGGATAATTAAAGACATTCTTTAAAACTGGAAAAATATAAAGATGCTTTGTATCTACAATAAATTAATTCTGAATTCATCTTTATAGAAAAACACATGTGTTCTGGAGAAGGGATTGTAAATTAGATAATAAATTAATTTATCTGAGTGAGCAAGGGAATAAAACAGATCTGTGTACAAATTGGTATCTATGTACATATTTGGTTCTCAGGGGTACTCTTCCTTGCATTCCAGATCCTTCAAAGCAACCTCCTGGTTGCTATCTAGGACGGCCACGCTTATGTATTGTAATATTCTTAGCATGGGCTCATGGAAGTTTGTTCACATGTTCAGGAAGGTTGCTATTACCTCCCAGCTCTAATTTAGAGCTCACTTCCTTGATCACAGGAAGCAGGTGTAGGCTATTTTTCTTGTATTTCTGGGGATCAAACTCAAGGATCACATAATCAGGGCATGCACTCTGCCTGAGCCATGTCCCTGGGTTCCTTCTGTTTATATTCTAGATAAACAGGAGAGCAAAAGATGCTATTATTAGAAGAGATGAACATCCCTGGTTGTTACATGGCATCTTCTCAACATGTTTCAGAGATTTTTATAACATAGTAGGTGTCTCCTAAGATCCCTGACCTTGAATGATGTAAAAGATAAATTTTTAAAATGTAAATCAAGTAGAATTGCATTTGGGGGGTGTTGACCACACTTAGCAGTTTTCACAGGTTATTTCTGGCTCTATATTTAAAGTTTATTCCTAGTGGTGTTCTACACTTAGGGATCATTTCTGGTGGACTTGGGGGGGGTGGGTGGGAGACCATATATGGTCCCAGGGATCAAGCTTGGGACACACACAAGACAAATAAATACCCTACCCATTGTACTATCTCTCTAGTACTTAATTTTCTTAATTAAACACACTATTAATCAATTGACTCCCAAACCTAGTTACAAACAAGAGAAGAAAATGTACAATACACAACCAACAAAGACAGTACACGGACTATAAAGGGCTTACAAATCATTGAGGAGAAAGACAATCCACTCAGCAGAAAAGTGGACAACAGAAACTTTACTGAAGAGTAAACATATATGGCTAAATAACAGTAAGAGATGATTGCTATCTATCACGAAGCTTAGGTAATAGGAAGTAAAAAGTCTATATCATTTTATGTCCATTAGATTGGCAAAAATTAAAATCTGGAAATAACAAGTGTTAAGATCACATGGCTGATGGATCTTTAGTTTGTAAGAGTGAAAAACCAGACAGGTGATTGTGAAAAACTGATGGTCTAAAACTGAACATACATTTTCTTTTTGTTTGTTTGTTTGTTTGTTTGTTTGGGCCACACCCGGCAGTGCTCAGGGGTTACTCCTGGCTGTCTGCTCAGAAATAGCTACTGGCAGGCACGGAGGACCATATGGGACACCGGGATTCGAACCAATCACCTTTGGTCCTGGATCGGCTGCTTGCAAGGCAAACGCCGCTGTGCTAGCTCTCTGGGCCCTGAACATACATTTTCACTATTACTCAGCAACGGTGCTTTTAGGCATGAGTACAAATTAAATTACTGCACGTGTACTTCTAGTACAAAAATATAGTCATGTTCATGAAAATACAGCTCATAAAGGCAAATTAAAAAAATCTGAAATTTGGGGCCAGAGCAGTGGTGCAAGCAGTAAGGCATTTGATTTGCACACACTAACCTAGGACAAACCGAGGTTGGATCCCCTGGCATCCCATATGGTCCCCAAGCCAAGAGCGATTTCTGAGCACATACCCGGGAGTAATCCCTTAGCATCACCAGGTGTAGCCCCAAAACCAAAAAACCAAAACCAAAAACAAAGACAAAAAATCAAAAAATATGAAATCTCACCAATTAAAGTGTGGAGAAGAAAAAATTGTGGTAGAGTCTCACAATGAGGCATTAAATAGCCAAGTCCATGAATTATGGGAACTTGTGGCACAGAAAATGTTAACATTAGAATAAGGATGTAATTAGTAAAAACACTAGATCCTACAAGGTTACCCTTTTTGAGAACCAGGCTTCAGGATGACAGCTCCTTTGCATAGGATGGCAGAGAAAAGGTAGAGACTTAGGGGCAAAAGTTTTTGTCTGCAGTGTAGGTTATTAAGGGTTTGCTCAATCTTGTGTTATGAAAGAACATTTAAATAAGCAATAAAATGCCTGAAAACATGTGAGTTTAATAACCACCATGAACAAGGTTAGAATGATGACAGTGACAAACAATGGTGCCCCAACTTACCTTCATAAAGCTGCGCATACTGAGGGAAACCTGTTGCCCTCAGCCAGTCACAAGCTTCTTTGGCTTCAATTTCTGCAAGTGAACAGAAGAAAAGTAAACTTAGCTACAAGTCTCTTAGGATGCTGCTTATGATTAAATTCTGATTTTATGAAGAAAGCCACATATGACATATACTGGAACTGATTTAAAAATATAAGTCTAAGTTTAAATTTGGGGGGATTGTTTAGTTCTTTACATATAAATATACATTTATTTATATATATTATTTGTTTCTCTTTAAAAAAGTTCTAACAGTGAGTTAGCATGTGCTGCCTCTGTGTTATGGTTACATAAAAATTGCAGATAGCAAGAAAGTTGAAGAGAAATTTAGAAATTAATTTGAGGTTGGGCCAGTCAACAAAAGGCCACTAAGTGGGCCGGACACCCTAAAAGTAGTCTACACAAAAGGGACAAAATTTCTGACACATACTGGGATGGGGTGCTGGACAATGGCCCTCAGGCACTAACGGCAATAACACCACTATCCTGGCAGGCTAAATCGCCTAATAAAGCTTCTATTTCTCCACAATTAACAGCTTGCAGCTAGCACTGATAAACAGAAAGGCCAAGGGTAATCCCACTCTGTGTTCAAACTCACTCATGCAGACTTATAAGCCCCTTAAAACGACTCACAGAGGAGGGTCTGAGCATGTTAATTAGTGTCTCTGTTTACATAGAGAGTTTTCTTTCAACACTCTTCCCACCTTCCTCAAACCATTAGACTACTTAGTACTGGACGACTGGTCACTGATTTATAAGGGTCTCAATATGGCTGAACTTGGTCCACACTCAAATCTCTACTATTAAGCATCTTTCTCTCCCCTGAGCTAGGTGGCCGATGGATGGATGGTCCTAGCAAGAGAAATATCCATTCATGACTTTTGTCCAATAACTTTATTGTGTCTAAACATTTTCCACTTGAGTTCCTGAGTAATTAAAGGAAGACTATTACAGGTACTCAACTTTATTAATCCAAATGGAAGGTCTTTTGGAGTAGATCAATGAGAAGAAATCATGTTATTTTCTAATGAGTTAACACCCAATACTATGCAGTGAATACAGAAATGACAGTTTGCTTTTAAGAATCTTTTCATTGCAGTCATGAAAATGGAATCATTAAACACAATTCAGGACAAATTTTGGGGACAAAGTAGCAAGAAGGTGTAAAAGGTCAATGAATTAAAGAACATTGGGAATTAAGGCAGAACGGGTTGAGTGTTTGCCTTGCCCACAGTAGACCCAGATTCTATCACAGGCATTTCAAACGGTCCTCTGAGCCTGCCAGTAGTAGTAGCAGAGCCAAGAATAACCCCTGAGCTCCACTGGGAGTGCCCCCCAAAACAAACAAACAAACAAACAAAACCAACAAAAACATATAGAGAGAATTACTCGTAAACAACCTACTTTTCACTTTCCCTCCATATATTTATATCTCTAATTTGCTTCATAACCAAATTAGGAAATATTAATAAGAAAATAATCATTTTCTAAAAATTTTACATTGCATGAAAACCTATTAGGACAACATTTTAAGGCAAAAGGAAATTACTTGTTCCTCTAACTTCTGGACCCTGCTTACCACAGATATGGAAATTGTAAAAAGAAGAAACAAACTGTAAATGTTAAAAATCTTAAAAAAAAACCTTACTGTACATGGTACATAGACTGAAAAAAATAAAGAGCAAAGCTAATAGCTTCTTAGTATTTTACTTAAGTAGTGAGGAAAAGGAATTCTCAATGCCTATCCCTAAAGATTACATTTAGACATGACCCAAAGGCATGACCCAAAGGCAGTGACAGGACTGCAAACACATACATCTATACCCCAGTGTCTCACACTCACATATGTCCCTTAAGACACAGTTCACCACCCAATGGCATCTATTAGACCACATTCTTGATTTTCTTATTAAAATTGCTCCAAATCAAAAGATATGAAAGGCATAAAATTTTTTTCTAAACAATCTCAGTATTTATTTATATAACCACTTACAAATGATTAAAGCTTTATATAAAAGCTATATCTAAAATAGTTCTTCCAAAAGAAATAGCTCTTCCTCTTAGACTTGGGTAGAAATAATGTGAACAGGCTTCTTTAGCAAGACTTACAATGACTATAGAGCATTACTTTGAAGAACCTAACAGATCAAGTAAGTTCACCCTTGTGTTCCCTTACCCTAGAACAGAGACCATTTTGGATGTGATGCCATGGGAAATTAGATGAGCATGTAGTTATTTTTCATTTTTTAGAAATCCACTCACATAAACAAGTGGCTCAGGAAATGAGACCTAAACCTGTTTCTGCAGAAATAAGAACCAGCAATTAGTGAACAATTGTCACTGATGTCTAATAAGTGGGAAAACTGCAACTCTCATTCCCTATCCTTCCTAATTACCAAGAGGTCAAGAGAAAATGTTAATAATACAATCAAAAGACTGATTCGAGATTAAAAAAATTTTTTTTCATTTTAGTTGACACAAAGTAAACCAATTCCCTACCTAACTGTTTAGATCCCAGTTAGATCCCTCCAGGTCAGATACGGAATATCCACTCCTGCCCAGTTTCACCCTTGAGTAAAACCATATTTTCTGTTATCTCCTAATAAAAACTGCAGTTCTCTCATCTCTCCTGAGAATCCATTTTGGCTCAATCAACTCTTAAGTTTTAGTTTTGAGTTTCCCTCATAAACTTTGCTGGAGTTTTGTTGCCTAGAACATCTTCCTGGAGTTTGCTAAAGGCTTCTCCCTGGGGCCTGAGTGTATATATTAGTTCCCTGCCAAACTAAGTGTGAAGCTTGTCTCCCCGGATGTAGCCATATCCTCTCTAGATTTGGGGTGCTTTCCACTTTCCCCACTCCAAGCCAAATTTCATGTGTCTTTCAGGTCCCATTCCCTATGGGCCTCTACTGTGGAGTCCTATCCATGCCTCCAGTCCCATCTATCAATAGCTAACTTTCACCGAGTTCTCAATATGTGCAAGATCCTGTCAAGCACTTCACACAGGCTCATTTACTCTTCAGACTGAGTCTTCATATGTATTGCTAAAGATACCTATGAGTTACAGATGAGACAAATGAAGACATGGCCATCTCTCATTAAAATTTAGCTTCCTCCTTGGGCCTTCAGTGATAACATAGTGGGTAAGCTGTTTGCCTTGCACAAGGCAAGCCTGAGTTAGATTCCTGATATCTCATAAGGTTCCATGAGCCTGCCCCACCAGGATTAATTCCTGAGTGCAGAGCCACGTATTAAAGCCAGATGTGTTCCAAAAGCCAGAAAAAAGAGAAAAAAACAAACGAACAAAATGAAACAAAAAAACATTAAATGCAATCTTGTGCTTGGTACACTGCTTCAATTGCTTTAACTCCCCAACTGCAATTTTACAAGGCCTTGCTTGCTTGAACTAAATAGAATTTTTCTACCTTTATTATGAGTAGTGGTGTCAAAGGTGATGGAAGATGATTTTTTAAAAATTATTTTCCACTGTACACACACATACACACACACACACACACACGCATGCGCGCACACACACAAAATGCCATCAGAAACTAAAAATACAATGGCAATATGAAACTTTTATAACTGGGTTTTCTCTTAGCAACAGACAAATGTGTTGAGGAGGAAACAGGAAATTTTTATTGGAAACAGCTTTCGTGGGTTAGTTGTATTAGATGAATGAGGGCCAGGGGACCCTTTTTTGGAGGGCTGGGAACCATTAGGCCATATTTGCACATTTCCTGGCATGATGGGATGCCCTTCACTCCATGTCCCCAACAGTGACATGAACAGAAATTTCCCAAGACTGTCCTTTGTGGATTGCACACGCCCTTCTTTTGCAGGCAGTTGTGCAACAGTGATTGGGTCAAGGCAGGATGTGATAACTTCCATCTTCTATCCTTAGGCCTCTGCTTTCTTGGGACAGTCCACTACTGAATCAGGACACAGGAAGAATGCAACACAAATTTCCTCTCTTAAATAAAATTCTAAGCTTTTAGAGGCCAGTCTAAAAAAAAAAAAATCAAAGCAATTTCCAGATTCCTTAAGACTTTCCCAACAATTGCATGGAAAAGTGGCTTCTTTGAGTCATTGAGGCAAGGTTGGGTTTTCTTTGTTTGTTTTTGTTTTTGTTTTGCCACACCCGGTGACACTCAGAGGTTACTCCTGGTTATGCACTTAGAAATAGCTCTTGGGGCCGGGCGGTGGCGCTAAAGGTAAGGTGCCTGCTCTAGCCTTGGACGGACCGCGGTTCGATCCCCCTGTGTCCCATATGGTCCCCCAAGCCAGGAGCAACTTCTGAGCACATAGCCAGGAGTAACCCCTGAGCATTACTGGGTGTGGCCCAAAAATCAAAAAAAAAAAATAGAAATAGCTCTGGCTTGGGGGACCATATGGGACGCCGGGGATCGAACCAAGGTCCATCCTGAGTCATCCGCGTGCAAGGCAAACACCCCCTACCACAGTGCTATCTCTGTTTTTCTTTTTTTTTTTTTCTGTTGTTGTTTGTTAATCTTCGGCCACACTCTGCTGTGCTCTAGACAACATACTCCTAGCTGTGCTCAGAGAACCTTATGTGGTGTTGGGGATTCAACCCAGGTCAGTCTTTTTGTTTTTGTTTTTGGGCCACACCCGGCAATGCTCAGGGGTTACTCCTGGCTGTCTGCTCAGAAATAGCTCCTGGCAGGCACGGGGACCATATGGGATTCGAACCAACCACCTTTGGTCCTGGATCGGCTGCTTGCAAGACAAATGCCGCTGTGCTATCTCTCCGGGCCCCCCAGGTCAGTCTTAAGTAAGACAAGTGTCCAATCAGCTGTACTCTTTCCCAATCTGAGGTGAGATTTTCTTTTTCTTTTTGATTTTTGGACCAGATCTGGTGGCTCTAGGGGGTTACTCCTGGCTCTGTGCTCAGAAATGGCTCTTGCCAGGCTCTGGGGACAATATGGGATGTTGGGAATAGAACTGGAGTCTATCCTGGTTCAGCCGCATGCAAGGCAAACGACCTACCACTGTGCTTCCACCAGCACCCGAGGTAGGATTTTTCTGACCTAAATTAAAATCATTCTCAAAATATCATCCACGGCCACATAGATGCCTATATGAAAAAAAGACTGCAGATGGATTCTGTGTAGCAGCAGAATGAGGAGAAAGGCAGCAGACCCTGAATAGAGTACACACCTCCCTGGGAGCTAAGACCATCCTCCAGTCACAGGAATTCGGATTTTCTGCTTTGGGAGGGTCTGGTCGTGATTTCTTTTTCCTTTAAACTTCAAGTAAACTAAAGAGTTGCAAGGCTTGAGAACAAGGAAGCCAAACATTACTTAACATTAACTCGGTCTTTTTCTTCCCTGGAGTCTCCAACTGGCCTCCCAACTGAACTCCCTTGATAAGCCCTGCTCCTCCCTACCCCCAACAGATGTTCACAGGCCAAAGGGGCCTGGCACTGGGCTTGTTGTTAGTCAAATGTAAAATTTATTCTATGACTCTTCTGCCTATAATTCTTCAGTGACTTTGATACCTTTCAGATATATCCCAAACTCCTCAACAAAGAATTTACTCTATTGATATATCCAGCTCCAAATATAAGTTTTGCTTTAGTTTTTCTTGACTCCTTAGGGTTCCCAAATACATCCAAATATGCTCTTTTACCCCTTGTTTCTTTAGCTGCTCTTCCCTCTCCAATCAACAACCTCTTCTTCCTCACCCATTTTCTTACTCTGGCTAAGGGTAAGAGGTACCTAGCATAAATTTCTCTCTCTCTCTCTCTTTTTTTTTTTTTTTTTTTTTAATTTTTGAGAGGGATTGGGATACTCCCATTGGTGCTCAGACACTGCTCCTAGTTTTCTGTGCGTGGGAGGGGGCACTCCATGTACTTGAGGGTATTTAACCTGGGCCCCACAATATACAACGCATATACTAAAATCCCTGTGATTAACTTCTACTTATTTTTTTTTACTTATTTATTTACTTAGGTTTGGGGGCTACACCCAGCAGCACTCGGGTTATTCTGGGCTCTGCACTCAGAAATCTCTCCTGATAGGCTTGGGGGACTATATGAGATGCCGAGAATCAAACTATAGGTTGATCCTAAATAGGTCACATGCAAGACCCTACTGCTCTGTGTATTGCTCTGGCCCCACTCATTTTTTTTTGTTGTTTTGTTTTGTTTGTTTTGTTTTACATTGGAAGCATACAGCACTATGTGAGTTTATTTTTGGAAGAAAGTTCGCCTCTTCTGTTCTTTGCAATGAATGAAAATAAAACATTGACCACAAAACTGTCAATGATAGTTATCTGCAAGTTACCTTTAAGATGAACGTTTATTAAACTTGAATATTATCTAATCACAATAAAGACTTTGACAAGCAAGAGTAGCATTCCTACCCTCAGGTGCCTCAAAAAATTCCAATTATCTGCCATGCAGATTCTGAAAAAGACCAGAAGAAGCTGTTGAGAGACTGACTAGTCAACTTAAATGCCTTTCTAGGGCTATGGTTGCTGAAAGTTGAGCTGCCCTTCAGTATATTCTAGAAGGTCATATATGTAAGTGAAGCTTGTCATCTTTCATTTTCTCCTTTACTGATACTTATTTCATGAACTCCTAGGGGTGTTATCTGCTGAGTGCAGTGTCAAAGACACAAGTTTCCTTTCCAAAGCAGGAAGACCAGTGGACTCTCCACCGTGCTTATTTCTTTTTCGTGTGAGCCTGAAATCAATCCTGGGGCCTCACACATGTCCAGCAAGCTTTCGAACACTGATCTATATTACCGCACCACCCCCCATTTCTATAACATAGAAATAGTACAGTGAGTAAGTAAGCTCTTGCCTTTCATGAGGCCAACCACTGTTGAATGGCTGGCACTCTGTATATGGTCCCTTGAACACTGCCAGGAGTAACCCCCAAGCACCACTGGCATGGACACCAAACAAACAAAAAAATCTTTTTTCTAGTTTAGTCTCTGATACCTCCCAAGCACAGAGTAAGCCATACACTAATTACTTAATAAAGATTATAGAAATCAATACACTACAGATAATTTTTATTCTGGTTAAGTGGCCCTAATTTTTTGGACCATTATGCACAGTAAGAAATCCATTGTACAGTGTAACCTGGTATATATATGTAATATGTATCATATGTAGATAGTATATCCTGATGTACACAAATAAATATATACACACAAATGCATATAGAAAACAAAAGTTTGACTGAACATTTATAATTAGCAAAGCTGACCAACATTTTTCTATTTCTATGTGTTAACCTTCCAAAGTGACCAGTATGAAGCATAGAATTCTTTCATACTAAACTGCTTTTTTAATTTTTAAGGGCGAGCTGTAGAGAAAGCTCAGTTCACTTGTGGACAGAACCAACGTCCCATATCTCAGCATCTGAGTGCCTACCAGCAATTCTAGTGTATAGCCCTTCCTACCACCTTCCACTCTTCCCCCCAAAAAAAAACAAAAGAGAGGAGTGGGCAAAGAAAGCTCTGTGGTAGAGATCTTGTCTTGCAGGCTTAAGTCTAGAGTTGAATTCTGTCCCAACAACAGTATTAACACCACCACTGTGGAATCATAGGTCACAATTCAATCAAGTGTGAGAACACCCTTCCCCTGGTTGGCACTGTTACTTTGCATGAACTTTTCAGGTCCTCACACCTAAGAGTGAGTGTATCCCCACCATTAAGTACCCACTGTTCTTCAAGAAGGAAAGGGGAGCCCCTAAGGGCCTCTGTAGTACAGGGGAAAGTGATGTGACATAGGAAAAGACAGGTACAAATAGGAGGTGGGGCAGATTCCTTGATGGGGGTAGAGGGGCCAAGCCCCATATTTTATGCTCTTCTTTCACTATGCCAGGGAATGGAGTGAAGGAGATAAAGAAGCAAAGGAGTGAAGAAGACAGAGAAATAGATGTGTACTGGGGTAAATACAGTCCAGTAAAGGGGGTGAGAGTTTGTTTATTACAGAAATCTATATACTCTCTGGAGTTTGATTGCTCTATGAGCACATTATTTCCTCAGATATAAAATTGGTGTTCCTTAATAATCCATCACCAGAAATAAGGTCAAAGTATCACCAGGCTAGGAAAACAGGTTCAGAGAAGAATCCTTGGCTTTGTTAAGTAACTTAACAAAGATAACCTCTCTGGACCTGTTTGTTTCCTCCTCTGTAAAACCTTAGATTGCCTCTGGCTTTGTAAATTCCCTGCATTACTGACTCTGAGATTTCCTCCAGGCCCATTTCCCCTTCTCACTAAAATGACCATTACATGAGGCTCCATCTTTACTGTGATTTTCCTGGTTCATCATCAATTACACGGAGACGCCCTTTTTGCCTCAGAAAATTAATCAATGGCAATTCATCAGCACTTTGAGTCCCCCAATTTTTTACTGCTGCAACTTGTAACTTCTTAATGATCTTTTTTTTTTAATTTGTCCAAAGAAATGTAGGTCCATTTATAGAGAACTAAAAAAATCTTAAATATTTTTGCTCATTTTGTGCATTTCTTAAGCTCTCCACTGCTAGAAAGATAAAGCAAGAGTTGAAGTGTTTGTCTTGCACATGGGAATCCTGGCACTGCATATGATTCCAAGAGCCATAGGAGAGATTCCTGAACACTGAACCAGGAGCAGCCCTGGGTATGCCCAAGTACGCCCCCACCTAAATAAAATTACTCATTATAAGAAGAAAACACCCATAAGCAACTCTCAAAATTTTTCCTTTGCTTGTTGATCTCAGATGCTTTTGTTCTATAGAGAACTACAGTCTAACTTTTTTTCTTTTACAACGATCAGTATTTGGGTACCGAAATGCATCAGGAAACTTCATTTTTTTTTTTCTTGGCAAAGGAGGAGACAGTCTTAGAGGTTAACTAATTGTCTAAAGTTCTGAAGTGGCCCACCTCTAACCTAGGCTTAAGTGCCTTCCCTACGCTCAATAGTATCTTTATAGACATACTTCACTTTATTTTCAGTTTGAGGCCTCACCCGCAAATGCTCTTGGATTATTCCTGGCTCTGCACTTAGGAATTAACTTCTGGCCATGCTTATGGGAACCTGAGATGCTAGAGATTGAATCTGGATCAGCCGTGCGGCAAGGAAAGTGTCCTATCCATTGTACCACTTCAGGCTCCATAACCCCAGCCCCTACTTTTAAGCCACCAGACTGTATTAGTATGAACTGTAATCTTAAGAGTTATCTAGTTATCATCTCATCCTCTCTTGTTTGATTTGGAGAGTCAAACTGCTTTCTATAAAAAAAGAAATGTTCCTAGAAATAATATAAAAGAACAGTCTTCACCAAGGATGTGAAGATAGCTTAAAAATGATTTTGTCCAAAAAGTAGGGAACTCCAGGAGACACTGTATTAAGCCAATATACTTGTGATTAGGTACAGTAGGGGACCCCTCTAGGAGGGAATTCAATCAAGTGAAATCCCCTGTAAGGAGCTTTTTGTTCAAGCATTTACAAAACATGTTTTCACACACTGACCAGGAAAAGGCAAGCAGCTAGCTTCCCCAGACAGGGCTGGTCCCAAGGAAGCAAACAAAGCCTGAATGTGTATTGATCCCAGTCCTGAGGGCTCTATCCTGTGCTCTCCAGAGATGCAGAGATGCGCTAGGCATCTATTTCCAGGAATACAAATCACCCAGCACTAATCATGGAGCACAAAGTTAAACTGAAATGAAAATAAATGACTAAGGAAATGGTCATATTATCACTGCTTTCTATTTCCCATCAGTCCGAGGTGGGGTGAGAAATCTTCACTTATATACACTCAAACATGCACATGCATACAACTCACACAATTTTGTGTCAAAATACTTATTTTTCTATTTTTGAGTGGATACACACCAGATGATGCTCAGGGGTTACTCCTGGTTCTGCAATCAGGAAAAAGATGTCTCTGCAGTCAGGAGTAATATGGTTGGAGGATCATATGGGGTACCAAAGACTAAACCCAAGTAGGCTGAATGTCAGACAAGCACTCTCCTTGCAGTGCTATTCTTCAGCCCCTAAATGTTGAAACTTTTCAACAAAGTGTCTTGGGAAAAAAAAAAAAGCATTTTCTGAGCTTCATTTTTTGGCAAAGTGAAGCAGGTGATAAAATGACATAATCAACATGCCACGGCTCCTCCCCAGAGCACTAAGAACTCCTAGCAGGGTTCTAAAGGACCATATGTTGAGGATAGAACCCAGGTAAGCTACACCAAGCACCTTACCTGTTTTCCTATTTCTCAGGCCCGTTCGTTTAAACTTATCTTTCAAGATGAAATTCCCGACAACAAATCTGGATAATACACTCCCTCCCATCTCCATCACTGAGGTTGGCAGGCATTTTGATTCTTTCTTTTACAGATATTAGTAAGGTTTATTCTATCAAGCCCTGCTCCCCATCTTTAGCCTTTCTTCTAAGTCCTTCAGTGCCACAGCAAAGGATATAGGAAATACAAGACAAATTATGAACTACAGAGAGCTTAAAAGTAAAGGAAACAATGAGGTCTTCTAAAGAAAAGTTCACTCCTATTCTTTAGTCCATTCTGACAAAGAGAGAAAAAGAAAGTTAAAAAAATAAAAGACAAAACTTCAACATGCTTTATCAAAAGCCAAAAAAAAAAAATGCAAACATGCCAGAAACTGGTTAATAATTATAATATAAACCTCCTCTGGCTATTCCTTTGTTTAATCTCAAACAGGAAACACTGTTCAGAGAGAGGGAGAGAGAGAATATCTGGTTGCCCATTGCCCAAATACACCTCACTGAAAGACACTGGTATATCTACTTAGTTAAGGAATATTTCTGGCTTCTGCCAGACACAGAAAGCTCCTCATTTGTGTTAGTATTCCTATTTTGCTGACATGTGGGAGCAGGAAGAAGTCTTCAGTTCCAGTCAATTCATAAATGACCTTGGACTAGTCACTGCATTTCCAGGCCTCTTGGCGCCCTTGGTAGGGAAGAGGCAATGCCATGTTTTTCCATGCTGCCTTTGCATAGTTCTGGAATTTCCCATGGAATGACTGGCAGAAACATGCACTGCACTATAGGTACAGGAACTCTGTGAAGTTGAAAGCTAGAATTGTGTGGAGGGAGGCTGTTCCTTGCAACTAGGTAGTTTTGCTCCCTTAAGAGGTGACAGGGATCTTAAAATTCTGACATCTGCTACTGACTTTGGTGCCTCACTGTAACATAGGGCCTGGCCCAAGGGATTAAAGGGCCACTGGTCACTTTACCTTCAAGGAAGGTCCCTTCCTCTCTAGTTTCCTCCAGGCTGCAGTCTGGGAATCACTACAAGCTCAGGGTGTGGAAAACTTTTGTCCCTCAGACATCCTCTGGGGACTTGAGGAGAAGGAAGGCGCCTTTCTGACAAGTAGCAGGAAGTGGCTGAGTCCTCTCCACAGGACACTCCAAGGTGGGGTCCTGATGAGAACAAAATGTGGATGGGAGGTGTCAGTGGCTTCTGAGGCTCCCCTGACCTCAGCCACCAGGTCCTCTTTGATTTTTCTACTGGGGCCAGTGGATTCAAAAAGCCCAAAAAGTAGACATGGGTATGAATGGAAAAGCAGTAGTACCCTCTCCACTATGAAACTCGGTATCATACATAGTATGATTTTTAAAAAGTAGAATGATTGGGAGAAATCGATTCCTTTGGTGTTTTAGCTTGACTTTAATTTTGGGCCACACCTAGCTGTGCTCAGGGCTTACTCCTGGCAGTGCTCAGGAAACCATATCTGGTGCCAGGGATCAAACCTGGGTCAACCAGATACAAGGCAAGCATCTTACCTACTGTACTATCTCTCTGGCCCTAGAATGATATTTTACCTTTATTTCTTAGTCAGCAGACATTGCCAAGATGCCATTCAAACATTTTGGGTGATAACTGAGACGTAAAAGCTTCCCAGGGCAGATTATTTTAAAAACACATTAGTAGAAAATAGAAACTAGAGGGGCTGGAGAGATTGTTCAGTGGGTTAGGCGATTTCTTAGCATGTGGCTAATGTCCACCCCCAGCCCACCAAGAGTAATCCCTGAACATCCCTGGGTGTTATACAAACTCCCTTACCCCTTCACCAATACAACTATGAATGATCTGTGTCCCTTCTCAGATATTTAAGATGAAAGGGTGGAGGGGACAGGGTTTGATCTCTGGCATATGATTGGCAAAAGAAAGACTGATAGATAAAAAAAGGTTTAGTGTAGTCTTGGAGAAAAATCACTCCTTTGTCAGTCCTTCTGTCCATTAAAAGACAGTTCCCAAGGACTCTGCAGCTACAAGTCCCAATGTGGTCACCATATATTGGCTCCTGTATTGGACTAGCTACTACCAAATACTAATTTCCTGCACTAGTTGGTATCTAGTCACACAGGCTGCAAATCCTGTCATTGTTTGCAAGCAGAACTAAGGCATTTAACCCTCCCAGATCTCCAATTCCTTACTGATAAAATGAATAAACAAACCAACCTTGTAAGTTGTAAGACTTATTCAGAAAATTGATCATGGTAAAGAAAGTAAAAAACATGATATACTTGCATCTGTACATATTATCACTACCTGGCTAAACTGGATCTTTTTAATAACTTAAAAAGCTGCAGCCATACTAAAAAAAGGTTGATTGTTGCTTGAAAGACACTATCAAAATATATTAGCTAAATAGGCAAGGCTTTCTTCCTGTCCAACAGGAATTATGATGTCCAGGAGGGAAGAACTTTTGGAAAAAATGTTATGGCTGAATAGCCCTAATTAAAGAACACTAGCAGGCCCTCCTCCCTCTGCCTTATCGGGGATCATGATAATCCCTAACAATAACACAGGGTCCCAGAAGGAAAAGTACTGAAACAGGAAGAGCTTTTCTCAGATGGGAATCTCACCCATCTCACAGTAACTGGATTTCAAACTAATCTGGAGCTGAAAGAGAAAACCACCCCTTGTATTTATACTAGCATACATTGGGACCCAATGAAACATATAAACCCTCCAGCTCTGCCCTTTCTACAGGAGGGATTACCCTTCTGAGCGCCCAAGGTCATGGCCACAGAAGTCAAAATAGGCATATAAAAGTTAGCTCCAGAAGACCATTTCTCTAAAAGCCACATCCAAGGACAAGAGGAACCTGGGACTCCCTTTGCAAAAAAGACAGAGCCTCATTACTTTCACTTCATGGGTGGGCATTTGCTCACCTTTGACTATCTAAATAAGGGAGATTGTTGTTTTTGGGCTACACCTGTTGGTGCTCAAGGCTTACTCCTGACTACTTAATCCTGGTGGTTCTTGAGGACCAGACCATATAGGATGCCGAGGATTCAACTTGGATCAGCCATGTGCAAAGCAAGTGTCTTACCCACTGTACTATCTCTCTGGCCTCAGAGAGGGAAAATTTTTATGCTTTAAATGTTACAAATCATCTAGATTGTTTCTTTGCATTGTAAGTCTTTCAATATGTAAGCATTTTAGAGGATCCTGATTAAACTGAGCACTCAGAGAAACTCAAGATTATGATTATATTTAGAAATAAAATTCATTTCCCAGCTCCTAGCATTCTAATTGTTGTACCACGCAAACATTAAAAATGAAAATTCTGGGGCCAGAGAGTTAGCATGGAGGTAGGGCATTTGCCTTGCATGCAGAAGGACAGTGGTTCGAATCCTGGCATCCTATATGGTCCCCTGAGCCTGCCAGGAGCAATTTCTGAGCATAGAGCCAGAATAACGCCTGAGCGCTATTGAGTGTGACCCAAAAACAAAAAAAATTTCCTTTCTGCCCAAGTCTGTTCTATGAAGATGGCTGACTGAGCTTCCACACCACTTATAGACCATGGGCCCATGCTCAGAGGTTCTAAAGCATTGAGAATTTGGTCTTTAGTGATTTGGGATTATACAGGGAGGAAGGGGAAACATCTGAAGTTATTTTTACTTTTACAAATCTTCTGGCTGTACAGGGCTGGGTCAAGTATTGTCTGGAACCCTGTAGTCTTTTTTTTTTTCTTTTGCATGTTCTCATTTCCGTCTTCCTGTTGCTAGGAAGAAGAATGTAGCATGAGAAACTCGTGTTTACAATACTGGACCATCCTGTCCAGCACAGGGCAATCTTCAAAGGAAGAGTACAATTCACTTCATTCACTGTACTCTTGGATATTCCCCCATTCTTCTGGACCAAATCACCCTTGCATGGACATTTTCCAATTTCATGATTAATCTACCTTTGCCATTCAAACACCATTTTCATTTGAACATTGCATCATAGCCTATATCTTCAATGGGAGCAATTTAGAGAAATCCAAGAACATGTTTTTGCACTTGAAACCAGTCTTGGAATCCTAGCAAGCCCCTGGAAGACATCTCTCATTGAGGACTCCCACATCATGTTATGTTTCACACAAACTAATCCTACATTTAAGGGCTCGAGTATCAGACACAGTTTTCTCTCAAACTAAACTGGTATAACTTCCCAGAAGCACTTACACATCCCCTTTGAATTTTAAAACACTTTTAAACTTTGCTTCATCTTTGCTCTTTGAACTATAATATAGAAAAACAAAATCCCATACCCCAAAGAAGTCTTTTAGGTTAAAGGGTGACTGACCTTTCACCTATGCCCCAGATCTATAAGGAAAGCCTTTTGATTTGTCCAGTGTGTTAAAACTTGAAACAGTACTTTCAATTAGCCATAGTTAATTGCTTTACTGTTCAACCTCATCACTCTTTAAGGAGTAAGTGGGATTTACAATTGGGACCTTAAGTGCCTCACTCATAGAAACCATATTTCTTGTCTAGAAAAAAGACTGGAGTGGGGAAAACAAGTCAGTCCCTCTTGATCTTCCAGGCTGCTTCCTGGAAGGTGTCACTCAACTTGAATTGAAATAAAAAGCTTTTGTCAAAGGCAAACTTTAACAACTGGGAGAGAAAGTCTCCTGTGCTTCATTCATTTCAAACTCTGAAGGGGGAAATAGACAACCAGCGAGGGCCACACACTCCACCCAGCATGCCACAATAAAATGCACGAGATCAACCTTTTCTCCGAAAAGGTCTCGAAATAATTTCTGAAATCACATCTGCTAACTATTTGATACTCATTCCTCAAGACTTGAGCTCTTCCATTAAAGAGGGTCATAGACTTAAGAGAACAACCCTCCACCATCTGCTGCAAGGGGGTGAGCCAAGATGGCACTGGGTGCCTCCATTAATTCCACACGTGCAAATAATCTCCGCAGAGGACCAGCCTGCAAGCCAGATGGATGCTGAATTAGTCAACCTTTGGAACTGCTGAGAGATTTACAGAGTTCTGCTGGGCTATTATTTTTCTTCATCCCTTTAGCAAACAGTTGGGAAGAGGGGGAAGATGTTGTAATTTGAGACTCAGTATTCTGCCTTCTCCAAAGCCATGACTCTTTTTTTCTACCCAAGTGCGTCATATATGCCACCCTCGGGAATCTTTCTAGAACGGATGTGGGCATTCTGCCACCTTACCAGCAACAGCTGAGAGAGCTTCAGAAATCTTGACCATGAAACTCCTGGCTTCTCATGTTGCTGGCTACTCAAAACTCAGGCTAGGGACGGACAAGTTTCTTCTCCAGGATGCAAATGAACGGGAGGTTCCTTAACAGCTTGGAGCATAAACTGGTGGTCTTTAGGGACGCTATCTCAGACACGGCTCAGACACATCTCAGAATTTCTAAGAGTTCTTTTGAACCTGCCCTTATGGTAAATCCGGTTACGACCCCACTTGTAGCCAAGAAGGCAGGCTCAAAGAGGTCGTGACACTTTCCAGACCTCGCCAACTGGAAAGCCAATGAACCCAGGATTCCGACCCCGCCGGCTTCACCCCCGGCTGTCTCTAATCCAACAGCACCAGGGAGCTGGGCGCCCAGAAGCCCCAAATGAACACGTGGCAGGGTCGTTCCGCAGCAAGCAAGGGGGTGTAATTCCTAGGAATGATCAAAGCCTCCGGCTGTGACGTTGGAGGTGGGATCAGGGGCGCAGTGGGGGCACTATTCCAAAAAGCCGTCGCCTTCTTTGCGGGAAGGAAAAGAAAAAGTAGGGTCCGGCGGGGGCGCTTCCTTCCTTTTACCGGCCTCTGGGACTCCCGCGCGGCGCCTCCTCCGCCAGCCAAGGGCGTGGGCATCTCCAAGGGGGCATTTTCGGGAAACCAATTCAAAGTCTCAACACGTAAAGACACAGGCGGCCTTGTAAAAGCCAGGCGCCCCTCAACGACAAGTCATAGCGGGTGGGTGGAGGCTGCTTCAGCCTTACCCTATGCTCCCAGGACGAGCTGCCACCAAAGCGAGACTTTCCTAAGTTAGTCTTAAATGCTTTTTTCCTAGCATTTAAAATACTAGAGGGGCCAGAGGTATAATAGCACAATGGTAAAGAGTTTGCCTTGCACGCAGCCAACACAGGACGGACGGTGGTTCGAATCCCGGCATCCCATATGGTCCCCAAAGCCTACCAGGAGTGACTTCTGTGCGCAGAGCCAGAAGTGACCCCTGAGCGCCTCGGGGTGTGACCCCAAAATCTAAATACATAAATAAATAAAATACTAGAGGAGTGGGAGATAAAGTTTGAAGTTAAAACAATCTCTACCTTGAATAATTTTCTTTCGAGCAACTTGCAACAATTAAAAAGAAAAGAGAGCCCGTGTCACTACCGTGCCAACGTCCCCAAAGGAGCGAAGATCCTGGAGCTGATCTGGGTGACGGTGGGCAAGCACCAAGCCCTGAGGTGGGCTGCAAAAAAGAGACGTGGTGGGGAAGGCGGCCCCCTCTCCAAGTGCTCATCCGTGCCAGGGACTTTAGAGCAAGAATAGCAGCGCCACCCCAACAGCTGGACAGGCCCTGCGCCCCCTCCACCCCAGCTAGCCAGGTCAGAGTCCTTCAAGCCCCAACGATACACTCTAGGCTTTAGGTACAGCCACCCCCCCCCTTGGCCTCCAGCCCCCCAACCCCAGGGAGCTCCAGCCCCTAAAACCAGGAGCATCCAGGGGAGTCAGTACCGGGGGGCCTCCAACCTCCCTCCCCGTCCAGTCCAGCGGCCCTTCTTTATGCCCCACTCCACCTCCTCCACTGCCAGCAACTCGGGCGGCTCGAACCCCAGCCTCTTCGGCCAGCATTGCAAAAGCACAGAACGGCAGGCACCGACTCGACCAGGCCAGGTGACATTTCCTCCGCGGCGGGTCCCGACCTCCGCAGCTGGCTCCCGCGACCGGCGTGACGGAGAGGCACGGGTCTAGCTTACGTGTTAGGATCATGGTGTCCGGCTTCTCTCGGCACATCAAGCGCGCTGGCGGGCGGCCGGCGAGCAGCGGGTAAGTCGAGGCAGCCCGAGACAGCTTGGCTCCAACGCCGGGACCCAGGGCGGCAATTGGGGGGCGCGCGCGCCCTGGAGGTCTTCAGCGCATCTTGCTCACTTCTCTCAGTGGCCCTCCCTCCCCACGGAGGCCCCCCAGAAAGAGCGAGTTTTGAGAGGCGGAGAAGGGTCAGCGTTCACCGAGCCGGAGGAGAAACTCGGGAGCGGGTTCTCCAGCAGCTGCCAAGTCCGGCCATGGCCCGAGCAGGAGCTGAGAAGCGCCCGAGCACTGGCAGCTGCAGCGCGCCCTGCCTGCCGCGCCCTCCTGCAAAGGAACACCCCACTCGGGGCGGGGCTCCCCGCCTCCAGGGTCCCAGGCCACCGGCCTTTTTTTTTTTTTGCAAATCCCACCCGCTGCAGCACGCCCCACACCGCCCCAGGCTCCGCCCCGACGCACCGCCCCTCGGTTGGAATGTTTTCTTCCCGCCCCAGGTCTGCAGCTGAAAGCTACTAAAAAAAAAAAAAGAAAGAAAGAAAGAAAGAAAATTTCAACTGTTGGCCTCAGGGGCAAATGCAAGAGCAGTATGTACATATTCAGATGCAATTACTCGCTGGGGGAGATCCAGGCTGGCCTTTGGAATTGCGCGCGTTCTCCCCCCCCCCCTTTTTTTTATTTCAGCGTGGGTGAGTGAGTTTGGGCCACACCCCACTGTGATAACTCCTGGCTCTGAGCTCAGGGATAACTCCTGGTTGGTCCCTATGGGATAAAACTCAGATCGACTGCTCCAAGACGAGATATTTACGCACTGTACTATCTATCTCTCGGCTCTTCCTCTATCCTTTAGTTGGTAGTTTTGTACATTTACGAAATTGTGATTGGGCCCGGAGCGATAATACTGCGGGTAGGGTGCTTGACTTGCATGAAGCCAGGTTCCATCCTCAGCATCCTTATGGACCCTGAGCATCACCAGGAGTGATTCTTAAGCTTAGAGCCAGTAGTAAGATCTGAGAACCGCTGGGTGTTGTCCATGCTCCCCCCCTACACTGTGGTTTATTTTTTTTCTCCTGGAGACCGCATAAAACTTTTGAGCATATAGAAAAAGTATGAAGTTATGAATGAGTCGGTTTCTAGTTCTGTAATAGTACAAGAAGTACCTATTCCTTGAACATTTACTATTTATCACTAAGGCCCATATGAGCACAGAAAGGAGTATTAAAGCAGTTGTAGAGTGGAATTGAGTGTTTACTTGGCATGTTTAGAGTCTACTGATGGTATAGTAGTTATTTTGTTTGTTTTTTGTGTTTTGGATCACACCCTGGCTCTGTGCTCAGAAATCACCCCTGGCAGGCTCTGGGGCCTTTTATGGGATGCTGGGAATCGAACCACCATCCGTCCTGGGTTGGCCTGGTGCAAAACAAACGCCCTACTAGCTGTGCTATCTCTCCAGCCCAGGTATAGTAGTTATAAACCACTATTTTTCAAATCCTGGCACAACACAGCACCTCCTAAAACTTTAGGACACACTCCAGACAAAATCTTTGAGGGGGAGAATCCACATTTTATAAACCACCAGGTAATTCTTTTGAGCATCCTTGATATATTAAGTGGCATCAGTTTATAGATTACAACTGAATATACAATCTCCATTAGATGTTTTGTTTTTGAGCCACACCTGGCTATACTCTGGGCTTACTCCTGGTTTTGTGCTTAGGAATTACTTCCAGTTGGAATGGAACCCAGGTCAGCAACATATAGAGTAAGCACCCTACCTGCTTATTATCTCTCCAGTCTCAGTCACTGAGATTTTTTTGTTGTTGTTTATTTGGAAGTCATACCCAGAGATGCCCAGGGCTTAATCCTTGCTCTGCACTCTTGGATACCTTCTGGACGGGTTGGGGGACACCTTATGTGGTGCTGACAACGGAACTAGGGTTGGCCATGCACTTAGCAAGTGACCTACCTAAAGTATTCTGGCCCAACAGTCTCATTGAGATTAAAAAAATAATAATAAATCCAGACTGTGGTTTCATAAAAAATTACCCTAAGACTAATTGATGCTTTCTACCTATTCCCCCTGGGCAAAGAAACTGATAACTTAAACCCATTCATTCAACAAATACCAAGGACATTTTACTATGTGGTGAAACACAGTTCTAAGCTTTAGAGATATAGCAAAAAGGGCCGGAGAGATAGCATGGAGGTAAGGCATTTGCCTTGCATACAGAAGGACAGTGGTTCAAATTCCAGCATCCCATATGGTCCCCTCTGCCTGCCAGGGGCGGTTTCTGAGCAGAGAGCTAGGTGTAACCCCTGAGCACTGCCAGGTGTGACCCCAATACCAAAAACAAACAAACAAAAAAAAAGAGTTATAACAAAAAATAGCACACACAAACAAAAATTCAAAAAAACAAACAACTCTTCCCTTCTTGAGTTTACTTCCTGCCAGGAAAAATGCCCAATCAACAAAATAAACAAAGCAGTTGTTTCAGTGAAGCCTAAAACAAGGGAGAGGATGTGAGAGCTGAGGGCAAAATCTGTTTTTAAATGGAGTTCAAAGAAAATAGGAAGGCCTAAGCCTTCAGAGCAGGCAGGAATCTTGCCTTGCACACAAATTTAACCAGGTTCCATCCCAGGGATGCCATATAATCCCCCCAGCAATCCTAGGAGTAATTCTTGAGTGGGAACTAGGAGTAAGCCAAAAGTATTACTAGGTGAGTCCCCCAAAACTAAACTATCAAAACAACAGCACCAATAAAAAAAGACAATAGGACAAATTTGGGGCCAGAGCAATAACATAGCAGGGGTCAGACCTGAGTTCAATACCCAGTACCCTGAGCCTCACCGGGAGTAATCCCTGACTGCAGAGCCAGAAGACCTGATTACTGCCAAGTGTGGCCCCCAATTTTAACATAAATTAATTAAAACAATAAAATAATTTAGATTCATTTTTTGGGGGGCCACACCCAGCAGTGCTCAGGGGTTCCTCCTGGCTCTATGCTAAGAAATCGCCCCTGGCAGGCTCTGAGGACCATATGGGATGTCAGGATTTGAACCACCGTCCTTCTGCATGCAAGGCAAACGCCCTACCTCCATGCTATCTCTCAGGCCCCTGATTCTTAATTATTCTCTTAATTATAACTGAAAATAATTAATTTGGGGCTGGAGAGAGAGTCCACCAGTTGCACTTGACTTATATACAGCCAGCAAGGCTTGATCTCTGGTAGAGAATATGGTCCCCAATGTACCAAAGACAGTTCTCTGAGCACTTATAGGAGTCCAACCTTAGTTTACAAAAACAGGACTTCTTTTCACTCATCTTTCAAAAACAAAATGAAAACTTTACTGATGTTTTTCTATTTTATACAGCTCTGGAGTGTCCAGGCACCGTAAGAGGGCCTGGGGCTTCTCTACTCCACAAGTAGTTCAGGGTCATGTCTGCAAATTTACAATTTGGGGATACAAAGATAATTCAGAACAGGGAGGGCCATTGCTGGCTGGTTCAGAGTTTAGTTTGATGGGAAGCCTCAAGGAGGCACTGTGAAGGCAGAGAAGGAAGTGGGGACCTCACATGGCCTCCAAAAACAAACAGATGGAGTTGCCCTCTGAAGTCTGGATGCTGAGAAAACCACTGAAAAACACAACTACCAGCAGAGCGTGGAGGAGGATCGGGTAGTGGAGTGATTTTCGAGGAAGGCTGAAGGACAAGCACTTTGTATTCCATGCATGACTATTAAGAAGTGATTGCTACTTAATGTGATAAATAGGGAGTAGCCATTTTAATGGAAAAAGGCATCTCTCAATCTTGTGTTCAAAAAAATATTCAAGCTACATAGTATGGACTTCAAACTTTGACAACAGGAATACTTCACTTAAACATACTAGAATTCAAATCTCAAAAAATAACAGCCATTCTAAGTATCTTCTCCAAAGCACCTCAATTCTAGAAAAAGTCCTCACTGTTTATCATTAGCCAGAAAAGTTGTATTTTAATTTAATGAGGGTTGTGGGGAGTTGGCACAATCCTGACATACACCCTCCCAGTAAGTTTTCATCTTTCACTAAAACATGCTAATTGTTTTGTCATTTGTTATTCAAACCCATTCCTTTTTCCCTTGATTTTGATGTTCTCTGGATCTTCTCGAATTTTATTACATCTCTCTGGAGGTTTGTGTTATGTACACTGCCTGGCTAATAATACTAATAAATCCAAAAACATTTTCCTTGGTTGTACTTTGGTTTGCATTTAGCCTTCTCTGAATCTCATCTGCTTTTCTATTTGATTTATTGACATAGCCTGTATCCTGAGTCAGAGCACAGTTTTCATATATATTTTTTTACTTTATTTATTTATTAATTGATTGATTGGTCTCTGGGCTACACCTAGTAGTGCTCAGGGGTTACCCCTGGCTCTGGACTCAAAAATTGCCTCAGGCAGGCTGGGGGACCGTATGGGATGCTGGGAATCCAACCGGGTTCCTCTTGGGATTGGCAGCATGTAAGGCAAATGCCCTACCACTGTGCTATCTCTCTGGCCCCTAGT
The DNA here is from genome assembly GCF_024139225.1 of Suncus etruscus. Lineage (NCBI taxonomy): Eukaryota > Metazoa > Chordata > Mammalia > Eulipotyphla > Soricidae > Suncus > Suncus etruscus. The sequence goes on from NC_064851.1 coordinate 127,916,255, forward strand.
TTTCATATTTTTAACTCCTACTCCTGCTATCTTTTGAATTGTGGTCAAGTAGGACTTTGGGAACAAGACCTTTATTAGCTGAGTGATAATCACATCATTTAGCTTCTCAAACTTCAGTTTCTTCACCTTTACAGAGTGCGTTAAAATAGTGTGTGCTTCATGTGGTGTTTATGAGGACTGAATAGGATAATATACTGGTGCACAGCACATAATAAGCACACAATAATATTAGTTATTATCATTATAGAGTACTAAATAGGCACATGAAACCAAGACATACAATTTCTATTTAAATAACTCTCCAAGAGGAGATTAAAACAAAACAAAGCAAGACCTTGACTTTAACCTTTGTGAATCAGAGGGGCTTTTACAAACTGGGGGAAAGAAGGAGTGAAAAAGTCATTAAGAGTGTCAACAAACAGCGGTTGGTCCTTTATCAGATGAAAGAAGGTCCTCAAGGCAGCTGAAGTCTTTCCTTGACTTTCTTGTCACCTAAGACTTCATTTGTGTGTCACAGAAAGATGTCGTTACAATAAGTTTGCCAGCTGATCTGCTTTTTGTAGGTTTAGGAATCTAAACATGAAACACTAGAAAACAAGGATTAATGCAGATTAAGGGATTAAGGCTCCTCCAAACCTTTTTCAATATAAGAGCATGTAAAACCACCAGGTATTGTTATGTTGTTGATGGTAATTCTTTGTTCTCAATAGAAGATTTTCAGTTTATCTTACATTTTTTGTTTTAATTTTGGGCCACATCTGGAGGTATTCAGGATTTACTCCTGGCTTTGTGCTCATGGGCATTACTCCTGGTAGGATTTGGGGGCCACATGTGATACTGGGGATCAAACCCAAATGCCATGAAAGGCAGCCTTCATACCAGCTGTACTAATCAATCTGGCCCAAATGACAACTTTTGAAAAGGAGAGCAAGAAGGATTTCCCAGAAGAATCTGTGCTGTTTATATTTTGCCATGTTCTTCTCAGTTTGGGTGATTGTTTCTAGGAAGCTTTTCATGCATGTGTGCTTGCGTGCGTTCATGTGTGTGTGTTTGTGTATATATGTGTCTGTGTATACTCACCCTGTCTATTTGGATGTTCATGCTACAGAAGTTTCACCAAGGAAATAATTATCACAAAATGAACTCTTAAACTTAAATATGACAGAAGGGTTGAAAACTATATTAGTACTCTCTGGTGTACTCAATTGCAAAGTCTGCTGAGACAATGTTGAATTAATTGGTTCAAAGGCATAATTTTGTATTTACCCCACTGTATTGATTAAAAAATGCCAACATGTAAGTCAGTCGGCAGGTAATGCTGGTGATTAAAGCAAACCATTGTGGTTGCCCAGGAGGCTTACCAGTTTGTTGGCAATAGCTAACAATAAAGCATCTCTGCTGTTTTGGACTTCAACATTTTTTATTCAAGAGCCTTAGATTTCTGTATTCTTACATCAAACCTCCCAACTTTTAGAGGCTGGCAACCAATTGTACAAATCTAATCTGAGAAAAAAAAAATCTAATTCCATTCCAAGGAATTTTAATTTTGGATTTCATTTAGCTCCAGGGCAATGAATTTAAACCTCTGCTCTAGTGATCTGAGCCAAGTCTTCTCTTTGGAAATTTATTTCTCCCACAAGAACTAAAAGACTTCTGTGCTTAGAAAATGTTGTAATATAATTTGTTTTCAACAAAGTATTGTGAAATTAGAGTAAAAATATTTTTATTTGTAATGGTTGAAGAAATAGGACAAATAATAGAGTTTTAAACATAATTTTGAAATAATCATTTAAAAGTAATCATTACATTGGAAATGTGATGGTTGCTCTTAAAACATAAATATTCATTTATGTATAAGCTCAGCGACTCAAGTGAGAATTCTTCCTTCATTATTTATCCTATTTGGTATTTTCACATGTTAAAAACTCTGATGTTCTGAGTATTGAATGAGAAAAGAAGAAAAAGAAAGGTCTTATAATTAAGTCAAATAAACTAAAGAAATTAAAGAAAGTCAAATAACTGAAGTTACCCATTTTAATATTTACCTAGAGTGGCTCTCTAGTTCATTATGTTTTAACTATAAAATTTAAACAATTTATGTTTAAAATGTTGGAAAGAACTATGCATCTAGCAGTGATATTTTAGTTGGGTGAAGTATCCTCCCCTATTTTTTGTTTTGGGGCCACACCTGGTAGCACTCTGAAGTTACTCCTGGCTCTGCATTCAGAGATCGCTCCTGGCAGGGTCAGGGGACCATATGGGTTGGCTGGAATTAAATCCAGGTGCATCTTGGGTCAGCAGCCCCAGTATCCCTTATTTTTTTAAATAATTTAATTATTTTTAAAAAAATAAATATGAGACATAGTTTTGGTTAATCACTGATGCTCAAGTATAAAAAAAATTTACCCTACTAGCAGAGGGCTTTTAATTATCCAGTAAGCATTTATTAAACCAGGGAGAAGGTGGTGTGCAGAAAGAATAAAATGAACATGAAGATGAATTTAGTGGCGCATGCTCAAAGGTACAAAGTGGATACAATTCTGTGCTAACATTCACTGGTGGGTCCCAACATACTGAATTTATAATCATGATTTGATCAAACAAAGACATAATTTTACTAAATGATTTCTTTCATGATTCCTGTAGTCAATTCCCATGTATAGTAGATCCCCTTTGTAAAGGTGATTTCACTGAACATCTTAGAGAGTGGGTGAATTTCAAGTCCTTACTGATATGTCCTAAACCCTAGAGTGCTGAGAACTGATCTTGCACTTGGCAGTACTCCAACTCATTTGCTCATTTCTAATAACTGCTCTGAATTTTTTTTGGAGGAATTTTGGGGCCATACCTCACTGTGCCCTAAAATATATTATAAGGTGGGTTTGGGAATTGCTTGCAAATTATAAATGACACTTTTTCATGGGGCTGGAGAGATAACATGGAGTTAGGGCGTTTGTCTTGCATGCAAAAGGAGGGTTGTTCGAATCCTGACATCCCATATGGTCTCCTGAGCCTATCAGGAGCAATTTCTGAGCATAGAGCCAGGAGTAACCCCTGAGTGCTGCCAGGTGTGACCCAAAAACCAAAACCAAAACCAAAAACAAAAAACAAAAACAACAACAAAACTTTCTCATTTAAAAAATTTTTTTGTTTTGCTTTTGGTGTTCTTGTTGTTTGTTTGTCTGTTTGTTTGTTTGTGAGCTACACCAGACTGTGCTCAGGGGATGCTTTAGACCCTGCTTTCAGAATTTCAGAAATTTCTCCTGGCAGGCACGGGGGACCATAATGGGATGGCGGGAACTGAACTTAGGTCCGTCCTGGGTTGGCTGCATGCAAGGCAAACACCTTGCCACTGTGCTATTGCTCCAGCCCCTCTTTTTCATAGTTAGTAACTATAGCGTGCTGACCACGTTATTTCCGGAAACTTCTACAGAGCTTCAAATCATTAACTTGCTTTAATATTCAACAGGAGGCCAAGGAGTGCAGTAAAGCTCGACTTTCCATGTCAACTCAATGATCACTTATGAATTCAGACAATTAAGCTATATTTGGGGAAACTGCAAAGCAGTACATTATAGAATTTTATTTTTGGCCATGCCCAGTGGTACTGGGGCATATTCTTGGCTCTGTGCTCAGGAGTGACCCCTGGCGGTGCTTGGGATACCATATATGTTGCAACAAAATTTGAACCCTAAGAGGAGGCATGCAAATTTAACACTTAACAGGGTCCCAGAAAATAATGCTGTTTTAAAAGACAAACTGGCCATGAGAATTAAAATCCGCAAGGGACCAGAAAGATGGTACATCACTTGCTTAAAAGTCTGCATTGGAAAAATTAAATCTTTCAGAGTTGAGTCTATACAGGTGTAAAGAAAAGAGATCTGCTAAAATCATGCCCCCCAACTGGGTCACAGACAGTGGCTTTTAGTTGCCCACATAATGTTTCTTGTTTACTTTTTGTTTACTTCTTGTTACTGTGTGTATGTATCTATATAATAGTATTATGTAAAATATAATTATAGTTATATATTTTAATGTGTTATATAAATACAATAAATATAATTTACATGTCAACAAAGATGTTGGATCATTTAATATGTTTTAGATATGTTTAAGATACACTATAGAGCTGGAGTGATAGCACAGCTGTAGGGCATTTGCCTTGCACGCAGCCAACCCTGGACTGACCCAGGTTCCATATCCGGCATCCCATATGGTCCCCTGAGCCTGACAGGAGCGATTTCTGAGAGCAGAGCAAGGAGTAACCCCTGAGCGCCGCCCAGGTGTGACCCAACCCACCCCAAGATACACTATAGTTTGAAGGTAGATATTATTATTATTATAAATGATTTGGCTCAGGCAATATATACAGCTTGCCTGATTTCACACCAGTATTACCTGAGGAAGTAAGAATTTGAATTCGGGCCTTCATGCAACAATGTCCATACCAGGGTTGCCAAGTTGAGCTCTGGTTCTATTCCTCTCTGTAGCAAACTTATGAACATAGAACAAGACCACTACAGGCTCCATTTCTTCAAATGGATAAAGGAATTGAACCAGATATTTCCTTACTCCCTTCATCTGATTTTCCAGAGCACTTTGTGTTCCAGAGTACTTTGATAGACCAGGTAGCACTGAATTTCTATTCATGCTCATCTTTTTGTATAGAATATTTCCAGCATTTTTAAATTAGATAAAATAAAAAACAACCTGTGAGGGGCCGGTGAGGTGGCGCTAAAGGTAAGGTGTCTGCCTTACAAGCGCTAGCCAAGGAAGGACTGCAGTTCAATCCCCCGGCATCCCATATGGTCCCCCCAAGCCAGGGGCAATTTCTGAGCGCTTAGCCAGGAGTAACCCCTGAGCATCAAACGGGTGTGGCCCGAAAAAGAAAAAAACAAACAAACAAAAAAAACCCAACAACTTGCGAACAGGAAAAACCATCCACTCTGCAGGCTATAAGGCCTCACATCAAATCTCAACAGAAAACTGGGACCTATGGAACATGCGCCATAAATCCCAGGACACGCCTGCTATTGTACAGCTCTTTTCCCAAGGGCCAATTTCTCACATTTTCTAACCATGTACTAGAAACACATTTCTGAGAAATTCACAAGTCAAATGTGCTTCCTTCCTGGATGACCCTCCTTCTTGGAGGCCTCACTAAGTATGTGATGAGGGCCCTTCACCGGCTCATGAATTCAGAATATGATGTTTGATTTGGTAGAATTTCAAAGCTCTTCATTGAAATGACCTTCTTAGAAAATAGATGCTTCCATTTCCTTTTTTTCTATGTGTTACTCTAATATGCCAGTCTTATTCTGATTCCAGTTTCCCAAGCTGATTTTTTTTTTAAATGGAATGCTCTGTCACAATGTGTGTGATTTCTTTAGTACCTTTAACTAAGAATAGCTTTCCACTTCCAACATGCTTAATCTCTTCTAAATTCATTCTCCCTTCCAAGAAAGCAATCGTGATAAATAGCAAAGAATACTCAACCACCATTCCAAAGTATTGCTGATAGAATGCTTTGGACTCAAGCCTGCCTCACTGTGACACAAACACTTTAGAAACTAATAAAAAGATGACAGCATGTATGCCAGCAGTCTTGTTTTCCTGCACTACAACCTTTTACATCTGAGCCATTATCTAGTCTGTCTGGTATGTAATAATACTCTACATTTGCATAGCACTCTTAAGTATGTTTTATTTCCTATAACATTCGATACGTGAGCCAGATAGTTGGAACTGTTTGCTCCTGATATTTTTCTTTCCCCATCATCCCTCCCCCCCCCCGTCTCCTAAATTAAAATCAGACACGACTACAATTTATTTACTGAGAATGTCATCCTAACTTTAGATATATTCAAGAATAATGTTCATTTTATTAAATCATATAAAATAAATTGGTAATTTGTATCTTTTTTGCCATACACATATTTATCTAAGCTCTGCTTTATTTATATGCCACAGTTTTGCTTGTCAAATTTTCATTTTTCTAAACATTCAAAAAATTTTGTGCCACAGTGTGTGAAATTCTGAGGTCACTCCAGAAATGGGGCTTGAGGTCCATGTGCTCCAGCCTTTTGAGTCATCTTCTTTGATGAAAGAAATAAGACTGGGGGTAAGAGAGTTTGGGTACACCTGGAAATAGTCATGGATTATTTCTAGTTCTGCGACTAAATGCCTATGAGTGACGAGCAGAATTTAGGAATCTATATGTGGTACTGGGTATTGAATTGGGATTAGTAGCCTGAAAGTCAAGCAACTTAACCTGTGTACTATCTCTTCAGCCACAAATAGGATTTTTAGAGCACTGAAATTATATGATGTGATACATTTGGATATACTTCACTATGCATTTGTCCACCACCAAGAGTGAATTACAATGTCAACTTTAGACAGTGAGTGGACATACTATGTTGATGAAGATACACTACTTTTTTTAGGGGGGGAACACCACACAGAACAATGCTCAGAGGCAATCCCTGGCTCTGCACTCAGAAGCAACTCCTGGTGGTGCTTGATAGGGATCGAACCAGGATTGACTGTATATATGGCAAATGCCTTACTTGCCGTACTATTGCTCCAGTCTCAAATCATCACTTCTAATTATCATGGATGTTGTTGTAACAGGCTGCATGAATATGCTGAGGAAAAGGTTGAGTTTTTTAAAAAAAATCATTATTCTTTGTTCTCAATATTGCTATAAACTTATATTTTGGGTAGAGGAAAATGAAGCTGTATTTTAAAATGAAGAAAGGTTTAAGAGAACATGAAATAGCCAGTAATAACGTCAAACACCAGCCCTTCGGAAACTCAGAGTTAATATAAATAATTGAGCTACAAGGCAAAGTTTAACTTCATAGTGGCTAAGAATTTTTCAGAACTAATGAAATACACCAATCCTTTAAGTGTAGGAACACAAGGACACCAAGCAGAATGACTATGTAGAGTCACACCTCAGGCTGGAGAAATAGCAGAATGAGTCGATAGAGCACTTGTTTTGAATGAGGCTAACCACGGTTCTATTCTTGGCATGGATATGGTATCTAGAGCATCGTCAGGCACAATCTTGAGTGCAGAGCCAGGAATAAGCCCACTAGGTGTGGCCCCAAATTTAAAAATGTCACACTTAGTTATAATTTGGTGAACATGCAGAGTCAGTAGAGGAGAAATCGTCTGCAGAAAGTGGTAATTTAATGGTGTCAAATTTCCCTTCTTTTCTTTTTTCTTTTGATTTTTAAGTCACACCTGACAAAGATCAGGGGCTATTCTTGTCTGTACTCAGAAATTTCTCTTGCCAGTGCTTGGGGGGAACTTATGGGATGAATTTATGGGATTGAATATGGGGTCAACTGCATGCAAGGCCATTTCCTTACCTGCTATACTATCTCTTCCACCTATCTCCCTCTTTTTCTAAAATAATATCTTTATTTAAACACCTTGGTTAAAAACATGATTGTGATTAGGTTTCAGTCATGTAAAGAATACTCCCCTTCACCAGTGCAACATTTCCACCACCAATGTCCCAAATCTACCTCCATCCCACCCCACCCCCACCTGTACTCTAGACAGGCTTTCCCTCATTCATTCACATTGTTATGGTAGTTCTCAGTGTAGTTATTTCTATAACTGTACTCACCACTCTTTGTAGTGAGCTTCATGAAGAGCTGAAAGTTCCAGCCCTCCTCTCTTTGTCTCTGAGGATTGTTGGAAAAATTTCTTTCATTTTTCTTAAAACCCATAGATGAGTGAGACTATTCTGTGTCTATCTCTCTCCCTCTGACTTATTTCACTCAGCATGATAGATTCCATGTACATCCATGTATATTCCACCCATCTCTTAAATTTAATTTTATTTTAATTTCTCAATGTTTTGGGTCACACCTGGCAGTGCTCAAGAACTATTTATTTCTGGCTCTATGCTCAGAAGTGACCTCTGGTAGAGGTGGGGGGGGGGGATAGTGGGTCAGTGGGGATTGGAGCTACAATAGTAAATTGGGTAGGGCATTTGTCTTGCACATGACCGACCCGGTTCCATCCCTGGTATCCCATATAGCCTCAACAGGACTGATTTCTGTGTGCAGAGCCAGAAGTAGTACCTAAGTACCACTGGGTGTGGCCCCAAACCCAAAACCAAATAGAAAATAAAAGAACCAGCTGGGGCTATGCAGTTTGTAAGGCAAGAGCCTTAACCCCTGTACTATCTTTTCTGTCTATAGTAGTTATTTCACAATAGCACAACAAAACATCATAAAACTCTGGAATGTCTTCAGGGTGGATTAAGATGGAGAAGGAGTAGGGAAAGGGGTCATAGAAAGGGAGCACAAAAAAAACTGAAGCAAATGCTCTGCAAGTGGGAGGCTCTGGTTTGATCCTGACATTTTATAACAGACTCCCCTGAGCACTAAACTGAGAGTAGCTACTGAGTGTGGTCCAAATTACTGCTCTGTCCCTTCCCCCCAATAAAACAAAGAAAATTTAGAATAAGAACATAAACTGTAAGTGTTTGAAGCCTAAAAAATAAAAAATAACATAAAAGCATAGGAGAAGGCAGGTTAAAAAATATAAAGGAGGCATATATGTTAATATGGGTCATTGTTTATCAGCAGCAGTAATCAACATAAATAGTTTGAATTTTATCATTTAAAATGTAAGACTGATGACTTACATTATTTTCAATAAAATGTTAAAAACCAACTATTTTTCTTGAACCAGATTGAAAAATGAAAGGCAGAAAGTAACTACACAGGTATCAGCAATGAAAAAGGTGGGGCCAGAGAGATAACATAGCGGTAGGGCGTTTTTGCCTTGCATGTAGCTGACTCAAGAGAGACCTGTTTTGATTCCAGGCATTCATATGAGCCCCCAGTCTGCCAGGGGTGATTTCTGAGTGCAGAGCCAAGAGTAACCCCTGATCACTGCTGGGTGTGGCCCCAAAACCAACCAACCAATCAATCAATCAATAACATTTAAAAGAAAAAAATGAGGGGCTGAGAGATAGCATGGAGGTAAGGCATTTGCCTTTCATGCAGAAGGTCATCTGTTCGAATCCCGACATCCCACATGGTCCCCCGTGCCTGCCAGGATCAATTTCTGAGCATGAAGCCAGGAGTAATCCCTGAGCACTGCCAGGTGTGACCCAAAAAACACACACACACACAAAAGAAAAAAATGAAATAGGTTTAAAAAGGTTACAGTGGTATGGCAAACAGTCAATAAATATACTGATTATAGTTAATAATCATTGCATGTATTTCAGGCAAGTAGACCTGAAAATTCTCATCATAAAAAATAACATTTGTTAACTAAATAAGTTAATAGATATTAAAACCTTTTTTAATTATGTACAAACATCAAGTCAGTACTTTGTCTATGTGAAACAAAGATATTATAAATATATTTTAATTTTGAGGGAACACCTCGTAGCCCTCAGGGCTTATTCATGACTGTGCTCAAGGATCACTCCTGGAAGGTTTTAGGAGACATGATAGTACCAAGGATCAAATTTAGGTCAGCTGTCCTCAAATGCCTAATCCACTATATTATCTCTCCAAACTATTTCAATTATATTTTCATAAAAGAGAAACATGCTGTCAAGTTCATAATTAATTGTGACTACATATTTTATATGACAAATAATCAAAAATTATCTTTATAACTGTAAAGTTGCCATACCTAGAACTTCACATGGAAAAATTATTTGTAGTAAGACTGAAGAGATAGTGCAGTAGGTAGATCCTTTGCCATGCATCTGACTTACCTGAGTTTGATTGTGGCATTCCATATAGTCCCTCAAAGCCTACCAGAAGTGATCCTTGAGCACAGAGTCAAGAATAAACCTTGAGCACAACTGAGAGTGGTTCAAATACAAAAGCCTATTTGCAGTATATCTTTGATAGTTTTCCAGGGTCCCAATAAGATAATATGTATTAAATGCCATAAATTGCTATCCCAGTAATCATATTTCCTAATGAATTTCTTTTTTTCCTTCCAGCTTGTGATTTCATTTCAAAACCAAAACCAAAACAAGAACCAATAAACACTTCTCAAAGGTACTAGAAGTGGTGAAGAAAGTTACATTACAGGAAAGTTTTTTTACTTGTTTGTTTGTTTTTGGTTTATTTGGGGGAGAGTCACACCCAGTGGTGCTCAGGGGTTACTCCAGGCTCTGCACTTAGAAATCACTCCTGGCAGGCACGGGGGATAATATGCGATGCGGGATTTGAACCACCATCTGTCCTGGATCAGCTGTGTGCAAGGCAATGCCCTATGGCTGTGCTATCTCTCTGGCCTCACAGAAAAGTTTTTTATTGAGGAATATAATCCTGGAGCTGTACAGCCCTGTACCCAATAAAACCACTTCATAATATACAAAGCAACATTTGGTGTAGGATGAATTTTGTAGAGAGAGAATTAATGGGAGAAATTGATAAAAAGCACATCGATCATAGATTTCAACAGCTTTTTCCATTGTGGATAAAGATCGGTTGGACAGATTAAACAGACGAAAAAATAAAGGATAATAGAAAAAGTTAATGTGTGTCTATTATACATCCTCTATGCTGCAATGGCAGAGCAAAAGAAAAACAACAAAAATAAAAATGCTAACCATCTATACCACGGCGTGAAGAAAAATCTCAATATTGAAGGAAATAGCATCATATCAACCATGAAATATTTTGCTGTCCTTTGATGAGAATCCTTTGATGGGAACCTTGAGTGGAGAGTTTCTTACCCATGAACACATGTGGTCCTGGGGACCACTAATGAGCAGAAAGTACTACAAGGGATTCTGTTTACTTCCAAGATGCGCTAGAAAAGATTTCAGGACTGCAGTAAGTTTTTCTTGGCACAATCACTGACTCTGGAGTCTTCCCAGTGAGAAGTCTGGCTACCCTGAGGCTCTGAGGTGATGTCACAAAGTAGAACAAGAGGGAGAGAGGTGCAGATAGGGAGGAGCAAGCAGAGCCCCAGGAGTGCGAGTTATTTCAGCTCATAGCTTTGTTTGCCCAGATCACGGATGTGAGACTCAAATTCCAGCTACTGTCCATGGAAATGCACCAAAAGAACCTGAGGAAAAATCATCTAGCTCAGGGGTTACAGCAAATGCTGAGCATGTACAAGCCTTTGGGCTCCAGCCTCAACACTGCAGGGTCTTAGGAGCACTGTCTGGTGTGGCCCTGAAGGCCCCTGAGCTTTACCTGCTCAGAATCCACACTTTCTGTCATGCACAGCTTTGTCAGATGTCAGCGGGAGTAGCCTGCTGCTTTCCTAGTTCTGCCAGGAATAATTCCTATGCAAAGAAAGAAAAGAAAAGAAAAGAAAATTAAGAAAGAAAGAAAGAAAGAAAGAAAGAAAGAAAGAAAGAAAGAAAGAAAGAAAGAAAGAAAGAAAGAAAGAAAGAAAGAAAGAGAGAGAGAGAGAGAGAAAGAAAGAAAGAAAGAAAGAAGACAGAAGAAAGAAAGAGAAAGAAAGAAGAAAAGAAAGGAAGAAAGAAAAAGAGAAAAAGAGAGAAAGAAAGGAAAGAAAGAAAAGAAAAGAAAGGAAAAGAAAAGAAAAGAAAAGAAAAAAGAAAAGAAAAGAAGAATCTGACAAGGATCAAAGTTGCCAAGGATGGGGAATGAAAAGAACATGTACATATTGCTGACAGAAGTGTATCATTCACATAATCTTTTAGCCGCAAATGATTTCACATTTATTTTAAAAAAGAAAATTAACTATATTGTAGGAGAATAATTCTGCTTTGAGGTATGTACCTTGTATCTATTCATCTAAAAATTTGAAAAATGTCATAGGGGCCAGAAATATGACATGAAGGGTGGAGCACATGTTTGGCATGCATTAGGTCCTGACTTGAATCTCTGGAATAGCAGAGACCCTTGAGCCCCACTATATGGCCCCTTGGTGGTCTCCAAGTAACACCATGTGTGGACCCTAAAAACCACCCCACCTGATAACCATAGCATCAGGCCTGCACACTCAACCTAGTAGGCCAAACATCACCAAGAAAGAATCCTGAACCTCTGAATGTAGTGTCTTCTATATCAAAACAGTGAGCAATGTTTGCAATGATCAAATTAGGACAAACTAGAAACAAGCTAGATGCCCTTTAATTGGTAGAGAGTTCTATAAAATGGCTTATTGGAGGCAGGAAGTGGCTCAGTGGCAAAAGCACTGCCTGTCATGCAAAAAGCTGCCTTTGGTCCCCAGTGATGCCTCCACACAGTGGGAGAAGCTCCTCTTTGGGAGACTGGTGCAGAAGCCAAATGTATGATCTCCAGCACAGTAGACCCAGGTATGTGCAAATGTCACAATAAAATGCTGGGAACCCAGAGAAGAAGAGCCCTTGGTTGAATGTACAAGCACAAGTGGGTGTTCGAGCCCAGGGAAGTACCACAAACCAGCCGAGTGTGGACCTCAGTGTGCAGAGACACCAACCAAAAAGGAGGGGGAGGGAAGGGAATAGAGGAATAAACACAAAATAAAATTTAAAAAAATGATTTATTTACATAGTGGACTATTATTAGAAAATAGTAAAAAATCAATGAGCTATCACTTCATGCAACCCAAATGAATCTGAGTAAAATGGCTGAATTAAAAAAATCTTGAGTAGGACCCGAAGAGATAGCACAGCGGCGTTTGCCTTGCAAGCAGCCGATCCAGGACCAAAGGTGGTTGGTTCGAATCCCGGTGTCTCATATGGTCCCCCGTGCCTGCCAGGAGCTATTTCTGAGCAGACAGCCAGGAGTAACCCCTGAGCAATGCTGGGTGTGGCCCCAAAACAAAACAAAACAAAAAAATCTCGAGTTTACATGGTAAAAAATAATTGATGTGAAGAGGGAAAGTTAATGTACTTTCAATTTGTAATCAACTTTGTGAAAAGGCAGCATGAGGGCAAGGAAAATTCATTTCTCAAGAAAAAGAGCACTCCAATTTCAGATTAAAAGTTCCTATTGGAGGGGGGAGATGAAGGTGGTAGTGATGGTTGGGGACCTGGGCCACACCCAGTAGTGCTAAGGGGCTATTCCTGGTCCTCAGGAGTGAGCCGTGACAGTGTTGGAGATAAAACCTTACCCCTGTACTATCTCTTCAGCCCCCCAAATTACTCATTACTTATTATCTTTAATATATACCCATATATATTTTCTTGTTATATAACATATTTTCAGCATAGAAAACAAGAAGGAAAAATAAGGCAGGAATGTCATCTAGAAACAATCACAGGGCATTCCTAATAGTCTTGATATGACCTGGTCCTGCCACAGACCTGCTAAAGAAATATGGCTTTGAAGTTTTCAATGAATTTATGTAGAATGAAGAAGCACTGATCAATGCATTATAAAGTTTTAATCTCTCTGGAATGATCAATTTAAATATTGGTAAGGTGGAGGTGAGAGTAGCTATCAGTAGCTATCTTCCAAAAAGGACTGAAAATAAATCAATCAGCTCATAATTTATATTTCTTTTATATTTTAAATGGCTGAATATGTTGGGTTTATAAAACTGTATCTAGGAGTCAAACATCAGAAAGATGAAAAATTTTGTTTTCGTAACAAAAATTATAATAGAAATGGAATGTATCAATTATATCACTTGAATTCTGCCACAGAATTGAACTTTTAAATAAATACACTGTCTCCTTGGGGAGAGAGAGATCTAACCCAAAACTCTGACCTAAATAACTTCCTGGTACAGAGGGAAGAATGGCAATGTAGGAGGGATTGAGCTTCCCTAAATTAGTATGCAAGCATTTCTCTTTCTTTCTTTCCAAATAAATTTAGTGCTTCTTGGTACTGACAACTTTGTAACCCAAATTGTTCTCCTCCAGTAACTTTTCTCTCCCTTCTATCACCAATCTCAAATTTTAAACCGGGACAAAGCAGTTCTTTCATCCTTTGACTTTCAGATCTTGTGGCTCATAATAATGATGCTCATCTGGATAAGCCACTCTTTCGAATGAAAAGAAGCTTTTACTTGGAAAAATGCAGGTCTAATGCCTTTGAGAATATTTGAATAGTTGAGATTCTCTGTGATTGAGAAAAGGATATGCTAGCTATATGGAACACACATTCCTAGTTTCTTTTATTTCTTTCTTTTTTCTTTTTTTTTTTTTGCTTTTGGGCCACACCCAGCGAAGCTTAGGGGTTACTCCTGGCTCTGCACTCAGAAATCGCTCCAGAGGACCATATGGGATGCCAGGAATAGAACCTGGGTTTGTTCCGGGTTGGCTGCATGCAAGGCAAAAATATCCTACTGCTGAGCTATCTCTCTGACCCCATAGTCCTGGTTTCTAGACCACAGATGGCTAAGCAGAGCCTGTAAGAAAAGGCTTCAGGGGCCGGAAAGATAGCACAGTGGTAGGGCGTTTGCCTTGTATGTGGCCGACCTGGGAGGGACATGGTTCGATTCCCGGTACCCATATGATCCCCTAGCCTGCCAGGAACAATTTCTGAATACAGAGCCAGGAGTAACCTCTGAGCACCGCTGGGTGTAGTCTAACAACCAATCAATCAATAAGTCAATAAAGTTTTAAAAAAAGACTTCAACAACTAAAGCACATGTGTGCATGTACATATGTGTTCATGTATATATGTGCATATACCCACACAACATACAATAACATATAATAACACATGCACAACCCATATGATAAATATATCATGTGTTTTATATGAGTTTTATATGTAACATATATACATACATACAGGCATTTAATATACAGATCCACCAGTATTTCTTTTTAAGTAAACTCTGAGGGTGTGAGACTTAATTTAGAGACCTAACTTTAAGCTTTCGGGATTGATGATCTCACTTTTTACTCAACTGGATTTATTCTGATTGGATCTCTCAGCAGAAATGAATACAGAAAGTATTGTTTTATTTATATATCCTAACAAGGTTTAAGTCAAGCAAACCTTTAAAATTCATTAATACATTTCTGACTTCAAATTTTTCCCTAAGGACAAGCTTCCTCTTGAACTTCTTGCTTATACATGAACTCAAACATTTTCCTTTAACATCCCCCAAATTCCAGAAATAATATGATTAAGGTCCCCTGTGCCTGCCAAGAGCGATTTCTGAACAAAGGTAGGAGTAACCCCTGAGCACCGCCGGGTGTGACCCCAAAACAAAAACAAACAAACAAAAAAGCTTCCCCATTATATTCTGAACATGAATACTGTCATTTTCTTCTTCAGAAATTGCTTTAAATCTTGGTATTTTAAAACAAGTTCTTTCCTATGGCCAAATTATCCAACTCAATTCTTCTTTGCTCCTTGCCCTTCATTTGTGGCAACGGCCTATTCATGACTAGTTTCTCAAACTGTAGTAACCCTCCTCTCTTCATCGACTGTACATCTACTTCTCTGCAATCTGATCTGGTTTACACATGTTGGTCCACATAGATCATCCAACTCTTCATTCTTTCTAGTTCTAGGCTGGTGAGCATCAGTATTTTTTCAAGCCTTCTTATAGAGCTGTTTACTTAGACAGTGGGTACTTGGTGAGCCTTTCGGCCTATTGGGAAGAACATAAGAGGAAACAAGATAGAAACAAGTTTATGTTCCAGCTAATTTAGGCAGGAAATCTCAGGTGATTGTAAGAAGATAAGCTCTATTGAAAGTCATGGAGATACAGGAGCCTCTTGTTTGCACCTGGTGTGGGAACTCTTGCCTAAGTGTGTTCATTGCTCTTAAAGTAGGAAACCAAGATTTTGTTCTCCAGGTGTCCACAGGCACTTGTTAAAGAACTTATCCAAGATGTAATGGGCACTTCCCAAGACATGTCAGGTCTGGGCCAGTATTAAATCAGCCATTTGTCTCTCAAGGGTGTAGCCTGACCCATAAAAACAACAGCATCTGAATGTCTTTTGTGGTCTGGGATGTAGATTTATGTACATCAGTCTGTCTGTGTGAACATATCCATTCCTGTCCAGTCCTCTTAGGCTGCTAAAGCAAAATATCTAGAAGAAACAGGATAATGAATTGGACTGGGAGAGTTTCTATTCACCTGTGTCACTTTTAGAGCTGCAGATGGATCTAGTGCCCCTGCGCACACCAGAGCTTATCTTCTTCTATTATAATATATGTTTTTAACAAACTTATGCAAAATTAGAGAACATTTAATAAATGTATTCTTTTAAAATTTATCTCTCTGTTGCGACAGAGAGATAGTATAGTGGTTAGGAAGTTTATCTTGCATGCATGGTTGAATTTGGTTTGATCTCAGCAATATGTAGGGTTCCCTAAATACTACCTGGAGTAATTCCTAGGCACAGAGTCAGGAGTAATTTCTGAGTATCGCTGGATGTCAGTCCCCCAAACAAAAAATAAAATAGTAAAATCTATCTTGATTTAATGTAAGTCACAAAATGACTCCTGAACCAAGAGAAATAACAAAGAGCAAGTATTACACTCAGGGGTCTCAAACTCGCGGCCCGTGAGTTGTTGCAGCCCTCCATACATTTTGTGGCCCGCGGCCAGTCTTCAAATATGCGATTTTTATTCTGTAAGCGAACTGATAGGTCTTTGTTATAGCCCAATTTTCCCTTTGTTTATTTTTTGCCTTTTTTTGGTGGTGCTCAGGGGTTACTCTGTGGTGCTCAAGGAACCAATGAGATAACCAGGATGGAACTGGGTCCCCTACATGCTAAAATTATACTTTCGGTTGGTTGAGCTACATCTCCAGCACATACTTAATCCTGGAAAGGTGTGTGTGTATTTTTTCTAATTACATTACACAGAGTTTGGTAGAATGGTAACTAATAAGGATTTTATTGTCTCCTATTCTTTGTCACCAATACTTTAATTGCTCACTAAAGTGCACTTTCCAGTGGAAGCCTGATCATGTGGTTCCTAAGGTAGACACAGGGTGGGAGACACAGAGCTGGCTGTAAAAGAAAGAAGCAGGGATGGCTTTAATATCCTGTTAGACAGAAGCATGACAGATTAGTGGGGACTTCTTCCTTCTCAGGAAACCAGGCCTCTGGCTATAGCTTTGTCTTTTTTGTTCAGTCTTAGATCTTTATAAACACTTTCCCCCTGAACTTTAAAGGACCCGGGTTCTTTAGCAACAGTTTAATGTGCATGAAACAAAAACTCAGATAAAAGATTCAAGCATAAAATCTTACTGAAGTTTCGGATTTCTCAAGATGCTTTCTACAAAGTTAGACCTCATATCCAGAAAAAGATTTTGAAAGAGAATTTTTTTTTTTTACCAGAGAAAACAACAGCCTTAAAAATAGATGTACCTTCAGAAATAATCATCGGCTTCTGATTCCTTGAAAGAAACACAACTCGTAACATTCTATTAGGAACAGATGACAGTGAATGCCCACAATTAAGAGTACCGGGTAAAAGAAGTCTAAAGATGGAGCAGGGTACATGGAGGCAAGAATCAGGAATTATAAGAACTGGAACCATAATATGATGAAATGTCTGGAGGGTGAATTATAGAAAAGAGAATGTGAATCCTTAGTGGACACAAAATAAGACTCAAGTACGTGAATAATACATGAACAATTTTTTTTTTGGCAAGACTCAGTATTTACACATGTCAGCTTTCCCTTAATGAAACCATCAATTTGGTAAAATGCCCATTAAAAACAAGAAAAGGGCAGAGGGCTAATCCAGGGGTTAAGGAACTTGTCTTGCATGCAGGTGACCCTTGTTTGATCCCTGGTATCAGATGGTCCCCTCAAGCACTACCAGGAGTGACCCCTGAGCACCATGGATTGTGATTTGAAATTGCTCCCCCCAAAATAACAGAAAATAAATAAAAATAGCAAAAACATGCTTTAATTTTTTTTTAATTTTCACTGTGGGTTAGGTAACATGGCTCCTACAATGTAAACATTTAAGATTTACTGTGTTTTGTTTGGGGCCACAGTGCTAACTCCTGACTCAACTCAGGGATCACCCCTAGAGGGATTGGGGGACCAATATGGGATGCCAGGGATCCAATCCAGGTCAGCCATGAGCAAACAAATACTACCCTTCATACCACTGCTCTGACTTCACATTTATGGTTTTGATGTATAAAGTCACTCAAGATACTTCCTCTCTACTACCATGGCAATGCACAAGATTCTCCACCACTATCCTGTGTCACTTCTAGTCTGCTTCTTCCTTCCCTTGCTCAGGTTTCAGATTATTGCTAATATGTATTGACTCTTTTCATGTTAAATATTCTTAGTGTTTCTTCTCTTTTGTTCTTTATCTTTTCTTTCTTTCTTTCTTTCTTTCTTTCTTTCTTTCTTTCTTTCTTTCTTTCTTTTTCTTTCTTTCTTTCTTTTTTCTTTCTTTCTTTCTTTTCTTCTTTCTTTCTTTCTTTCTTTCTTTCTTTCTTTCTTTCTTTCTTCTCTCTTCTCTTTCTTTTTTCTTTCTTTCTTTCTTCTTTCTTTCTTTCTTTCTCTTCTTTCTTCTTTCTTTCTTTCTTTCTTTCTTTCTTTCTTTATTTCTCTTTCCTTCTTTCCTTCTTTCTTTTCTTCTTTCTTTCTTTCATCTTTCCTTCCTTCTTTTCTTTTTTCTTTCTTTCTTTCTTTCTTTCTTTCTTTATTTCTCTTTCCTTCTTTCCTTCTTTCTTTTCTTCTTTCTTTCTTTCTTTCTTTCTTTCGATGGGTTGGGCCGCACTCGGAGGCACTCCTCTGAGTTACTTCTGACTCTGCACTCAGAAATCATTTCTGATAGGCTCGGGGGAGCATATGGGATGCTGGGAATAAAACCCAGGCCCATCCCGGGTCAGCCACGTGAAAGGCAAATGCTCTACCACTGTGCTATCTCTCCGGCTCTAGTGTTTCCTTCTCTTAAATAGTTCAAGTATCACAACAATATTTATATTTTGATTTGTGGGGTACCTTTTCTTTTTCTTTGTTTTGGTGGTGCTTGAGTACCACAGCATGTAAGGGGTAGAACTTGAGTCTTCTGCACGCACAGCATATTCTCTAGTCCTTTGAGCTATTGCCCCAACTCCCTTATGATTATTGCTTTTTTTAAATTTAAAAAATAAAAAACTTTTTAAATTGAATCACTTTATGATTATTCTTTTTCTTTTCTTTGCTTTGCTTTGTTGTTTTGTTTCGTATATTGTGGTCACAAAAAAAGGACGGAGAAGTGTAAACAACAATATGTATCTAAAAATATGACTGTATGACAGGAGTTGACATAACATGTTTTAAATTTGTATATTAATTGAATTTATTGTAAATTAACATTAAGTGTTACAATAGAGAAAAATGTGATAGGCAGGACTATTGATCAATAGTGTGTATGTGTGTTATTAACAGTAAATGCTAGGAGTTCTTAAACCTATTTCTGAAGGAATTAATTTCTAGGGATTTATTGTTTCCTAAAATAAGGTGTACAGTCCATTTCTTTTTTTTTTTTTTTAAATTTAAAGTATTTATTGAAACAATAGGCAGTGATGACAGAAATCTTAGATAGGCCTGTGTTTCTGAATCCCTGAAGGTCTCTTCAGAGGCCTAGGGAGTGCACCCAAAAAAAACTGCATTTTGAAGCTGCCCAGTGAGTAAAATCTGGCTGTGGAGGTTGCAGTCCAATAAGCTGAGCTCTCTGGCCTGCGGAGGCTCTGCCCTGCTGTGCCTTTGTTCACTCTGAGGACTTCAAGGGAAACTTCTCCTCCGCCTGTCTGCCTGTGCTTCCGAATCACTGAAGGTCTCCTCAGAGGCCTAGGGAGCATACCCCCAAAAAACTGTCAACTAGAGGTAACAGAAGAGCCCGGCTGCTTCGCTTTGCTTCACTTTGCAGTGCTTCTGCGCACTATTTTCTAACCAATGCACCCCACCACAACACGCAGGAAAAACCACACTACAAGCGTGACAATGGGGAAACCTCCCAGGCAAACACCAGGCACAGAGAATGAGGACGAAAGCTCGGATGACCTAATAAATTCCAACCACCTGATTAACCTCTCGGATAAGGAACGCAAAATAGCAATATGGAATATGTTTGTAGAACTCAAAGAAAGCATAGATCAATATGAACAGAACACAAAGACAGAAATCAGAAAACTCAAAACTGAAATAACAGATCTGAAAAACATGGTAACTCAATTGAAAACCTCAATGAATGGCCTTGCCAGCAGGGTATCAGCTGCTGAGGAGAGAATCGGAGTACTGGAAAATGTGATGCAGAAAAGCTCAACACAACAGAAGAAATTGGAAAAGAACCTTAAGACAAATGAACAGGCAATGGAAAAAGCACTCAAGGAATGCGAACAGATGAAAATAGAAGTTTTTGATAAACTCTACAGAAACAACATGAAATTCATTGGAGTCCCAGAGACCCAGGTAGGAGATCTCCAGGAAGAATCAACTGTCAAAGACATCATCAAAGAGATACTCCCAGAGTTGAGGACTACATGCAATCAAATCCTGCATGCCCGAAGAATACCAGCTAAAAGAGACCCAAAGAGAAACACCCCAAGCCATACCTCGTTACAATGACAAATCCCACAGATAGAGATAGAATAGTAAAAGCAGCAAGATCAAAAAGGGAAATTACATTCAAAGGAGCATCCCTAAGACTTACAGCAGACATGTCACAAGAAACTGTCAAGGCCAGAAGACAGTGGTGGGATACTGTGACAAAATGGAATGAAATGAATGCCTCACCGAGAATACTGCACCCAGCCCAACACATGTTCAGGTTTGAAGGAAGAATACATAGCTTCATGGATAAATAACAGCTCAGAAACTTCACAGATGATAAATCAGCCTTAAAGGAAAAATTGAAAAGTCTACTCTAAGACAAGAGAGACCAACAAACACAGCAAACTTATCTACAAAGATTACATTAAATCCTATGACAATCATCTCCCTCAATGTTAATGGACTAAATTCACCAATTAAAAGACACAGAGTGGCAAAATGGGTCAAAAAGATGAATCCAACCTTCTGCTGCCTACAAGAAACACATTTGATAGTCAGACCAAACATAGACTTAAAAGCAAAGGCTGGAGGAAAATCATCTAAGCAAACAACACCCTCAAAAAAGCTGGGGTGGCCATATTAATATCTGATGACACCAACTTTATACTCAGAAAAGTGGTAAGGGACAAAGAGGGACACTATGAACTAATCAAGGGATATGTGCAACAGGAAGAAATCAGACTATTAAACATATATGCACCTAATAAGAGACCAGCAAATTATCTAATACAATTACTGACAAATCTGAAAGAAGAAATCAATAATAACACAATAATTGTGGGAGACCTCAACATGGTCCTATCAACACTTGATAGGTCAACTAGACTGAAACCCAACAAAAATATACTAGCCCTGAAAAAAGTAATGGAAGAAAGAGGACTAGTAGAGATATATAGGACACTCCATCCCAAAAAACCTGGATACACATTCTTCTCCAATGTACATGGGTCATTCTCCATGATAGACTACATGCTGACCCATAAAACAAACCTCCATAAAATCAAGAGAATATAAATCTTGCTGGCTACCTTTGCTGACCACAAGGCTCTGAAATTAGATGTGAACTACAAAGCCACACAGAAGAAAAACTTTAACAATTGGAAATTAAACACCCTGCTACTGAAGAACCAGTGGGTCCGAGATGAAATCAAAGAGGAAATCAAAACTTTCCTGGAAACAAATGATAATGAAGACACAGACTGCCAGAATCTATGGGACACAGCAAAAGTGGTCCTGAGAGGAAAATTTATAGCTTACAAGCACACATCAGGAAGAAAGAAGGGACATCCTTGAATAACTTAATGACACAGCTCAAAAAATTAGAAAATGACCAACAAAAGAAACCAAAAATAGGGAGACAGAAGGAAACAGCAAAGCTGAAAGCAAAACTCAATGAAGTGGAAAACCAAAAAACAATCCGAAAGATCAACGAAAGCAGAAGTTGGTTCTTTGAAAAAATAAACAAGATTTATAGACCATTGGCAAAACTCACAAAGAGAGAGAAACCTGATAACCCATATTAGAAATAAAAAGGGGGAGATCACGACAGATATTGCAGAGATCCAAAGGGTAATCAGAGACTACTTTGAGAAACTTTATGCTACTAAACATGAGAACCTAGAAAAAATGGAAAAATTCTCGGACACTTATAACCTTCCACATTTAAGTAAGGAGGATGTAGCATATCTAAACATTCCCATCACTGCTGAGGAAATTGAAACTGTAATCAAACATCTGCCCCAAAAGAAAAGCCCAGGCCCAGATGGATTTCCTAGTGAATTTTTTCAAATCTTTCAAGAGGAGCTACTACCAACCCTAGCCAGGCTCTTCCATGAAATTGAAAAAAATGGGAACACTCCCAAACAGCTTTTATGAAGCCAACATCACCTTGATACCAAAACCAGATAGAGATGCTGCCAAGAAAGAAAATTACAGGCCAATATCCCTGATGAATGCTGATGCAAAGATCTTCAACAAAATCATGACAAATAGGATCCAATGCATCATCAAGAAGATCATACACTACCAAGTAGGTTTCATCCCAGGAATGCAAGGATGGTTTAACATCCATAAATCTATTAACATCATACACAAAATCAACAAGAAGAAAAATAAAAAACACATGACCATACCAATAGACGCAGAGAAAGCATTTGATAAGGTCCAACACCCATTCTTGATCAAAACTCTCAGCAAGATGGGAATGGAAGGAACCTTTCTCAATCTAGTTGAAGCCATCTACCAGAAGCCAATGGCAAATATTATCCTCAATGGAGAAAAACTAAAAGCCTTTCCTCTAAATTCTGGTACAAGACAAGGCTGTCCACTCTCACCACTCCTCTTCAACATTGTACTGGAAGTTCTTGCTATAGCGATCAGGCAAGAAAAAGATATCAAGGGAATCCAGATAGGAAAGGAAGAAGTCAAGCTCTCATTGTTTGCAGACGACATGATACTCTACTTGGAAAACCCTAAAGACTCTACCAAAAAGCTTTTAGAAACAATAGACTCATATAACATGGTGGCAGCCTACAAAATTAACACACAAAAATCAATGGCCTTTTTATACACCAATAATGATAGGGAAGTGAAGGAAGTCAAGAAGGCAATCCCATTGACAATCGTGCCACACAAACTCAAATATCTTGGGGTCAACTTGACCAAAGATGTGAAGGACCAATACAAAGAAAACTATAAAGCCCTGCTCCAAGAAATAAGAGAAGACACACAGAAATGTTTGTAGGTAATGTTTGCTCTACATGAAGCTGACCAGAGGTTTAATCTCAGACACTCCATATGGTGCTCATGGATTGGCAGGATTAACATCATTAAAATGGCAATTCTCCCTGAAGCATTATACAGATTTAATGCAATCCCCTTAAAAATACCCATGACATTCTTCAAAGAAGTGGATCAAACACTTATGAAGTTCATCTGGAACAATAAACACCCTCAAATAGCTAAAGCATTCCTAGGGAAAAGGAAAATGGGAGGCTTTACTTTCCCCAACTTTAAACTTTACTACAAAGCAATAGTTATCAAAACAGCATGGTATTGGAATAAAGACAGACCCTCAGATCAGTGGAATAGACTTGAGTTCTCAAATATTGTCCCCCAGATATACAATTACCTAATTTTTGAGAAAGGAGCAAGAAATCCTAAGTGGAGCAGGGAAAACCTCTTCAACAATTGGTGCTGGCAGAACTGGTTAGCCACTTGCAAAAAAAGCGAACATAGACCCCCAGTTAACATTATGTACAAAGATAAAATCCAAATGGATTAAAACCTTGATGTCAGACCTGATACCATAAGGTATATAGAACAACACGTCGGTAAAACACTCCATGACACTGAGACTAAAGGCATCTTCAAGGAGGAAACTGCACTTTCCAAGCAAGTGGAAGCAGTGATCAACAGATGGGAATACATTAAACTGAGAAGCTTCTGCACCTCAAAAGAAATAATGCCCAGGATACAAGAGTCACCCACTAAATGGGAGGAACTATTCACCCAACACCCATAGATAAGGGGCTAATATCCAAAATATACAGGGCACTCACAGAACTTTACAAGAAAAAAACATCTAATCCCATCAAAAAATGGGGAGAAGAAATGAACAGACGCTTTGATAAAAAATAAATATTAATGGCCAATAGGCACATGAAAAAATGCTCCTCGTCACTAATCATCAGGGAGATGCAAATCAAAACAATGATGAGATACCACCTCACACCACAGAGATTGGCGCACATCACAAAGTATGAGTACAATCAGTGCTGGCGGGGATTTGAAGAGAAAGGAACTCTTATCTACTGCTGGTGGGAATGCCGTCTAGTCCAACCTCTATGGAAAGCAATATGGAGATTCCTCCAAAATCTGGAAATTGAGCTCCCATTCAACCCAGCTATTCCACTCCTAGGGATATACCCTAAGAACACAAGAACACAATACAAAAACCCCTTCCTCACATCTATATTTATTGCAGCACTATTCACAATGGCCAGGCTCTGGAAACAACCAAGATGCCCTTCAACAGATGAATGGCTAAAGAAACTGTGGTACATATACACAATGGAATATTATGCAGCCATCAGGAGAGATGAAGTCATGAAATTTTCCTATACATGGATGTACATGGAATCTATCATGCTGAGTGAAATAAATCAGAGGGAGAGAGAGATGCAGAATAGTCTCACTCATCTATGGTTTTTTTTTTTTTTTTGGTTTTTGGGCCACACCCGGTAACGCTCAGGGGTTACTCCTGGCTATGCGCTCAGAAGTTGCTCCTGGCTTGGGGGACCAGATGGGACACCGGGGGATCGAACCGCGGTCCGTCCAAGGCTAGCGCAAGCAAGGCAGGCGCACCTTACCTTTAGCGCCACCGCCCGGCCCCATCATCTATGGGTTTTAAGAAAAATAAAAGTCATTTTTGCAACAATCCTCAGAGACAATGAGAGGAGGGCTGGAACTTCCAGCTCACTTCATGAAGCTTACTACAAAGAGTGTTGAGTGCAGTTATAGAAATAACTACACAGAGAACCACCATAATCATGTGAATGAATGAGGGAACTGGAAAGCCTGTCTAGAGTACAGGTGGGGGTCGGGTGGGATGGAGGGAGATATGGGACATTGGTGGTGGGAATGTTGCACTGGTGAAGGAGGTGTTCTTTACATGACTGAAACCTAATCATAATTATATATGTAATCAAGATGTTTAAATAAAGAAAAAAAAGATATACAAAAAAGAAAAAGAAATTAACTACAAAAAAAAAAAGAATGGTGGCAGTAAAATAAAAAAAAAGAAATCTTAGATAGTTCCAAATGAAATTCTCATCAATACAAATTACCATTAAAATGACATAAGTAAAATATAGACAATCCTAAAAGCAGCAAAACAAAATTAGCTTTTCATGTGAAAGGAAAAGTCCCTTAACTTGGACTATAGAGATAGCCATGTAGGTAATGTTTGCTCTACATGAAGCTGACCAGAGGTTTAATCTCAGACACTCCATATGGTGCACCACTAGGAGTGAACCCTAAAGAGCAAGAAGTCAGCCCTGAGAACTGCTCAGTGAATAAAGTAACAGTAACAAAATCCATAAGTTAATCGACAAACTTTTCAACAGAAAATTGACTCCAGAAGAAACTACTGCCTATTTCTATGTGACATTATAGGTTGTCACTTATTTTCGTTGTTTTTTTGTGTGGGGGGGGTCACACCTGTGGTACTCAGGGTTTACTTCTGGCTTTGTACTCAGAAATCATTCTTGGCAGGCTCAGGGGACCATATTGGATGCTGGGGATCAAAACCGGTAGGCTGCATACAAGTAAAATGCCCTACCTGCTGTGCTATAGCTCTGCCCCCCCCACAAGTTGTCAGTTTTTACACTTATTAGATGAACAATATGTACTTTCCCTCCAGACTACCAAATATAGTATGAGTTGCTTTCGCTGTGAATGGTTTAATAGGAGACGTTCAGCACTTCCAAAATGTAGGAATTATGCCAGATTTTCTGGTTTCCAAGTCCCGAGGTACTGAAATGGCACACACAATAGTAGCCAGTTGTTATTAATGACGGCTGATATGTTTGCGTGTTTTTCTTGGTTGGTTTAAATCATTTTTTTTGTGTACTTGTATATATTTGTATAGAACACAATAATTCAAAATAACTAAGAGCTTTCTCACATAAGCTTTGTGCAAGTATAGTTTGTTTATTTTTCGTAAATAAAACTATGACTTTAATGTCCATGGATACTGAGGCAATTATCAGAAATATGTTGAAGTATTCCCAACTTCAGTTTTTAAAATTTTGACTGACTGTAACCTTACATATTAAACAAATGTAGTTTTACTGTGTTTTTAGAAAAGGCCATATGCAGCCACCTGGGGCTTCATCAATTATCTAAAAACTGCTGCCATTTTTGCCTTGGAGAAGGAGCTGATGAGAGGAATTTGTCTTAAGCTTATGACTTATTAAAGCTTGTTAACTATTTTTAACTACTATATAGTTTCTAGGAATATTTCTTCCTGGTATGTTGTCTCTATATATTTTCTTTCTCCCGAGGATGCTCTATTTACTGCTACAAATTAAAGAATGTTCATTATTACATAGTTACACATATTTGGCATCAAAAACTAGTTCATACAGATATTTAAGGAAGAAACATAAATAAACTGACCCAGTATCTTTTTCTAGGATATGCTTAAGATTTAGATAATTGCAACCTCATTAATTTCAGCATAGCCTTGTGATATAATTCAATGCAAATTTCAAAAGGGAAGTGATGGGAGCATCTATTCACAGTCATTGCTGCTGTGAATTGCTTGGTGCCTGTGGGTTTGGGGTATGACAAAAACTATTTCCTCTAACAAATTGTTAAAAAAAAGAAAACTAGGGCTGGTCATACTCATATTCAGTCTTAGAATCTCAAGTATTGTAATTATAATCCATATGTTCGTTATCTATTTTATGTTTTAAACTTTTTTGTTTGTTTAATTTGGGGCCACATCTGCCAATGCTCAGGGGTTACTCCTGGCTATGCTCAGAAATCGCTCCTGGCAGGCTCCTGGGATTATATAGGATGCCAAGGATCAAATCCGGTTCATTCTTGTCAGCAAAGTGCAAGGTAAACGCTCTACTGCTGTGCTATCACTCCAGCCCCCAATGTTTTAAACTTTTAATCTATTTACATTATAATAGAAAGGGCACTGTTATCTAAATCAAACTTTTTTGTTTGTTTCTGGGTCACATCTGGTGATGCTTAGAGGCTACTTCTGGCTCTGCACATAGGAATAACTCCTGGCAGTGCTCAGAAGACTAGATAGAATGCCAGTGACTGAATCCGTAAGGCAAATATTCTATGCGCTATACCATCTCTCTGACCCCAGAAATCAAACATTTTTCAGTGCCTTGAGAGACTCAGTAATAAAATATTTAAATACTTTTATGTAAAACATTCTAGCATTTCCTATAAAAATCCCCCCCCCCTTTTTTTTTTAGTTTTTGGGCTACACCCTGTGGCACTCAAGGGTTACTCCTGGCTTTGTGCTCAGAAATCACTCTGGGCAGGCACCGGGGACCATATGGGATGCCGGGATTTGAACCACTGTTGGTCCTGGGTCAGCTGCTTGCAAGGCAAACGCCCTACTGCTGTGCTATCACTCTGGCCAAGGTTACATATTTTTAAAATATATTGCTATCATATTGATTTATAACTTGAGATACTCCATAAAGACTATGAAGTTTCCTGTAAATTTAGGGTTACTTTCAACTTTGAGGTCCCCTGGTCAATAATATCTATCAATAAAAACTTTGTAATAGCTCACATAAAGTTTTTAAAAACTCAGAGGTACAAGTCATCAGCAATTTTATCTATTATTGACTATATGCCATAAACTTATAAAATAGAACAGAAGTCCTACTACTAGTTTTTGCTCTATAAAATTGCAGTATTTTTCAGTAAATAATGGGGACTAATTGGGCTTAATGTTTAATTCTGACTCAGACCTTATAGTTCTTAGGGACTAATCTTGCTCTGTGCTCAGGAATCATTTCTTGTGGTCCTCAAGGGATCATATGCCATACTGGAGATTTAACTGGAGTCTGGGTAATAGAGAGGGTCTTTCTTCCTTCTTATACTATCTCTTTGGTTTTCTGACTACTGATTTTTTACTCTCTTTTTTCTTTTCTTTTCTTTTCTTTTCTTTTTTTTTTTTTTTTAATAATAGGCTTTTGGGGCTGAAACAATAGCATAGTGGGTAGGGCATTTGCCTGTCACACGGCCAACCCTGGTTTGATATCTGGCATCCCATATGGTTCCCTGAGCCTGAGAGGATATATTTCTGAGTACAGAGCCAGGGGTAACCTCTGAGCACTGCTGGATGTGGCCAAAAGCAAAAACAAAAACAAACAAACAAAATAATGGGCTTTCCAGGTTTATTCAGAATCTAACATTTCTTCTTTTCTGGTATATAAAATTTGAGGAAACAGCAATAAATATTTTATTTACTTCTCTAAAAGAACCCATCTAGCAACCTAGCAAACATGAGGCCACAAGATTCAGGATAAATAATCTCTCAAATACAGTACTATTTTTTTCCACTGGAAAGTTAGTTTCTACAGGTAGATCGTTAAACTCAACTAAACCAAGTGCCTCAAACCTTTCCTCAAACTGTGTCCTCCAACAGCTTCCTATTATCAAGATGACAGCTAAAAGATCATCCCTGAGGCTCTATGTTACAGTCACACAAAGAAGACTGAGTATATGGCTTTTCTGTTCTGAATATTTCCCCACTGTGCCAAATGATTACAAGGTTATGAGGTTAGAGTGTGCTGGAAGCACCAGATGCTTTTTATATATTGGCTCTAATTTTGCCTTACATTGTGCTGCCAAATAAGACGCTCCCAGGAAAACTCTTCTCTTCCTTCCCACCAAGGCCTAGAAAAACCCATCAAGTATTTTTTTTGGAAACTCTGGCTTGAGTCATTGGTGGGCTATGAATTCACACACTTCCATCCCTTCCTTCCAGGGTTTAATCATAGTTGTTGGTTAGGAGGAAAGGGTGGGTGCTTACATTTATAAACTACAGAATGAAAGGTTATGAAAAGTCCAAAATGTTCCAGTATCTGATCTGGCTGCAGAGAATGTCCACATCTCAGAAGTCAAAGATTTTGTGGCAGACAATCTCATTTAGCGCATCTATTCAGAGCATCTATTCATATATATATTTCATTTATATTTACATATATTCAGCATGTAGAAATATTTCAAAATCTATCCAGGATCAACCTTTGACCTCTATTTAAAAGGAAGAGCTTGCTAAAAATCGATGCATGTTTTCTGAGAATACATTTGGGAGAGAAAGGAGGTGAGTATAAATTTTTTCAGAGAGGGAGTAATTTATTTTTTCAGGTAGAAAGGTTCAATTAAAACGCCGAGATTAACTGCAGTTACTGGAATCTGATTCCTGGACAGGAAGTACAAACAATTGTTCACACAGAAACTTCAAACTGATTTACAGGGAGCCAGTCTTCAGTGGTTGTCCTGTCAAACACATGAACCTTGCAAACACACATAGGAGGCAAAATATTTCATTGCACCAGAATTTACAAATCAAATGCAGTTGCCAGATGAAAGCATCTTTCACCTCTTTGGGCACAAATGATCAAGTTTGCAACACTCTGAGATGAAGAACTCCAAGAATCTTTGTTGGTAACAAAAAACAAAACACAGAATATACAAGCAATTTGGGGAGTTGGGGTTAGAGAAAGTGCATGAGTGAAAAGTGAGATTGAATCTGGAGGAGTGCAGAAGAGAAAGGGACTCATCACCAAGAACATGTGCTTTTGCAAGAGAGATCTTACTAGCAGTTAGCAGCAGTTAACTGGAGGTTACAATATCAATAAGTAGAGCAATAAAAAAGGCTGTGTGGGGGGGGCTGGAGTGGTGGCACAAGCAGTAAGTCATTTGCCTTGCACACAGCTAACCTAGGATGGACTGTGGTTCATTCCCCCGTGTCCCATATGGTCCCCCAAGCCAGGAGCAATTTCAGAGTGCATAGCCAGGAGTAACCTCTGAGCATCATTGGGTGTAGCCCATAAAACAAGAAAAAAAAGCCACGTGTGCTTGTGCACGTGTGTGTGTGTGTGTGTGTGTGTGTGTGTGTGTGTGTGTAGAGGCAGTGATTAAAGTATATCTTTATTAACTTTATTTAATATTTAACTTTATTTATTTAATTGTATTTGAAAAATAACAAATCACTATGCAGCTGTTTATTGGCTTCCAAATCACAGGCTAATTTAGCTTTATTTAATCCAGCTGAGTGAAGGATCTGGCATTATCTCTTCTTCCAAATCCCCAAGTTGAAGTCTGTGGGGGTTGAGGGCTAAGGGGGAAAATTTGTCACAAATACCTGTCTTTGCAGTGCTATTTACGGATACAACCAAGATGCCTTTCAACAGATGAATGGCTAAAGAAATTGTGGTACATATACACAATGGAATATTATACAGTGGTCAGGAGAGATGAAGTCATGAAATTTTTCTGTACATGGATGCACATGGAATCTATTATGCTGAGTGAATAAGTCAGAGGAAGAAGAGACACACACACATATACAGAGTAGTCTCACTCATCTAGGAGTATTAAGAAAAATAAAAGCCATTATTGAAATTATTCCCAGAGATGAGGACTGGCTCACGATATGAATCTCACCACAAAGAGTAGTGAGTGTAGTTAGAGAAAAACTATACTGATAACTATCATAACAATATCAATGAGTGAAGGAAGTAGAAAACCTGTCTCAAATACAGGCGGGGTGAGGGGGGGAGGAGGAGGCATTGGTGATAGAATGTGGCACTGGTGAAGGGGGGTGTTCTATTTATGGCTGAAACCCAACTACAATCATGTTTGTAGTCCCGGTGTTTAAATAAAGATATTATTTAAAAAGAAAAAAAAAGCCTGTTCTAAATTTAAAATGTGTAGTAATGTGACTGCATTGAAATTCTCAAAAATGTAAATCTTTGGAGATTCTTTTGTATACCTTTAACCATCTAAAAGGGAAATTAGTTTTTATCTTTTTTTCTTTTTGGTTTGTTTTTTGGGCCACACCTGATGACACTCAGGGGTTACTCTCGGCTCTATGCTCAGAAATCGCTCCTGGCTTGGGGGACCATCTGGGACACCGGAAGATCAAACCACGGGTTTGCCCTAGGTCAGTCACGTGCAAGGCAAACTCCATACTGCTCTGTCACTGTTCCAGGCCCAGCTTTTATCATTTCTATCTTTGTGAGATTCTACATTTTACCCCCTCACATTTATTTTTCTTCTCACGAGGTTGATGTCCAGTTTCCTCCCAGTTTTTTTTTTTATCACACATAATCCTTGACGACAAAAATAAAGTTCTTTTTGAAAAGAGAAAACATTTCTTCCCACTTTAGTTTACCCATTAGTTTATAATTCCTTGAAATGAGATATCATGGGAATATTTCAGAGTTTGGAACTTGCACATATAAACCAGCTGGGCTTTGTTTAAAAACTTAAAGCCTTCAAATATTTCACTGAAAGAAACCCAAGATATCTTTTTTTATAGATGTCAAGAGGTCACATTTTTATTAGTTCATCTGTATGTCATAGAAAAAACCCTTAAAGCTCAGTGAGTTTCTAGGATCTTCACCCCATCACCTCATTTCATCCAGCCAGGCTCACTGTGAGTTTAGCTTTTGTTCCTTAGTCAAATGTATCCATCTTTCATTAAAAATCATCTAATAAATAAAAGAAACAAGAATTGACTATGCACTTTCTTTTTTTGGAGCAAGCACAAGGTTGTTATTTTAATTTAAAAATAAGTTCTGCTGAAAAAAATTTTAACTTGGGAAAAACTCATGAAGGGTCCACCTGTATCTTTGCCCTATCTGGTTTATTTTGGGGCTTGCAGGAGTTTCCTAAATGGAGTTCAGGGAATCTGGGGGTTCTTTTGATGTTACTTGATAGGTTGTTTGGCACTAGGTTGAAAGGGTGCAAAGATGGCAGTGCTGTTCAGGCCTTCCTATACTTGATGACCTCTTGGATGCTTGGGAGACTGTGCAGTACTGGCGAATGGAAGGTGGGTTGAAACCCTTGTACTTTTTATTCCCTGACCTCTCCCTAAGTATTTTTGTTTTTTTGTTTGTTTTTGGGCTACACCTGGTGGCACTCAGGGGTTACTCCTGGCTGTGCTCAGAAATCATTCCTCAAAACCTCAGTGGACTATAAGGGATACCTGGGATAGAACCCAGGGCAATTGCGTGCAAGGCAAACACTATCTTCTGTGCTATCACTTCAGCACACACCATCACTTTTTGTGTTCAATGACAGAGAAGGTGAAAACTATTATCAAATAAATGTGGGGGCAGTAAAGAGGGGCAGGCATCCCTTAATGTCAAACATCTTAAGTACACATACTTAGTGATGATATCTACAGTTTCTGCATTTAATCTTTATTGACAATGATTGTTCACATCTACACATGCACACACACACACACACATAACCTCACAATCTTATTTTCCTTTGTTACTACTGAGTCCTAGGGCATAATTAGGTTGATCATAATTTAACAAAAGCATGCACTAAATCCAGGGCCACCTAGAACAGCTCATAGAAATAGATCCACACTTCAAGAGTTGGAGTTCCAGACTAGACCCTAGGGCCCTGCTACCCTACACTGCGAAGTGCCACTTCTGGGAACCAGAGTTGTAGGCCTAGAAACAGCTGCAGAACCTTGCAGGGACATTTATGTAATTAGCAAAGCAGGCAGTGATAGGATTTTTGGCTTTAGATTCAAATTCCACTTCATGATTCCAAGGTGGAGAGTGCGTTGTTATCTACCCACGTGGGACTGATTTCCCTCCCAGGCCTGTAAATCAAATACCAGGACAGTGGCAGGAGACCAAGAAACTGTAAGAGACTGAGAGAGAAAATTTTCATGTGTCAACTCCCCAATTCCCGAGGTTTATAATTTCTTGGAGAAAGCCAAACATGGGAAGAGCCCAGTGGGGCTGTTCAACTGCCCCTTGCGTAGGGGATGCTACCTGCCACCCAGAAGATTAAACCTGGGTCACTTAGACTAATTCTGGGCACTATCCTTTATCAAGGGAGTGGGAAACAGCTGCACATTCCTGCTTTGAGGGTTTTCTCCGGGTGGAGAAGGGACCTAGCTGGTTTCTCCTTGCTCTGTGCCCCAACATGAATCTTAAGAACCCTCTCCCTTGCTTGAGGCACCATCTCATTCAACATTCTCTTTTTTGTTTATTTATTGTGCAAGCTCTAGGTGTATCACCACAATTATAAAGCCAGACAGGGGCTTTCCCCTCCCTGTACCCTCCATTCTCCATCAGCTAATAACTTTCTTGGGTGAGCTGGCACTAATCCGAGGGGTACAGATCACACATATGTCTGCATGTTCCTTCTCTAGCTCTCTAAGTTGCAGTTGGAACCATGTTCACCTTTATCCTGGAGTTGAATGCCTAGAAACAACTGCAGGAACTAGCAGCTAGGAACCTAGGAACCTCTGGGCATGTTCCTGATGGGTGGTCCTTGAACTATTCTTCCATTTGGTGTGTGCACATGAAGGGGCAACAGCAAAGACAAGAAAGAAAGGAAACAAGGGAAGAAGAAGAGGTGGGAAGAGATGAGGAGTGGGAGGACTACACACATTCCTGTGCCAGCTTCAAGCCATAAAAGTTTGAGTCATAAAGAATGACTCTGATGCGCAGACCAAATCCTACTTGACTCAGACCATAGTCCACTACCTGCCCCAGCTTGATGGAAACCCTTGGCATTTCTTCTTTGCTAAGTACTTGGTTCTCATGGGAACTGTCCTCTTCTATTTGGTGGCTAGGTGATCCTATGCCCCTTTCACCTTGCCTTCAATTTTCTCCCTCTGTTCCTTACACATCTTGAATCACTTGGCTTTGAAAGCATGGAGAGCCCAAAGGATGCTACTGATCTGTGTGAGGACATTGACTAGTCAGGGTCTAGCAGGTAACGATCAGCTAATGCCCTTCAATGCTTTAGAAAAACACTGTGTGAGGTTGGTGCTCAGGATGGAGTTCAGGTGCTGGCAGAGGCAAGAGAGGCTAATAAACTTTTATTCTATCATATGGCCTGTCTAATCTGGTCTTTTTCCACACTTCAAAGATGTCACCCATGTGTACAAGAAGCAGAGCTGGAGGCTACAAGAAAGTATGTATTAGCAATGCTAGTGCATGATAGTTGCAGTGACAAGAAAAGGAAGAATCCAATGGACTGAAATATCAGAGATCTTCTTGGATACTTTGAAGCCAACATCTGTCTCTGATTCTGGTTCTGTTTAAGCCCATGATCCCTACCCTTGCTTTTTATGGCCTGATATTTCTTTGCTTATGTGTCTTCCTTACTTTTGGAAATAAATTCTGTCCCTTAGAAAGAACACTATGGGCCTCTATTTGTTCTGAGATGTAGAAATACCAAAGAATACAATCATTCTTTTTCTCTGTGGGGTGCTATAGGCCTACTTAGGGATCCTGCATCTTTTCTAAAAGGACCATAAATCAACATTTGTGGTATTTGTTGGCTGAAGAACAAATAATTTTACTCAGATATGTACATTCTTATTAAATGTGGTATATGCTTTTGTGATAAAATACAACCATTTTCAATACATATTATATTAAAAAATTGTTGGTTTGGGACCATATCCAGCAGTGATCAGGGCTCACTTCTGGCTCTGTGCTCAGAGTTCATTCTCAATGGTGTTTATAGGTACATAATGTGTTTGCTAAGGATCAAAATGGGTTGGTTGCATGCAAGGCAACCTGCTGTACTATCATCTCTACCCCCAAATTATACTTCACTTATAACAACTTTTTAGTACCATGTTTCAAATGGAGAGATGCAAATTTAAGAGATTTACAAAATCCATTTTCTTTCCTTTTCTTCTCTTTCTTTCCTTTCTTTCTTTCTTTCTTTCTTTCTTTCTTTCTTTCTTTCTTTCTTTCTTTCTTTCTTTTTCTTTCTTTCTTTCTTTCTTCCTCTCTCTCTCTCTCTCTCTCTCTCTCCTTCCTTCCTTCCTTTCCTTCCTTCTTCCTTTCTTTCTTTCTTTTTCTTTTCTTTCTTTTCTTTTCTTTCTTTCTTTCTTTCTTTCTTTTCTTCTTTTCTTTTCTTTCTTCTTTCTTTCTTTCTTCTTTCTTTCTTTCTTTCTCTCTTTCTCTCTTTCTCTCTCTCTCTTTCTTTCTTTCTTCTCTTTCTTTCTTTCTTTCTTTCTTTCTTTCTTTCTTTCTTTCTTTCTTTCTCTTCTTTCTTTCTTTTCTTTCTTTCTTTCTTTCTTTTCTTTCTTTCTTTCTTTCTTTCTTTCTTTCTTTTCTTTCTTTTCTTTCTTTCTCTTCCTCTTTCGTTTTTGGGCCACACCAGTGATGCTCAGGGTTACTCCTGGCTATGTGCTCAGAAATCGCTCCTGGCTTGGGGGACCATATGGGACACGTGGATCAAATCCAGGTTGGTCCTGGTTCAGTCATTTGCAAGGCATATGCCCTACCACTGCTCTATCACTCTGTCACCATTGAATTTTAATAAAGAATCTCTACTGAAAGTTGGAGCTAAATAGTGCCTGCCTAGATAGAGACTTTTTCCAAAAACAAACAATATAGTTACTATCATTAGAATAGCTTTCCTGGGGCTGTCGAGGTGGCGTTAGAGGTAAGGTGTCTGCCTTGCAAGTGCTAGCCAAGGATCAGGACCACGGTTCGATCCCCCGGTGTCCCATATGGTCCTCCCAAGCCAGGGGCAATTTCTGAGCACTTAGTCAGGAATAACCCCTGAGCACCAAACGGGTGTGGCCCGAAAAAAACAAAAACAAAACAAAACAAAACAAAAAAAGAATAGCTTTCCTAAATTATGGAAACATATGAATGAGCTCAGAAAAACATAAATAAGTGTGGTTCTGGCAGAGGAACTGAAAGAATTTTGGAGACTGACAGATATCAACATAATACAATACTGTCTTGGCAACTACATGGTGGCAGGTTACACTTGTAAACAACTGGTCCGGGAATTTTTAGATAGCTTTTACTTTTTAGTGTGTGCATGTGGTTCTAGGGATCAAATACTAATTTTATTATCAGGGCATGCATTGATCTCTATGGTAGACCTCCTAAGTGATGCTTAGGAATTTTAGGGGTCCCTTCTAGTTGTTTTTGGCAACTAGGTCTATGATTAAATGAAAAACCAGAAGTAGTATTACTCTGTCCTGTGGGTCTGAGCATAGTGGCACCTGGTGATGCTCAGGGGCTCATGTGATATTGGGAATTGAACACAGATAGGTTGCATGAAAGAATATACCTTAACCACTTTACTATCTTCTGGTCCCCTAGATACTTTTAAGTTGCATTTATCTTTTCCAATGTGTCTACATTTATGTAGTAGGTTTATACCATACTTCCCCACCCTAGTAAGACTTTGAGGAACCTCTTTAACATACATGCACAAATGGCTAAATGACAGCTAGGGGACCCGGAGAGATAGCACAGTGGCGTTTGCCTTGCAAGCAGCCGATCCAGGAGCAAAGGTGGTTGGTTCGAATCCCGGTGTCCCGTGCCTGCCAGGAGCTATTTCTGAGCAGACAGCCAGGAGTAATCCCTGAGCACCGCCGGGTGTGGCCCCCCCCCCCCCAAAAAAAAAATGACAGCTAGGAAGCTCATAATATTTGTCTCAACTCCTGCTATGTGTTATCCGGCTAGCATCAGCTAGAATTTATCCTTTCCTAATATTATCATCACATATATTAATATAAATAGAAATTGCAATATAAAACAATAATTCATACATCAGTACATGTTGTCTACTTTCAGACAGTATACTGTCTTTTGGCCAATTGCAAGATGCTGGAAGAAAATAATATAATTTACTTAGTGTAATAGCACTGTCTCTTACACCACCCAGAAATATATCCAGTATTAAAGAATGATATAAAAAAACAAGGAAGTTCCTTATTTTAGGGATAGCTAATATTAAGGTGGAGGTAGAGTGGCTCCTCCAAATGTCATTTAAGGAAGCAATTCAGATAAACTAAGTGTCTGTGATAGCACTCATTTATCACATTGGCCTCCAGTAGGAAGGGGGTGGGAAGGAAAATCTTTTTTGTTTGTTTGTTTGTTTGTTTTTTTAGGGGGACAGAAAAGAAATATTTCAGGGCTAAAGTAAAGACTAGAGGTGAGAATACAGATTGGAAGTGAAGGGGAACAGTGGAAGGAGATGAAGAGAGGAGAGGGGTATGGGAGTTTAGGGGGAGAGAGGGAGGAAGGAAGAGAGAGAGAGAGAGACAACAATTAAAATGAAGGGTAAGAGAGAGGGTGGAAAAAAACAAAAAAGAGAGAGAAGGAGGGAGGGAGAAGAAGTAGGTGAAGGGGAGAAGAAGGGGGAAAATAAAGGGAAGGAAAGTCTTGTATGAAGGTACATTGCAGTGAGCAAACATGTAGAACGTTAAAGCTAAAGCCTAAACACTATTCAGAAGGTAGTCTGGGAAGAAGTCCACTGTAGCAAGACATTTCCTGTGTACCCGGGCAATATTCATCTCATCTAGGTAACAGGATTGGTGGCTGAATAATATGCGCTGAGTTCTGTCCCTGATTATTAACATCTTTCTGTGATATTCTACTTCCCTTGAAGGCTTCCTGTGACCTATATGTTAACAGATCTTATCTATACAAACATTTTAACTAGAGACTATTAGTACTGACCATAGTAGAAAATTTGTTCTGGAAACTGATAAGGGATAGTGAGAGCAGGTGCTCCTTTATCTACATTAGGAGAACACTTCATAATTGTGTTTGAAATCCAGTGAATTCTCAGAGTTTTTTCCAAACGATTCTACCTAGAAAGGTCAATGGTATGGGCCAGGACTTAAGCTGCTGGTTTGTTTGGATGGATCAGAAGCTTAGCCTGGAAAATTGTCTTAGTGAAAAAGGAACGACTAGAGTTCAGAAATTAAGTCAGAATAGCAGAGACAGTGAGCCTAAATTTTTCACTTTTTGGTGGGTTTTGCTACTTTTTGGGTGTAGGCACAAATCCAGTCACAATCCTGATGATCTATGTCATCAGAACAGGCAAAGCACAGAGGAATATGAATCTGACTTTGTGATTAGTTGTCAGCTGTTTTCTCCTCATATTTAGGATTCCAGATAAAATCCTGCCAGGGCTAGAGAGATAGTGGAGGGGGTAAGGCACTTGCCTTGCTCCTGGGTGACTTTGATATGATCCCAGGCAGCACATAAAGTTCCCTAAGTACTGCCAGGAGTGAGCTCTGAGCACAGAACCGAGAATACTTCCTGAGGAGGGGTGTGGCTCTAAAACAAAAATAAATAAGAAAAAAAAATGTAGCATGTCTAGTAATAGTTTAATTTCTTTACTTTTTTCTTACATTTTCCATTTATTTATTTAGATTTTGGGTCACACCTCTTCAGAGTTTATTACCAGTTTCATACTCTGGTATCATTTGTGGTGGGGTTAGGCACCCCTATGCAGTGCTGTGGATAGGACCTGGCTTAATCACAGGTAAGCAAATGCCTTATCTGTTTGCTGTAATATTTCTCTGGAATGATTTTTGAATTTTTGATAAATGATAAGTAAATTTTAGTGTAAGCATGTCCCCTATATAATATTTTTCATTTCCATTCCATTTTATTTTTCCCTTTTGATGTTTACCTTTTTTAAACTAATTTTTATATTTTTTATTATTTTTTTTTTATTATTTTTTTTAAATTTTGGGCTACACCTGACACTCAGGGTGACACTCAGGTGTTACTCCTGGCTCGAGGGACCATATGGGATGCTGAGGGTTTGAAATGCAGTTCATCCTAGGTCAGCCACATGCAAGGTAAATACCCTACCTATGCACCACCACTTCGACCCCTAAACTAAATTTTTTTGTCTTGTTTTTGGGTCACATCCGACAGCTCTCAGGGGTTACTCTTGGCTCTCTGCTCAGAAATCCCTCCTGGAAGGCTCAGGGGATCATATGGGATGCCGGGATTCAAACCACCGTCCTCCTGCATGCAAGGTAAATGCCCTACCTCCATGCTATCTCTCTGGTTACCGGTTTAATTTTTAAACTAAATTATTTTATTGAATCACCATGAAATACACAGTTACAAAGTTGTTCATGACTGAGTTTCAGTCATATAATGTACAACATCTTTTAACCAGTGCATATTTCTCACTACCAATGTCCCTAGTTTTTCTCCTTTCCTCTCACTTCCCTCCCTATAACTCTCTCTCTTCCTTTTTCCATTTTAGAAACTATGGTTTGTAATATTATTACTGAAGGGGTACCATGCATATCAGTTTATTTCCTTTCAGCACCCAGTTCTTGTTCAGAGTGAACATTTCCAATCATCATTGTCATAGTGTCCCTTCTCTGCCCTAATTGCACTCCTGCACATATAATTTTTTAAGAAACTTTATTTAAATTCAAATTTTATTGTCTTCTGCATTTTTGTCAGTCCTAGCATCCTTACTTTATAATCTCAAGAGATACTTTACGATCATATTAAGAAAAATAAAAGAAGATAAAAGATAAGAGGCCTCATTCAGAAAGGGGATAATAGGCAATGAATTTAAAGTGGTTGTTGCGCTGGTGAAGGGGGGTGTTCTTTACATGACTGAAACCCAACTACAATCATATTTGTAATCAAGGTGTTTAAATGAAGAGATTAATTAAAAAAAGAATAAAAATAAGAAAACTTTCATTGGAAAAAAAAAAGTTTGTGCATGAAGTTCTCAGATATTAGGTAGTTGGTAGAAAGGGGGCTCAAACTGAGAAGCAGCACTCCTGCATGTCTAGAGATACTCTGGTTTTGTCACAAAGTGCTAGTCTCTTGTCCTGAGTTTCTATAGCCCAGCTACTGATCTCTAATGGACTGTTCTGTTGATATCACTCATGGTGCTATTAGCTGTGAAGGTGAACCCATGGCTAAGATTTCTGTTGCCATGGCACTCTTGGAAAGATTTGGCCAGGATCCCTGAAACTTAAACAGCTGCTACTTCAGTTACATTTTCCTGAAGAGTATAATCAAAGCAAGGGAAGCTTCAGTGAAAACAAGAATCCACACCTCATGAAGTTATTCTCCTATTATGGTCAAGTAGGCTTACCACACAGGATGGGAGCCATTGGTGTTCCACTTGGCCATGTAGACTTGACTACAAGAAGGTTGAATAGCCTCCTTGGGCCTATTTCCTTAAACACAACTCATTCTATTGTCACATCCTGGTCACTTTATAGCTCAGTGTGTGCAGAGAGACAAATTTAGGAAAATATGTTTAATTCAGGTTTATGGATATAATGTCCCTTTAGGAGCTACCTAATATTATATTACTAAATACACAGTCAGAGCTGATGGTAGGGTCCTTGACTGAGGTGAGTGCATAGAGAGGGGCAAAGAGGCTATAAGGATTGGTGGTGAGTGGAGTGGGGGAATGCAATATGCCTGCATTTTATTTATTTGTTTGTTTGTTTGTTTATTTATTTATTTATTTAGTTTTTTTGTACCAAACTTGATGATAGTCAGGTTTTATTTCTAGGTTTGTGCTCAGGGATTATCCCTGGTGAGCTCAGGAAACCATAAGGCATGCGAGGGATCAAATCCAGGTTGATTGGAGCTGGAGAGATAGCATGGAGGTAGTGTTTGCCTTGCATGTAGAAGGACGGTGGTTCAAATCCAGACATCCCATATGGTCCCCAGAGTCTGCCAGGAGCGATTTCTGAGCATAGAGTCAGGAGTAACCCCTGAGCACTGCTGGGTGTGACCCAAACTCCCCCATAAAAAAACAAACAAAAAACCAGGTCGATTACAGGTGAGGCATGTAATAATACATGCCTTACATGTATTTACATGTACATGCCTTACATGTATTATATGCCTTACATGTATTACCCACTGTACTGTCTCCCTGGCCTACATTTTAAAGAAGATAGTCATTTGTTAAAAATATTACCCCTTCCTCCAATTCCAGAGGTCTGACTGAGACAATCGCAACAATCCAGAAACATAATGAAAGACTATCCCAGGCTCCATCCTAGGAGCAGCATAATGACCAAGACCAGCAACTACAGAAGATGGATTAAAATGACACTGAAGAAACAAAACTGCTAGAACCACAAAGAAAGACTTTATCATAAGCTTCATTCCTTGAGCTGTACAGACACCAAGATCTCTAGATACAGAGGTCTGATTTTACCATCCATGACGAAGCAGAAGTCTTCCATACACCACAAAAGCACCGAGGGGAGAGTAATGATCATGCAAGGAGTCTATAGTTAATCCCATGACAGTATACTTCAGGGGTGGAGAAACCCTGTATCTCCTAGGCCAAGGGAATTCCCTCTATAATATCCCCAATAGTTACTGTGCCTATGCAGGGGGAAAATAGATAAAAAAAAAAGCACAAAATAATCATTTTATCCACATATATATTTATTGATTGATTGATTTTTTTGACTTCTTTATTTTGGTGTAGATATTGAAGTTGATGTCACCAATTTTATTTTCTTTTATTTTATCTTTTTCTTTTTGCACTCTGGCATTGTTTGATTTCAGGACTGAGACTATTGTGTGGTGCTGGTCTTTATTGCTGTAGTGCTCACTGGATATTTAATTTGATATTTCTTTCTGTATTGTTGTGGTGTTTCAATTACCTTTTTCATGTCCTTTCTCAAACTGAGGTTGAAAGCCTCTAGAAGGACTCCTTCCATTTTCAGCTTATTTGATTTTTTTTTTACCCCATTCTATTGCTTTTCTTTCTTTCAAACAAAACCACATAACTCAAACTATCTAGCTCTGCCTCTCAAATAGAGGGGGCAACAAGGGAGGGTACCAGAACCAAACCGATATATGATCACTAATATTAAACTAGACAAAGAGGGGACCACCTACTCTAGCAGCCTGGGGACTGAAGGTGGGGGATATGAGTTGCAGGAAGGGAACGGGAATGGGGGGAAGACAAATTTGGTGATGGGTATTCCTCTGATTCAATGTTAATATGTACCTAAAATACTACTGTGAAAGATATGTAAGCCAATATGATAAAAAAAAAAGACATATTACCCCTTCACCAGGGATGTACCTCTGTGAAAGCAGTACAAAGAGCACTGTTTTGTATGTGTAAAGTTTCAAATTCAGTCTCTAATACAACCAAAACTATACATATATTATCTCTTTATTAAATTTTCTTGTAGAAATGCCTATACATATGGCTTTTTATTTGTCCACTGATTTTATTATTTTCAAAAAAATGCCATTTGGTACAAATTTTATTTTTGGTGCAGAGGATTAAACCTAGGGTCTCATATACAAGGGACATGCATGTGTGTGTGCATATATTCAGGTATCTATCCCTGGCCTATTTGTTTATCTTTATATAATACCACACTATCCTGATTTCAGTTGTGTTATAATAAATCAGGTAATGGACTGTAGAGATAAAACAGCTGCCCTGGGTTTGATCTTCGGTATCCCAGATGGTCTCCCAAGCACTGTCAGGAGTGATTTCTGAGTGTAGAGCCAAGAGTGACCTCTGAGCATTTCTGGGTGTGGCCCCAAACCACCCCCCCCCCAAATAAATAAAAGAACTTTAAAATAAATCGGGTTGGGTAAGTACTCCAACTTTCTTCCTGTTATTTAAAAGTATTTTAGTTGTTCTAAAAATGAAAGAAAAGAGGGCTGGAAGATAGCACAGTGATGGGGCATTTGCCTTGCATGCAGCTGACACAGGTCGGAAGGTGGATCAAATCCCAGCATCCCATATGGTTCCCGAGCCTGCCAGGAGTAATTTCTGAATGCAGAGCCAGGAGTAACAACTGAGTGCTGCTGGGTGTGACCCCAAAACAAAAACAAACAAACAAACACAATCGGAAGAGAAATTAACAAAGAGTAAAAAGAAGAACGAGTATGGTTACATAGCAGTCCCTACTCAGTAGATTATCTTTTTGGATTTTATTTATGGCTTATTATTCATGCCACTCATTAGACCTAGAAGCTAGAACTTTGGCATTTTTTCTTTTTTTTGGGGGGGAGGCAACCGAATGGTGCTAAGGGGCTACTTCTGGCTCTGTGCTCAGGAGTCACGTCTGGTGGCACTCAGGCTATTATATGGGATGCTGGGGATTGAATCCAAGAAAATGCCCTACCTGCTGTACTATCTCTTTGGCCCCTTGGTATCCTTTCTGACCACCATCATATGACTGTGGTCTCCTAACATCAACTTCTGCATTATATCTTCCATTAATTTGGTATTACCCTAATTCAAACCATCACTGCTTTTCACCCAATGGTGGGACCATAACTAGTTTCCTTGTCTGATTTCACTGCTCCATTAAGTTATCTTCTCTCAAGTGGTTCAATAAACCAACTTATTTACACTGCTATTTTCAAACTTGCCTCTAAGTATGTACTTGACTATTTTAAATTCTTCAGACTTTCTACCTTACATTGAGTCCAGCTACTTGGGTGATTTTAGAGAATTGGCTGCTCTGTGGCCCTTGAGAGGATTCCTTCTTTACCTGAGCTGGTAGGAAAGCAGGCAGGCTTCCAAAGCTATAAACTCACTTCCATATGATTAAAAGGAAGAGTTAGAGAAATGTTGTTCAGTTCATCTCCTTTCAAAGGAAACAAAGCCCTGAAAAAGGATTGACTTTTAAAAGGACAATAAAAAGGCTCCAAGTGTACTGAACTACACAACCAGAGGAAATGCACAACAGAACTCTTCTAGTAGAAGGAATTTGTATGCAGTGTAGCGTAAACACTCAACAAGAAGATACTTTGGAAGATGGTTACTAGGGGATCAAAAGTGGGGTAAAAGGTTCAAAGGCTAAGTGAGAGACTACGCTTTGGCTCCCTCTGTTTTAATAGTCCCTATTCTATTAAGTCTAATTGGTTGAAACCTTTTCTCAAAGGTTACAAAAGAATTTAATCATTATATTAGGGATTTGGGGACTCTTTAGTAAATGATTCTGAGTACACAGAATTACATATATTATGTGTGTGACCTGGGCAAGAATTCCTCTTGGATTTACCTGAGGTGCTTACACTCATTTCCCTGAGGATTATGGATTAGAACTGAATGGATTCTCAGAGGGGAAGAGTTTGCTATTTTATCCACTGGATTTCAATGCTGTTATTTGTTGCCTGATTTATGATTCCGGCACTAACAACGGTACAGCTTTCCACGCAAACCCTGCAATGATACAAGCCTTCATGGCAACTATAAAGATAAATTTATAATTATAATTGCCACTAGATTAGTGACTTAACTCCAGGATAAGGACCACAGGCAGGACAGTTTTTAACAGAATTCTTCAAATGGTATTCTCTGCATGGATTATTTTAACCATCAAATCTGTATGTGGGCAGAATTCCTTAATGAAATCATGACTTAAAATGGAGGCAAAAACGAAACTGTATTTCTGCATCACTCAATCGAACAGTTTTGTCTATCATGACTGAGAGTATACACTGAGTGCCATTCACTTAGTTATTTTGTGTATTTTATTTATTTATTTATTTATTTATTTGGTTTTTGGGTCACACCCGGCAGCGCTCAGGGGTCACTCTATGCTCAGAAATCGCTCCTGGCAAGCTCAGGGGACCATATGGAATGCTGGGATTCGAACCACCGTCCCTCTACATGCAAGGCAAATGCCGTACCTCCATGCTATCTCTCCAGCCCTATTTTGTATTTAAAAAAAATATAACAAACTCTTGTTTCCCTTTATTTTCTGGATGGATTTGAATGGAAAATGAAGCATCAGGCTAGAATTCTCCTGGATAAGACAAG
This sequence comes from Suncus etruscus, assembly GCF_024139225.1. Classification (NCBI taxonomy): domain Eukaryota; kingdom Metazoa; phylum Chordata; class Mammalia; order Eulipotyphla; family Soricidae; genus Suncus; species Suncus etruscus. The sequence continues at coordinate 127,961,049 of NC_064851.1, forward strand.
TGATAATGTCTCTACAGGTACTAACTTTCCATTTGGGCTAATGCTGTGGGACCACATCTGAAAAGTACTGCACAGACTGTGTGGTGCTAAAGACTGAACTTAAGGCCTCTTAAGCGAAGCGTGGTAGGTGCTATACTACTGAGTCAGGAGTCATGAAGCCATTTCTAATATATTAAAAGTATTTATTTATTTACTTTTTGGTTTTTGGGTCACACCCAATGATGCTCAAGGATTACACCTGGCTATGAGCTCAGAAATCGCTCCTGGCTTGGGGGACCGTATGGGATGCCGGGGATCCATCCTAGTACCTGCAAGACAGACGCTTTTTGGCTTGCGCCATCGCTCCGGTCCTTTAAAAGTACATTGTAATGTTTTTCTTTATTAAGCAAAAGAGAACAAATACTCTTTAGAATATTTCTTAAGAATTTTAAAAATTTGCCTTAAATAGGGGAGGGAGTCCACGCTCAACAGTGCTCAGAGGCTACTCCAGGCTCACGAGTGACCCCTGGTGGTGCTTAGTGAACCGGATGCAGTAACAGGGATCAAACAAGGGTGATCACAAGCGGAACAAACACCTTACTGCTTATATTATCTCTCTGGTCCAAGAGTTTCAATTTTGAATATTATTAGCGCAATTTTAATTTTGAATATTTAAATTAATTATTTGAATATTAAAATTTAAAATAGAATATTCGGTAGTGCAATTTTATTCATTTATTCTTTTGTTTTTTGGGGAACGGGGGTACAGCTGGTAATAGTCAGGGGTTATTCCTGGCTCTATAGTTAGGTGCTGGGGATCAAACCATGTTGGCTGCATGCAAGGCAAGTATCCTAAGCTTTAGGCCTGCTTTCTACCATTTTAACTTATGCAAAGGTCTGTAATTTTTTCTAGATTAAATAATTTAGGAAACATCTCACAATTCCGTATCTGTAAATCTTTTCTAGATTAAATAACTTAGGGAACATTTCACAGTTCCATATCTGCTTTTCAAGCTTGTCCCTGTTTTACTTCACTGTGACTTTACTTCTCTGTCCCATCAACTGTCAGAAAAGAATATCTAACAGGGTGTCATAAATCTCTTACTCTCCACAGCCACTTGATGCTATTTCTGTCAGTCTTGTCATGAGAATAAATGAGACAAACCTCAAAAATTGATTTTTTCTGCTTAAAATACAAAATTAATGGCTAGGATATTATTGCCTATCAGGAAAGGGAGTGGAAAGGAACAACCACAGGAACCTCAAAGGAAAGGAAAGGACATGGTATCATTGGTCTTTTGTTCTGAGATGGAAATAAACTGTCTCCAGCCCTGATAAGCCCTCTTTTGATCTTCCTTTTGGAGTAAGTCGAGATAAACAACAAGCTGTTTCACATTTGTTTTTAAAATTCTCAGTGGAGTAAGTCCACACTAACCCAGTTACTGATGAGCATTATTTCAGTCTGAGAGTCACAGTAGTGACCGACCCTTTGCAAGCATCTGCTTTCCTCAGGAAAGCTATCCCATGTTTCCCTGCCCCCATCAGCCAGGAAATGAACCCAGAGTTCTGTTTTTCCTGCCGGGGACCCTGTGGTTATGACTTATTGGTCGAAGAGTCTAATTTATTATCACAGTGTTTGGGAGAACACACTCTGCATTGTAGTAAAGGTCGTGGACCTAGGAAACAGGACTTATTATTTGTGCAGAAATCTTGCACAGAACCTCCTACTTTTATCTTAACCATATTATGGGTCAGAAGGAAATGTGACGTGTAGGGCTTGGAAATTTGGGGGCTTTACTACCAGACAGCTCAAGGTTAGGACTGGCATAACACTTTTTTTTTTCCATTTTATTTATTTGCTTCTTACCAATAAATCAGCTCTGTCCACCTCAGAGTGTTTGAATTTTAAATCTAAGAACTAGAAAAAAAAATCATGTATGTAATCCTCCCCATCACCTTTTGGAGTTTGTATATACAAGGATTTGAATCTTGGCTCTAATGTTGAATTCACTCTGAGAACTTGGGCAAATTAATTAATCCCTCAAAGGGATTAATGTTTTTGTAATAATAATTTTTAACTTGGAGTGGGTTGTTTTACTGTTTTTAAGTTTAGAGCTAATATATGTAAAAGATCTTGTAATATTGCCTAACTTATAGTAGGAATGCAGAAAGAGCAGCCTCAGAACTAATTAAAACCCCCACTGATTAGATGTCAGAACATTTTAGTTTACACTTAGGGTCTAGAACTGGCTTTGTGGCTTTGGCCAAGTTGTAACCTGTGGGACCTCAACTGTCTTCTCTGAAAAATCAAAGAGGTGGTCTCAGTTAGGATTCAAAACCTAAACTAAAAGCCTTTTGGTGTTATTACTTATCATCAAATTCACAAAAAGATCAAGGAGATGAACGAATTTTTCATGATTTTAGGTTCCGCAAATTCCGTGCAATAAAACAGATTTTAAGCATATTTAGTATAAAATTTGAATTCTTGCTAATGATTAGACCATGTTCGAGAAGGCTATTGATACAAACTAAAAGTCAGTAAAAATTAAAGACATAATGGGTACATATATATATTTCTTAATATTTAAAGAGCCTAACATTCTTATGTGATGAGACAAGCAGTAGAACAATTCAATTCATTTAAAACAGCCACTGGGGCCTGGATTGTACAAGGCTTAAGGTTCTTAACTTGCCTCCAACTGACTCAAGTTATATCTCCAGTACTGTATAAGGTCTCTTAAGTACTACTAACAGTAGCCTCTGAAAACAGAGCCAGGAGTAAGCCTGAGAAACACTAGGTATAGCTCCAAAATAAAAACAAATATTTCCTTCAAAACACCCTTAGTCACTGAGAAATACATTAATAAAAAATTAATAAAAAAGGGTTTTTTCCCACAGCACTTAGAAATTATTATAAATTCTGAAATGAATTAGAGACACACAAAAATTTTAGAAAATTTCTTTGAAAATGATTTTTTTTTAAATTACACACATACTACACACTTGGTAGTACTTAAGTTTTTTTTCCTGGCTCTTTGTTCAGGACTTCCCCCTGGTGGTTCTTGGGAGACCATATGGGATGCTAAGGATCGAACCTGGGTCTGCCTCATGCAAGATAAGAGAACACCTGCTGTACTATTATTGCTCTGGATTCTATATTATAGGCTCTTAATATGTGGGCTTTACTCTGAGAGTCCAAAATTACACTCATTGCTCAAAAAGATTAAGACCCCAGAAGACTCTTTAGTGATTCTTAATCTTGGAGGACCCTGATAGCTTTCAAATCCTATGATTTACAAAGTCAAATTTATTCCATGTGTAATGAAGATGCTAATTTTATTTGTATTTGCTAGTTGTTAGAACATACTTTGGATAACTATCTCAGAAGCTTGCTGGAATATTGAAAAAAGTTAATTGCTAATTTTATCAAAGATTTAGAAACTCAATAGCAGAAAAGGAAAACCAATGAAAACCTCTTCCCTTTGGATACAATTGGGGCAGTGAAGAAAGAAACAAGGAAATACTACCAAATTTCTTCTACATCCATGGAAGTGTCAAAAGTTTTTAATGAAGGACTAAGTAAAACTTTCAAGAAAGCATGATTTGTGATCTTTTGACTGAAATGACCTAAATTTATTTATAATCTCAATTCATGTGACTTAAAACATTTTAGGATGTAAATTTTTTTTTTTTTTTTTTTGGTTTTTGGGCCACACCCGGCTTTTGCTCAGGGGTTACTCCTGGCTGTCTGCTCAGAAATAGCTCCTGGCAGGCACGGGGGACCATATGGGACACCGGGATTCGAACCAACCACCTTTGGTCCTGGATCAGCTGCTTGCAAGGCAAACACCGCTGTGCTATCTCTCCGGGCCCTAGGATGTAAATTTTAAAACATTTAGATGTGAATATAGCAGGTATGAAAAAAGTCTCTAAATATCTATAGGCACTCTGTTGAAAACAGGTAGCTTACAGAGGGTTTAAGGATGCAGGTGAAATGCAAGCATCCTATGTAAGAGCCCTTGAATTTATTCCTGGCACCAAATATGAAAAGAAGTTTACTTACTATGAGAAGGAAGTGGATTTGTATGTAAGATCTAATACATAACATTTAATTAGAGCCTTACAGAGGGTATTGCTAAAGATCCCTTGGGGGATGGCTTCCCACCAACTCTTGGTGCCGTAATGATGCCAATCCACTGACTTTGTATATAATGGAAGAGCTATCCTGGATAAGGATCTATTTGGGAGGGAAGACGTTTGTGTTCAAAGTGAAGCCCAAATCTTACTGTTGCATGATGTAGGGAGCATGCCTCTCCTTTCAGGGTCAAGAAGAATTCAGGATTAATTTATGGGATCAGAAATAAGTCAAAGTAGATCTACACATGATCATCCCCATAAAAAAGTTGATCATAATAACATCAACTCCAAAGAACAATAATTATGCTTCATCTACATGGCGCCATTCTTTTGAGAAAAAAGTTTTTTTAATAGGCATAGTTTGGGGGTGTTATTTTAATAACTAATTTATAGAGTCTGGAAAGTTAAAGAGGTAATTATTTTTTTAAGAGTTATGTTTCTGGCCTCATAAGGTTCTTACGCAAATATTTTAGTAATACACATTCAACCCAGACCCCTAACAAGATCCATACCCAAATCACTTCTATGTAAACATCTGACTAGGTGGTAACCTAAGGGAATAAACCAATAGTTACATAGTATGTTGTACGCTCAGATATAGAGTCCTAGGGTTTTAATATTTGCAGCTCATTAATTTCTTATATTTATATTTTCCTGCGATATAAATTATATTTCTGTGTCGTTGTTACAGTGGGATTAAATGAAGCCCTGCACATAAAATATGTAGGTAAAGGTTTAGGACAAGCAACTTCACAATACATGTTAGCCATTCTAGTATTTCCTTTCACAGATGATGCAAATAGATATTTATTTTAGAGATTTGCCCTCATGCAAACATGTTTTGCAGTCCTCTGAGTTATCTCTTTGACCCTGCATATGATTTTTCTTTTGGCTTACTTTTGGCTCTCTGCTTAGGGATCACTCTGGTAGTGTTTGGGGGACCTTATGCGGTATTGGGGAACAAACCAAGCTAAGCCAAATGCAAAGTAAGTGACTTTTCACTATATTACCTTTTCTGCTCCATGTTTTCATTTTTTTAAAGTATGTGAGTGATTTTATTACATTTCAGCACCAGGCATGTATATATCTGTACAGTTATCACTAGAAATCAAGATACAGCACAGTTCTACCACCAACTGGGAACTCTTTCCTGTGACTCATTTGTGGCCACCTCCTTTCTTCTCTTCCCAAACCCCTGCAACCTGTTTTAATTTCTGTAATTCTGTCTTCATAGAATGTTGTTATATATATATAATATATATTATAATTTCCTATTTTATTTAATAAATGCTTTACAGCCAGATAAGGACCAGATAAGGTTTGATTTTACAATATCAGAAACAAACATATCTTTCTTTTTTTAATGCCATACCCAGTGGTATGCAGTGGTTACTTCTGGCTTTGTGCATGGGGACACTATCTCCCAGGTAGTGTGTGGGGATCAGTGTGATACTGGGGATCAACCCTGAGCCTTCAGCATGCAAAGCATGTACTCAACTGCTTGAATTATCTCTATGGCTTTCAAATCAAAATTTTAACACACTTTTCACTTCTTTTCTATTTCTATTTCTGAACTAAGAAATTTTAAGTTGGGTCCGGAGAGATAGCACAGCGGCGTTTGCCTTGCAAGCAGCCGATCCAGGACCTAAGGTGGTTGGTTCGAATCCCGGTGTCCCATATGGTCCCCCGTGCCTGCCAGGAGCTATTTCTGAGCAGACAGCCAGGAGTAACTCCTGAGCACCGCCGGGTGTGACCCAACCCCCCCCCCCAAAATAAAAGAAGTTTTAAGTTGCTTAAGAAGAAATGAATATTACTTACGAATAAGAATTCCCTTCTGTATAAGCAAAAAATGGCTGTGTTAGGTTGATTAATGCTTCCACCTCAACACATATTTTCTAATCCCAGCAATGTGGAAAAATATTGTAGTCCATGTTTAAGGAGAATTAAGCTAGAGGATAGACTTTATTCTGATAGCCACCTAACCTTAAGGCATTAAGATTATTTTAAATAATTCGGTGGATCCAAGAGAATGTGGATGACGGAAAACAGAAGTTGTTGAAGAGATGCAATATTAGAAGAATTTTCAAGGTAGAAGCTGTGAGCTTAGTGTGGGATGCATGGGGATGCTGCAGAGGGAAAGGAAAATAATTTGTTTTTCAAGATCTAGAGAGGATTTGCTGTTCCTGAGCTGGGCCCAGGAAGACCATATTGGAATTCTGGTTGCTAGAACTGTAAATGGAAAACTGATGCTTCTCAGTTTGGGAAAAATTTTTTACACAAATAATAAATGCATGTGGGATAAGACAGAAAAATAAAAATTAATGAAAAGGAACAAAATATTTTTTTAAAATAATAACTATTATTAATGTTTGTAAACTATTTATTTACATGGGTCTGGGGCCATACTCAGTAGTGCTTGGGGGCTATTTCCAGCCTTGTGCTCAGGGCATACTCCTGGAGGTGCTCTGAACCATAAAATAATTAGAGGATACATTTTACACAAGTATTCCTCCATGATCTTGAGGAAAGGAAGGAGATTTGACCTGTGAATTACAGGAAGACCTGATAGAAGACAGATATATCATTTACAGGAATTAAATGGCTAGATTAGAAGAAGAGTTTTACTATGAAGGAGGGTTTATTAAAAATGACAATGTTTTAACTTATACAAGTCTATTGTATGATAAGGGACAGGATAGAGATATAGATGACATTTAGAGGAAAGCTGAGGGTCTCTGTGTGTGACCCTCTGGGAAAGGCTTTGTTCACCCATTGGGAGCTCATCAAATTCCATACTTGAAGATTTTATGACCAAGTTGTACTTGATCATTGCTTCAAAAATGTTTAGTTCTTTTGGAACTGAAGAGATAGTACAGCTGGTAGGGTGCTTGCCTTTTACCTGACCTGTGTTTAATCCCTGGCTGGCATCCCTAAGAAACTCTGAGCCAGGAGTAATTCCTGAGTGCAGAGTCATGCCATAACCCAACTACTGCCAGGTGTGGCCCCCAAAAGAAAAAATATAATTCTTTTTATTTTAAATATTATAACTGTAATTTAAAAATTTTAGTATTTATTCTAAAAAAAGATAATAAAAACAAGAAGCAATAGGACCCTCAGCTTTTAATAATGGACAATAAGGTGTATGTTTGCACTGTTTTTAGTATGCATTAAAATAAAGCAGAAGCTTTGTTCTAGCAAAGGTTCCATCAATGAGTTTGTTCTAGCACTAAGTATTTCCTTTATAAACTGGCAGTGTGGTGGGCCTGTGAGAGACACAGAAAAACTTTTGGGGTTCAAATTCTGTTTGCAAGGATAAGAGATTCAAGAAAAAGAAACAATCAATATCTTTGGGTAGTCAATATCTAAGAGTTCTAGTTTATGGTAAGTTATACTCAGCAGTGGTGGTTGGGTAACAAGGGAAGCAGGAAAATGATCCAGGAAGTTCACAGAGGATGTGAGTGGGGCCTCCCTGTCTATGTGCAGTAAGACAGAGTACAGTGGAAAGCTTCATCATATATTTTCACCATCTCCTATAATTTCCTCCGAAGGTATTCTATTTTATTTTTTGGTTTTTGGGTCACACCCAGCAGGGGTTACTCCTGGCTCTATGCTCAGAAATCGCTCCTGGCAGGCTCAGGGGACCATATAGGATGCTGGGATTCGAACCACCAACCTCTGCATGCAAGGCAAATGCCTTACCTCCATGCTATCTATCTGGCCCATCCTTTAAAAAAAAAAAAGCTGGATATGGGATGCTATACCATTAACCTTTTTTTATGTTGTTGATGTACTTAGCAAATTTTATTTTTTCACAACTAATGAGCAATCTTTTATTTGTTTTTGGGCCACACTCAGTGGCACTTAAGGTTTACTCCTTGTTCTGCAAACAGAATTGACTTCTTGGCAGGCTCCTGGGACCATCTGGGATGTGGAGCTTGAACCTGGGTTGGCTGTGTGCAAGGCAAATGCCCTACCTGCTATGCTATCACTCTGGCCCAACTAATAGACATTAAATGGTAATTGCAGGAACTGCCAAGAAGTAAAAATATCATATATAAGTCACTTTAATACAGCAACTCTTAGCAAACAGAGTATACTCTTTATATAAGAAATCTTACAAGGAATATACTTGCAATACTTCTCTCAAATTTCTGCAGAAGATATATAACAATATAAAGTATTCAAGGATTACTGATATGTTGATTATGGAGTAATCACTGTTTTTCAAATGAAATTTCAACGAAGTGAAATTCACACAGTGATAGCAAGTGATAGCACAATGATAGCAAGCTGCATATGAAAGTGGAAGTCAGTCAGGGTAATAGTGCCAACATTTCAATCCATTTTGTTGTTTTATATTTCAGATACTTTTCAATTATTAGTATAATCAGGAGATTTTGGTGTTGGAATGGGAATTGTCAAAACCAGTTCTACTTCTGGACAGAATGGAAAACGTAGACTCACAGTAAAAAGACTTTAGTTTGGCAAAAGCCGGCTCCCTGTGTGTGACACCAGGCGGGGAAAATCCGTGAAAGTACACCGGCCCAGTGGGGCTCAACTGTGAAAGACTGTGAGTGTGACCTGTCTATGTCTGTCTACTGTCCTCTTGCGTGAAACTCTTGCGAGTGGGGCAAGGAGAGGCTCCAGAAACCTCGCTCGCCCAGACGCCATTTTCAGGGAGGGACTTCAGAGCATAAAAACCGGCTAAGCTTTGCAAAAGCTGGCTCCCTGTGTGTGACACCAGGCGGGGAAAATCCGCGAAAGTACACCGGCCCAGTGGGGCTCAACTGTGAAAGACTGTGAGTGTGACCTGTCTATGTCTGTCTACTGTCCTCTTGCGTGAAACTCTTGCGAGTGGGGCAAAAAGAGGCTCCAGAGGAGCATGGCCACTCCGCTTCGCTACGAGGCCGTGCACTCTTTCTAAGGAAAGAACTCCATTGCAACAAGAAGGAAAAATCACACTAAGAACGGCGCTATATCACAGAAGCAAACATTTCTCTCTGGACTGTCTTCTCTGTTGCATGCTCGGGCCTAAGATTTGACCCAGTGTGAGGCTTCATCCACGGAGGACTCCCCTCCCTTAGAGGCAAGTCAACCCATCCAGAAAGGGAGGAGCCAGAGGAGTGTGCTGCCTACATCATATAGACAATGAATACCACCACAACACGTAGAAAAACCCAAAATACAAGTGTGACAATGGGGAAACAACGCAGGCCAGCATCAGACATAGAGAATGAAGATGACAATTCTGAGGACCAGATAATGACTGACCAACTAATCAACCTCTCAGATAAGGACTTTAGACTAGCAATATGGAAGATGCTCAACAGACTCCAAGAAACCATGGATCGAGTTGAACAGAACACTAATAAGAACCAAGAAAATATGAAGGCAGAAATGACAAAACTCCAAACTGAAATAACATGTCAACTAACAGGACTGAAAAAGTCAGTAAACGAAGTGAATGACAAAATGGATAAGCTCTGGGACAGGGTATCAGAAGCTGAGAATAGACTTGGTGCTGTGGAAGATGAGATACATAACAATTCCATACAGCAGGAGAGATTGGACAAAAAACTTAAAGCAAATGAGCAGACAATGGAAAAATTAGTCAAAGAATGGGAACAGACGAAAATAGAAGTCTATGATAAGATCAACAGAAACAACTTAAGAATCATTGGAGTCCCAGAGACCCAGGAAGAAAATTTCCAGGAAGAATCAATGGTCAAGAACATCATTAAAGAGAAACTTCCAGAGCTAAAGAATATATGTGATCAAATCCTGCATGCCCGAAGAGTACCAACCAAAAGAGACCCCAGAAAAACCACCCCAAGACACATCCTAGTCACAATGACAAATCCCACAGATAGAGACAGAATTCTGAAAACAGCAAGATCAAAAGGGGAAATCACGTTCAAGCAAGCTTCCCTGAGATTTACAGCAGACCTGTCACCAGAAACACTCAATGCCAGAAAGCAGTGGTGGGATATTGTGACAAGACTGAATGAAATGAATGCTTCACCCAGAATACTATACCCAGCAAAACTCACTTTCCGGTTTGATGGAAGAATACATGGTTTCACAGACAAAAAACAGCTCAGAAACTTCACAGACACAAAACCAGTCTTAAGAGAAAAACTGAAAGACCTAATCTAAGACAAGACTACCCAAAAGACACACCAAATTTTGAAATAAAGATGGTGTTAAATCCCAGGACAATTCTTTCTCTCAACGTCAATGGACTAAATGCACCAGTTAAGAGACACAGAGTGGCTAAATGGATCAAAAAACTCAATCCAACCTTCTGCTGCCTACAAGAAACGCACCTGAATAGTCAGAACTAACATAGACTCAAAATAAAAGGCTGGATAAAAATTATCCAAGCAAACAACACCCATAAAAAAGCTGGAGTGGCAATACTAATATCAGATAATGCAAACTTTATACTCAGGAAGGTTGTAAGGGACAAAGACGGACATTTTATATTAATCAAGGGGTACGTAGAGCAGGAAGAATTCACTCTCCTAAACATATATGCACCAAATGAGGGGCCAGCAAAATATTTAATACAACTGTTGACAAATCTGAAAAATAATATCAACAACAACACAATAATTGTGGGGGACCTTAACACGGCTTTGTCAACACTGGACAGGTCAACCAGACTGAAACCCAACAAGAATATACTAGACCTGAGGAGAGAAATGGAAGAAAGAGGCCTAGTGGATATATATAGGACACTCCATCCCCAGAAACCTGGATACACATTCTTCTCCAATGTACATGGGACATTCTCCAGGATAGACTACATGCTGGCACATAAAACATACCTCCATAAGATCAAGAGGATAGAAATTTTGCAGACTACCTTCGCTGACCACAAGGCTCTGAAAATATTTGTGAACTCCAAAGGGACTCAGAAGAAACACTTTAACACCTGGAAGTTAAACAGCCTCATGCTCAATAACCAGTGGGTCCGAGATGAAATCAAGGAGAAAATAAAAAGGTTCCTGGAAACAAATGACAATCAAGACACAAACTCTCAGAACTTATGGGACACAGCAAAAGCAGTACTGAGAGGAAAATTTATAGCTTTGCAAGCACACATCAGGAAGGAAGAAGGAGCTTACCTGAGTAGCTTAATGACACAGCTAATAGAACTAGAAAAAGCTCAACAAAAGGACCCAAGAATAGGAGGACAGAAGGAAATAACAAAGCTGAGAGCAGAAATCAACGAAGTGGAAACTCAAAAAACAATCCGAAAGATCAACGAAAGCAGAAGTTGGTTCTTTGAAAAAATAACAAGATTGATAGACCACTGGCAAACCTAACAAAGAAAGAGAGAGAGAGAAACTTGATAACTCGTATCAGGAATGAAAAAGGAGAGATCACTACTGATATGACAGAGATTCAAAGGGTAATCAGAAACTACTTTGAAAAACTCTACGCCACTAAAAATGAGAACCTGGAAGAAATGGATAAATTCTTGGACTCTTATAATCTTCCACGGTTGAAGGAAGAGGATGTAGCATATCTAAACACCCCCATCACCATTGATGAAATTAAAACAGTAATCAAATGTCTGCCGAAAAACAAAAGCCCAGGTCCAGATGGATTCACTAATGAATTCTATCAAACTTTCCAAGAGGAACTACTGCCAATCTTGGCAAGACTCTTTCATGAAATTGAACAAACAGAAACACTTCCAAATAGCTTTTATGAAGCCAACATCACCTTGATACCTAAACCAGACAGAGACGCTACCAAAAAAGAAAATTACAGACCAATATCACTGATGAATGCAGATGCAAAGATCCTCAACAAAATCCTGGCAAATAGGATTCAATGCCTCGTTAAGAAGATCATCCACTACGATCAAGTAGGTTTCATCCCAGGAATGCAAGGCTGGTTTAACATCCGTAAATCTATCAACATAATACACAACATCAATAACAAGAAAAATAAAAACCACATGATCATATCAATAGATGCAGAGAAAGCATTTGATAAGGTCCAACACGCATTCTTGATCAAAACTCTCAGCAAGATGGGAATGGAGGGAACCTTTCTCAATATAGTGAAGGCCATCTACCACAAGCCAGTGGCAAATATTATCCTCAATGGAGAAAAACTGAAAGCCTTCCCTCTAAATTCTGGCACAAGACAAGGCTGTCCTCTCTCACCACTCCTATTCAACATAGCACTGGAAGTACTTGCTATAGCGATTAGGCAAGAAAAGGATATCAAGGGAATCCAGATAGGAAAGGAAGAAGTCAAGCTCTCACTGTTTGCAGATGACATGATACTCTACTTAGAAAACCCTAAAGACTCTATCAAAAAGCTTCTAGAAACAATAGACTCATATTGCAAGGTGGCAGGCTACAAAATTAACACACAAAAATCAATGGCCTTTCTATATACCAATAGTAATAAGGATGAAATGGACATTAAGAAAACAACCCCATTCACAATAGTGCCACACAAACTCAAGTATCTTGGAATCAACTTGACTAAATATGTGAAGGACCTATACAAAGAAAACTATAAAACTCTGCTCCAAGAAATAAGAGAGGACACACGGAAATGGAAACGCATACCCTGCTCATGGATTGGCAGGATTAACATCATTAAAATGTCAATACTCCCCAAGGCATTATACAGATTTAATGCCATCCCTCTAAAGATACCCATGACATTCTTCAAAGAAGTGGATCAGACACTTTTGAAATTCATTTGGAACAATAAACACCCTCGAATAGCTAAAGCAATCATTGGGAAAAAGAATATGGGAGGAATTACTTTCCCCAACTTTAAACTGTACTACAAAGCAACAGTTATCAAAACAGCATGGTATTGGAATAAGGATAGGTCCTCAGATCAGTGGAATAGGCTTGAATACTCAGAAAATGTTCCCCAGAGATACAACCACCTAATTTTTGATAAAGGAGCAGGAAATCCTAAATGGAGCAGGGAAAGCCTCTTCAACAAGTGGTGTTGGCACAATTGGATAGCCACTTGCAAAAAATTAAACTTAGACCCCCAGCTAACATCATGTACAAAGGTAAAATCCAAATGGATTAAAGACCTCGATATCAGCCCCTAAACCATAAGATATATAGAACAGCACATAGGCAAAACACTGCAGGACATTACAGGCATCTTCAAGGAGGAAACTGCACTCTCCAAGCAAGTGAAAGCAGAGATTAACAGATGGGAATATATTAAGCTGAGAAGCTTCTGCACCTCAAAGGAAATAGTGCCCAGGATACAAGAGCCACCCACTGAGTGGGAGAAACTATTCACCCAATACCCATCAGATAAGGGGCTAATCTCCAAAATATACAAGGCACTGACAGAACTTTACAAGAAAAAAACATCTAACCCCATCAAAAAATGGGGAGAAGAAATGAACAGACACTTTGACAAAGAAGAAATACACATGGCCAAAAGACACATGAAAAAATGTTCCACATCACTAATCATCAGGGAGATGCAAATCAAAACAACGATGAGATACCACCTCACACCCCAGAGAATGGCACACATCACAAAGAATGAGAATAAACAGTGTTGGCGGGGATGTGGAGAGAAAGGAACTCTTATCCACTGCTGGTGGGAATGCTGTCTAGTTCAACCTTTATGGAAAGCGATATGGAGATTCCTCCAAAAACTGGAAATCGAGCTCCCATACGATCCAGCTATACCACTCCTAGGAATATACCCTAGGAACACAAAAATACAATAGAAAAAACCCCTTCCTTACACCTATATTCATTGCAGCTCTATTTACCATAGCAAGACTCTGGAAACAACCAAGATGCCCTTCAACAGACGAATGGCTAAAGAAACTGTGGTACATATACACATTGGAATATTATGCAGCTGTCAGGAGAGATAAAGTCATGAAATTTTCCTATACATGGATGTACATGGAATCTATTATGCTGAGTGAAATAAGTCAGAGAGAGAGAGAGAAAAACGCAGAATGGTCTCACTCATCTATGGGTTTTAAGAAAAATGAAAGAGACCCTTGTAATAATAATTTTCAGACACAAAAGAGAAAAGAGCTGGAAGTTCCAGCTCACCTCAGGAAGCTCACCACAAAGAGTGATGAGTTTAGTTAGGGAAATAACTACATTTTGAACTGTCCTAATAATGAGAATGTATGAGGAAAATGGAGAGCCTGTCTAGAGTACAGGCGGGGGTCGGGTGGGGCGAAGGGAGACTTGGGACATTGGTGATGGGAATGTTGCACTGGTGATGGGTGGTGTTCTTTACATGACTGAAACCCAAACACAATCATGTATGTAATTAAGGTGTTTAAATAAATTAAAAAAAATCAAAAAAAAAGAAAAAAAAAGACTTTAGTTTAATATCTGTAGCATTTAACTCACTTCTTTTTTATTTTTCCATTTTCTTGAAACTTGATTTTATCACTCCCCCTACAAATTATCCTAACAAATTCACCAAGATTTCAAATGAAAGAAAATATTTAAAATGATTTAATAAACTGAATTACTTTTGATTTTAGGCATTATGATGCCTGTTAATGGCATTAAAAAATAACGTCAATTTTAATAAACTGGTTCTGAGTCACCTTGGCTTTCCATACAGGGAACAAAATCAATTCTAACCTTATAACAGATTTTTAAAAAGTCATAAAGTTTAGTTCTAAATGTGAAAAGCATAAAAAAGAAATTCAGTGTTTTTTTGTTTGTTTTTGTTTTTGTTTTTGTTTTTGGGCCACACCTGGCGGTGCTCAGGGGTTACTCCTGGCTGTCTGCTCAGAAATAGCTCCTGGCAGGCACGGGGGACCATATGGGACACCAGGATTCGAACCAACCACCTTTGGTCCTGGATCGGCTGCTTGCAAGGCAAACGCCGCTGTGCTATCTCTCCTGGCCCAGAAATTCAGTTTTTAAAGAAAAAGTAAAACTTTTTTATGACATGGAAGTAGGATAAGAATTCATAGACAACACAAAAAAATGCTAAACATAAAAGAAAAATGATAGGTATTCTTTTGAAAATTAAGAATTGCTTGTTCATTCATAAGAAACAATTTAGAAAGTTAGAACAATAGTTTCTTTTCTGCAATTATGCAAAGAACTCTTGAAAATGAGTAAGAAATAGCAGGCAGAATATAACAGTCACCTATCAAAATGGCTAAAATAAAACATGGAAAATAGAAAAAGTGTTGGATAAGAAGCAAATGAAGTTGTCATAAACTGGTGGAAAGACATTAACTTAGTATAAGTTTGGAAACTATTTGGTAGTATCTAACAACTGTGATCCAATGATTCTACCAAGATACACACAAAATAAAAGTGCACCAAATGAAACACATATATATATTTCACTAAAACACATGCATTGGAATTGCCCATAGCATCATTATCAGTAATGTGTTCGAACTGGAAGCCCCTCCAAACACACCTTAGTAAATTGTCATCAGTACAGAGGAATGCTGCAAAAGCAATGAGACAACTCTATCCTACACAAAGCAATAGTGAGTGAATCTCATGTGTGAGAGAAGCCAGATGAAACGTTGCAGGATGTATTTATGTGGAAGCAGAATAATTTCTCTTGTTAAGAAACCAGGAGCCTTCGGATGGATAGTGGTGGTGAGTGGAAGGAGCATGAGCAGTCTTCTGCAAAGCTGGTCATATTCTGATTTTTTTTCTTTTGCAGGTGGTGAGGGAGTAGGAAGAAAGACAGTCTAAGTGATTCTCAAGAGGCCCCAGGGACCCTTCCAGGTAATTCCTGGCTAGCTGGCTAGCTAACCAGGATGAAGCTTCAATTCAAAGACCAAGGATGCAGTCTTGTTCAGGAGAGCACTGCAGTGCTGATGCCAGGGAATACCCTGGCCACCATGCAGTGTCTGTAAGGCCATTTGATCAAACCTGAGTCAGTCATGTATATCTTAACCTCTGTACTAATTCTCCAGCTTCTATCTTCTAATTCTTTATATGAGTTCTGGTTTGACAGGTCTGTTTATTTTTTGGGGGGAGGGAGAGGTGAAGTTTGGTTTCTGAGTACACTCAGCAGTGATAAGGGCTGAATTCCAGCTTCTGTGCTCAGGGACCACTGTTGACAATGCTTGGGGGACCATATGTGGTTCCAGGGATGGGAGCAGGACCAGCCTCTTTAAGGCAAGCACTCGCTGTTCCCTAAATTTTTTTTTTTTTTTTTTTTTTTTTTTTTTTTTTTTGGTTTTTGGGCCACACCCGGTGACGCTCAGGGGTTACTCCTGGCTATGCGCTCAGAAGTCGCTCCTGGCTTGGGGGACCATATGGGACGCCGGGGGATCGAACCGCGGTCCGTCTCCTAGGCTAGCGCAGGTAAGGCAGGCACCTTACCTCGAGCGCCACCGCCCGGCCCCCTGTTCCCTAAATTTTTAAAATTTACCAAACTGCATACTTATACATGAATATTTTTAAATTGAGGGTGTTACTTGCATGCATGGTAGCTTATTTAGTTTTTCATCAAGTAAAGAACATATATATGAGGTTGCTCCTGGAAATTTAAGATATATACCTTGAGCTTGCAGTGAACTATATAAATTATTAGCAATTACCAGACATACCTTCTTTCATTCATAGTTCAAGGTTTCCACTAATAGATAGTTCTTTCCTGTAGCTGATATTATTTTAGTCCAATGAAACCAATTGTCCCTTGCTCTGCATTTCCATGAAATATTGTACTTCCGCTATAGGATTTTCTCATTATTTATGAACTTTTCCTTGTCTGTTTATGTATATCTGATTATGAGCTGGCTAGTGAGCTGAGCACAAGTACCTTTTTTTTGTACAATAGTGGCATATTACATACCAAGCAAAAGATAAAAATAATGCATTATTATGGCAAATGCTTAAAGTTTTAAACATCTTTATGAAAGGCAACAATGGGATATCAAATCTAAGAAATTTGCCTTAAAAAGATTTAATATTAATGACTTAAACAGAGCACTTTCTTGATGTTTTTTTTTGGGTTTTTATTTTTGGTCCATATCAGGCATGCTCACGGGTTATGCTTGGCTCTGCACTCAGAAATTATTCCTGGCAGGTTCAAGGGACCATATGTGATGCCAGGGATTGATAACCCTGGTCTGCCCTGAGTTGGCTGCATGCAGGCAAATGCCCTACAGCTGTGTTATCGGTCTGGCCCCTCTTGATGTTTTTCATTCATTATTGAAATGATATTAATGAGTATGTATTTTGAAACATCACACAAATATGTATTAATTATCAAGATAGCCATTTAGCTTTATTTCTAAATATCTACCCTTTTAAAAAATGATGCATTTTATCATTTTGGACAGGAAGAACCAAAAGAAACATTTTGACAGTCCTCAAATTATAAGTTATTATTTTTTCCTGTCCTTTGCACATTTCTCTCTATAAAAAATTTTGGGGGGAGTGTGGGGGGGAAGAAGGAGCACACTTGATTTGCTCTGTATTCAGTGTATTGCTCTGATGGTGCTCAGAACCATGGTGCAGGGGAAGGAGCCTGGGCATCCTGTCTGCAAAGCCTGTGCTCACCCCACAGTTCCTTGTCTCATCTCTATAAATTTCTCATAATGATAAATTGATTTACATGGAAAGATTTAAGGATCCAAAGAAAATGAACTTGCATATATCTTACTTAATTTTACACATGAAATTTATTTTAGCTGAATTTGAAAACTCTCAAGTGACCTATTAAAGATGAACTAGCCAAATCAATGGTTTTTCTTTTTTCTTTTTCTAAATGTGAAATCATATAGGCTTACCTTTTAAACTATTGCCTAAGATGGCCAGGCTGAAATTTTTTTTTACTTAGTTTTCAGAATTTAAGGTAAAGTTACTTTTACCCTATTCTCTAGTTTGAGGCTATCATTTTTTGTTTTGTTTGTTCTGGGGCCATACTTGACAGTGTCCAGGGGTTACTCCTGGCTCATTAACTCAGGAATTACTCCTGGTGGGCTTTGAGGACCATATGGGATGCCAGGGATCAAACCTGGGTTAACTTAGTACAAAGGCAAACACTCTACTCACTGTACTTTCTCTCTAGCCACAAATTATCTGTTAAAAAATTTTTTTTAAAACTAAGGCACTGTGATTTACAGTTACTTATATTTGAGTATCAGGAATACAATTTTCTAACAACAATCTCATAACCAGTGTCAACTTCCCTCCACCAATGTCTCTAGTTTTCTCTCACCCACTTCACAACCTCCCTTAATTATACAAGAACTTTTTAGGTTTGATTGTTATGTTTTGGACCTCATGTTTTAAAGACATGTATTACATTTTTTTTTTGATTCATGTGAGATATTTTAGACAACCCAACTGAATGGGAGAAAATATTTGCATTCAACATATCAGACAAAGCTTTTGAAGTGACTTGAGATTTTATGTAGCTCTAGGAGATTGTTTCAAGAATTTCTAGGTTTACATTCAAACTTTATATTTTGCACATAATAACAAGTTTATTGGTGCTCAATAAATATTTATTGAATGAGTCTTTTTGATTTATGTGCTGTCCACACTAGCACATACAGTCCTTTCAGTGAGAAATCCTGTCATAGTCATTTTTCTGTCTTTAAACTTAAAAATAGTATCATATTTATCGAAGTGGACTTTGTGTTGAAGAAAAATACACTGATTCCTTGAGTCTTGTAAACCAAGATGGGCTAAAATAAGTAATGGCTGAGTATTTTTGTAGATAATACAGAAAAGGAGACAGAGACAAAAGTTATTAACAAGATGCAGTTATTAACTTTTACCTCCATAAAAATATAGCTAAAATTTTGGGGAATAAATTGAGGACTAGGGAGGTTCATGGACATTTACAATTAAGACAGCAGGAATAAGAAAATTTGTCGGGCCAGATAGATGGAGGTAGTGCATTTGCCTTGCATGCAGAAGGACGGTGGTTCAATTCCAGCATTCCTTATGGTCCCCCTGAGCTTGCCAGGAACGATTTCTGAGTGTAGAGCCAGGAGGAACCTCTGAGCGCTGCTGGGGTTGTTGTGACCCACAAAAACCAAACCCCCACCCCCCCCACCCCCCCCCAAAAAAAAAAGAAAAAAGAAAATTTGTCATACTTACCTGGAAATATTTATTTTTTGGTTTTTGCCCACGTCTTAGTAAGTCAGGGCTTACTCTTGGTTCTACTGTCAGGAATCATTTTGGCAGGCACAAGGGACTATATGGGGCTCTGGTGACCAAACCCATAATGGCCATGCACAAGGAAAATGCCTTACCTGGTATACTATTGCTCAGGCCCTCACCTGGGAATATTTGAAGCAACACTGCTAGCTCTTCTGGAGAGCCTTTTAACATTCATGGGATTTTGTTGTGTGCCAAAATTTTGGATGTAATTTCCAGTGTCTGCTTACTTACTTTTAAATGAAATAAATTTTCTTTTAGTCCTCCTCCTCTCTAGTTCCAGTCTGAACATCTGACCAGTTTTATTTCACTATTTCACTAGGCAGCAACTCTTTCTTATATAATCAGAATCATAATACAAATTAATACTACCTTTTTTTTTGCTTCCTTTTCCTTAATGGAAAAGTACTCATAAAATCCAAATGTGACCTGAGAGTTTAGGTTGCTATATAGCACCCAGAATAAGTATTTTTAAGGCAGTCAAGATAGCAGAGAAAATTTTA
Organism: Suncus etruscus; assembly: GCF_024139225.1. Lineage (NCBI taxonomy): Eukaryota > Metazoa > Chordata > Mammalia > Eulipotyphla > Soricidae > Suncus > Suncus etruscus. The sequence continues at coordinate 127,980,817 of NC_064851.1, forward strand.
AATTACTAAACCAGTTTTTCAAAACAACTCCTTTGGTATTAACATTCTTACTAACAGGAAAATAATGCTAAACATGAAATTTAGACAAGTGGTTACTCTGGGAGGTGGAAGAGACTTTTTAAAGCAAAAACTTAATTAAATTAACATTAACATATGATTAATTTTTTAATATAATTACTTTATTTAAGCACCATGGATACAAAATTGTTCATGATTGAATTTTAGTCATAGAATGTACACCACCCTTCACCCAGTGCACGTTTCCTGCTACCCAATGTCCCCAGTTTCCCTCCCGTTCACCCTCCCCTGCCTGCCGCTGGGGCAGGCATTTTATGTCTTCTCTGTCTCTGTCTCTCTCTCTCTCTCTCTTTTCTTTTTGACACTGTGGTTTGCATTATTGCAAATAAAGAGGTACTATGTCTATCAGGTACACTTAATTTCTTTAGTTGGCTGGTGAATACAAAGATTTTAATCTTCTTAATTTTTATATATTTCCATGCTCTACATATTTCATAAACTATTTAAAAGGAATTTAATCATCTAGACCAAGATTTTTCTCAAACAATCACTTAACAATCTTTAGTATATTAAACCTCAAGCTCCCCTAAAATCCCTTTTAATAACATACAGTTTTCCATGATAAAATAATTGTAAGCATGTCAACTCTTTTTATGGAAAGCTTTTATGTAAGAGTCACCAATCATAAAGGGTAAAATAGTTTTTGCCTTTTAAGGCAATACCCAGATTCATGTTGTTTGCTTATTTATAAATTATTTGTTTTAAACTCTAAAAATTCTTGTGTTAGCATCAACATAGTGGGAATCACAGTTAAGAAATAAAAACACAACTATTTAACTCTAGGAACTCTAGTGATAATACTTTGTTCCTAACCATCACATGCAAGTATGTTTAAGTAAAGATGTGTTTAAATCCAGCTTGATGTGACCATGGCATGGAGGTAAAGGAGGACGGGGGTCCTGGCTTTTATTTTTAGACAAGCTCTCTGTTGCAGCTGGAGAGGAGAGAAGCATTTGCTCTGGGAAAAGTGTGTTAAGAGAATTTGAAAGAATGGTTTAACTAATATAAAAATGCTACAGTAACACTTACTATTAAATTGTCTCATAGTCACTTTAAAAAAGAAATAGGTGAAATTATAGACTGGAGCTTTATCACAGCTGATAGGGTGTTTGCCTTGAATGTGGCAGACCAGGGACTGACCTGAATTCGACCCTTGGCATCCCATATGGTCCCTCAAGCCTGCCAAGAGCAATTTTGGAGCACAGAGTCAGGAGTAACCCCTAGGTGCCTCTGGTGTAGCCCCAAAACAAAAACAAAAAAAAGAAATAGATAAAATTTAATTTTAATAGCATGTTGATTTTTTAATCCAATATATCTCAAATAACATCTAATAGGCAATCAACATAAATATTAAAAAACATTTTTTAAATTTATTTTTGTTTTTTGGGTCACATACAGGGGTGCTCAGAGGTTACTCCTGGCTTTGTGCTCAGAAATCGCTCCTGGCAGGCTTGCGGGACTATATGGTATGCTGGGAATTGAATTGGGGTTCTCTTGGGTTTGGCTCCTGCAAGGCAAATGCTCTAGTGCTGTGCTACCCACATATTTTATAATCTTTTATGTATTATATATTATATACATATATATGCCATATTTTATAATCTTTATCTTACACTGTTTGTTTATTACCACCTTGTTTGGGTGGAATCTCCAAAATAGTTCTTAGATGATCTACAGGCCCCACAGCAATTCTCAGCCAATTGGATTGGTGGTTCAATGAAAGGGCCTGAAAAATGTGATGCTGATTGGATCCTAAGTGTTGGGCATTACCTGGGCCAGCCTGGTGGTTTTGGGGGCCTTCAGGGTCATACCTGATGGTGCTCAGGATCCTCCAGGGCTGCATCTGGCAATGCTGAGGGACCATGTGGTGCTAGAAATCAAACTCAGAGCAAGAGCATATAGGCATGTGCCCTGATTGCTTGTTATATGTGTCCTAGCCCACTCACAGTAAGACTTTAAAGTTTGGGGTTATTTAAATCAACAAAGTGTTTTATTAAACTTAATGTTATATAGTTCTGATTGTACTCATTTAAAGAATAGGAAACAATACTATAAAGCAATATTAGGTATGAAGTGAATATAAAATTAGAATGAAGAAAACATCAATTACATGGAATTCCTAAGATTTGAGAACTAAAGAGTCCTTTAAAATATTTTTGATTTAGTTAAAAACTGTGTTAGTAAGTTATTTATAGGTGAATTTTAGGAATATAAGAGTTTATCATCAATCCCACCACCAGTGTCAACTCACATCAATTTCTCATCATCCCTCCACCCCCCTCATACACTACAATTGCCTATCCCAGACAAATAATAAAGTTTAACAATTGCAGCTTAGAACTCATGTTTTCAATGTTGTCAAGGCTCTGCTTTGGATTATAGTTATATGACTCCCTAACATCACTAATATAACCAAAGATCCAGCCCCTGTTCCTCATTTCCTTTCTCATCTTCTTACCTTGATTTCTTTCCTTTTCTGTCCTCTTCTCTAAGTCTGAGGTCAAGGGTAATTTAGAAATCTGCTTTTACTACATTATGTTTCCTCATCCAGTAATTCTACATATCACAGATAAGTGATGCCATTCTGCATTTGTCTTCTGGCTTACTTCACTCAATATGGTATGTGGGGGGAGGTCAAACCCCTTGTTGATGGTCTCCAAGTCTAAGAATGACTCCCAGAATGATAAATTGAATCCCATTCTTCCGTCCCCCCCTTTTGGGGGAGACTTTAATAATAATGTCCGAAGTAAATAATCAACGAATGCAAAAGATTAGGGGACCAAAGGTTCAGCAAAGAAAGTCTTTTGTCAGATGCAGCCAGCTCCAAAAAGCAAACCGAACAAGCCGTCAGTCTGGCAAAAGAGCTCCCTATGCCTCCTCAACAAGCTATTTATTTGTTTCCTTAATCACCCCCATCTGGAAGATCCAGGTGGGATGACAGGCAAAAACAATATTACAACAATTACACAACAATGGTATCTTTCAGTTTCAACCAGGTTGTAGGAAATTACATCATTTTATCATTCCTTACAGTTGCATAATATTCCATTGTGCATATATATGTATAGATATATCTCATATCTTCATAATCTGTTTATCTGTGGTTAGACATTTAGATTGATCCCATCCATATCTTAACTATTATACTCCTTAGCTATAATATGGACTCTATTGGATTCATGCAGCAATGAATAATGTAGATGTTATTTTGAACATTTTGAATCAAAGTCTTTAAGATCTTGGGGTAGATACTTAAACATGGAATTGCTGAGTCATATGGCAGAACAATTATAAATTTACTGAGGATACCTCATACCATTTTCCACAGTGGTTGTACTAGACAACATTCCCACTAGTGGTAGATGACAGAGAATTGAATATTTCTGTCTTTCCTGTTGAGTGCTCATGGAAATTTACCAGACACACTTCCAGGAGAGCTTCTGAATTTTAATTTGGTGTCTCCTATCCACCCTGAACATGACACACATGTCATTCCCAGGGGTCCATATGAGTAAGAACCTCTAAAGTAGACGCTTCATCAGCGTTATGGGAAAAATTCTATTTCCCCAAATTTTTAACAAGATTTTGTAGTTAATGAGGTCTTAGTGTAGGACTGTACCTATGCAAAAAGAGGAGGCAGCAAGAGTACCAGGTAAGGACAAAGCAGTGAGAAGGCAGCTTCTAGCAGAGAAAGACCTCAGGAGTAAGCAACCTCAGGAGAAATCAACTTTAACAGCACCTGAGTCTTAGACTTTCAGCCTCCAAACCTACAAGATAACAAATGCCTATTGCTTAAGCGTCAAATATCTGTAGTGGTTAGTTAATGGCTGTTAGAATAATCATTTTTGTTGTTGTTGTTGTTGCTTTTTGGGCCACACTCAACGGCACTCAAGCGTTACTTTTGGCTCTGTGCTCAGAAATCACAATGAGCGGGGCCAGAACGATAGCACAGTTTAAGGCATTTGACTTGCAAGCAGCCAACACAGGACGGACCTGGTTTGAATCCCAAAATCTCATATAGTCCCCTGAACCTGCCAGGAGTGACTTAGTAACTCCTGAGTGTCGCCTAGTGTGAAAAACAAAACAAAACAAAAAAGAAATCGCAACGAAGATCAGACCCTGTCCATTCTGAGTTGGCTACGTGCAAGGCAAATGCCCTATCTCTGTGCTATGGTTCCGCCCCAAGTCAGAATAATCTAACATAATCAAATTCTTGATAAAATTTCCTTAGTTTTCAAATCACTTCTATCCCTCTCTCTTCTTCTGTTCCAAACCAATCCAACTCCAGTATTCTTTCTCTCTTTGTTTTCATAGAAAAATCTTTTGGGTGCAAGCACATGAGGACTTAATGCTCATCATTCAGTTGAAAAGGAAATATGATCTTTCTTGTGACTACGTTTACTTTTAGATTATTATCCTTCTTTGACTCTTCAGCAGATTCTATCTTTTCCCCCTCACTAGGTGAGCCCTTTAAAGATCATCTGGGACAATATCTTACATCAAAATGGTATGCCAGAAGAATGTTTTGAATGCTCTTTTGTGAATTTGAAAAATAAAGCCTATTTAGAGCTGTGTTTTACTTTTTAAAAATTATTTGTTTGGGGGAGGGGAGTTGGACCTCACCCGAGTTACTCAATTTTTACTCCTGGCTCTGTGCTCAGGCATGATTTCTGGTGGTGATTCTGGTCAGGAGTCTCAGGAGACCTGGGGTAATACTGAGGATCAAACCATGGTCAGCTGTGTGTAAGACTTAACCCTTGTACTAACTTTCCAACTCTGTGGGCATTTTAAAAAGAGGGTTTTAAACATGTTGTTGAGAAAGTTAAAAGATATTGTGTGATTTGATTTATCTTACATTCTGATAGGCTATTTCTGCATCAACGGGATAGAAAAACCACAGTAATGGCTTAATCCATCACCCCCACCACCGCTTCCTACTAATGCTGTGGGTGAGAAGGATTATTTGTTTCTGCTGTGGCAACCCAATTCTGGGTATAGCCTTCTGGTTTTTTTTTCCCCCAGCTTATACCAACAACGGAAGTTCACAAAAATATCTTCCACAAAGTTCTGGCCAGAACCAAAGGAAGTGAGTACATTCAAGGGTGAAAGGATGATTCAATCTCTTTGAGTGCTTAATTCTTGGTATCCCTTCTGAACTGCTAAAAAGAATGCCAGCAAGTTGTAATTGCCCTGGTGCTCCTTGGAAGGTGGAAACCTGCCAATACTTATTGGATGTCAACCAGCAATCCATTTCAAATAAGTCATCGAAGGAAATGAGCATGCATTTTGATTAGAGGGAATATCAGTGGTCCTTAAAAAGTCCACAGACACACTTGATACAGTTTCATAAAATATATGCTTCTTATCAGATGTGTGTGTGTGTATGTATGTGTGTGTGCAGGCTTAAATGTGCACTAAATATAACAGAGCAATTCATTAGAGGATTGATGACAAGAGAGCATTTAACACTTGGCCTCAGTACCTTAAGAGTAAATGTTTCAGCTCACAAAACTGCATTAGCTATCCACAGAGAAATGTACACTTACACTCCTAGTAAGAAAAAATATCTGTGTTCAAAATATTTATCAAATGCCATATTTTCCAGTGAGCCAAGGTCCTCTAGGGGAGACATCCATCACTATCCTCAGGAAAGTGAGAGGACTGCTTTTGCAATTAGAACATTCCCAAGGTCTTTGTGCCAATTGCCATGTGGAATGATTCAACATCAGCTTTGGAAACTTCCCTGGGAGCTGAGTGGGCAGCCATGAATCATTTCATTCCCTTTGCACATATCATTACTGATCTCTTTGGAATATCGTATGAAAATAATACCTTTCATTTTTGTAAAGAATACTTTTCCTGATGGCATCAGACAGTGCTGGAGTCAAAGCAGGCCCCCAATGAGCTGTATGCCTTGGAATTGGAAATGTTCCAAAAATGTTTGTAAAATGCTGTTTGGAGCCTGAGTCAACACACCTGATCTGGAAGGATAGGGCAGGCATGGTTAATGGGGCTGGCAGAAGAACAAGGATGTCTTTGGGGGGATTAAAAAACAACTAATTTTAACCTCTTCAGAGTCAACTAAAGGAATGAGTTGATATTGAATATCCTTACTTCCCATTGCAAGAAAGCTATGAGGAATTCACCTCAAAAATTATTCACTGAATTTTTGCACTGAACAAAAGATACCAAGTGATATGTATATAATTTAGTTGGTAAAAGCTAATGCTATAGTATTCTATTGTGTAGGAAGTAATAACTAGACTAGAGCCTCTAATGTATTACCAATGTGCCATATCAGTTCAGAGTTACAAGGTACCCAGGGCCTACTTATTGATCCTGACTAATATATTTTTGTCAACAATGAGGGGTGGCAAAACAAAAAAAAAATCAACACAAGTTTTTGATTTTTGGTTTCATGAACACTAGTAGATAAGTTACCCTATTGAACATTTTTTTTTCAAGTGCTGATAGTGGCAATTCATTTTTGAGCTCTACATTGATTAGATAGCTCTTGTCAATAATCAAGTTGAAATTACTGTGAACATGCCTGGAATTGTTTCTTAATAGTTACCATCCTGTTCAGATCAGACACCTTATTGAAACCAGGACTTTATTTTACAAAGTGCAAGTAAGAGCCAAGGAAGAAGTATGGAAAAAAAAAAAGATTGAAGAAAAATCTTGTGAGCTAAAGTCACTCAAACTTGCAATAAAGGTCAGAGTGATAGAACAGCAGGTTAGTCACTTACCTTGCACATAATAGAGCTAAATTCAAGCCCTGCTATTCTATTGTCTTTGAGCACCATCAGGACTGATTCCTGAATACAGAGCTAGGAATAATCCCTGAGCACTGCAGTGTGTGACTCAAACCTCTAACCCCAGGACAAATAGGCTTGCCTCACTATCTTGTGTGGAAGACAACATATACTAAAATGACTTTAACTTAAGGTGAAAAATAATTTAGTGTAAAAGAACAATATTTAATGTGTCGAGAACTAATTTTTAAAATACATATAAAATGTAGTAGCACAGAGAAACTAAGTCTGGACTAGAAAGGAGGAAAAGTCAAGTCTCCTCTCCTCATCTCTGTCATGGTCCCACTATTTCCATGATGTTGTAAGGTGATCCTATGCCTTGCTGGGGATTTGGGGTGGGCAGGATGCAAGGTACAAGCTTTAACTGCTGTACTATAGATACAGCCCAGGATATTTCTTTTATCTATGGATAGTTACCTGGAGTTCTGGGAAATGAATAATAGCACAGAGCCAGCAAGTTTGAGAGCCTGAGTTTGAAACTAGTTCTTCTATTTGAAAGAACATAAGTTCTTTCAAATGCAGCACTACTTTTCATAACATGCTTTGATATTCAGTTTCACTATTACAGGATTCACCATGTTTTCTGTTTTTTAAAATTATGGCAGAGATAGCACAGCGATAGGACATTTGCCTTGCATGCAGCCGATCCAGGATGGACAGTAGTTCAATTCCTGGCATCTCATATGATCCCCCAGGCCTGCCAGGAGTGATTTATGAGCACAGAGCCAGGAGTAATTCCTGAGCATTGCCAGGTGTGACCGGAAATCAAACCCGGGTTTATCCAAGTTGGCCTCGTGCAAGAAAATGCCCTACCACTGTACTCTCAGCCCCCCCCCAAAAAAAAATTATGAGAGTATTTTATTTTATTATTTTCTGATAGTATTTAGAGAAAAGTTATAGTGATTCTGACAGTTTGAACTTAAAGTCTTTACAACAGGTCAGCAATGTTGTAAAATATTTGTTTATATTAAATAATTTAGTACTTATAAAATTCTGTAATTGTTAAACTTATTTTACTGATAAGGAAACTGACATGTCAAATGACTAGATAACTTTTTAGTCATTCAGTTAAACAGTATCAGAATTGGGATTCAGGAGATATGTTTTTAAAATCCACTTTCTGTTTTTGGTTATTTGTATTAAATGATATCCAGTGGTTCTCTATGGCTACTTCTGGCTTAATATTAGGATAGTCATGGTAGTGGTAGTGGCAGTCATTGGGAGAAACTATGAAGTACGACTCAAACCCAGGACTTAACACATGCAAGACAAGTGCTCTGCCTCTAAGGCAAATTCCAGCCCTGAAACCCTGCACCCAAAATTGTTTTGGGTAATGCAGGAGGAAGACTGAACCACATTCAGCAATGCTTACTGAAGGATAAGCAATGCTTATCCTCCATGGTCATGAATGACTCCAGGTGATTATTGGGGAACCGTACATGGTGGTGGGATTTGAATCTGGGATAACTATAATGAACTCAAGGATCTTAGCTCCTCTACTATCTCACAGGTTCTTACAATCCATATTCTTCTTTTGTTTTGTTTTGTTTTTGGGTCACACCCGGCGGTGCTAAGGGGTTACTCCTGGCTGTCTGCTCAGAAATAGCTCCTGGCAGGCACGGGGGACCATATGGGACACCGAGATTCGAACCAACCACCTTAGGCTCTGGATCGGCTGCTAGCAAGGCAAACACCGCTGTGCTATCTCTCTGGGCCGACAATCCATATTCTTAATGAAAATAGACAAATAGGGAACCGGAGCAGTGGTGCAGGGCGTAAGGTGTCTGCCTTGTGCACGCTAGCCTAAGACAGACCATGGTTCGGTTCCCCCGGCATCCCATATGGTCCCTCAAGCCAGGAGCAATTTCTGAGCACATTGCCAGGAGTAAGTCCTGAGCATCATCACCAGATGTGGCCCAAAACCAAAAAAAAAAAAAAAAAAAGGATTGGAGAAATAGCCAAGAAAGAGCTGAACACATGCTCTGCATAGAAGGTTAGGTTAGTTTTCCAGCTAGCACACATGATTTTCTGTGCACTGCCAGGAACAAAATCTGAGCAAAGACCTGGCAGTAGCCATGAGGACCTTGGTTGTGACTCAAAATCAAACCAAAATGAAAGTAGAAATATACTGATGTTTTCTCTTCTTACTAAAACTTTAGGCATGAAACTCTCTAGAAGATTAGTTTCAATTTTGATCCTGTGCTTACTATGAAATCAAAGCTTGGCTCTGGTTCTCCATTATAGTCCCAACTATAATTACACAGCACAAAAGAGAGTTGAAGTTGATTCAGATGATTGAATACATTGGGTTTCACATAGATAGTTATTATGAAACAAGTAAGATTTTTATTTTTGGCAATCCTTCTCCCCCACCCTTTAAATAATAAAGCAAACTGGCAATTGAGGGGGAAAAAAAGTTCAACAGCCTGTTTCTGATTTGTTTGGGGGTAGCTGTCAGGCTGTGGGAATCATTCATAGCTGAATTTCAGTGTTCAAAGCTGTCACTCCCTTGAAAGAACTTTGGAAAGGGAAGGGAGAGATGTAAAGAGTCTAGATTCT